>NW_024040041.1:26253518-26853518 GCF_014851395.1 Micropterus salmoides | reverse complement strand
CAGAGGCCCCCAACAGCCTTCTGGGAACCCAGCACTGCAGGACTCAGGCTGGGATGCAGGTGGGACCTCTCGTATGTAATAACACTTGCGGTGACAGAGAGATTAATTCTAGTCACATCCTGGGAATGCCAAGTGTCAGACTGCAGTAAAATTAAGTTTCTCTGAATAAAACGGCAGCACTTTCTGGTAACGTTTCGAGACATTAAACTCTCTGACCCAAACCCAATCTAACTGTAGCAAAGCAAAAAGGCTTCTGATTGCATTGTTCTGCACTAGAGCAGGCAGTAACCAGCATTTTCATTTAAAGTGGTTTTTCTTTTTGTTATTCAGTCAGTAAAACGTCAAATGAACAGATGACACATGATGATTCAGAATTTTTTGCCATTGTGAAATGGCTCCAGGGGCCTTATTATGTTTCCTTCAGTCTGTCGGTTAAAGACTCGTTCATTGAAAAATATTCCAACCAATATTTTGTACATTCAACGTCCTCTGAGGGTAAATCCTAATGACTGTGATGATCCTCAGAAATTCCACTCAGAAGTGTCAGACACATTTTTATAGATCTACAGGAGGGGGGAGTCACTTGTTACAGAAGACAACAGATTAAATTTTTAACGTTGGCTAACATGCTGATCATTAGCATGGGACACTAACATGGCAAAAATAATCAAGTTAGAGAATCTGAAAGTGTGGTAGAGCGGCTCGTCCACTCATCACAGGTTTGATCCCCAGCTCCTACTGTCCACATTTCAGCGTGTCCACAGGCGAGACTGAATGACTGATCTATGTAACTACATGGCCATTACCTTGGCAACCCTAATGACCATTACAGCATAGACTTTAACAAAAGTTAGTTGAGCTTCTAAATTAGAGCTGATTGGTTTTCTGAACGAGTGACTGATGTGTTTGGACCCTACTCTTTCTGCCCTCTGGGTGGACTACCTGGAAAGGTCTTGTAATTGTGTTTCTGTAGCAGTTCTTGGTGATTTACAAGTTGATTTTTGTTCAGATAAACACACTGTACAGCGCCTTCAGCAAACAGCCAACTGGTTAAGGTGCAAACCACGTAACCGCAAGGTCCCCACTTCATTGATCTAAAACTGTTAGGATGACATTTTTCCATGAAAACTAATTAATCTCTTTTACCTGCTGAATTGGAGTGAATTTGATGCAAATTGCACTTTGTTGCATGTTTTTGTGTGTGTGTCTGTTCAGATGATGACCTGGATGAACTCCTGGGAGAGTTACCTGAGGACGCCTACAGCCTTTGATCTAACGTTGCATCAGCAAACTTGCTCTTCACTGACTCGAGCAATTTTACGACTGAATAACACTAAAGATGTTTTGTTCTTCTGATATCACCTCTTTAATCCTCTGACCACTGAAGAACTTATGAAAATGTGTATCTGTTGTAAAGAACTTTTTTTCCCCTTGTCAGTCAACTGTGTTTAATGTCTAGTTTATAAATACCACAGAGAATGGGCTTGAGTTCATTTGTTGTTACCGTGCCATTGCTATGCATCACTGACGATTTATGCATTGTAAGAAGCAGTCAATCGAAGCCAACACATGCTCATTAATTAATTATAAAGCTCCAAAAATCAGCTCTGTTTAATTTCAGTTTCAAGTCTTATATGCTCGTAAAGACTGTAATTAGTCTGAGATTGTGTGTGCGCGTATTAAGGATGCGATTCCCTCACTATTTTTCATTTTTCATTCTTATCCGTCGTGGCTTCAGTGACCTTGAAATGGAAGACTAATCTACACAGTATTGATTTGCTAATTATGCTAAAAATGATAGCGAGGTGAGGCTTCTTAGTCTTGTGCATTTTCCTGCCAATTTTTGTCCTTGACCTCCATTTTCAGTCATTTCTCTGAGCCTGTGAGTAGAGTGGATAAACTGTGACCCGGGCTCCTTTGCCATCCGTTAAGAGGTGTGTCAGAGGTTTTTGGCCAGGGATTTCGGGGAAGTAGTTTCAGGGTCCCATGTGGTTTCCCTGACCAAAAAGTGTTTACTCAGCCCTGTCTGCTGAGAGCCAGAGTGTGGAGTCGCACTGTGACTAACAGGCTCTTATGGAGGCTTTCCCAATAGGATCTGAGCCCCAGATCCAGACTCCTCCACTACCCTGCCTCACTGTAACAGATTCAGGTTAATCCTCTGCCTCTTTGTTATTTTGTGTTTAATGCAGCTGCTTAAATTGCCTGGTTTATGTTCAAAAGAGAGAGAACTGGGATGATGAAATAGGGTGCATTGTCATCCCAAATGCTTTCTGCTTTTTCCTCTTAGTAGTTCGGATGAAATAAGTACACCATCTAAGTGTTTGGACAGTTATTCATTTCACGTTTTCTGTTCTTTTGGCTCTGTACTGCTTCATATTTGATCTTAAACCGGAAGGGCATTCAGAGTGCAGACCTCCGCCTATCTAACTCGCAGTGTTAACAAAAGTGAAAACTAACTTGTGTATCTGCCCTGTGATTTGGATCTGCTCCAAAATTGAATGAGTATTTTTTTTTTTTTGGCCCACGCTACACCCTTCCACCAAGTTTCATGAAAATGGGGCCAGTAGTTAGACAGACAAACACATTTTTTTAAAATGTTTGTTTGAAGCATCACAAACCTCCATTGTATTTGGAGTGGTGGAGGAAATCTCAGAAGGCAATCTCAAAATCTGGGGTAAATAATACACAAACTATCTGCATTAAGGGTTTTTTGTAATTTGGGCAGACCAGCCTTGATTTGTGCGTCTTTACATCCATATGAGGTACATTATTTACACAGAGCAGTAAGCGCACACCCTTTGAGTCATTTAAAATTGAAGTACATGGAGCCAAAACAAGAAAAATGAAGAACTCAATGCACAGAGTGTGCAGAGTAGGTTAGCGGTTCCCAACCAGGGTTTCAGGGCTCCCAAGAAACACTAGAGGGATCACGAGATCTGTGGTTCCTGATTTAAAGATTGGAGGATTTTCTGAAACATTTGTAGCAGAAATGTTTCAGAGTAGTGTCGAACCACTGCACAAGATATTTTAAAGGGATAAAAAGGAGAAATTATAGTTTTGAAATTGTCCTCTTCAGGCCTCTTAAAATCCTTCAGATTAAACAACCTGAGACAGAAAAACCACTCTTTCATTAAACAGGCTATTACCTGTAATGACAGGTTAAAAGTAAACAGTTTCAGTTTAACAAGTGTTGAGCTAAAAAAAAGTTGGGAACCACTGCAGAGTATTAGTGCATGTCCGTAGTAAATTTATGTAACATTAGTCATAATACCAGCAGGGGGTAGCATTTAACACCCTTGTTGGCAGTTCAGGTCCTAGTGGACATCATTAGTCAAGTTTATGAGCTTATGAGAGCGTACAGACATCCAACAGCTAGTTAAGAGCCCTGATGATAAAACTCTCTTAATTGGAAGGAAACTTAATTTGACCAGAACAAGGCTCTTTGAAACTGTCTATCTTTATGTCTATGTGCTGAGGGGGTTCCTCCTTCCGTTATCTGCACATCTACCAATTAAGACCTTCACAAAAGGTGGGCTGTGTTCCAACAAGTCTGCAGCTATTGCTCACACTCTGGAATAATTTGCCCTTCAACGTCAATCGCCTCTCGCCAGAGGTAATAATCAACCATGCCCAGTCTCAGCAACTCTGGTACTTAGACATACTCATTATCTGCTGGTAAGAGGTTATTATTTTTCAGAATTCATTAAGATAGTCTGAAAGTGTAATTACTCTTTCAATCTGGTCATGCATATAGTTTAAGAAGTGCTTACTGACCCCAAAAAATGCAAAAAAGATTCTTATCTGTGGTTTACTGGGATTTAGAGTCCCACGAGGAAAGATAACTTTCTCATCTCTGATGTGAAGTACTGTTAACTCTCAGAGATTTGGATAGAGAGGCCTTAAATATCCAACACCCATCTTTTTTTTAACAAGTTCAGCCTTGAATGTAGTGGTTGATGCCTAACAATGGGAGGAAAAATGCTTTTAGTTTGACAGAATAGAAGCTAAAAAAGAAAAGCAACGTGGCTCATTTATAAAAACTGAACCTATTAAACAAGGAATTATTCTTCAAAATAATAATTAGACCAGAAGCAGGTATAGTGTAATGTCCATTTTTATTAAGTGCAAGCAAATATAAAAAAAAATCAGCAACAAATGAACAATTAATGATGTAAGTTAGTAAAAACAATAGCTAGAAACTAGGAGAAACATAAGTTGACAAAACAATCTGACCTCTAGGTCAGGTAAGTAGCTCTTCCATGAATAGTATCATTATCTTGAGGTTCAAAGGTTATTCTTGATTTTAGAAACAGTAGTTTACAAAACTGCCTTCAGGGTCTATTTACCAACTACTCTGAAACTTTTGATTCTCTCATATTAATTTTTATTTTTAAAAAAATGGTCCCAAGGACTAGAAGGAACTTAGAAATTCAACTGTTAAGCCAAAGTGAAGGGGGAAGTTGTTAAAAGTGCTCTGGCAAATTGGAAATGTGACGATCTAAAATTCCATGTTGGTAAACATTTGCTGATAAAGGTCATGTGGTATGATTGACAGCGCCACAATAGCTACTAAATGGACTTTGAAGTGAGATTGTTTTCTGAACTGCTTCTTCCAAGGTCAAGAATGAACTTTGGACCTAAAAAGTTGAAGAAATATGACAAAATAGTGAAAGTGTTTAGATTGAAGAGTTGCTCAGTATACAAAGTGCTTTCCTTAATGCATTCTACAAATACAGTGCATATATTTACATGTACTGTGTGATACTTCTATACAGATAAGCGACACATAATTTGATGTGGCCATACATCAAAATGCATTTTAAAATAAGACACCCTAATTTTAAGTGTATCAAGATAAACTATTGAATTTTTGTATTTCAAAAATACAAAATACTTTCCCAAGGTACCATTTAATCACTTTGCACCTTCCATCAGCCTATTTGATGTATCCCTTCACCAGTTACTGACTCATTTGATTAAGTGTACATTGTTTGAGAGAAACAGCTTTTCTCATGTGATAAATCTGACAAATGCAACTAGTTAATGGATTAAATATTCACATATCCCTGTAGTCACCCAGATAAAAGTTAGTTTTAAAGTAACCAACAGTTTAATGTTTAACTAACAGTTTGCTCTACTCTGACACACTTTCTTTTTTTGCGCACAAGCGATGACAACTTAACGTAGGCTGGAAATAGTTAATAATGTTAACTGTGAGGGCTGCTATTCAGGTGAAATAGTTAGTGAGTCTGGATCAATTTTCTAATCTCAAGTCAAATTAGGTAAATTACTGAGTATGCATCTCCATTTTTATCAATCATATCAAATACAAATGACAAAATCCTGTTGTGTGTATAGTTTAAATACATGTATCATAAATACTCACCAGATCTCAATGCAAGTAAATGACTGAACATCAATTCTGAAGTGACATGTTAGTTGCAGTATTACTCCAACAGTATGCACCAGCTCACGTCTGAAAGCTGCCGTGCCAACAGCAAGCTTCCAAGCATCTCCACCAAAGCCTCTGAGGATTATGTGCGATGACATTCATGCTACCGGGCTAGTTAACAGAGATCACCTTCCAGCTGATTGGATCAAGCTCAGTTCTAGTCTCCAGTCTGCCACTGAAAGCGGCGCTTTATGTCATGTAACAGAGCATCAAGTTCAAAACAGTGGAGGACAGAGTCAAACTTGATTTATTTCACCACCACTCCCCATTCCCCCTCTGTCCTGCACAGCATCATCATCAAGACACCAAATGAGGGACTATTTTATACAAGAAGGGTGTTCACTTGGAGACCCAATGCTGAGATTGTGGCTCCTGTAGCCTATGGTGAGAGTACTAAAACCCTATTTTGGGTTTTCCTTTTAATTTGTCACTCTTCTGCATGTAAACATTTGCTTTGACTCCTCTTGTGTGAAGAAATATCTGCTGTCAAAGTTAATCCAAGTCAAGAAGGCAGATGTACACCTTTACTCAGCGACTGAGAAGAAACCCACACTAATATTTCAGAATGTTGCACTAAACGTCTTTAGCATTAATACCTTGCAAATTAGGGAGCAGAATATGGTAAGGCTAACAAGGCTCCTGCCTTTAATAATCTTGTGGATGTAAAACTGGATGGATAAAGTCAGATAAAATTGCCAAAGCATAATGCCTTATTTTAAACTCTGGAGACTGTTAAATCCCTGTAAAACTATGCTCATTACCTCGGTGGAAAAAGGGGAGATTTGCTTAATTAAGTTGTTAAGAAACCAGCAAACCCTGCAGCTGTCTGAGACCACAGCAAATTTCATTTGGGGGGGGGGACTGTGATCGACTGACAGTGTGTGTGTGTGTAAATGAGTGTGTCCTTGACAGCAAAATTAAAATGAATTCTCAGTTGTTTTTTACTTTTAATTTGAGCTTCTGCGTTGTTACAAACGGTGACGGGCAGATACCCCAAGATGCACATTAAATTTAGCCATGCTGTGGATAAGAATACTGACAATAGAGGCTACTTTTAGATTCATAATGAACAATCATTGAATTTATTTCTGTATTGTTAGCCCTAGATTTACAAATTTATTTGGTGATGGTGTGATATTCCCGGTTACAAACGCTGTCTGATCTTATTGGGAAAGTTGGGGAAATGTGACATATTTGTTTGTAACGGGTATCTTTGTGCCTCTCATATAACAATGTTTTGACGTTACTTTTTCTTACTGATACATCATCACCATAATTCAGTTTCATTGCTTTATTGGTTTATTTATCTCCACACACACATAGCGAGGGAGGCCGAGGGCTAGTGAGTGTCAAGACCACTGTCCAGGATGAAATGACAAAGATCCAGGAGTACATCAGGAAGATGGCCCCCAAAGATGAAGGGCTTAGTGAATACCTCAGGCAGCAGAAACCCGAACGTTAGGACAAGGAAGACGAAGAACCTTCATGGAGAGACAAGCCGCTGCACGGCATGCACCACAGACAAATAGAAGAAGTGGCTGATATCAGGAAATCCTACCAGTGGCTGGAAAAGGCTGGACTAAAGGACAGCACAGAAGCACAAGAACTCACTCAGTACAAGATCAATAGATGCTGGGGTCTACCACAACAGGCAGGACCCCAGGTGCAGACTGTGCAAGGATGACCCTGAGACAGTACAGCACATAACAGCAGGGTGTAAGATGCAGGCAGGAAGTGCATACGTGGAACGCCATAACCAGACAGCTGTCATAGTGTGCAGGAACATCTGCCATGAGTATGGGCTGGAAGTCGAGCTAAGATCCTGTGGGACTTCAAGATCCAGACTGACAAACTCTTGGCTAACCAACCAGACATTGTGTTGATCAACAATCAGCAGAAGAAGGCTGCAGTGATAGATGTGGCAATCTCAAGCAACAGCAACATCAAGAAGAAGGAACACGAGAAGCTTCAGAAATACCAAGGGCTGAAAGAGGAGCTAGAAAAGATGTGGAGAGTAAAAGCAACAGTGGTGACAGTGGTAAGCGGAGCACTGGGGGCTGTGACCCCCAAACTGGGAGAGTGGCTACAGCAGATTCCAGGTAAAACATCAGAGGTCTCTGTCCAGAAGAGTGCAGTCCTAGGAACAGATAAGATACTGCGCAGAACCCTCAAACTCCCAGGCCTCTGGTAGAGGACCTGAGGATGACACACCCTGCAAGGGGTGAGAGGGGGATTTATTTTTATTTTTTATTTTATTTATTTATTTTAAATTTGCTATTATTACTGACTTTTTTTTTTCTTGCATCAAACAACAAAGCAAAAACAATGCGTCACTTCCAGCTGCCATCTTTTGATTGGTTTACCTGTTTGGGAATTTCACTTACAGCCGACAGATACAAGCTCATAAAAGTAGGTCTGTATTTTGTTCAGCGCCTCTTTAAGAGTTATTTCCAGTGCACCGGTAAACAAACAGAATGGTACTGTGGCTAAAGGATTAATTTATTTGGATGAGGATGAGAAGGAGGATTAAAACAACGAGCCTCTGGGCCGCAGAACCGAGATGTCCAGCAGCAACAGGTGAGCTAATGGTTACAAAACAAACACTTGACTTCTTAGGCCAAAGCATAAAGGAACTTTTACCCTTAACAACATATTGTAATAACTATAAAATTCCTTTTCCTTTTTCCAATTTGTAAAATACAGGACAGGAAGTGTAACTTAGGCCTATTTGACCCACTTAGTATTAGGTATTAATGTGCTAACGCTTAGCTAGCTATCTGAAAACTTAGCATACAGGTAAGGTGGTGATCAACTAATAGTAAGGTTAAAGCTTGGTGGAAGAATTAACCTCATGTTTAATAACTGACAATAACATAGGTGTCGTTTATTTGTTGTGAGCTTGCAACAAGGACAAGGTTTATTTACGCAATAAGAAAACATGCAATGCAGTTAAAATTTAGAAGAAACAAATGTGCATTGTCCCAAAAAAGTCATAATTTGGAACAAAAAATGTCTCCAGAATGCAGGAAACTAAGTATTTAATGCTCATAATCTTATATTTCAGCATTGATTATTTCTTCAAAATATCTTTTTTTTGTGATCGTGACCCCGATATTGTGCATCCTCACACCACTAATCTCACCACTTTTCAACAGAGAGTGACCCCCTGGCCAATAATTATTATTACAATCATACAATTATTTGCTTTTATTTACTACTGTTAAATCTAGTGTAGGGAGAAGTATTCAGGTCCTTTAACGGTACTTCAGTTAAGTAATACCACACTGAATACTAACAAGGAAGAGTTCTGCATTCATTAGAAACCTTTCTTAAGTATGTGACTATTATTATTAGCAAAATATACTTAGAATATCAAATGTATACTCATGGAGGTACTCAGGCAGTGTTTTATTGTTATATATGATGTTTTTGGATTAATATCACTGCTGCATTAAAGTGTATGTTTTATTTTACTTTACTTTTATTTATATACTGGTAGTTTAATCGACAGCAAAGGCTCATAGTCTATAAGGTCATATGTTTGTTGTGTGCAATATTTGCCTCAGAGATGTTAGTGGAGTAGAAGTATAAAGTTGCATGAAATGGAAATACTCAAATAATATCTGATGTATCTCAAATTTGTACAGTAATTGAGTAAATGTACTTTTTTACTTTCCACCACTGTTTAACTTTGAATTCAGTTAACTTGTTAGTATTATTTTTAGCCAGTTTACATGTTAGAAATTAATGGCAGATGATGTAACATGACTTAATTAAACTCCTCAAACTTAGATAATGATAGGTTTTTATCTTGGCGCTGTGAAGACATATTTATATGGCAGTCTAATTCCACGCAGCCCATTTCTTTTTAATCACTTAATTAGAGATGTACAGTCTACTAATTTTGGAAAATGAGCTTCACAGCTGAGTGCATGCTGAGATTTTACCCAAAAATGAATCTGAATTTTTAAAATGAGTTGTGAGTTGTCCACCTTTACAGACCGACTGTTGGTTGACAATTAGTAAATTATTGATTCCTGAATTGAGTCTCTATGAACCTTGAGTGCTTAATGTCAGGTTTCTGTTGTGACACTGCCTGCTTGTTGCTTTGTTAGAAATCTCAGATTAATGACTCTGTAATTGGCATGTTGATGTTTGGTGCAGCTGTAATATATGCATGTAGTGTGATTTCAGTGTTGCTGATTGATGGTTTTAATCCGCATGACCTTTTGTTTGAACATAATCATAGTTAATCTCAATTTGATACAGCAAACAATGTGTGTGCAGAGTGGCTGTCATTGTAATTCAGCTCTGGATCCTGTCAGTGCACGCCTGACCCACTGATTGATTTGTTCAAATGACTTTTACTGTCACTTTCTCCATATACCCCAATAGGCTTGACCTTATCACAGATTTGTTGTGTCAGGGTCTTTGTTGGTAAATAAGTACAAAAATTTCAGTAGCAAAATGCTAAAGATCAAGTTTGGAAAAGGCATTTTTTTATTGGAATTCAATTTCTTTATTGGTTTTACAAACTTTTTTTGTTGTAAAGATTAATCATTGGATCATTAATCCCTGCTCTGATGGCATGTGGTAGCTTGTTCCACCATCGTGATGTCATAGATGAGAACAGCCGGGACTGAGATTGCTTTGTGTGTAGGGATGGCAGAGCCAGGCGGCGTTTGTTGGAGGAGCGCAGTGGCCAAGAAGGGACGTAAACTTGTATTATGGAGTTTAGGTAGATGGGTGCAGACCATAGATTGTATATAAGAAGTGGACGTAGACATCGGGACGTCACCCGTTGGTTTGTGGACTGCCGTCATGAAGCCTCGAGTTTGGCCGATAGGTCGCCGCCATTTTGAGTTTTTGCAACCAGCAGCACCGGACGTGACCATATTTGGACGACACGGTGGAGCTAACGGCCGTGTGCGGAGCTAGCTAGCTAGCTTGCTTAGGTGCATCTGTAATTGACCCTTCCCCAAGGGCCACTGTTTATTCCTGCACTCCCTGGAGAAATATTGTCTAATTTTTGGAAAAGACAATCTCAAACAGAAGAAAACAGTTTTGCAGTTGCATTGTGCATTTGAAGGTCGGGCTGTCAAACTGATGTGAAATACATAATGATAGAAGCTAAAGCCTACCGATCACAGAGTAAAAGTGAATCACCATATTCAGTAGTAAGTTAGCTAGCCTTAGCTAACTAACTTTACATTAGGAACAATCCACAGCCTACTTTTTTCTGGATTTGTTTTAGGTTTTGGAAAGAGAATAAATCATTATTATCATATTACAATTACCCAAGAGTTGGAATCAATGGAGTGCAGCCATGAAAGTGTCGGACCTCAGTTAGAGCAAGACCTATACTGCGCTGTGATTGGTCAGCTGCATGTTCTAGGTGTGGCTTGGCGAAGGGTCAATTCACATTTACTGTCATTTTAACCGGGATGCTAATTTTGTCTAGCGACCAACAGTCTTAAAACTAAATGTACTCACCAGAGAAAGTGAACAGCCACTCCTAATAATAAGCTTTTTCAACGGCGCTGGTTAAATTTACACAGTGCCGAGGGTACAAGTCACTCTAGCCTAGAATCATAGATAATCCCGCTCTGAAGCATACTCTGCTTTATGGTCTATTTTCCTCTAAATGGGATCACAATTTACTACTATGTTATATTGAAGAAGACATTAAACTAGCGACTGAGACCATAAACTCATTAGGAAAGTGTTTACTGAGGTAATAAATCAGCTGAGAAATGGCATCATTTTACCATTATTTCTAATGGTGCCGGACTTCTTTTTGCAACCAGAAGAGTCGCCCCTTGCTGGCCGTTTGATAGAATGCAGATTTAATGGACGTCCACATTGGCTTCACGTCTCAGACCGGAGGCTTCCCGCTTGCTGCAGACCCAGTAGTCACTTTGTATGGAAGCATTAGTGCATTTATAATTATCAATTATATGTCAAATAATTTTTTCTTTCAACTTTAAAGGCGGATTTTTGCATTTTTCTGTCCTTTTTCCTCAACAAAATAAATATCTTAATAGAAAAAAGTGCTGATTTGTTTGTGATTCAAAACATTTATTGAACATTTATTATATTTATATGGAGGAAAAGTATATTGAAATAATTTTTGTTATCATTTTATCACCCCGCCCAATGTCATATATACAGGTATACATACATGTTCTATATTATGTTAAGCTCTCAAATACAAGTGTTGTTATCAGCCCAAAATGTATTGTGGGCTAAGTGTTTAGTTTTGTTTCTCTTTCTGCCATAATCCAGTTTATCAAGCTTTTAGCTTTTCTTTCACCTGAAAGAGATGAAGTGAAATACTGATTTATTGTCAAATATCATCTTAGCAACCTTCCTATTTACATTCAGTCTGAGTACACATTGAAGATGTGTTTTTTATTTTAACCACCTTTTAACACTCTTACACCCTTCTTTTATTTTCCTCTCACTTCCTTCCTTCTCCTGTTGCCTCGTATCTCTTCACATTCTGACAGTCTTCTCTCTACCTTGATCGAAACACTGCTACCCACAAAGATAAAATGCCTCAAATGACCGACATAAGATCACAATTTCTTTTTTTATTACACATGACAAACACACTCAGTACTTATTATTCCCTTTACATCTCTATCCCTCTCCTGTGCATGTTATGTGTCTGAATTACTTTCCTCTATGTGACATTCTTGTGCACTGTGTGACCACACTTGTTCGTTTTAGCTTTTTTTAGTTTTCTTCTTGCTTTTGTCCTCATGCCTCCCTTCAACCTACACCCCCCTCCGCCTTTACTCCTCCATCTCCACTTCTGCTCCACTTCCCACGACATACACCCCCCTCTCCGACCAAGCAGCCACCACTGTTTATCCCCTTTACTATCTGCCTCTCCGACAGCCTCCCGTTTTGCATCCATCCATCACTCTGTTTGTGGTGACGAGATGTGGAAATATGAAATGCTGAGAGACAAATGAGAGCGAAGGTGGCAGTGTTAGAGGAGAAGGGGGGAGGAAACATATTCAATAAGAGACTTTGCTGTGGAGAGCGTCGTCTTCCCTCCTCTCTCTCTCTTACCCCCTCCTCCCTGCCTCCCTCCCTCCATCTCTGTGTGAGCATGTGTGTTGGTGTGTGCGCCTCCCGTCTCTCCCAGCTCCGCTGTTGTTCGCCGCCGCCACAGATGAGCTGGGAAGAGGAGGGAAAGCGGATGTATCTGGCCAGAGGAAAACGGGAGGAGTTTGGACTGGCGTGTGAGACTAACCGGCGGCTCTGATCATCAACGTCTCTCCCTCTCTCTCTCTCTTGCTTGCGCTCTCTCTCTCTCTCTCTCTCTCAGACTCACACACTTGCGCCGGCTGGATGTCTTCTCGCTAGGCTGAACGAGAGAGGTGCTTAGGCTTGTCATTAGTTGGGGACACGGGAGATCCTGAGAAGCCTAGACGTGTGTTTGTGTATGTCAGCCTGCGTGCACACTCATGCATGAGAGTTATTGCGCGTGTGTGTGTGTGTTTTTGAATGGAGATGAGTCGGGACGTTAAATACACAGAGGCAGCTTTGATTGGCTTGCGTTTTAAGTGACTCTTTCTCACCTCTTGCTCCGGGTGTCACAGAGGGCTTACCTCTGCGATTTTTGTAAATGAAATCGCGCAGTCACAGAGGGTTGACAGAGGATGGGGGGGGGCAGTTTGGGATTTGGGTGTGTGGGTGTGTTAGGGGTGTAATAGGAGCCACAGGCAGGCTGGCAGCCACACTAACTCTCAGCTCAAGGGAGTCATTGAGAGTGGAGGTAGAGAGGAAAGGGATGTCCTGAGGGAGCATCTTTCTCCTCTCTCTCTTCTCTCCATAGTACTTTTTTGGGAGTAGTTATTTGGGTTCTGGATATCTTAGCCTCCTGATGTATACTTCCTCTTTGTCAGTTGTTGCTCTCTTTCTCTCTCCTGCTCCTCTCTTGCTTTATCAATATGCTCAATATTATTATAGGCTGTGAATAAAAGTATTTGACATTCCCTCTCTGTCTGTGCAGGTGTGAGTGCACCAGGGGCTCCCTGGCTGAGGGGCTGGAGGGCTGATCATGGATCTGAAGGAGACCTGTGGCAGTCAGGGGAGCCAAGAGAGCTCCAGCCTGCACCCCACCTCCTGGCAGGCCTTTGCTCACACCAGCACGCTGCATGGCCTGCGCTTCATCTTCCCTTATGGTCAGCCCAGCGTGCGCCGCTTGCTCTGGGCTGCGGCTCTGCTGGCCTGCCTTGGACTGTTAGCCCTGGAGAGCGCCGAGCGCCTGGCTTATTTCCTTTCCTACCCTCACGTGACCAGCCTGGACGCCGTGGTATCGAGCAGCCTGGTCTTCCCAGCTGTGACCATTTGTAACCTCAACGCCTACCGCTTCAGCCACCTCACACGCAATGATCTGTACCATGCTGGAGAGCTGCTGGCCCTGCTGGATGTGCACCTGACAATCCCCCAGCCGCACCTGGCCGAGCCTGACGTGCTGGCTTTTCTGCAGGAAAAAGCCAACTTCACTGCCTACAGGCCCAAAGCGTTCAGCATGAAGGAGTTCATCGAGAGGGTCGGCCACGACCTCAAAGAGATGATGCTGTACTGCCGCTACCAAGGCCAGGAGTGCAGCCACAGAGACTTCAAAACCGTGAGTGCACTCATGTCTTCTTTTAAATGTCAGCTCTTGTGTGGGATCAGTTTGGGTCAGAGACTTTCTGCAGCCTCCTAGCTCTTAGAGGACTCTGCTTGTGAGGTGTTCGGGTTGCATGTTCTGAGACTTGTAAGTTTCCAGAGATGGATGATTTCTTTTTTTTTTCTGCCAGTAAAATGACTTGATGTATGCTGATAGCTGTTCTTTTCCTCCCACGCTGCTACGCTGGGAGTCTCCTGCTGGGTTTTCTCCTTGGGACTTTCATGTTTTGCTGCACAGGTTGACTCTCAAGCTTTGTTCTGCAAATATACTCTCTGTTGTTGCCTTGTTGTTGTCCTCAGCCTTCACATAATACCATTGTGCTTACTGGCACATACAGTACATTACTGCAACAGGTACAATATTTTAATCACTGAAAGAAATTGTTTTGTCTTGGGCCATAGTGAATTGTCAATTCCTCCAAGTCCCTCTGCCACTTTATTTATTTTTCCAGCTCAGGAGTTTTCATCCAAAGGATGTTTGGGTACCTGCTGGATTGTCTGAAAGAGCAGAAATACACAGCAAAAATGTACCATTATTTGTAAGTTTGCTTGAAGTTGGATTACTACTGAGTGTAGCAGCATGTTGTGTCAATACTGTGCTGTTAAAACCTGAGGATATAGACCAGAACTGTGTGTATTATGTTGGTCAAATGCAGTTTTATTTTGTTGCACTGGTAAAACTAAAATGCTGATAAGTTAAGGCCTTCATGTTTCAACAAATACTCTTACTTTTTGGCAGATCAAAGCGAAGCAAAGTTCTGGCACAAGTTGGTTTTGACACTGAAACACTATTCTGAACACCCACTTGTTGCATACGTACTCCGTCAGACTGATTGTTAATTAAGTCCATCAGTGAGTAGGTGAAGAGTACACTGCACACAGTATGCTTTGCAAATGCTAGAAAAAAAGATTATTGAAGCTTTAGTACCGCAACCTAGTTTCTCTTTCTGTATTCTCTTCAATGACAAACAGGAAAGTGTGACCATATCAGAGTGTATGCATGGTTTACTTCATTACCACAAATCCTTAACATTTCTGCAGACTATTTTAAATGCATGCTGTGCACTTTTAGAGTTTGGATATATTTATTCTGCTGTTCTTTTGTTAAAGACTGTTGGCAGACTCTTGAGGTGTTTAATGCATCACACTGAACAAGAAGTCTGCATTAGTTTTGTTGGTGTTGCACTATTATTATATATTATTGCCTGGTAATGCACTTTAAGTGCAGATTGATATAGATTTTGTGTTACGTCATAAAGTAGCCATGACTGGGTTGGGGTTCTTGTCAAATCTTTTATTGAATCTAATCAGTTTGTTATACAACATTTACAAGTAAAAAAAATTGTAGAAAACTAAAACTCAAAGATTAGAGACAACAGAAACACCGTACTTTTTAGTGAAAACTTAAACTTGGTTCACAACCTGAATCCCCAACCTGACAATGAAATGAGCAGAACCAAGTTGATAAGCTAAAACTATCTGGATGATATGCCGAAAACTCTTAACTGGAAGATTTCTATTCTTGAAATTGACAGGCGTGATTAATTAGATGGTTACAGAGTGATTTTCTTTTAGGGATGCACTGATCCGATATGCAGTAGTAAAAAAATGTTGTGTTTCTGCTATCAGTTACATTCATTCAGTCACAGCAAAAGCCTAGGTCTCACCTTATGTAAAAATCATCTCAAGGAGTTCCATGTAGTGACATACTGATTTTAAATTTGGTGAATTAGAGCATGGTATTGGATCACTATTCTGTATTGGCAGTTGCCAATTAGTATTGGGAGAGAAAGCATCTTTTCTCTCACAATCAACACAGTCTTTTAGTACAGACTCCAGCTTGGACAGACCACATTAACCGGACGGCAGTTGCTGATTCTTTTTCGACTTATCATTTTAACTCCAGTGTCAGAGCTTAATGAATCCAGGTAGGGCAGGGATTTCACGGAGGCCATGACGGCCATGCCTGCTGTGCTTCGTCAGTTTGGCCTTGGTCCACAGTTTCCTTGATGCTCCGCCCGCACTGCCCCAGCTGATTTTGCCAATTTCTCCTGTGCATCTTTCCTTTCAAAAGCCCACGGTTTTTAGACACTAGTCTCTTCTGTTGAGATTCTGAAATATTATTAGGCAACATGAAATGGAACGCTGCGTACATAGTGGGTTTAGTGGGCAAGGGTTGGGTTTGACTGGCTATTTAGCTATATTGGGCTATATTTTGTTAAACCGTCCAAACACAGGCTGGATGGGGTGGGAGTTTGATGCTATACAGCAAACTTTGAAATGATGAACTCATTGTTATTCATGAATGGGTATGATTGTGGACAAGGTAGTTCTTAGCAACATTAACACATTAGAGACTAATCACAGTGAGACCATTTTTCGTGCACAAGGATTTAATAAAAGAAAACAAAAATGAAACCGCTGTAACTGGAATTAGTGTTATAGTAGTGGTAAGCAAAATAGTATACTATACCATAAATTAACAATATTTGTTTTATTTAATGTTATAATATTATACTAATACACATATTTATACTACTTACTCATCCAGGGTGTGGATAGTGCAACTCCAGTGGACAGATTAAGCAAGAGCCAAGATGCGTTTGTGCCAATATGTGCTTCTTAAGCCTTCTCCAAAGAGCAACACTTGTTCTATTTTACTAAAGTTATTGTTATAAATATTGTTCATTAATTTTGTTTGCATAAAGTGTGCAGTGGGTTGTGTGAGTGGTGCTGCTGTATCGTGTATCTGTTCCATATTCTACAAGCTGTAATGCGCCAGTCACGTTAGAGTTTCCTGTTATGAGTGTTTTCACGCATCACTGTAATGAGTGCTCACAGTTTTTAAAAAGCTGTTCATGTTTTAAAAGCTATTTTCAATGTGTCAAATTTTTAAAAAGATTTGTAAACATTTTAAGGCCCATGCTGAGTGTCCAGATACTAGGGTCTTAACTTCCATAGTCCTCCACAGGTTTTCACATTAGAATTTCAGAGAAGAGAAGGAGAACGGGGGCATGTGGGCACACAAACTCTCACGCAGTATAAATATGTATCTATGACTGACCTTCTGTCAGCACCCCAAACTGTGACTTACTTCCAGCATCCCTGATGAATGGTTATGATTATTGACAAACATTAACAAATTTGGCAACTCCAGAGGCCAAGTGGCCTTGCTCCTAAAATAATAGAATTCCAGGCCTGGAAATAAAATTTAATTTCTTCGTTCTACAGAGCAGAGTTGTTACATACAGTAGTCAGTATGTATAATGCCAAAGGGTCATATAATGGACAGTTGCCTAACTAGCCACCTGACTATATATTTAAAGTTTGTGTGCAGATTGCAGCTGATGATCTGTAATAATAAGATGTTCTTTGTATTTGTCGTCACTCAAGACTGACCCGTGATGCGTGCACAACGCAAACGGAGCTAACTGCCTCTGGGATCTGATCTGCTTTGATGAGCTCTTCATTTGCGGAGACAAGACCCTGTTGTCATTAACAGAGCAAATCAGCAGCATTATTGCTCCTCAGCTGTGTGTAATCTAAGACGATAAAGTTTCCAGGTCTGTGTCTGTTCCTGTTGGATTGATATCTTCATGTTTTTATCCTGAGATGATCGATGCAGAGACGCTAATTGGAAAAACAGCAATGGTGGATCACATGTCGGCTGTAGTGATTTTCTGCTCATGCATTCAGACGGATGCTTCCCCTGGAGCTCAGATTCATATTGCAACGAGCTGCAGCAAAGCTACGAGTGAGAAGTTCCCTTCTCGCGTCTGCCAGGAGAACTTCCTGAATTTCTAAATTTCATTCTGTTGAAACTTAAGGGAGTTCATGCAAAGCTAGCTTGGTTCTGTCACTGCCTTATCAGGCAGCTCATTGAGTCTCTATTTGACTCCCCTTAGTAACCGTCTTGCATGTTGTGTGACACGCCTTTGACCCCAAGCTGGGTTCAACTATAATCATGTTGACAGAGAGGCTACTAGAAGGCACTGTCATCCTATTTGCCCTCTGCCTGTTGCTGCTGCTGAGCTCCTCCTGGCTTCTCCTCACTCCTCTCTGTCGACTCACTCTGTCTCTTCCCTCTCTGTCACTGCAGCGACACACCTTCATATCGCTGGTGCCTTCTGAGAGGGGGAAAAAAAACAAAACAAACACACCAAAAATAGAAAAAAAACGCATGCATTAGTGCAAACAGACACATGCATTCAGACAAACACACACAGCCAAGCCAAAATATAGACATAAATGAATGAGTACACACACAGAGGGACAACATTATCATGACACTCAAGGGACCCGAGTCAGCGTTTAACTGACATTGTGACGAATGACCGTAGGGAGGATTGTGGGGACATGGGAGTCAGTGTAATGTGACTGATGGAACTGGAGCAGAGCGCTGTACAAAAGGGAAACGGCATCAGTGCGCACATTCCCACGTATACGCGTGTATCATGTATAGTATCTTGTTAATTTATGTTCATATGTGAGCACGTCTGCAACCCATCTGACATGATTCTTCCTAAATAAGCACTGCCAAAAAGGAGGGCACATCTCAAGCCAAATGCAGCATCCTCCCATTCAAGCAGAGCTGGTGAACAATACAAAAGCCTGCTTTCACCCTGTTTAGAGATTATTTCAATCCAGCTTCTCTGCAGGGATGCTGAGAAACTGGATTGGAGCTGTACTGGTCAGAGTACAGCTCCAATCCCAGTTAGTAAGGTGTGACTGTGGAGCGGTGAGAAATCAGTGGTGCTGAAGGGAACAATCCAGAAAATCCAATTTTGTCTTTCTCTTGAATCATATCATGATATGATTCATGATCCATGATCAGTATCATTTTACCTTATCCTAATTATCCAAACCAATTGTCATTAAAAAACTGAGTTAGTGATGTTTTTCAACTGTAAAATGTCCAGTTGAAAAACTTAAATATTGAAACCCAATGGATCCTTATGAAAAATGATTATGTTATTATCGGTCGGGATGTATTTATGGTTTTGTGTTACATTCTTAACACTTTTCTCTGATTAATCGTTTTGTAATGTTTTGATACTACTGCTGATTTGGTACCTTGGTTTCAGAGGTGATACCGCCTCAATTTAAGAAATACAGTGTTTCTACTAAACCCTATTTTCTTTTTTTCATAGAACAGAAGAAGCCAAACTTCTCAAATGGCAAATTTTGTCTAAACACAAGCAGTCACACAAAGACTACTTAAATAAAATTTGCAAAAATCATGATTTAAATCAGGAACTATCTGATCAAAGAAGATTACGGATCGCACCAGGCATACAGTGTTTTAGATATTTTCTGTTTCTGTGACATTTTGGTCAGTACAAAATAAGTGTTTGTGTCTTTTAGGCGACTTTATAAAACGTACTGCTAATGGAGAAAGTGGAGTAGACAGGCGAGGGGGGACAGAGAGAGGCGGGGCAAGCCGGTGTGTTTACCTGAGGTGTAGGCCTCGTGCGTCCGAGTGTGAGCAGAAGAGAATTCCAAGGAAGATGCGAAGCATATTTAAAATTTATAATAATAATGTTCGTAGAGATTAAAACCTGCTTTCACATGGCATTATTATGTGAAAAATGTAGATTTTTTTTTTTTAGCTGGGGGTGGGGTTTTACAATCACGATGCCTGCTCAACCGTCGACCATTTGTCAGCCATCGCTGATGGACGATGGCATCGTCTATCGGCCCAACCCTAATCTACAGTATCTAAACAGAGCATGAGATGTGTCAGGATCTGGGTGCGTTATCGCTTCAGCTAAATATTTTCCTGTGGTGAACCCTTGCATTATTTTTTTATTTGAACCATATTGCCATATTGCCCAGCCTTAATAAGGTGAAATGATGGGATCATGTGTGCTGCAGACTGGTGGTCTTGGCCTTGCCTGTTTTTGTTTTGCCGTGTGTGATTACAGCCATGATTGAACGCTGATTGATCACACTGACAAGCCACATCAGTGTCTGCCAGAGTGAATCAGCTCAGTGTGTCTGGCCAGCACTCACTACATGCTTCAGTTATTTATATAGTGTGTGTGTGTGTGTGTGTGTATATATATATAATATATACCCCTGGAGCCCTGTGGGCCAGGCAGGACCCTATCACAGTCTCTCAGCCTTAATGTGAAACCTTACAGCAGCCAGACCCGTGAGCTCTGCATCACACAGACACTAATTAGCCGTTTTTCTATTCCTCTGACCAGAGCCTTGTTCGAACATCACCGCAAATGTAATGGTGCTGTCTGTTTACAGCAATTAGCCATTACACACAACCTGTGGCCTTAGCACTTTACTGTCTGAATTTTGCATGGCTAGAGTCTCCTCGCTCTTGCCAGCAGAACAGCACAATACAACAGTCAGTCACCCATTGTTGAGGATTGTGTGCTCCCTAATCTGTCTTCCTCTGGTCACTCCATCTCACTAACTGCATTTTATCATTGTTGTCGCTAATGTGGCATTACCAAGGCATTTTTACATTTCCGGCAGGCGTGATGTCTGAGTGTCTTCAAGAGCATGGAAAGCACCGCTGCCACCCACAAGCCCGTCTCTCTAAAACAACCTGGAGAGGCAGCGGAAACCTGTGCTGTTTAACCAGCTCAGAAAGAAAAGCTGGAGTGCAGCCATAGACAGACGGCTCAGTGTGGATAGTGCTTATGTGGTAGACACTGCAGCTGTCTGCAGTGGTGGATTATGGTAGGCTGATGATATAGTGTGTTGTGGTGAGGCCTAAAGGTGCAGTTACATTCCTTGAAGGGTTTTCCTCACCCTCAAACTACTGATACTGATTTTGGGCTGAACTGGAAATGATCAGCTTGGTGATTAATGAAATGATTCATTTGCTTGATGTCCTGCGACCAAGTAATGCATTTTATTTTCTGTCTAAAAAGCAACTTGGGTGTAACCCTAAAGTCCATTGTCCATTTTTTTTAATCATGAAAATGATACACTGATGTTTTTTCTCACTGCTGTAGAACCATGACATGGTGTTGCACACTTGACACAGTTGTTAGCTAACTCTTTAGACAATGCAGAAAAAGGTTTCCTTTTGCCCTGACCTGAGCTTCCCAGGAAGTGTGGGGACCGCAAAACTATGAGCCAGTGAATACAGAGCTCTTCTTCTTATTTGGCAAACTAAACCAGTTTTAACGTAGCAGTCAACATGTTGGCGTTTGTGACAGTTAATCCTGCATTGTGTTGACTAAATTAGCTTCTTTTTGACTTATGAAATATTGTTATTGTTTTGCCGTAGAAGGATGTGCATTATATAAAACATACAGCATGTAATGAATATTTACCTTTTTATATGTATATCCAGAGCAGAGATTTCTCCTCCCACTTTTTTAGATTAGGGGCTGGGCGTCTTTTGAAATTGTTAGATATTGGTGCCAATACAATTAAAATGTGTTTATAGTTCTCAAACAAACCTATCTGATGTTAAATATTGTCTAAACACAAGAACCCATACAAGAACTTTGCTGAAATCAAATACAGGCTAAACTTGTCAAAATTATCATTTAGATCAGGAACTATCTGATCAAAGAATAATTAATCAATGGCACAAATCTTACCAAAACTAAATGCCAACTTTGTTTTTTTTTGTTGTTGACAGATTTCTATGCTGTATTGGGCCTCGTGCAAGAGCATTTTCGTACTCTAATCTTTCTCTTACTTTTTGGTTCTCGTACGAGCTTGTGCATGTTCAGATTCAGCAGATGCTCCTAACTTCAAATAACTTTGTAAATGTCCTGCATAAACACGATGAAAAAGTTCACAAGTTTGGAGAGTGATGTCCTTCTTTCAGAGATCCATAAAGTGAACTATCATTTTTATCAGTGTCAGCAGAGGAATTAAGAGAATTAGGAGAATTAAGAGGGTTGGATTGGCGGGTCTGTCTGCGGCCCGTGGTAATCTAAACTGCGACATCAACACTTCGTCTGTCCCTGCCAATATATCAGCACGCTGTCACTTTCTTCCAAGGACCTGACGTGCCAAGGGATCCAAAAGATTACACTTCCATCTGACCTTATTATACAGAGACAAATTAACCTTCAATTAGTCGTTTTGCAGTTTGAGATGTTCATGTTGATATTGTAGTGTTATACAGTAACATTACAGCAGCCAATTTAAATGGATGAGGACATCATTAGGCTATATGAATAATTTTAGAATCGTATTATTGTCAAACAGGATATTGTCAACATATTTATGAAGTATAATTTATATAGGATTTTCAAACTCGAAATTGCTTCAAAGCAATGAAATATACAATCCATTAGTGAAAAAACTCCTACGACAGGTCTGGACCAGTCATAAATTGTGTTCGTGCCTAATGGAAAAATTCAAAATATGAGATAAAAGTTCCCATGGTCACTCGTACAAGCCACTCAAGAACGAATCTGTTTGTACAAATATTTTTTGCATGAGGCCCTCTGTTGTGTGAATACATATTGGTAAGTCCCCAAAAAGTGTTTTACCCAGTCCTATTAGGGATGAAACGGTATGAAAATTTCATATCACTTTCATTATCAGTATTATCACGGTATTGTAAAAATGTGCCAAAAAATATTAAAATGTACTGATACACACACTGAAACCATTTCAACAAGTTTTATATTGAAAATACAAATACAATTGCCATTTTGTTTGCATAAAAAATAAAATTACAGCAAATACCTTTTGTAAACATATGAAAATCAAAGTGTGCATTATCAAGATTTTATATTTTATATTATATAGGTAATACAATGATCCCGTGGACAATTAATGGACAAATAAGTCTTTAGAAGACAGTGATAGTAACTACAATGAGCCCAAAAACCGACATAAATATGCTGGTTGGTTGACTAAACTGCAAAACGTCTTATCATGTGCAGTGGACGAATAGACTCTCCCAACACATGACGCGCACATCAACAGAACAATGTGTAGCGTTTTTACAAGAGCAGCAAACACTGAGAGCTTTAGTTTACCCACTGTTAGCAAGTCAGACAGGCAAAGCAAAGCTAAAAGTTAAATCACCCTGCGTTCACTATAAGGTTATTTTCTTCAATCAGGTTCCCCAGCACCGTCTTAAAAACTAAAATGCGTACGGTAATAAACAGAAATTTAACCATGGTTTACCGTTAAACCGGTAATCGTTTCCCTCGGTAACTCGTCCCTAAGTCCTATAATATTGAACATCTGCCATTGGGGATGCACAGTGCGGCTTGCAGTGAGTAAGTTTATATGTGTTACAGCTTAATTGCTGTAGTATTCCCAGTAATATAGTATGTCATAACATAGTTGTTCTTGATGTATTCATGGAGACAGAAGTGTTCATATGTTGTAGCAGGAGAAAGTAGTAGTTCAAATGCAGTTTCAACCAAGAGCAACACTTTAGTGATGTGGTTCACCTTTGAAGTGCTGCAGAAATGGACATAAAACAACCATTTTGCTGGAATGTGTTCAATTATTGTGTGCTCTATCTCGACTGAACAGTGGTTTGGACATGAATAGCAATACCAATCCCTTTCAAAAAATGCCTGTATCAGCCGCTATCCCGATCCTGTAGTTTGGCTTGGGACATCCCTGATATACAGTATGTTCTATTTGCTGGCCCAGTTAATCACCTAGCGGTCTTTTAAGCAAGACAGAAAATGAGAGGTTTATGGTAGAGACAGAGTGCTGTGTCAGTGACTGAGGAGAGGACAAGTCGGGACATGAAGTCATGGTTTCAGTCTAGATGGTGGCTTGCTTTCACATTAACAGAGAGAGAAGAGGAAGCTGGAAGAGAGGAGTACGGCCCATTACCACTGCAGTCTGTCAGGAGACTTGCTTCCCCATGGCCATAGCAGAAGGAGGAGATGAAGAGAGTGTGTGTGTTTTAATGTGCTCAGGGGTTATATTTATATTTTCATGTGTTATGTGTGTTTGTGTTGTAATGTGCTGTCACATTCAGTCAGTCTTGGTTTATTCTGTGTGCGTGTTGCAAATGCATTAGCTATCAGTTGCTTTTAGCAGATATTGACTAATGGTTGTGAAATCAAAGGTCAACTGGCTAGTTAACTTGAATTCTCTCGGCCTGTTTGGATGCTGCAGAGTGAAAATTGCAAGCTGTTTACATCGGCACTTAGCTGGTTGTGTCTTGCATGATAATGATAATATTATGCTTTATTGATCTACTTAGGAAATCCTTTTTTTGTTTTACTACTATCTACAGACACTAAGTTCAGCCAAAGAGCAGCATCCTGGGACATGTTGAGAATACAGTTACTTGCTTGATGGCCTTTCAACTTGATGATGATTTGAAGTATAGATACATTTAGAAATAGCCCACTTGGTTGCATATCCACCCCCAAAGTGTAACTATAACATTTATTTTCTGTTGAAACTGTAATGGTTTTAACTGAGCACTTATTTTGCAGGCGATTTATGCTGAATTACATTTAATCAAAACTTAGAATTATAGGCTGCTCACTAAACTGAAGCAAATCGTAGTGAATTGATGATTTGGTATGTAACTGCTGGAGGTTGCCATCACATTTGGATGCTCCTTGCAGCTGCAGAGTGTTTTTGGCACTGTCAAGTTCCTTGATAAGCTATCAAAAAATGCTGCCTGAACATAGCTAAGTAAACATGTGTTACACAAGTTTCCTGTGCATCCTTGGAAACCTGGAATTTTGTATTGCAGCTGCCTACACACGGAAAAACAAAGAGTTGTAACAAAGTGAAATGTGCTACATAATTATGATTTGGTTGTGTTTGTCTCAACAGCTGACAGCTGAAATTTTAGCTCTGTTGAGAGGTGAGGCAAAGTGAAAACTGTACGGGCTCATGTTTTCAGAGTTCGACTCATTATAATTCACCGTGCAAACTAACCAACTCAAGCAGAATGTGACTATAATCGATATTCTTTGTCAATCTATCAAATTACAATGGAAGGCAATGTGAAATGGGGTCACTTGTAATGATGAACCTACACAGAATTATCACCTGAATCTGCAGCTCTTCTTGTCTTTACAGAGCGAGTTTGAGCTCATTGAAATCAGCTGTTCATGAACTGTGGAATCCTATTAAAGTCAGACTTCAGGTGTAGGTCAGGGTGTGTTGCCTATCTGAAATTAGGGATCAGAATTTGACTAACGTGTTATCAGTCGAATCACTGCCTTTTGTGGAGCATCTACTCTGCATGCACTCTGAACTGACTAAAACTGGGTGGAGGAGTGAATAACGAAGACGTGTATTGAAGAAAAAAATTAGTAATATTGTTGAGTATTTCCAAAAAAGGAAAAACATCTCTACATAGTAAAAGCAACAGAAGACGACATGTGGTTGACAATCAGCTTCTCTGCTGTATAAATACAGACTACTAGATGATGACTACATGAATAATTTCTCTGTAGCTTGCGGGCAGCTCTGTGGATTTTATCAACACAGTGGTCAAACATGTGATTTTATGCTGTCTGCAGTGATGCTGAGCCTCCTGTGCTTTCTGTGTCCTGCCCTGTTTTTCTATTACCTTTCATGTCTCAGTCTTTCTCTCTCTCCATAATTTACCACATAGTGTCTAGCTGAGTGTTAGATGCACAAACCTGACTGGCTGGTGTTGAAAATTTACATGCCTTTCTTAAACAGGCTTACAATCTCTTTCAGACTCCCTTTATGTCCACCTGTCTTTCTCTCTTTAATCTCTCTAAGCTTCCCGGGCGCTCGTTCGATCTCAGCTTTCAGACTCACCTGAGAGCTGTGTGCTCTGGGCCTCATGGGTCTGTTTGCTGGGGTAAAGAGATTTAGGCGGCTTTAATGAAAAGCGACCGCTGCTTAAATGGATACCTTGATATGTTGAGTTGGAGTGTCTTTTGTCGTCTTCACTAAGCACTTGTCACATTTTGGGAGTGTAGGTAAGGTCTTCTTGGATACATCAGCAGTTAAATGTGGAATCAAACATTCAAAGCTCACAAATGTAGTCAGTGAATCAGTCAAACCGCACATTCCACAAAGGTTTACAGTTTTCTTTATCTACAAGGTCTTCTTGTTGAAAATGCCGGGAATATTTGAAGAGGTGCTGCGATTTGCAATACAGACACATTTTTTCCACCTTACAGTGTGACCTCTCAGTCTTCTGAAATACAAGACTAAAACTTTAAATGTCAAGGTTTCCCTTCAACAGCTCCACCTGCCAACGCCGGCCCTCCCTGTCTCCAGGTACGGCTGCTGTCCTCCTGGAAAGGATCTCACGTCGGTGTCAGGACAATGTGTGCTCTTTTTGTCAAAATAACGCCGTGTGCAGGACAGCGTGACTTGAAATCACAGACATTGGCCCCATGAGGCCAAAGTTGGGCTGATTGTCTGTCTTACTGTTTCTTTGTTTGACTAGTCTTTTTCTCTGCATGCTGGGCTATATCTGTCACTGCAGAATATTAAAAGGCTTAAGGCATAATACATATATTTTAATATTATTTAAACTTTACATTCAGCTGGTTTCATAATATACAGCTGCCTTAGGCCATTTGGTTTGCCAGTTAATATTAGCAACAGATCCATGAGCAAACACAGATTACAGTATTTTAGATACATTGCCCAAATAGATGTATGTTTGTTTGTTTGTATTCATTCACAGCACAAGAAAGAAAAAGATTCTTCTGTATAGTTGAAATTTGTGATTTAAAGCTGTGGCATTAGATGTTTATTTTTTTATAAACTGTGCAGAAAGGGGTTTGGTTATAGTGACAAACACAGACAATTGTTACCCAACTCTGGAGTTCCCCTCAGCTCTATAAAGCATCTTATTGTTTTGGTTTAACCCATCAAAATCTATATGTGCCCACTAAAAAGCATTTTAAAACCTAAGCATTGTTTGACAGCATCCTAAGACCTGAGAGAATGTGTCAGCGTTCACTCAAACAAATTTATTTCTCAGTCTCTGTAGATAGAAATGAAATAAAAACCATTTGAGAGCTTAATTTTTTGCCCTTTGCGGTAATGTTTTTTAAATCAATAAACAAAAAACACTGAAAATGTTTTATACATTTGTACACATTTTACAGTAATTTGTGGCAAATGGTTCACTCTAACTTCTGTCATCAAACTCATTTTCAGCAGCTCTAAAAACCCACTGTACCCCACCTGCCCAGCACCAAACAGGCAGACAGACAAAGTGAACGACTAGTGGACAGTTTCACAGCTAAGCACGGATCCCAAAGAATATTAATGCTTCTCTGTGTAGGAGGGTTTTGTAGATGGGCTGTTTCACAACATATCTGGTGTGACAACTTAAAGTTAAAGTGATTATATGTCACTTTTGTGTCATTAGTTTATTATGCTGCCTTCAAGTGGCCAAAACATCAATTAATGCTATGTACATGCATTGTTTAACATGCTGTCATGGCTAAAGATTGATTAAAAATCAAGTATTGTAATGTACTTTTTGGTGCGCTTACTTCTAAATCTGCCTCGTCTACTTCTACTCTAAAGCTTTTTGATAAGCCACGGAGAGGAAAATTAATGTTATTGCTATCAATCAAAAGTGTGCGTGTGGACGTGTAATGAACCCAGCTTGTAAGTCTAATGCCCAAGATTTAAAACACATCTTGTCATGTGGCTGTCTGTCAGAAATTGAGAAAATATTTTATCTTGCTTGCTTTGTTTTGTGAGAGACTGACCCCAAAACTTGATGTTTACTACTGTTTTAAAATTTAAAATTGTGTTCTGCTGAAACCAAGTAATGTCTCACTTCCAGCTGCCTTCACTGCTTTCCTCTTTGGTTTGACAGCTGCACTGGGGAGGACATAACCAAAGTCTCCATGAACAACAGTGTGCCCGATGTTTGTTTGTGTATTTAGAAACAGCTGAATGAATGGATTTTGTATTATTCTATCCTCCATCTCCTCTGTCGTCTTCTCTCTACTGTAATCTCTCCAGGCCTAAACTTCATGTGAATGAAGCTGATGGATTGTTAACATGCATGCTAATAATGCATAAACATATGGATGAGACACGGGAATAGGGGCCCTACCTTAATGCTGCCTTCAGTTTGTCGCGGGGCCCAAGCCTGGCCCCCGTCAAAAGAAGCTTGCCACCAGGCTCTTCTGGCACAAGGGCTAAACTCTGCACCTTAATTAACTTCAATAAGTATTTTTCCAAATGGTGAAACTTGTTCTGATCAGTTACGTCAGTTAATCAGTAACATAAAAATACCTTTTTTTCCCCCCCCTGCAAATTACATATAAATAAGCAGCAGTACAGCAGTGCAAACAAATATGTTAACTTGCTTATTTGTCTTTACTCTGTTCTCAACTTGTGCTTGCTTTCTTTTTACCTTACCTCTTCATCTATTTATTCTTCTTTAGTGTAACATAATGTTTCCTGCCTTCTTTACTTTCTCTACTCAGCATTCACACTCAGTTCTGCTTTGGCAGTTGCCGCCTTTCCTTCCCTCCCCATTCATTATTCAAGGAGCTGTTGCTTGGATGTCCACAGATCTGGATACAAACTCCATCCTGATATACCACATGCGGCACCGTAGGGCAACTAGTACCATTAGTAGCTGTCTCAATCATGTCATACTACAGCAACACTTCCCGTACCGCTGGCGGTGATACCGGCTGGTGTTCCTGACGAGATGAGTGCATGTAAACCGAATGTGCCAGCTCATTGTCAGCATCAGCTGTGATGAAGGAAGGTCGGCGTTTGTAGAGTTTGACTTAACT
Source organism: Micropterus salmoides (assembly GCF_014851395.1). Lineage (NCBI taxonomy): Eukaryota > Metazoa > Chordata > Actinopteri > Centrarchiformes > Centrarchidae > Micropterus > Micropterus salmoides. The sequence continues at coordinate 26,824,682 of NW_024040041.1, read as the reverse complement.
GGCAGCAGGCGAGCAGCAGAGGCAGTGTTTGAGCTGGGATCTACATGGACATTTACTCAGCATGAGGACGACTGGCAAGCAGACGGGCAGGCGGGGACGGAGGAGTAGAGCAGGGTTAGCTCAGTTTGGATGTGTGTGTTAATGTTACAGCGGGATTTGAAAATGGCTGCTGGCACCCAAAGTGGTGCCGTCTCACACCTGGCTGACTGCGTGATAAGGGCAGGATGAGTGGGGAAGTTGGAGAGGCAGTGAAAGTTTGTGCGGTTATTTGTGTGACAAACGGAGAAAGAGAGAGGTACAGTGTGTGAAGGTGTGGAAGTTCAGCTGGCAATATAAGCGCTGCATCATATGCCATGAAGTGTGTTACATAAGGAAGGCTGCATCTGACAATTAGTTTTATTATCACTTCAATGATATACTTGGTTAATTATAAAAATAATCCAAGGTGACATGTTCAAAGTCCCTGTTTTATCAGACCATCAGTCCAAAACCCAAAGATATTTGTATTACTCATAAATTACATTTAAAGAGGCTGACACCAGAGAGTGTTTGGCTATTTTGCTTGAAAAAAGTGACTGAAACAGTTAATTGCTTATCAAATTAGCTGATTAATTTTCTTCTGATTGGCTAAGGAATTAATCGACTAATCATTTCAGCTTAAAATACTTTAGCCTTTGTAATGTCAGAAGTGAAAAATACCTATTATCGTTTCCCAGAGCCCAAGGTAATGTCTTTTCCAGACTAAAACCTTACTTAGACTGACATTAGAAGTATGTCAAAAAATGCAGCTTTCTCATTCATTTCTATGAATCCACTGCAGTGTGGGTGTGTGTGGGTGCTGATACAGAGGGATAGACATTTCATGTGTCACAATTACATAAAATAAGAGGGGGGGGGACGACTAAATAACAAATAAACTTTTAGCACTTCGACATTAAAGGTGATAGTAAAGTAAAACTTTTCATCCTTTTTCCTTCATCTAAATCCCCATAGTCCTCCTCGTGTGCACCTCATGTACAAATATCATGAACTTTTGATGCAAAACACTTCAGCTGCAAGAACTGACGAAGACACTGAGATCATGTGTTTTTTCCTGCACATCTGGGGTTTTAGCAACCTGGTGGGACGTTATCGTCTGCAATTACACACGCATGACATTGTATATGCTGATTCCAGTATTTTTAGACATAATCTCTACAAATTTGACAACTTTTTGGCAACAAAACTAGGTAGACATAGTTATCAGATTTTTATTCCTGACAGTAAGGCTTTGAAACTGCATTTGTTCATGTCGAGAAATTAAATTTGTATGTACTTCTAGTATTTCTAAAATCTGGCTACAACCTTGCAGTGTTTTGACATCTGATAAGCCTCATCAATTACTGGAACTGGACTTCCTGGATTGTCTTTCATTTTCTCACTTGTCCCTGTAAAAACACACTCACGCCATCACAGCCTTAGAGTTGTTTTTTTATGGCCATAACGCCTGCTAACGATCCAAACAGGGATTCCGTTTATAATTATATAAAACAGAGAAAAGCAGCAATTCTCACATGGGAAGCGAGAATGTTTGGAATTTATGCTTGATAAAGGACTTTTTATATTGATTTGATTGATCAGCTTTTAGTAATTAAGTACACATTGGTTGAACCGGTCGATAGCCAGCCCTACACTGATGAATAAATAGTCACGGCATCAGGATCAGTGTGCCAGTATTTGTTCCTGGTCAACACAGTTACATTACATGAATGATACAAAGAGAATAAGGAACATAGCTGCACACATTCCCTAAATATAGACACGTACTGTATATGACACAAATACTTGAAAAAGATCACACAACTGTTCATGCTTATGTCAGGTGTGAGCTTTCCTTTGTTAGTATGGTGGATGTCAGCCATATTCCTCCTCCTCTTTCTCATGGGTCATAAGCTAAGTCTCAGTAAAGCTCATCAGGTTTAATGAGACAGTAATTTGCACCAATTCTCTGTCAAACCATCCGAGAGCCCACCGCGGAGAACGTAGTGTGTGGTGAGAAAGAAGACAGACCAGAGTGCTGCCTTTCATTTTGATGCTTTTAAATGTGTGCAGATGAATTAGTGTAAGGCAGTGTAATAGTACATGTTATAAAATCCTTGGAGCAGGTCATTATCTCTTATTTCAGAAGAAGGTTTCAGAAAACTCAAGATGTCTTACAAAGCATTGTTTGTTTGAAGTCTGGCTGGGGCTATAGCAGCAACATACAGTGTGCGGACACAATGTAGTACCAAACCAAATCAGAAGAATGCCGGTCTAAATCTGAACAGCCGATCTGCTGGATGTTAAATGCATTACCTCATGTTAAAATCTGGAGGTCTCATTCATTGCGTTCCAGGTGGAGGTAATAAGTCTGTAAACATACAGGACTCCACTGTTATCTTCTAGCCTTGAGCCTAAACTACAGTGTCTCCCTATCAGTCCAGCTGTCTTCACCATGACAAGGAGAGAGACTGAGGCAAAGAGCTACTTCTACTTATGGGGACACAGGTAGTGAGCCCCTAGCGTGAACTGTAGATGACCCGTACGATGTTATCCAAATTAAACCTATTGCGTAGTGCACACTAGAGGATTTTCAGATCTTAACTAATTTTAACATGGGATACCACAGACATAAAGACAGAATTAACCAATTATTTTATTATTTTAAGAAAGCACACATCAGAGGATTCAGTCAAAACGCAGGACAATATAGTTGGTGTTTATACTAAACAATTTCAGAGTGGCGGTTTTGGGGACTTGGCATCTCACAGAAACTTGCATAATTAAATGTGACTTCAGACATAAACAAATATGGAGGCAGACTGTCGGCTAGTTGCACTTGTATGTTTTTCACAGAAAAACATAAAAAGAGAGTAAAACTGAATGAACTTGAAGCTGAGAATAGGGAGTGTGCATGGTTTATAAATTTTATAGCACGAGCAAATACACAACATGTTGGTGACGCTTCCCGGGCAGCTTTCTCTCCTCTCTCGCTGTTGAGGGTTTCTGACCCCAAAATCGTTGTGCCTCCTATCCAGTCAGTGACTGTCTGTAAATCCCTCACACTACTGGATCATTGGGACATTTTTCCCGACCGGCCTTGGATCTAAAGGCAAAACGGACCCAAAATCTGCCAAGCATAGGAAGTAAATTCCTCCACAGTACGTTATATTTTATTTGAGACAATATTTTCCATCTTCAGTCTTCTATTAAATATAAATCATTGTAGATAATTTAAAGTAATTGGTCTTCTGTACCAGCAAACATAGTGTTTCTTCTCAGCAGAGGCCAGATGAACATCAGACATTAGCACTTACGCAATGCAATGCAATATTTTTCTCAATTTAGTATGAAGAGCCTTGGCAAGATCCTGGAATGTTTTCTTACCTCTGTCTGCAATCCAAATTTTTTACAACAGCTACAGAGACAAAGATAACACTTTGACTTTGAACATATGTGAAGTGTCACATTGAAATAATCAATTATGAACTATACTGTACATTTTCACAGTATATATTTATTATATAGTTTAAATTTGAGCTTCTTCAACATGTTGTTAAACTTGGCTACCATATCATTAGTTCCATTTAAAAATCCAACTTGTTGATGTGAACAGACGATGACTGTTTCAACCTGTATCAGCAACTGAGGAATCACAGCACCAACCTGTCTTGTTAAAAAGTAAAAACAAAACATTTCAAAATAGAGCAGATAATCTAGCTAATTAAAGCAGAGAACCAAGTTTTAGTGGAGGAAATGTATTATTAAATTTGGAAAATAATCCTGCTATCACTTGTTTTTTCGGCTGGAGAACATATTGTCTCACTGTGTTGATGTGATTATTCCATCCCCAATTTAACAAACCCAGCAACTGTGTGTGTGTGTGTCTGAGAAAAAATCTATTTGCTGAGTCATAGTAGAGATGTTGGAATCATCTATGTACATGAGCACAACACATTTTTCAGAAGTTGTTAATTTTATTTGCTTTTTATTTACTGCGGTTAATTACACATGACTACTTAATCTGTCATGATTAAGGATCGTACAAGACCCAGGGAGAATGAGTTTGAGTGTTTATTAAGCAAAACTTAGTTGAAATGATCTAAATCGTTGCAATGAAAGACTAGTAGTAGGTTCTTGAGTGTACACACAGTTTTCATTAGCCTAACTGTACAGTGGCAGTAATACGTGTGGCAAAATGATGTAATATGGAAAACGGTTATTGAGGCCTTGTTGTCAAAAGAACAGGGGGGTTATTTTCAGAAGAAGTCTATTTAAAACTCAATTTGATTCCCAAATTATTTGAACTCGAGAACTGATTCCTTTCTGTTGAGACTGCAGCTTTGAACATGTTGCAGATTATCATTTGGACTGAACAAGAAGATTGGGAGAATAAGACTCTTGTGGACGATCCAGCCCTTGCGTGCAATAAAATCCAAGTTCTTACTGTGTTTTTTATGAGCCGTGTACAGTTCTGTTATTTTTCACGGCAGCTACATGGGCTATCTGTGGTAATACTCCATATTTCAGAGAGCACACTCCGCACATCAGTTACACCTTGAGGCTACATTTACACAAGGTCTCCGATGTCCTCTCTAAACAAGACTCTTGGTGCACATGTTGCTATAGCTCATTAAACTGGACAAGGCAGTGTCATAGGGCATTTAGTCATAACTCCAAAACAAGAAGAAATAGTAATTAAGCTACATGAACTGACTCAACCTACAGTAATTTAAACAGTGAGTCCTTAGAGTTTATTAGCAGAAGCAGAAATAAATTCATACTATACCATATGGCCCTACCTTTGACATAGATATGAGTCTGTGCACTACTGTGTAGTGACCATCAGTCTCATCTGGCTCAGTGCTGTCTGAAAAATGTGTTGACTTCTCAGGAAGCTTTCTGGTTTGAATTCAACAGAGCACTGCAGCTGCACTTTGTGTGTTGCTTTGCAGGACTGGTTGAGGATGCTAAAATCTGAACACCCATTTCATTATCACAAATATCTTCATCAAGAGCAACACTTATGATTCAAACGCTGACAACCTATCCCTCTTTGACAACTGTCTCTAGCGTCTATTGTCCAAATAAAATTGGTTTTGATTCCAGCACAGTTATTGATTCATCTCTAGACAGGCCTCACAATACTGGAAGCACATACAACTGGCAAGCCACAGAAAATGTTAACAGTGATTTTGGCGGTGATTAAAGACAAAACTGCCAACTGCTAGAAAATACTGATTCTTCTCCCCAGTTGACCGAACATGCTCCAATAAAAAAACATTTTTACCATTGAACACTAAGGTTTCATTATATAATTATTTGATCTCCAGAAGGGACTACATGCGACATAAAAGCAAACCGGTAGACAAAACGATTGTTTTTTTTTTGCTAGTCACCATTATTGAGTTAAGTGATTCCACTAAAAAACCTCCTCTTTTGACCTTTTTACAAAAGTTTCATTTAAATGTTGTAATCTTCTGTTATGTTTGCATACCCCTCTCATTCTCGTTCTGTCTTTTGTCCTATGTGTCCTTTCCCCTGTCTGCCATATGCTATATTATAATTTGAATGTATTAAATGTTTGTTGTTTTGCAGTAATACAAAACAAAGAACCCCCCACCCCCATGAGTGCATTAATCAGTTGAATGAAATTAGCTTTTCATTCTCTTGAACGATATGACAAATGGGTGTGGAATGATTGATGATGATTGCAACTTAATTACAGGGAAATAATGCAATCAACATTTCTTTTTAATTTAAAAGTAAATATTGCAACTTGTGTGTGTGTGTGTTGCTCTCTGCTTCTTTCTCAGCTACCATATGTACATATTGATTTTCCTGTGCACCCTCTTAGTATTTTCACTCTATTAAAACGATGACAGAACCTACAGTTTACAGGCCTTTTCATTGACCTGCTGTAAAAAGCTTGCCATTCAAATGGCCTTCACATTAACTGTGCATTTGTGCCCCGGGTGAATAGCAGGTGCTCTACATTGGAGGTGATAAATGCTTGAGATGCTGGCTCAGCTCTTTTGCTGTCTCTCTACAAGGTCACTAGTGAAGGACTTTTCTCCTCATGGATTGAGATGCAGTCTGGTGTTTCAGCCTCCTTTCACTAGACCACCTTTGTTGGTCTATCCTAGTGTATGATCTCTCTGACTGTTTTTAACCAAGTAAACGCAGCAGCATTATCTGAAACTGAACAGGCATTAAAACAAGCATACATGCCCACAGTGCTAATATTTTTAGTCAATAAATAATCTATGATTGGCAGGAATTGTTACAATTCTTGGTGATAAATTGATAATGTTGAAGCATTTAAAATATGCACTATCTGACCATTTCCCTTCTGCTTCTGTTATTCCTTTGTTTGGCATGTGTGTATCTCATCTGTGGTTCTTGTAACGCTCTCCAGCTCTACTTTGAATATCAGCATCCTTCACTGTCATGACAACTAGAATACATATGAAGAGTTTTAGTCAGGCGTGCTATAAAGTAAGAATGCTTTCAAATTATAGACATTATATTTATCAGTTAACAAAATGCAAAGTGAATGACAGTGGCAATATTTGATGTGACTACCCTTTGTATAACAGCATCCATTCTTCTAGGTACACTTGCACAATGTTTTTGAAGAAATAATTAATTTGTGTGCAAACAGATGCCTCTCTGATGGTATTGTATGATTAAGTATCTGCCTCTACTTCTCAGCATTGAGGAGACAGTTTATTCTTACCAAATCCCCAAGTTTGTTTGCATAACTTAGTAATTCTCCGACAACACCGGAGTTCCCCTCCTTCTATGCAGCCTATTTTATGAACGTTAAGAATCGTCAACATATTCTTACACTTAGTAAAAGTAGGCTACCATTTCTTGAGATTCAGCAAAAACATGTGGCGTTAACCGCGTTCAAACAATGTGAACAACAATGTCCTAAAAGGACCTTAATAAGTGAATGCATAATTTGGCAAAACGGATGTTGTAGGCTACCTGCTGAAATTTGCATCCACCTCTTTTCTCAGTATAACAGAGCGTTACCTCCCGCGAGGTGTATGCAATTCACAGCATGCATGCAGAATTCGGCACAACACCTGCGCTGCAAAGCGTCAATAGACCTTGTGGGAGCAAGGCCTGATCATTGTTCTAAGCTCACACAGTGTACCGGAGGTAGATTGTTTTTGACTTGAGCGCGCTGTTTTTATTTCTCTATCTATCAAGTCAGCGAAAGTCAGCCAGTTATCTCGAACGCACCAGTTGACTACCAGTTATACAGCGTGCTAACGTAGACAGCTGTTTTCCAAAGTTAACATAGCTATCCTTATTAGCTAGGATCCTTACATGCTTGCTAATAACTGCTTTGAAGATGGGTCTCACAGCATTGTGTTGGACAGATTTGTGCAGTGGTGGTATGTGGTCTATGATACCTACCATTCAATTCACAGACGGGTCTGTTGTCTGTGTTTGCGAGAGAGAGAGCGACCAAGTGAGAGGATGTGCGGGGCGAATATGCGCTTTGCTTATGTAGTGTCAGCTTATGTCAAGTGTAAGGCCGTTGTACAACAGCAAGTCAAGAAGTCAAGGTGCAGCGTAACGTGCAAAGTTAATGCATCTTCTGCAGACTGGTTTACTCTGGGGTGTCGTGTGATCGCAGCTTTTGCAATTTAGAAAATCTCATTTTATCATATCACGATAATATCGCAAGTGCAATTAATCATTGAGCCCTAGCTGGAACCAGAAAATGTTTGGCAGTATGGCTAAAAAAATGTATTTATTTTCAATAAAGGAAATAGTTAACGATCTACAGCTACATCTTTAAACTTAGTAGGGTGGGAAAGAGTGTTGAGAGTTGAATGAAAAGTGAGGAGAAAGAGAGCAGCTGTGGAGAGGGCCTATTGAGGTCCCAAATGGGATAAGAAGTTAAATATTTGTAGCGGCTGAAGAATATGAAAGCAAAGAAAATATCAAAGCCATACAGTATTCCTAGAAACGTATCGCTTGTGTGCACCAGATGTTTTTTTCAGCAGTAAAAATATACTAAACATTATGCATAGCAGGAAATGTGAAAAACACAGTTGGCTCGAGATTGATTGACTGCTGTTCTTCTTCCCTTATTATTCCCTTTCTTACCACTTTCCTTGCCCCTCTCGGTTGACCTGTGCTGCTTCTTTTAATCTTACTGTATACCTTTTAATTTAATTTTTCTTGTTCACCCTCATAGCATAGTACCCCCCCCTTGACCCCCCAACCCTCTTTTTTTTATTCCTCGTCCTATGTGCTGTTCATTGGACCTCCACCAGCGAGCCCTAAAGCTGCGGTAGCGGCTTACACAGGCTTTAGGTCAGGGGTCAGTGTAGTCAGGGAGCAGCAGACATGTCCATATCTTGCAGCCTCAGGGTTGACTGCATTAAGAAAGCTGGAGTGGGTATTAGCTGTCTTCTGGTTTACATTGAAACCATTTGGCTTACAATTCTCCCCCTGCCAGACACGGGCTCTTCTTTGCTCCTCGGTTTGCACCACTGCCGTTCTGAGCCATTAATACTCTTACCATAATCAAATCTGTTCACTTATGGAGAGCCCCAGAGCCTGCACTGTGTGCATAACTATAAATGAATATTTGATACCACTACAGTTACAGGCCAGTTGAGGAAAAGTTTTGTGATGGTACAGAGCAGTAAACGTTCGTGAATGTGCACATCTAGCCTCGGGGTGCGCTTGTATTGTTCGGCTTCATCGGAACTGTTTTATCTCCTAAGCATACACATAATTCAGATTCAGATTCCTCTTTTGTCACTGTGCAGAGTACAACGAAATGGAGTTCTAAAGATACAAATAAATAATATAAAGTGTGTAAATGAATAAATCTGGAAAATAATAGATATGAAACCATACAGTATCATAACTTATTGTTAGCAGGTGATATATTGCTCTCCAGGATATTGCACACTTGCTGAATTGCAGTGGCCCTGTGTACAGGTAGTGCAGTTAGGAATATGTATAAATATACACAAGGTACAGTTGAAATGTAACTACAAGTATTACAGTGCTGATAGTCACACAGTACCCAGTCGGTCAGTATCAGTGTTGGCAGTGTTCAGTCAGTAATGGCATGACCTAAAGGAGAGTACCTTAACAACCTGTCTAATACACCAGGGGATATGGGTAAAATAACAGGTGATGTAATTTTATATTTTGATGTGTGAAGTTAATGCTATTTCATATTGTTGGAATTTTTTCTGACATTAGCAGAGGTGCACTGTGTAACACTTTGGGAAGCCTCTCAGATGCGCTGTTGTTTGCTAATCTGTTGAAATTGAATGGTTGACAAATGAAAGTCATGACACTGCAAAAATCCAGCACATCAAATATTGCACATTGATTTGCAACACTTCCCTCAATGGCCTAATAAATCTATACATATTTAAGGGATAGTTACTTTGCTAGAAACTGTACTAGATAATCATGTTGACACATACACAGGGATTTTGATTAGGAAAAAAATGAAGAATGAATGAAGAGTATCAGCAAAAGAGACCTTTTCAGTTATTTTTTTTCCTTTGTTTTTCATTGTTAGTGAATTAGGCAGACCCACCAGAAAGCAGAGAGGTTGGCTGATTGATACGGTTTCTTTGGATGGTTTGTTATTATCAGTGACAATCAATAGAACAGAAACCCAAAATTAATCTCATTTTAGATGGCAATATGTAGAAGGAATGCTAAAGGCTGTGGCATTGTCATGCAAATAGCGATAATAATTATTCCCTAAGTGCTTTCCTTGCTCACCCCAAATAGATTATAGTCAATAAGAGAATCAACCAGCTCTAGGCAACACAGAGATAAAATGAAAGACATGTACATTTAGACAATTGGAAAGCCTGGATATTAAAAATGTGTTTTTCCACAGTGTCGGGTAATCTCTACACCTGCTCTTTATGTCTCTAGGGTGTCAAAACTTGCAGAAGAAAAAGAGATGAGAAACTGTCATTAAGGGTGACACATGTAGCTCTGACACCCAGACTGTGAGAGAGAACGTGTGAAGGAGAGATGGAAAGAGCGATAGATAGACATCATTACAGTAGGGATCACCGTGAAGCTGGGAGAGGCCATCAACATGGAGGGACTAGTTGCAGCAAATAGATGGCAGAAACCATGGGAAAGAGGCGTGTAGGGTTGAAGGGGAAGAGAGGGAAGCAGAGCACCAGAGAGAGGCTTACAATATACAGGTGACCAAATGCAATGTAAGTGACTGGGGGCTAAAAATGTCTATAAGAGCTCCCTGCTGTGGCTCGGGGGGCTATTTTGAGTTACTCAGGCGGTAGTGATAAACCTGTCATCCTCTCCCTCCACCTCTCTGCTACACCTCACTTCAGGCAAAATCCATCCATCCATCCATCGTCAACTTATCCTGCATAGAGGGTCGCGGGGACTTCAGTCAAAATCATGACAGACCATTACCACATCAGGCTGCACTAATGCCCTCTTCTTACTCTCCTCGGGGATTTAATGAGATTACTGATTTTCACTAGAAAGTTTTTACTGTAAGTTAGGGTGTCTTTGAGCCTGTGAAAAATGGGAAATGTGATGCAGTCTCGCTTTGTAAATGCATGCATGCGCATCATTTGTCTCAATACCTCATTTGCACTTATGGAAAAAAATATCAAATGTGCATTAACATTAAATATGTTATAAAGTATATGAGGACAGTGATTGTAATTGCAGTTAGCCCAACAATTGACATAAATACAGAGGGGTTTTGTATAGGAGTCTGTAGCGTTTCTCCTGTTGGAACACTTTTACAACCAAGTCAATGACTGCTGTAATTTAAATGAAGAAAATATGTTGGTTGGGTGATTAAACTATGTAACGTGTTGTGTGCACGTGCATTGGGCGAATAGAGTCTGCATACAGCAGTTGAAGAACTTGTAGTGTTTTTACAAGAGTAGGTAGCACTGAGAGCTTCATTTTACAAGCTGCTGGCAAGTTAAACAAACAATGAAATTTCCCTCATTCCCAAAGTCCCCACGTCATGCATTGAGCAGCTTACCCTGCATTCGCCATAAAGTGGTACTCTTCAATCAAGTTTTTCTCAGCACTCTAATAAAAACCAAATTACGAACACTCAAAGGGTGAAAAATCTCCAGAGCACTTTCACTGCTTTCTGACATGTTTTTATTGACCCAAAGCAAACATGCACGCCTGCATCTGGCAGACTGTTGCTAAGTTTGGTTGATGCAGGACAACAGGGTAATTGAACATAGTTTTAATGATAATTAAAATCTGAAACGGTAATACTAACCATAGGGAATTTTTACTGTGGTTTTTTTTATTAAACCAGTAACCATTTCATCCCTGATTAGCACAATAGGTATGTGATAAAGCCTTTTAATTGGCAGTTTAGATTAAAAAAGACAATCCATCTTTGGCAAAAGGCAAAACAGTTATTATCGGCTACCAGCAAAATGCTGATACATTTCAAGGAGAGGAGGATTTTACACTTGAAAATTAGTTTACTCATGATAATGAGTACTACTGAGCCTGTGGTTGTGCAGGAGCTTGTCAAGACTGAGAAAATAAGCAGTATTTTCTCAGCTCGGCTTAGAAACTTCAAATTTATAACAGAAAGCCAGCGTATGGAGTTTGAAAGATGTATGCATTTACCAGGCAGGCAGGGAAGTCTAATTAATGGTGTTATGGAGTTTTTAGGTGTTTTTTTTTTTTTAATAGATATTTATTTAGGGCATTCTTGCCTTTATTGGATAGTCACAGCTGCAGAGAGAGACAGGAAAACAGGACAGAAAGGAGAGAGAGGGAGAGGGGATGACACACTCTACAAGGTGAGCTACTGCCCAAAGATATCATGGAGGTGCATTATGGGAAATGTAGGATCCAGTGTTTCTGGAGCTTGACTCATACTAGGGACTAAAACTCAAGATATGATTATGATTTATTGAGCCGTTTTTCTGTAGCCTACTTCTATTTTGTTATTGTTGTTACATTGTGATACGCTGCTCTTATTAATTACTGCAAACATACCATGTGATCAGTTACCTGCTGATCTATAGCAGAGAAATCCAGATTGGTTTTGTTTCACTCATTAAATATTTGGCCTTTGCTGTGGTCTGTCCTTATTTTCCTGGAAGCGTAAACAGTGCATCAAAATCAATGTTGCTGCCAATCATTGACCCATCCCAGCCCCTGATGATGATGATGATGATAATAATAATTACAATTACTTGAATACAAGTGTAATAATTCTTTGTTGATGTTAATGGAGGAGCTCTTTATTTCAGGTGAAGCATTGTACCTCTACTATAATACACTGAACAAAATTATAGACGCAACACTTGTTTTTGCCCCCATTCATCATGAGCTGAACTCAAAGATCCAACACTTTCTCTGTGTACACAAAAGGCCTGTGTTAATGAGCACTTCTCCTTTGCCGAGATAATCCATCCACCTCACAGGTGTGGCATATCAATATGCTGATCAGACAGCATGGGTATTGCACAGCTGAGTCTTATGCTGGCCACTTGAAAATGCCTTTTGTGTACATAGAGAAAGTCTTAGATCTTTGAGTTCAGCTCATGATGAATTTGGCAAAAACAAAAGTATTGCGTTTATTATTTTGTTCAGTGTACGATGTGGCAACCCCTGGCACTTTAAAGACAGATCGGGACAGCAAATTAGTAAAAGTAGCTTTTGAATATTGGATTTGGAGTTATAACTAGGAGATCTAAAAAGGTTGTGCCTTTTGATAAATGTCTTTGGGAAGATGAGAACCTTGGCATTTGAACTCAAGTTGCACCAAATGACTCAGTGCTGAAATGCCTGAGATATATAAAAATGCAGTCTTATGGGGGATTTGTAGACCCCTTTCCCCATTTAATAGTATGTTATTTAAATTAGTAAAAATATTTTGTGGTCTAATTTGCTGTCTAATGTCTTGGGTGAATGCAGTTTCCCTCTTTGGTCTTCATGGATGCAGTCCAACAACCAGTGCACATGGATATATGCCAGGGCATCACTGGATGCCAGCTGGTTAAAGGTGATGTTATTTTAAAATTCATTTAGAGATGTTAGTATAATATCTCAAAGTAAAGTCAGTCACTTTATGGGAACAGACAGGAAGACGATGCTTTTTGAAATCTGGACACGAGTTGTTTGTGGTGATGAGGGCAAAGGTGCCAGCATTTATTAAATTGATCCCAGGGCCTCAATAAAAGCAGCGGCAGCCATGTAGAAACTTATTGATTATGGTGACCTTATGATCTACCCTTTAGCACCATAATAAAGCCACATGTTGGGGTTTCTAATGAGCTTGTCTTTTGCTTGCTCGTCCTGTTACCCATACATGCACAAGAAATGCTGTAGATTCATTCTTCCAGACTGCATCACCATAAGACCAGAACACAAAGAGCATGGGGATTGTGTGGAATTGCAGTAAGCAGCCTTTATTTGTCTGAAAGACAGAGTAAAGTTCATAGGCAGTCAGTATATCCAGGGGGTCAAGGCAGTGGTAGTGGGTTGTCCTGCAGGCTGAGGCCAGTGGTGTGGGTAACACAGTAACAGAAATGTGGAGAGGGCAGCCAGAGTTAAAAGCCATGACGGCATTGGTTGGTCTCAAGGACGAGTACACGGGAATGCTTTTAACTGCTGGTCCCTCTGGGATAAAAACTGAAATATTATTAAATCAATTTAAGTGGCCGGCAGATGAGCCAAGACTCAAATGTCTGTGGTGAAAGAGCTTTATAATTTTTCTGTCTGCTGTGTATGTAAGAGCGTCTTATAAAGACCTTGTTTTTCCATCTACAGGCATCTGTTTAGCTAGAAAGATTGTAGTGTGGTGTTATTTGTTGGCACTGATGCACCTGAAACCAAAACCCAGCAGGTAATGTTCAACTATTTTAAACTTGCAGTTTAAACTGCGCCACCTATAGGAAAGATAAAATAAGCAAAGTATAAAATATACACAATGCCAAAAATGTACGGAAGGTTAATGGTGAAAGGGAAGTTGCTGCAGTTTTCACATTTGCACTTAAACCAATGTTTGTTTTTGTTTGTTTGTTTGTAGTTGGTTTTTGTAAAAAATTTTTTACAAATACAGTTTTGTAGATGCTGGCATGTGTGTATCAGACCTGGCATGTCTAAATACAGCAACAGCAGAACTATTCTTCCCATCAACCTTTAAAGTTTGGCTGGTGTCAAGGACAGTGGGGAGCTGTATCACCACTCTGCACTGTGACAGTAAAGGTGCAATGCAGTACTCCAATTATATGGATATTTAAGGTTTATTTTGAGCTCTAACATAATCTTATCCAGACCACAACCAAAACAAAAGCATGAAATGCCACAGTTTGCAATGATTTCCTGTTTTATTAATCTTGTAATATTGTTGTTTTGGTTGACAAAAAACTGTCATTCAAATTTCAGTGAAATATTTGATGAAATTAGGCATTTGTTCCTGTAAAATATTTAATTGGCATTTGTGTCAATATTTGTACCAGCCTGTCTATACTAAAGTCACTAAAGCTCTTCAGTATCAGTGAATTTAGTCAGCTGTGAACTTGTTCATGTAGCTGAATCAACTGGAATTTACTCTCATGCTTTCAAGCAGCATACAAACAGTCCACAATTGATTGAACAATGATTCTTACCTTTCTGTCACAAACACATAATCTTTTTTAGGTTTTGTTTAATGTTATCAATGTCTTCATGGTGGTTAATAATAATCAGCGTATTTAAAGTATCCTAAAAAATCCGTTCCTTTCTGTTCCCATGTCCGTAGAGGTCTATATGTGATTTTTTTAAATTTTTTTATTTTTTTGCAATATGAGAGAGTTGTTTTCCTTTAATCACTTATTCATGATATTGATCAATCCAGAGGCTATAGTGATGAACCTTGGAGATTAATGCATCACTGGCAGCATGTGACCTGGTTATGTTTTGTGCATGTAAATATCTTACGCTGGTTTTGGAAACCTATAGTACTCCGATAGAAACCAGGATACTGTGCCATGAAAATCTTGAGATTTTGAGAAGACAAGACACAACTGCACACAGATGATCAGAAACCTGATTACTGGTATGATCATGTATATAGTGAAATGAACAATCGGATTTTTCATGTTCCATATGAACGTCATGTATGTAAATGCTCACTGTTATGTCCAGCATTTCATGAGATCTGTGATCAACCAAATATTGACGGGTAACTTATCGACTCCCTAAATGCTCTTGTTGGAACATTTGCTGTAGACACTCTTACTATAGCTGTTCTGTAAATGTTGGTTTGTTTGCTCTTAATTTAGCTTAAGTCAGCTATCTTAGCCAGCTTAGCTATCCGAGGCTAATGTGTTATGAATGCGTCCATAGTCTGGCCTCTCAGAAGCGTTTATGCAGCGGAGCATGTAGCCTGCCCCACATTATTTACTTGTTATTAATTTGTCCTTTTTGTGCATATACTACCTTAACAGCTCTATGTCACCCCGTTTCGTTCCGTCAACTCCAGGCTACATTTCCCAAAAGGAAGCGTTTCAGAATCGGAGCGTTTTGCCTGCCTGATTTTGCTGACATGTTTAGATGTTCTTGATTTTGTAATCAGTGTTTGCATTTTGTGCTTCTACTATGATTAAGTTGGCTACGTAGATAAATGGTTTCTATTTGTGTCCGTTTTAACTGTGTTTATTGTTGTTTTACGATCGGGAGTCTCCACAGGGTGTTTTATTTTGAAAATTGACTGGTGATTCTCTGTGCCGTTCTGTGTCGGACTTTCTGCCTGGTTCGATCTGCTCTGTGCTGCTTGACGCGGCTTGCAGCAAATATAGACCTGCTACCTATTCTCTGTGGAGCGGAGAGCTGCTTCTGGGACGCGCTTTGGCTGCATCTGGTGGACTACTTTTTATTTTTGCTGTTGTGGATTTTTGACTTTTTTGGACTTTTACTCGCTTAATTACGGAGTTGTACTTTCTATGGGGACTAATGTGATATTTTACTTTGTTTTTTCTTTCTAAAATAAGGAACATTTGAACTAATCTGACAGTCTGCTTTGTGAATCCAGTTTCCTTGTTTGGTTTGACTATTATTTTGTATCATTATTATCAAATCTGTTGTCAAGTACTCTTTCACAATTGCTCTAGGAAACAACAACAACAAAAATTGAAGGCCAGCTGCTGCCTTCAGCCTTTATTCGGTGTGTATTTATTTTTATTTATTTATTTATTCGGGGGTGTGATGACGCAGTGGATAAGACAAATGGCTTTAGTGTGAGAGAACCGGGTTCAATCCCCTACTGTGACCCATCCACCATTGTGTCTTTTAGTTTGTTAGTAGTTGTGTCCCCGAGCAAGACACTTAACCCCTAGTTGCTCCAGAGGCGTGCAACCTCTGATGTATAGCAATTATAAGTCGCTTTGGATAAAAGTGTCAGTTAAATGAATAAAATGCATAGCTGTGCACCTACATAGAGGTAGAAGATGAATAGAAAATCATTCTCCATTGTTACACATTCAAATTATGTATGTTTTATCAATCTATAGATTACAGTAGTAAACAGTGGCTTGACTAAAAAAGCAAAAGCGTAATCCATTTATAATGAAAATTGCAGCCTTAGTAACTTTTAATTACTTTTACTCGGTCTTAAAAAAAGATTTTTTAAAAATCAGGCGTGTGTTTGTCTTTGTTTCTAAAATATAAGAGGAACCGGCTTAGAAATCTCGTTGTTTATTAGTTTGGTTCTATATAAAGTGGAGAAACGGGAAAACAAAACAGGCAGATTGTATCATTACTTGAATCAACATGCTTTGTTTCTTCACGTACCTCCAGTACTGAAGTGTCATTACATCCTAAATAAACAGTCCTGTCCTTTTTAAAAAGAAATAAAATAAAGAAAAACGACTGTGTGCTTGTGTATGTTTTTTGTACAGATCAATGCACATGAAGGATCACCAGTCTTGAGTGACAGCAGAGAGAATGTATGATGAATTATTCTTGTGTACCAATGACAGAGCTTGTCCTTCACAGAGAGATTATATTAGTTTGAGAGTATATATCACTATGGAGACACGTGTGAAGACTATATAGCATATAAGCAATATACGAAACCCAGATTGAAATGTTTAAATTTTAAATAACCACATATGCTGCAGTATAGACTTTTTAAAAGTTTAAATGTTGTGATCTACAGTATACATAAGGCAGGTAGAAGCCCCTGACAGACTACGGTCCCTCAAGACCTGAAAAACTGAGATTACCAGTGAAAAATCCACTGATGTCTTCAAATGTAAAGAAAGTTTCAAACCCCATGAAATTTAACATAGAAAATGTATTCTGTCAAAATAAAAGTATGTAGGCTATGTATATATTTGCACATGCATGTTACATACACTGCTACTGTCAATGGGATTGTGTTACTGACCATGTAACTAACACTTGTTTACCACTGTAGGCAGTGCTAGTTAGCCAGACATGCTAAGGATCATAACTTAGATCAGAGAAACACACAGATTAATCCATATATAAGCCTTTGTTTTTGTGTTTTTGGTTTTGAAAGTCTAAAAAAGCGCACCACCCTCAGAGCTCTTAAATGTTGAATGTCTTTGATTAGAGCCCCATGCACACGATTACAACATGTTGAGAAATCCAAAGCTTGACAGGCTTGCTGTGCCAAGTTAACAGTGGGTAAAGCTGTGGACATTGGCTGTTTGGGGGAGGATGTCAGAAAACGCTCAATTGTCTTAATGTTCATCGTAAACTTGTCTCTTAATAAGTCAACAGTGTATTACAGGTTAATACAAAGATTTCCATGCTTCAACACAGTGAAGTACCTAAGGTGTTTATGTAGGTCACTGATGTAATGTCGAAAATAACTTGGTTTCCCCAAAGCAAAGCATCCTTCCAGGGAAAACTACATGACAAGAGATGATGGCCTATTACCAAAAGCAGTCTGTCCCTCTTGTCTTTCCCTTTTAAAGATTAATAACTCTGTCCTGATCTTTGAGTGCAGACCACATGCCTATTTTTGGAAATCTGCATCAAAAGTGCCAAAAAACAAAGTCGATGGCAATTAATTTTTAGTCCTCAAGCACACATCCTTCCTCCTGATGTTCTCTCAGATCCCCACTGATCACAGCATGTAATAATGAGGAGCCGAGCCGCCACTCTGCTGCTCTTCAATAAGATGTCAGTTAACTACAATCTATGGTCAGTATGATCGTGGCATTAGCACTGAAAAGTAGTCAGAAGTCAGTTTGACCATCGCATTAGCACTGAAAAGTAATCAGGAGTAGCACCATGAGTTTACTTTCTTTTTTCTGTAGTTTAGTTTCTGACCCCTGGAGAAACATTGACAGTTGCTTATTCACTGCTTTCTCTTTTAGATGAGACAGAGTCAGAGCACATGTTCAATTCAACAGATTTATCTGCATTCTAGTTTATTATCACTGTTCAGCTGGAAGGCAATATTTTGGGAACATTTAACTTGTGTCACCATGTTGTTTCTGTAATTCCAGTAGGTGGCAATTTATGCAACCACTGGTGGAATTTACTGTTGTTGCGTTTTGCTTTTTTAACAAAGAATAAATATCCTACTTTCCAGTGTTGTGTGAAATAAGGTTATTTGTGGAAAACATCTGATGCTCGTTGTTAGTCCAACTGCTTGCAGAACTGTAAATTGCAACAAAAACAAGCTGCTGCTCACCAATAATAATTAGTATTTTCCCTGTCAACAAAAACCACAAATTAATTATTAATCAAGCTTATTTCACTTATTTTGTTTAAAATCAGGGGGCCACACAATTGTAGTGGGTATCATGTTGCCTTATTACCGTGAACATGGGCACTGTAGGTTATATTGGGTCAATACCACATACATTGTCCAGCTTCCATTAATGCTCACCACAACACCAAATCTGTTGTTGAAAATCTCCAACAAATGCTCTCTTTGTTTGAGTAATGTTTTCAGAAAACTGCAGTGTCCCACTGTTTAATGAAATGACTTAACATTTTGGCTGTGTCTGGGATTGTTACATAATTTGACGCACATCAATTATCAGCTGTAGCATACACTGTATGCATCATACAGATAGAAGTAGTGGAGGCACTGTGGAATATGATAGTGGACTGACTTTTTGACAAGACAGTGACAGTGTGTGGGCTCACATATAGAAAATCCTGTGTGTGGGTGTCTTGACACGCCTCATATACCACTAATATATGTTGTCCTTAAGCCTTTTTAAAAAATGAAACTATATATCCAGGCGTCCTAGTAGTCTAATGCTTTCCAAGTAACAGAAATGTTTCTGCTTTGAATCCGGCCATGGACCATTGCGGCATGTCATCCCCCTTACTACCCACATTTCCTTTCTGCCTTGACACAGTGTTTCTCTGCTGCATTTCAGTAGGATCCAGTCTAATGTTTCCAGTGGTCCCGTAGACTGGTGCAGTGGTGTAATTCATCCAGCACACAGCAGGCAACTCGGCTCACAGCAGTTTCACTCGACACCGCCTCATCTGTGAAAATTTTCGGGAAAAGTGAATAAACGTTAGCTGACCTGTTGAGAGACACAGCGACGCAAGCGTGGATCAATCCTGGTTGCATGAGTCGCCCAAACGGTTATCTCATCAGCTTTGGGCAGAAGCACTGACGGATCAGAGGCAGGATTATGATCAGACCATATACCAATTAGCACCCGCGGCACAACACCCATCTAGGGCCTGAGACGGCAGAAGGCCGGGGCAGACCGATGAATAATACAGATAAACAGACAGGCAGCAGCAAGATAATAATGAGAAGACTGAATAGATACAACGCTGACCACTCTCTCAGGCCCCAGCTGGATCTTATACCAAGCAATAAGCCATATGCACGTCCCGTTTGCTTTTATTCCTCTTTTTATTTCTTATTTTTATTCACACCCTTACTGTGCCTCCCTGCCTACTCTTAGTGTCTTCTGGTCATAAAACAGAAAATCGGCCCATCTGAGTAAATTAATCACCCTACTAAATGGTGACTTGGAGGTGTGTGCAAGCATCCACCCATAGATTTTAATCAGTAATACCATTCTAGTAATTATACTTCTGCACCACGCATAAGGCAGGCTGCTTTGGTGCAAGATGCATTACAATGGAAGGATCTCAATTTAGCATGACAGCGAGGCTGAGAGGGGAGAAAAACACCTCAAAGCATAAATTAATGAGACTCCGATCAAATTAAAACTGCATTTCTAGGATAAAATGTCTGAAAGTGAGGCCTCTTTTATGAAAGTACCTTGTTTGAACAATGTTTTGGCAGCTGTGTGTTGTGAGATTGTTTATGTGCACTGAATGAACGTTTCCACCAATAGAGTTGGTAAAATGGAATTAAATAAAAAGGAACTTTTTAGAGAAGAAAGTCTAGTCAACTATGTGGCTTGTGTGTTGATGCATTTATTCTAAAGTATTTTGTAGATCTGAGAATTATTTTGGCTCTGAAGTATTTGTATGTAAATAATTAATGTACAATATTTGAAATTCAGCACTTATTAGCTACGGCTACACGTTTATGAAGTTTAAGTTTTTGGGGTGGGACAGGAGTGGACATATAGTGGTGAAACCTTAGTGTGTGTGTTTGGGAGAAGCTACAGCCAAACCAGAACAGCAGTCCTATAGAAAATTGCATAATGCATAATACATAACCTACAGAAATAAAATCGCTTATTCACTGTCACATCACTGCAGGTATAAGAGAGTTAATTTCCTGAAAGGTATTTCTTTTTCACACCTCCAGTAAAAAAACAAAAAAGGAGACAGATGAGATGATATATTGTCTGAAAGCATGCGTTTCATAATACACAAAATTTCTATTTCCATATCTAACGCGCCGTGCTGTCAGAGTGGTTATCACCACTGAAAGCAGCTGGGTGAAAACGTATTGATTGAAAATGTCAGTTAGGTTACGGCGAAAGGAATGATGAAAACACCCGAGCACAAACTCGAAAGGAAATGACTGACTTATCTTTTATTTTCTTATTCACTCTATTTGTCTCCCGCCTGCATCTTTGTGAAAAACTTTTAAAGGCAGTAGAAGTCCTTTTTATTTATTTATTTGCAGCTTTACCTTTCCAGTATCTCCCTCAACTGCATTCATTACATTAATTTTTATGACCTCCCATACTCCCGTCTAATCTCTGTTCTCTAGTTTAGGTTAAGGGTGCTCCGATCGATCGTTCACTGATCGTAATCGGCTGATAATGGCTTTAACTAGTTTGATCGGTGGTCGCTAAAAAAGCCGATCAGATGATGCAATACTCGCCAGACAAATTTTCAATGGCAGCTAAAATGCTTTCACTACACGGTCTGAGCAGTTTTCAAAGCTAGCTAGCACGAAAGTCCTTTCCAGACAGGAAGCGATTGATGCGCCCAGTTAATCATTTACAATAGAGGTCACTAATAAGCGGACCGCACCGACCTACAACCGATTTATTATTGGGACTTACTACCTCGTGACGGAGCGTTTCTATTTTAACCCGCGCAGCTTTCCGATTGCTTTTAATCAAGAATGTACAGATTTTTACATGTACATTCCTCCCACGGGCAGTTCAACACCAGAATATCTCATAGATCTCCAATGCTAGCTGGCAGGAGAAACTAGAGCTCACGTTTCTCACTGAACAAGAGAAAGTAGGAAATTTGTAGCTCTGTAAGAGGGAATGAAAGAGAAGAGGAGGTATTACAGATGTTCATTTGTTATGATGTGTTGAGTGTTTATTAGAAAATTGGCTACACTTTTTACAAGTTTTTCTAAAAATTAGTCACTTTATTTTAGTTTACTTAAATTTAGAATTTATTATTAGAGTAGTTATTTATTATCCCTTCAGTTTGATGTGAAACGCCCCTAACCGGCGTTTAATTGTCCTGACACTCAATCAGCTGACTGCCTCTCTCTCTCTGTTTTCGTTACAAAATGGAGACCTTTTGCTACGTTTCCGCCTCCTGTCCAGATTAAAACGGTGAATCAGAAGATGTTTGTTTGAAAACGCTGCAGACCCAGAGGGCAAAACAGAGGACTTTCTGATTCGGTCTTATCAGTCATGCAAAGCAAAAACACGCTGCTACTGACAGAGTTTTAGTTTTGGTATTTTTATTATATATGTGCTGTGTAAATAACACTTAACAGTTAGCCAGTATTTTTAACCTTCATAAAATCAAATAAAAACCTGCTGGCCGTATTTAAAGTGTTTGCTACTTTCTCCTCTGGTAAAGCCGGTGGCAGGAGGTCTATGTAAATGATGTAGACTGCGCTTCTTTTTAAAAATTATTTAAAAAAAAATGTAAATTTAAAAATGAAAACAAGCCACTGTAATCATATTAGGCCTATACTAGTGGTAAACCATATGAAATTATAATAAATATAGTAACTATAAGTAATATTAGCCTTTTTTGTTGCAGTTTGATTGAGGTTGAAGTAAATTTATAAAGATGATGTTTGTTCTGTTTTTGTAGTTTATTCCACAGTAAAGCTATATTTATTAAGCTATAAGATGTTCACAGTAACCAGGCAAAGGCTGCCATGGTTTAAGTCTCTAACACAGGCAATAAAATAAACAGCTGTCATTTCATGATACTTTATCATCTGTTCATTTTAACACTTAATACATTGTTTTTAGGAATAATTAAATAAATATACAGTATACTGTATAATGCTACATGATAAATAATAGGCTCCAATAGACCCAGTGATCGCTGATCGGTATCGGCCGATGCTCCTTTCAGCAATTGGTGATCGGCCCAAAAAGCACCTCTAGTTTAGGTAGAAGACAAATTATACATGTTTGACATTTTATCAGACATCTCGTTACCTGACAGAGGACATTTCAAATTCTTAAAGAGGAATGTTACGAAATTTAAAATATGTGAAAACTCTAATCTATCTCTCATGGCTGCTGTCGTCCATAAGTAGCATGAGACTATGACACGTCATCAGCTGTGTCCAAAATCATTTCCTGGCTGAATCTGAACATCTAAACCTCCCTGCACTTGCAGATGTCTGGAGTGCTGTTCAAATTCACAATTCATCAAGTCCGCAGGGGCCTCAAGTGCACTTTCTGAGTCTGCTGCCGATTCAGACTTAACAAGGCAACAACAACAAAAGAGTCATCTATCATTAAAGGGCCTGTGAATCATTACTTACTTAAAAAATGCCTTAACACTAAATCCACTTTATTTAGGTAATAAATTATATGTATAGTCACTTTTAACTATATAACTTTATACAGGCTGAAAACAGTTGAAACACATGAATGTGAAAAGGTCGAAAGATAAACGAAAAGACACAGCGGGGAATAGCAACAAATGGGAGTTTGATTTTAAAGGACAAGCAGTAAGGTGAAAATATTGACAAATGCTTGACTCTATTGGTTGGACTTGGTTATACCCACTAGTGCAGGATGACTCATCACTTTCCAGGAAGCGTAAGTGCAGATTTCATGGAATCTCAACCCGCTTTACACTGGACAAAAAACTCCTGGTAACGTCTGGCTTCTGTCTTCAGTGAGAAAGGGTTCAATCTTCATTCACTCCCGGTCAAATGACTCTGCACTAGTCATGGGTATTTATCAGCTCCAGCTGCAATCGGGACATGACTCTGTTTCTGTCTGTGGATGTCTGTAAATGCCTCATCCATATGTTTATATGGTATTAACATGTGACTTTATATCTGCGCTGTGACAACTTTCAGAGCACAAAAATGCACCTGTCACCTGTGTAAGGTTTAGTGTATAAGGGAATTTGACACTGTTTAGATTAAGGCTGCAACTAACAACTATTTTCATCATTGAATTATCTAATGTTTACATTTTTAATGAATCCATTGCCAGTGCCCATTTATAATTTATCAGAGCCCAAAGGGGTGTCTTCAAATTGCTCATTTTGCCTGAGCAAGAGTCCAAAATCCACAGACTTTCAGTTTACACTGATTTAAAACAGAAAAAATCATCAAATCTTCACATTTAAGAAGCCAGAACCAGCAAATGTTTGGTGTTTTTGTTGGAAAGTGATCGCTCGATTATCAAATAGTTGTTATTTATTTATTTTATATATATTTTTATTCTTTCGATCATCTAGGCCTTAGAGCTCTAGTTTAGATACATAGCATGAAATGCTCTGTATTTTTTGGAAGGCATCTGTGTTTTTTTAACATCGTGAAGCTTGATATTGCACACAAAATGTGAATTCTGTTCAGATATGTAAACACATTTTTGCTTTGGCACTATCAGTGTTAATGAAATCCTGTCTCATAGTGCATTGGCATGATCACAGTGAATTCAGAAGCTGAGGGTCCAATCCACAATGCCGTGGTATGGACATTTAGACTCAGCCAATGTACTATATTTACTATATTTACTTCCCACCATTGCATTTGGGTGTTTACATGTGTAGTATGTATACATTACATATATAGTAGTGCCCTCAAAAATTCTCACAGTGGAACAAAAAATGTAGTTTCCTGTCCATGGGCACTGTAGTGTGCTAAAAAACAAACAAACTGCAATGCGACTGATACATCAGTTACCATTATGCAAAATTGTACCTGTCAGTGATAAAGCAACATGACTGATGAATAATTCATCAAGTGTCCTCCCACCATGGAGTAACCCATTGAGTGTTTATTATATAGGAAATAGTAAATGAGCAAACAAGGGAATTCCAGCTGTCCGACACAGAATAAAGAAACATACAGATACAGAATCAGAAATCACTGTATTTCTATGATCACTGACATGTTACTGAACACTAAAAAAAATAACATGAGACCCCAACGTCCGTCTCTAATTTAGTGTTAAATAGGCACCTCTGGGGTTTCTGTTCTCTGCTTTGATGCTCACCGTCACTGACTGGACTGTCTTTGGATATAAGAATAAAATGGAGAAATTATAAATTGGACGATCCTCCCCTTTAAATCTGAAATGCTGATTTACCCTGGGGTCATGCCAAGTGGCCAGAAATCCTCTA
This sequence comes from Micropterus salmoides, assembly GCF_014851395.1. NCBI lineage: Eukaryota > Metazoa > Chordata > Actinopteri > Centrarchiformes > Centrarchidae > Micropterus > Micropterus salmoides. The sequence continues at coordinate 26,799,680 of NW_024040041.1, read as the reverse complement.
AATCCACTGGATATTTATGCATTTTTCATTATGCAGTTGTGTGTTTTTAGATGTGTGCTAAGTGCGCGGTTTTCCCAGATTGTGTATGCACGCGGCTACGTGCGTGATTACCCGTGCTTTGTGCCCCTTTGTGTTTTCTTGCGTCTGTGCTGTGAGAAGCATGCATGCTGATGTCTGATCCAATCACTCTCAGCTCTGGTGGGCTGGAGGCCTGAAACAGCGAGAGACGGCGAGAGAAAACAACAGGAAACGGAGAGAGGGGTGGAGAGTGTGTGGGCTGTGAATCTATAATAATGTGTTCGGTTTGTATTATTGTACGTCAGCGTGGTAAGGGCCACTAACAGTGTAATCCGTTACAGAGAACTGCTTAAAGGACCTGCTTAAAATTGGAATAATGAAATACCTGATTAGTCCAGCTCTGTAACATAAAATGCTCTCCATTTCTTTTGAATGCGCAAGATGTCATAAAGCGTAATCCAATTTCCAGATTGAACTGAAAATAGTGTTGTGTACAGTTGTATTCACTTTAACCATTGTCATCCCTCACACCATATTAACCTTTAAACCCGAATTTTATCAGTCTGTCATCTTCTCTGCTGCTGTCAGTAATAGTGCAATTTTAAGGTTTTAAATCCTGCTGGGGAAGGAAATTAGAAGATGAAGGGAAATAACAAGTCACAGTAACCTGACAATGGACAGTGTGCTGCTAGTGAGTTTACATCTACCTCCTTTTATGTACATTTCCTATTCAGTTTGGAAAAACAATGACCTACAATGAAATAAAAATATGTTTGTATATATGAGTGGAAGAATGTGTTTATACTAGCAGAGGTTGAAAAGTTGGCTTAGTGACAAAGACAAGATGTGATAAAGACTAAAAGAAGCAAACGTTTTGAATACATCTACACCTACATGTTATTTATATGCTTTTTCTACTAGACAGACATAGGTCACATTACTAAAGTGGCTGATTAAAAAAAAAAAAAACACGCTACAAGAAACACATGAATCAAATAGACATTTTTATTGGAAAAACAAAAACACGCATACAAATGTCATCTTAAGTGGAAAGCAGCAGTGACTTACTTTTGCTTGTCACTTTTGTTCAGACTTTTGTTCACTCAGATAAAGGTAGATGACGGAGTACTCCATTTTATTTTCCGTTAAACTTGTGCAAATTTGTAAAGTAAATATAGCCACTGTCGAACTGTCTTTCTCATACTTTAGCATTAGTATTTATTACCAGTGATGTCACAGCAGGTGTTTTTGATTTGATAGCTGATGGACACGCCTCCTGTGACATCACTGGTTGTGGCCAGCTGTGCGGCATGCTATGATTCAGTGTTAATTTACTCATTAAAGAATTTAAATAATTTACATGTTTATTTTAAACACATTTCCTAGCAAATGCATTACTGACTGATGTGATTCCACCTACGCCCAAAATTATAAAAGGTTTTTACCCAGAGCAAGATTTATATACTTGAAATCGTGGAGCAAATTTGCACTGCACTTTCATTCAATTTGTCTTCACAATCTGTGTGAAATTAGCATCTAATTTACTGAGGCAGCAGCCCTTCCTGCAATCAATGATGTGGACGGCTGTCTAGGTGCTTTCTGTGAGTGAAGTGGGGCTTGAAAGAGGACTGGTTTCAGTTTAGAAAGTTCAGAGAATTGCAGTGTAGAGATACTTACAAGTTAATTTACCACAAGACCATAACTGAAGCCGGACTATAATTTGGACATCTGTTACTCATATAATAATAATAATTATTATTATTATTATTATTTATTGAAAGGATTGCAAAAGAAATGTATTGAGCTATTAAACAAACTCTTAAAAAAGGACATGGTGTGACATTTAAGACACATAATGAAAAAAATACAAGCTACCACAAGATAAATGTCAAAAGAAAGTAAGTGCCATAGTGCATTAGCATTAACGACCACACAGCTCCCCGTCTGCTCTTCATTTGCTGTTATAACATGGTCAGATTTGTGTTCAGTGATTTTTGGCTACACAGCTCCCTTTTTATGATAAGCTGCTATTTCTGGTGCTAGAACTAATTTAGTGGAGATTTAAACAGAATACAGGTTAGATGAAATTTCTCACAAGACCAATATAGCCTAGTTTATTATCCTCAAAGGGAAAAATTCTCCCCAGTTTGGGCAACTCCAAAATAGTAAACCTATACACTACATACAGCATGGTTTTAACAAAAAACACACAATAGTACAACAGTACAATATATAGACAGTTGATAACGATAAACATAGTAAGAGAAAAGAAAAAAATGCAAATGAAAGTTGATGTTTGACCCCTTTCACACCTGGTATGAACAGGCAGTCATATCTGATATATTATTTGGACATGGAAAAATGCCTGTTAAAGGCATGCTAAGTGATTCTTATGCAACACTTTGTGTTAAATTCAGTGAATATTTCCTGGTCTGTAAATGGAAAACAAAGTGGTGTGGAGTGTAGAATTGTTATTGGATTGTTTTGATTGGTTGTTGAGCTGATTGGTTCCTTCAATATATGAAACGCTGACGATGATGACCCTTAGGCCAATGGACTGCCTCTCAAACATAGAAGCTGCTTTTCGCGTTAAAATGCTTTGCTAAAATACAGCATGATCTGCTATACAACACTGGAGTCCTGACACTGAGTCATTTACTCCAGCACACTGAAAGCTGGTGTTTGTCAACCTGATGCGACTGCGTAGGTTACAACTAAAGTTATATATAAAAAAAAAAAATACATTTTGTCCGAACATCTCCCATAAAGAACTGGTCCAACTCAGAGCGAACTGAAGTCATGCATGGCAGGAGTATCCAAAGCATTTGTTCTGGTAGATCTCTTGATAGTTTCTCTTTCATCGTTTTTACAACAATACCTCTTTTCTTATCTGTTTCATTACTCTCCCAATTTCTCATCCTAGCTTCCATGACACTTACCTTTCCTTGCCTATTTCATCATTTCAGGCTCTCTGTGTCTCCTTTCCTTTGAAATATCAGATGAAATGTATGAATACATCTTTGAAAAGCTGGAATTCAGGCGGTCTGCCTGTACTGTTCTCATTACCACATGAATATGAGTGGTATGCTTGCACATTAACTATGCATTCTGCTTAAATGAGCTGAATACAGAATGGTATTATAGTGGTATGAGCATATACGCCATGTTCACCTGGAGATGACTATTTTTCACTGGTTAAAAAGCTTTGTCTCACACACACTCACTTTAATCAGACCTAGGTCATGCGGTGTTGAGAGAGTGAGCAGAAAGTAATGAGGATTTGTTTTCAGACTTAAGGGTGAATACACACTGTCCTCATTGCCTTTTTTTCCCACATTTGTTTCTTAAACACACGCTGCCTCTTAATATTAATGATGATTATGATTGAGTAAGCTGTTGTCGAGGTTTGGGAGATCCTGCTCTGAACAGCTCTCAGAAAACCATCCATCAGTCAGACTCTCTCAGGTGATTTGTCTGAAGGTTGAGAAGCAGATGCTGCAGTCAGGTTTGTCAGCCAGTATGGAAACGTCGGAATGAATAACGGGTTTGGGACAAGACAGACGGTCGGTGGGGGCAAGGCCATGACAGTTGACAAATGGTATTGATAGACTGAGGGATATGGGGGCTGACTGGATGGCTTCCCTATCTCATTCTCCTCCTTTCTTTGCTTCACTCTGAGAATCGATCCAGGCCTGCATGCTGACTCCATGAGCATGAGAGTCGGGCGTCCTTCAACCCCTGTCCTGGGTATTACACTGTCACCCACTAATGTGATTCCCCACCCTGCAGCCACCCTTCACTTTTACTCTGTCAGTGTTTTTTTGTTTGAGAAGGAGAAAACTCTTTCGGTGGCTCCAATTATCTGCACTCAGGTGCCTGAAAATGTGCCTCTGCTCCTCTTTAAACAACACTAAAGTGAGTAATTTGGAGTGACTGTGATCTGAACCAGCTTCAGGGAACAACCTTAAAATGCAAAGTTTTATGGATGTAAGTAGACAGAAGTTGACATCTGGTTGTCAGCTAGTTACTCATTCTTGGGAAGCCTAAAATAAGTAAACAAAAAAGCAAAAAGCACTTGAGCCAGCTGTTGTATATCACAGCAAAGACAGACCAAGTCCATCATGCTTAGAAAGTTTTGAGCTCTTTCGATCTCTATCTGTGTGACAACTAATCAGTTACATGGGCTGGGTATCATCTGAAATGTTTTATTTCTATTTCCAAAACAATACTTTATCAACTGTTTTTCTACAACCCTGCCCTTTAAGTAACTAATAACACAAGCAGCCATACCAGTAACTTATTAGTCTATATGACTTTGTTTCGAAGCAACTAACTTAAAAAATTATCATGCTGAAATCTTACATGCATGTTTACAACCAGTTGCACTCCACTGCTGCGTTTCCAGATCTGTATTATCATAAAGGATAGAAATTTTTGCCAAACCTGTGCGAAAAGAAGATCTGAGTTGAAATCAACTGCAATTATGTTTCTGATAACAATGGTCTTCTGTTTGGAGAAGGATCCAGTCGACATTTTTCAGATTTACCAGATTTATTGATTAATTTACATGCCTCACAATGTTAAAACTCTAGTGATGTTTTTATTGAGCCAGTTGAAGGCAGCATCTTTCTCTTTCTCTTACAATCAATTACTTTTGTTGGATTTCATTTGGGATTTGAATAATTGTTCAAGAACCCTTCATTTAAACAAAAGGATGAAAGCCTTGCACGTCTCTGTCTCCCGGGGAGAGATTTTGAAGACTTTGTGTATCAGCTTTGATCCAGTGTTGAGGGTGTTTTTCCAATAATTTCCACCCTCTGTTGTTTCAAATGACATTCCCTCGCCAGTGTTTTGGATAAACAAGTATGAGATGCTTTTTATGTTGGGTTTTTTGAAAGTAGTTTCAAGGAAGGGTACGTAACAGCCCCTGAAACGGAGATGCTTCTTTCAGTCCTCCATGATTGATCAAACCACCTTTTCATTTTTTCTCCTTTCACTTCCTGACACATCCACTGTGTGTGTGTCAGTCTCTAACTCCCTAAACTGCATCTATTATTTACAGACTCTGAGCATCCTCAAGTTCCCTCCCCGAGGCCATGTCTTAACACAGAGCTAGAATATGGATTCAGGTTCTGCTGTCAGTGGGACTGCTGCAGAGCAAAAGAAGCATCATGTGTATGCCAAAACGGTCAATTTCTTGTAGTTTATTGGAGTTTGCTTTGGAGCTGTGTTCTGCCCCACTGCCCCCTATATTGCAGTTAGCTCTGTGATAAATATCTCCCCACCCCCTCTACTATCATCCCACTGCATTCAAAATTGTATTAGGATCTTATCTCAGCTAATATATCACTTGATCTGATTCCTATAGGACATTTGTGTTGTATGGAAAGACAGATAGAAAGGGATGCAATCATGGTTTATTTATTTTAAAGGCTGATTAAAAACCCTGGGTGTGTTCGCTGGCGTCAGTGCAATGCCTCCCCCTGGACCCATTCAGCTATTAGAACCAACATAAAAAAAAATACCACAGGAGGTCTCTAATGGTGCTGCCTTTGGCTTTTTCCCCTTTGCTGTTATTTATACAATCTCATATATGGGTAACCACAGAGCAGCAGAGGGTTCAAAGCCTTTAAAGTACAAAAAAAAAAATCCAGTACAAAAACTGGACTAGAGTTTTCAAATAAATGAGGTGGGAGGGATTTCGCGCTTCATTTGGACTGAGGGGCTAATGAAAAACTAATTTAAATTAAAATGTGTGTCTTTTTCATCGTCCGTCCAAAACCAAAAATACTAAAGCAAATGTGTGATGTAAACTCTTGAGGTAGGAAGTAATGCTATATTATTATTACAGAAGGTCTTAAGATAGTTACACAGTTTAATACATTATGTGGGATTACTGAGTATGTTGGAAAAAGCATGTAAATGCTACAAACGCTGTATCAGAGTTTAAGATAACATTTTCTTACTCTGTCTTGCTATTTAGAGATCTAGGGAAGTTTGCCAAACTCATTATGTCTTTCCTTGTAAACAGCTGAATTTGCATGTAGCCCCTTTTGACTTTTTTGCAGGGTTCTCATCTTCATGTCACAAGTTAGCTGGAGAACTAATCCTAGTTAGCTAGCTACAAATCTGGCAGCAAGAGTTGTCATTTCAACGGACAAAACTGTCACCGACTAAAATTGAGACGTTGCGGTGCAGACTTAGCAGCAGTAACAAGAAGAAGTAGTGTTTAACGAACCGTCAATTGATTAACCCGAATTTACTGCTGCAGCCTGCTCTTTTTATTCCACTGAGAGAGAAGAGAGAAAAGATAAATTTTAAAAACTTTTACACAGGGGTTTTGTCTGTTACACTCTGGGCAGGTAATGAATCAAGTATGTAGTTCAGCTGAGGCAGCAGACAGTACAAACAGGACTTTATCCACTCTATCAGTCACCCACATCCCTTGAGCTCGCTTACAAATGTTTGTGCCATCATCTGTGTGTGTTTGTGCTTGTGCGCTTGCGTTCATGTGTTTTCAAAGAACCCACTTAAACAAGACAGATCCATTATTAATCTTCTCTGCCAGCCAGGTGGCAATTTATTTATATCCTTTATTGCTTTTATTCATACATGTTTAAACAATGTGTACGTATTTGGGTGGCCCTGCTTCTATGTGCCTGCATTATCTTGGAATATTTATGTAAATTAGGCCTTTTACAAAGTTGTATTCCAGGAATTTTATTTTTTAGGACTCTCCTTTTGGGTGTACTTTTCTCTTTCTCGCTCTTTCTTTTACTGTTTTATTAAAAGCACTTTATAATCAAACAGCAATTCTGCAAATGCGTCAGTTCTCTCCGTGATCATTGGTATTCCCTTTCCCTTGTCTTTATCGAGTGTAGTGTTCTGGCCAAACAGCGAGACAGATTAGAATGATGGAGGAGACGGGGCCAAGTCTTACAGCACCTCCTTTGTTTACCATCTACAGAGCCGACAGGTATCTGCAACAGCAACGGTGTGAAATTAAACAAGGGTGTAGGAGACTAGAACAAGAGATGGAGCAAGGAGGTGAGAGAGTAAAACAGGGGTGGACTGAGGAGTCGGAGGGTGAGGTGGGAGGGTGGGGAGACACTGAAGGTTGTGGTGTTCCCTCTAGCTCGCCCCAGCTCATTAATTTTCTCATTTAGTCAGAACAGTGGAGTGTGCAAACAAGAACAGGGGCCTTGCCTACTAATGAGGACAGGAGGAGACGAGCAGACAGCTTCTACAGTGTGTGTGTGTGTGTGTGTGTGTGTGTGTGTGTGTGTGTGAGAGAGAGAGAGAGAGAGTGTGTGAGTGACAGAGAGACAGAATGAATGTGAGAGGAAGGGATGGCTATGAAGTGGAAGAGTAAAAATGTGTTTTTGTTTGGACATGAATGGATTTGAGGACCTTACTGGGCACAGACTAATGTATGTGGACACCACTGTCCACATACATTCGTGTTTTTTTTCTTTACTTTGTTTGGGCTTGGCCCCTTAAGTACAATAGTGTATTTGGGCCATTTTAGGTAAAAGAATAAGTGAATAAATAAATGAAATTACATAGCTTGGGGAGGGGGGCGATAATCGGAGAAAAAACTCTGCGATGAAGTTAAAAAATTACAAGAAAACACTTTTAATTCAAGTGGTAAATTTATGAGAAAAAACTCGCAAATTTTAAAAGAAAAAAACTAGAATATATATATATAGAATAATATAATATGTTTCAGATGTGCTTGTGATATTAAAGACTGTTTTTTTTTTTTTTTAGCAGGATATGCTGATGTTAAAAACAGCTGTACCATAAAAGCTACTTTCATCAACTGGTATTATAAGATACGTCCTTCTGTTCAAAGCATAAAAAAATTGTGGAAGAACTGCAAACATAAATGACTAAGATGTGACACACATCTGCCCAACTGTCAGCTCCACCTCTTATCTTATGTCTGCACTGACTCTTGAATTATTATTGACATAAATATTCAGAAAACACTTTCTTTCTTGTAAATTTACTGCTTTAATCTCAGTGAATATCTTGAGTTTTTTTCTCAGTTTGGTGAAGAACTTGCGCAGAGCCTTGACTTCAAGCCTGAACCTTTTGGAAAACCTTCGCAGAAAAGTGGAGGCTGTTATAGCAGCAGGTTAATTGTTCTGCATTTGTGACAAGCCCATCTATGTCTTGCATAGTGGCGGACTTGCATTTGGAACCTTAAACCAAACAAACGTTGCCCTCATCTTCCATCTTTACTAACTTTTGGCATTTATTTTGAAACTCTTATCAGACTTATTATTTAACTTTTCCACACTGCTACAATAAATTTGGGACAGTATTTATTCCATATAAGGGCAGTATATGTAATCATTTGCTCACAGTAAGTTTCTTTCCTTTCCTTTTACTTGTTTTTGTGATCCTTCGTAATATTGATTTATAGCTTTCACTTATGAAGAGCAATGTATTTAAATAAACCTGTTTCTGATATCTAAAGACATATCTTGTTTGAGAAACTGTCACAGACTGGCCATCGGATCAGTTAGACTGTTTTAAAAGGCATCGCCCTTATGAAACAACAGAGAGTGAAGTCCTCTGTCCTGTCTCTTTCAGTCCATGTTGTTAGTCACCCACAGCCTAAAATCCACTGACCTCTCTCTCATGGTGTATAATCCAATTCAGTCTGTTGAATGAACATCTGCCAGATCAGATTTTCTCCCTTCGATTTAAACAAAGGAGGAACTTTAATTGATAAGACAGCTATTCATTATATTGTACATTACATTGTTAGCCTAGTTCTTTAATAACCATTGTATCTCAGGGTTATGTGCTCACTAGCTAACACCATGTTGTCGGTCTGTGTATGAGATGGGAAATTAGTTTTTTTTTGTTGTAATCATGGAGGACAGATTAAATCTATGTGGGTCTTATTGCTTGACCCTTGTTGATGGAGAGACTGTGTGGCTGACTGAGTCAGAGCGAGGGTTGGAGTGTAATTCACTTCTTGATTTAAAGTATTTAAAGGATCTGTTTTTTTTTCTTTTCTCCAAGTGGTGACATAGATACAGCACCATTTCACGCTGTCTTCCTGGGAGAAATATAGACTGGGTGTCTTCGCCATCAAATGCGTTTGTTGGTGGCACAAGTTGAACAGGGACCCTCCCAGTCTGGACCTTTTGTCATTGTCACCATGTGAATGTGTATGTACATCTGCAAGGGTGGAAGATAAAGACGTAAATGAGTTGTTTTCTGCTATTTATTGCTGTGCTAACAGTTTGGCTTTAGAGATGACAACGTAACAGCTGGTCAGTCAGTTGTTCCAGAGTGAAATATCTCAATCTGTATGGATTCATTTTGATTATAATAATTTAAAATGCCAAATATCATCTGGCTCCATCTTCAAAAGGATGAATTGATGCTTTTCTCTGTTTTATTTCACTGTTAATTAAATATCTTTCAGTTTTGGACTGTTGGTCAGACAAAGGATATTTGAACATCTTGGGCTCTGGGAATTTGTGATGGACATTCAGCTATTTAATGGATTGCATGGCAGTAGTCAAGGCGAGATATTATCATGGCTTGTACCAGAAGCTGGTTGGCATACTGAGATATGTAGGGCCTGATTTTTCTTGTTTGACATTTTTTGACATTCAACCAAAAATGTCATTTGCTGGTTAAATGTGAGGATTTGCTGCTTTGCTTTGTCATTTATGATAGAAAATGAAAAGTCTGTGTTTTGGACTGTTGTTTTATAGAGTAATTGATTAATTGTGAAAATAACTTGAAGATGAATCAAATACTAAAAATAATTAATTACTGCCCTACTTTCATCTTTAATAATTCTTTGACAATCAGATCGCCCTACCAACAGGTCAAAAAACCTACTTATCCAACACTTAAATTCATGATAGAATGCCTTTAAACTACTCTTGGCAAAGTCCAGCAGAGCTTCAGAGCTGCTTTAATGTCAATAAAAGAGCAGGTAAACAAGGTTCAGCTCCCCAAATTGAGGTAGCATATTAGACTGGGGCAGGTTAGAAGGGACACCTGATTATTAGCCTGAAAGGTGACTGCAGTAGCTCGTATGTGAGCAGAAGATGGAGTGATTTTTTTTTTTTTGTGAGGGTGGGTGTGTATACAAATGCCTGCAGGTGTTTTGTGATTCACAGCCTGTGCCGGCCATAAAAGTGGAGGTTCAGGGGATGAAGGAGAGATTTTTTTTCTGAGGTAGATTTCTGCAGAATGACAGAAGCAATATATAACGTGAGTGGCTGAATACATATATACACAAAATTGAAAAAAAAAAAAGTTTTCTCAAGTGCTGGTGATGTTGCTTCTCCCTTCCTCTTTTCACCTTTCCCATGTTCCCACTATTTGCAGAGAAAAGCATATATTTAAGTGCCCTTTGTGTATGTTACCAGGTGATGCTCAGAAACGCGCTACTAACATAAGCTCAGCTGGATGCAGGCTGCCTTTGTGCCTTTTGTCTTTGTTCAGTAATTACAGTCGAATCTCTAAGCTCTTGCTTCTCAAAAACTGGCAAAGTAATCAGTTGATGTTTGCTGACAGACCCAGTAGTTAGAAACTTCACCCTCAGATGATCCCGAACTGTAAACTTCAAAACACATGACCCGGGGCTACAATACATTACTGTCTGTCGAGACTACTGCTAAGGGGAAGTGGGTATCTGTGCATCTTGATTTATCTCAGTATGTTTTGGTGCAGATTATGTATTTATCTTATCTTGTTTATCTTAGGTTGAAGTGAATTATGATTAATGTACCTGTTTCTCTTTTCTTCCCTTTTTGAGGTATGTTTTTCACAGTAGTTACAGAGATTTACTACTATATATATATATATATATATATATATATATATATATATATATATATATATATATATATATATATATATATATATATATATATATATATATATATATATATATATATATATATATATATATATATATATATATATATATATATATATATATATATATATATGCCTACCATCATTAAAGGTTCCTGTGCCTCATTACAATCTGATTATCTGTTGCTATGATGACAAGCATGCTCAGAGTCCCAGTTACACCATTGGAAATGCCATAAATAACATTCTACGTGATTTCAATCAGTGGAGGAGAAAGGGACTGCTTTTACATCAGTCGCTCCCTCCTAACTTTGTCATTAGGTTTCAGTTAAACATATCATGCATCTGTCTTCTTTTCACTGTGTGTGGATCGCCATTTAAGGAATTATTACTTGCAGCAGTAATGGAGCAGTGGATAAGACGAATGCCTTTGGTGTGAGAGACCCGGGTTCAATTCCCCACTATGAGACATCCACCAATGTGTCCTTGAGCACGACACTTAACCCCTACTTGCTCTTACACAAATAGCAATTAAGTCTCTTTGGATCAAAGCGTCAGCTAAATGAATAAATGTAATGTAAAACAGTTTTTCACATTATGATGGTTAAACTTTGATTTCTGCAGGGTCAAAACAGCATCACATTATTAGAATTTCATACATATTTAACAATCAATGCATAGTCATATTAATACATAGTAATAATATGAAGTTCATCTGAAACTTACCTCACAGGTGGACTGATTCAAAGGCTGTTTTCCAAACAGCTTCGCTTGCTGCCTCTAACTGTTTTCACATATGACCTCTGGACAGTTTTCAGAGAATCAGACCCAGACCTTGCCCTTTCACACATGTAGCACACAACAGGAGATTGACTCGTTAGGCGTTTCTGTTCAGATTTGAGAAATTACAGTAAGTCCTCTCTCCCCTTAGTGCTAGCTTCACATCATTGAGAGGGGTGTTGACTGCTAGAAGCCACAGATGTCATGTAAGTTTATGTTCTGCTTGTTCAACAGTTGTTTGATAAATTGCTACTGAAGACATTTGGAGGATTTGAATTGCTATTTTTATTCTGGCCCTGGTGATATTCCTTTGGTGCTGGCTAAAACCTCTTTGGAGGCACCAAAAGATCCTCTGTGCAGGAAAAACCTTGATTTCATGTTACCCACTCTTTCTGGATGTAGAGTGGGGTCGAGTGGTTTTCCGTTGGCTATTTAGAGTAGACATTTAATACGGTGTAGAGTTAGATGTGTGTGGAATACCTCACTGTTCTGACAGATAAAACTGAATCAGCCAGAGAGAGAGAGAGAGAGAGAGATTTGACTATTATGCTCTATCTGTCTCTGTCCCAGAATAGCAAACAGAGCAGAATGAAGCAGATGATTTGGATTCCTTCCTAATCCTGACAGCATTATTGGCATTAATAAACGTGTCTCCCAAGCCTTACGTATAATCAGCTTAATGGTAAAACCAGTATAAGCAAGCACAAGACACAAGTCTCTGTAATGTGGCTAATGACGGTTTAGTGCCACCCACTGAAATTAACCGATGGGAATCTCTCTTGACCCCCCCCCCCCCCCGTTGTTGACTTTTCTCTTTGTTTTCCATGCTCACTCACAAAAGCAGCAAAGCAAAGACGGGGGATTTGCTTCTCACACACTGGAGAGCGGGGCATTTACTGCACATTTGAAGACAGGTTTTTGGCTTGTTTATGAGAGAGCTTTCATCAGGTGTTCCACCGCTATTTGAGTGTCTATTATAAGTGAGGGTGTCGTAAAAGCACTTGCAGAAATCTCTACAGAGGGTCTGGTTACTGATGATTTGCAGTCAACCTTGACAACCGTGTTCATTTATTGAGGTTGATGTGGTACATATTTGGGCCACCTTAATTGCTTTGCTCTTTTTACAGATAAAAAAGAAAAAGAAAGCTTAAAACTGCATTGTTTCCCTCAGCTCCAGCTGCCAGTTTTGAGCCAAAGAAGTACTCCTAAAACTTTGCTTTCAAGCACATCATAGTAGGTAGTATAGCTGACATTAGTCACTTGTTAGTTTAAAACACAATCAGGAGATGAATTGATGATCAGCTCTAATAATATGTCCTGTAACTTTTTTGTGAATTGCGTTCTCACAAAGGACACCTGTCAGAAAATATCACGAACCATTGATAGGCATTGGTAAGCCTTTCGTGGTTTCCAGTGAAGGTTTAAAATAACTACAACATCAGACGTGTTCATCTCAGATTCTTTACATGTTTGTTTCAGGTTCAGAAGTCTAAAAACACCACATTGTGCTCTGTGCACAGCATTGTAAGTGAAATGATGAGTGCACACAATGTCTGCGTTAAGACTGCAGGTCGCAGTGACGCATTTTTTGCTCAGATCAGTGTGAACAAGTCACAAGGAATGTGATATTTTCCAGTTCAGATTTGGGCCACTTTTATATGTGGTCCAACCCAGATACAGGTCGGATTTTTTTAAATGTGACCTCAGTCTGGACAGTCAGATGTCATTGTGTGGCTCTGAAGCCTTTTGTCTTCTATTTTTTTTATTTTAATTTTTTTTTATTGGCCTCTCATGTTTTCCTCACAGGGTCACAATTCTCCCAATATCTCATAATTCTTCCATTTTAGGACAAATGTCCAGCACATGTGTGCATCCAGTCATGCCCCCTATTCTGCCTCTGATTGGCTAACCCTAATCCCATCCTGACCCTGAACATAACCAACCCTAACCAATGGAAGCAATGAGTATACAAGAGTATTCTGAGAAATAAATCTGAAGTGAGCATTAAGGCCTGCAGTGTGAACATAGCTAATAAATACAGCCAGCGTTAATCAATGATTAATGATGAATTGAATTTACTATATTCGACAGCAATATTACGAACAAATCTAAAGTAGTTGACACTTGCATTTGTAAGGAACAAAAGAAGTAGGCTTATAAGCTGAACATGTGATGTCTTCCTGAAGCTGATGGGAACAAGTTTGGAACCAGCAACATATGCTCTTGGTTAGCTTCTCTATATGAAAGGGTTTTGAGAAGAATTGTTGTATAAATGGCTTCAAGCAGCTCAATATGGTTTCTCACCACACACTAACTATCCGCAGCCAGAGATAAGGCCCATCATTTCTCATCTTCTTTAGTCTCTACTGTTGTCCTCTTCACTGAGAGAGCATAGAGTAATTAATTTGCTAGTGGTTACTGAAGAGAAAAGGGCTCCCTGGAGATTTGTCATGTTGCAAAGTCTTGAATAGCTTAGACCAAAACTTTTCGCATATTCATGTAAAGTGCCTTAGCTGTAAAGACAACAGTTGAGTCTTAGTTCAGCGAGAGCTCTGGATGTGTGTCTGACAATGCAGGTAGGTTCGCTGACTGGTTGTGAAACAAGATGCTAGAGGGAAATCTCCAGTGTGAGAGAGCTGCTCGACTAACTGAATACATTAACTTACTTTGTGTGGGGTTTTCTTTGCGTACAAATGAGTACTTTGACTATAAACTCTTCATTAAATCCTCAAAGTGCTTTGATGGCAAACGTGGCTATATTCTGGTGGTGTTATAATTATCCTGGGTGAAGCATTATTTAATCCTAGAGGGAATTTTTCTAAGTGAGGGAAATGTAGCATGCTGTAATGCAACTATGGAACATTAGAGCAGATTTTTTTGGCCTAGTTAAATATAGTGTTTCCCAGGGACTTTACAGAAGTCTGCCTGTGTGGCGTCTGGGATCTGTAGATAGGATTTTCATGCAGTTCTGTAAATTAGTAGCTGAGCCAAGATTGTCAGGGAGGGGTCAAATCAGCCAAGTAGAGCAAGAACTTTCAAGGGGCCACAGCTCCATCCATGTGTACAATTAACAACAATGTGAAATTTGTACTGAAACTGTACCTTTTGAGTGCTACAAAATGATTTTAAATTCCTATGAGAATTCAGGTTCAGGGTTTAACTGTGCCACTGACAAATATTTGAATCAGCATTTTGCTTCAAACACCTTGAAAATCCATCTGTAGAAAACCTGATAACAGATTTTGAAACTTAAAATTACATTTTCATAATCCCAATTTTTTCATTCAAAACTGATGTTATATTTAGTCATGAATGCTGTATAGTTGTATAGGTATGTAATACGTATACGTAATAATGGCAAACTGCTTGCCACATCTTAAAATTGAAGCTGAAGTTTTCAGATATGATCTAAATGGATCCTTCAGACAGATTTCCTGTGCTGCGCTAATGCTACTTTAGCTTAATTTATAGTTTCACTATATATGATTACAATGTTGATGTGATTTGCTTAAAAGTATAACTGTGTAAATAACAGTAAGAACCCTATATGCTAATGTTAGGTGTCAGTCAGTATTTGTCTGCTGCTTGACTACTAAATGCATGAGGCTGAAAATGACATGCACAGTCACGTAATGCTAGATTTTTTATGCAGCATCAGACTCATCACTCTGTTAGTGTTTTTGAATAGCTAAAAAGACACTGTACAACTTTTATGTATATTGAATCACAACAGTTCCAGAAAGAAGATATAATTGGAGATGATAAAATAATTAAAATAAGTATTTTATTGTAATTCTTAACACTAACGGCCGCAAAAAGTAGTCTGTCAACCAAACCGCAGCAACAAGCATCCAGCAGGGTGCAAAATTAGCACCAGCCACCAGCCAGATGCTGTTAAAATATGCAAGTGGCTTATAGATTTGCTTTACTGGAAATATTGAGGGCAGCAAATCGGTAGTAAGGGTCGACCAATAATCTGCTGGCTCATTATTGGTGCAGATATTCAACATTTTTCCAATTATCATCAATGTCATTTTCATCAGATTGCCGATTCAATTAATTAATTTAAAAAATTTGCTTTGGCTCTGATGCAGCCGCCTCTCCCTGTCTGTAGTCACTGCTCCGTGTGCTCAAGTAAATTGTAGAAAGCATTATATTAATCTGCTCTGTCTCTCATCCACAGCAGCTGTGTTTTGGTTTTACACAAGTACTGTGTGCTAGCTCAGCTAAGAGCTAGTTGTTTTAAACAAGCTAAAACGAAAGCTGTTGGTGTATAGCTTGTTTAGCTTAGTTCTATCTCACACAGGCTCCGCCCTCTACTGGACTCTATGGGTACTACCTCCTCCAGTCACACGCACGCACTTGCCCACTGAAATTTTATCATGCACGTAGCCGACCAATAGGACATCGCTACCGATACATGCGTGACATATAAATAGCAGTGTCCCTATTACCTCAGCATCCTTTTTTCTTCAGCAAACGGCGAACTGCTCACTGAATTCACCACCTCCACAGATGGAGTCGCCACTTATAGAAAATTATCTTTGCACCCGGGCGAGGTGACCCATGTCCTGCCCGGACGAGTCCAGGCCCCCCCGGCTGGGGAAGGGAGCGACTGGCCAAGTGACCGTTACGGAGGGAGAGAGGCTTGAGAATGTGGAAACTGTTTTGAGTAAAACATGTTAAATACATTCCTCAAAGAGCTAAGTTAACTTCTCTCATCAAAGAGCTAACGTTAACTCCTGGGGTGAGGCTAAGGGTTCGCACTGCGGCCTTGTGTTCACGAAGCCACTGTTCTACACATGCTGCTTGTGTGTACACTGTGGTGATGCCTGTGAATGTTAAACTGTTTTTTAGAAACACATTACATTCTTAGAAGTGCTAATTCCCCACCACCAACCCCATCCCATTGAGCTGGCCGTGTTGAACGCGCTACTGCGCTCACCGACGCTAAGTGGGTGAGACGGTGGGTGAGGCCCGGGTGTCAACTTAACTAGCCTGACCGCCGAGTCCGTGCGGCCATAATGGTCCGCTTCCATGATGTGACAGTCGAGAAACGAGCTGTTCTTACCGTGGAAACTGGGCAATGCAGCAGTCTACTGTAGCGCTGCATTCCCAGTGCGTCCACAAGGACTCGCACGGGCGCCTTGCTTGCTCACCGGCGGTGAAAGCTTGTTACAGACACGCTGCCCTGCCGACATCTCCTTCGCCGAGCGGTCACAGCGCAGCCAGACTAATCCGCTATAGCCGGAGAGAGACAGCCAAAGTCAGGTCTCTCTCGGTATAGCGGGACGAAAGAGATCGCTCGCTACTTCGGTTGCTTTCGTTTCCTCCACGAGCGGCTCGTAGCGCCTGTTGCAGCAGGCGAGGCGGTCTACCTGCCACTGCTTCACAGGGAAGCTGTGAGCTTGAGGCTGACGTCAAACCACGACCAGTTCAACCTTTCAAAAATGACCCATGGTGCGTTCAAGGACACCACGGCCTTTTTCGATTGCAGCCCTTGGAAAAAGTCTAAGCCTTATTATTTATAAAAAAAAAAACAATAACAAAAAGTAGAGCACACAGCCCCCATTCGTTGCACTGGTCAGCTGTTCGTCTGTTTCAGTGATAGTGCAGTCAGTAAAACCCTGTCCAAGAAGAGCCTGGCCAGCTGGCTTTGTGAGTGAATCTCCCAAGCCTGGACACTGGTGGGGGCAGACCCACCTTTAGCGGTGCGTGCACATTCCACTCGGAAGTGTGGAAGTGTCTACGACCCTTTTTCAGCGGGGTGTGTGTCGAAGAGATCTGCACAATGGCATTTTGGCCCTTACTGTGCCCGTTTTGTGCGTTTCTATCTCTTGGATATGTTGGGCTCCTTCTCGGGATCCAGCTCGCAAGTGCGACCTAGGATCTGAAAAGTGATGATCTAGAGACTAATAGTTGTATAGGGGGGACATACACTGGCAGTGCTTGACGTTCCAGTGAGAAGTCAGGGCAGTCCAGGTGTTAATGGTCAGGTCAAGCCCCTATCTTGTCCAGCGACCTTCTCAGGGGCGTCCCACCACTCTGTCACTAGGTGAAGTGGTGGTCGGGCTTTTGGTTGGTGTGGTGGACTTTGGCTTGTCGCGACTAGGGCGGACAGTCATCGGGCTCCACCCACTGTACCCATAGAGTCCAGTAGAGGGCTCCGCCTGTGCTTATAGAACTAGGGTTACCATATTGTAACCTTCGTTTGCTATGTACCTTTAAAATTTAGCAAATCCTCGTAAACTCAGCTGCTTGTTCAGACAAACTCGCTACTCCTCTCTACTAGGAGTAGCAGAGGGAGGAGGAAGAGGACAGGATGAAGGACTGATACAGACTGATGTCTGTGCTCTTCATTCATTCTAAACTTCACTCAGTATTTTGATGTTAGGAGTAGTTGATGATGGTAGTCATAGTCTCTGGGGAGCGGTGATTGTTAGACCAAAATGCACTTAAAGGCATTTCAACAAAGTTTTGTGTTGGAGGTTGTGATATTCTAAATTTTGACACCAAGATCTTAATTTTTACAGCAAATCTATATTGGTTCCAAATATCTGTCATTGGTCTCTTTGGTTTCTAATAATCGGTATCTGTATCAGCCCGGAAAAACTTATCGGTCGACCCCTAATTGGTACATTAGCTGGGATCTTCAGCGACAGACTGGAGCCAGGTGGAGTCAAGTATACTGGTTTGTAGTTCTGAATGATCTTATTCAGCTGCTGTAAGCCATCTAAAACTGGTGTAAGTCACCACCCGCAGTGCTTAAAGCATGCATCAGTTTCATTTTGTAGTTTAGTAAACACACTTAAAATATGGTGGAAGGAGCGAAAGAATTGGGTGCAGGGAGGTTGTATTGACGGGATATAAGTGGGTTCTTATTAGCCTGAAACACTGGCATTTTAAAGCTCGCTCAATGGTATTACACAGGAACCCTGCTGTTGTCCCCCTCCTCCTTTACGACTCGCTCGACTAACATACAGCAAAGTATGTACATGATTGTGGACACATGTTGAGCGTACATTCCTGTGCATGTTTTGCATACATTTCTACTCTTCAAAATGCAGTGATGGTTTAGAGGAAGCGCTCACTGATTAAAAAAGCCTTGCGGCGATGCCCCAGCAGATTTGATTAGCCAAACACAAATGCTTACTTACATCCGCACACACGCATTCACACACGGATGCAGCGTGACAGCAGAAAGACAAAGCAACACAAACCCACACCAACAAACAAGTCCGCAGCAGGAGAAATCTCACCAGCTCAACTTTCCATCAATAATTCAACAACCACTGGCGTGAAAGGCAACACAAAGAGGAGAATAGAGAAAGGAGGATTGAGAGAGACAGAACGAAAGAATGAGGTTTGGAAAAGCGGAACAAGAGAAGTGATAAAAGTGAAGGATGACTGAGAGATACAAAATGAGAAGCATTTGCGTAATGGTATTATTAGATGCCGGGGTTTGCCTGCAGTGAGACTTATTGTCTGGTCTCTGCACTGATCATCATTCTGTCCTCACAGGAGTTGACCTCAGTGCAGAGGCTCAGATCCTATTAGTCCAAATCACTCTGCCATAATTAGTCTCTCACCAGCCATCTGACCTCTGCTCACTACATCTGCATAACTCCAATATGTTTGCCTTCACTCCTGTACTCTGCCTCACCTCAGAAATGAACAGATTTCCCTCTGTGTCAGAGTTGGGCCCGCTAATCAAAAAAGTAATATATCTGCATATTATTCTTTACTGTTTTTCCAATTTTAATATTTCTTGCCTCAGAGCAGATGTTCATCACACTGCTCATTTTTCTGCTCAGTCTTTTACAGCCTACAAATCCACCCTTCCAGTTATCCAACTGGATAACTAATTTCTTAGTCACTCATCCTTATTAGCTTCTGTGTGAATGATCAGAGACCAAGCAGTCCATTTTCTTGCCTCTATTTGTGCGATAAAATCTAAACAGAAATACTTCTTTGATCTAATGAAAGTCTTCTTTCCAAACTGACTGTGTGGCATTTAGTTTCTGACTTCAGACTGATCAAGTGGTGACCTCAAAGGTAACCAAGTTTTTAACTCCAACATCCTTTTTATATTTTTCAAAAGTATCTAAACTACACTCATTTCTGGTAAGACTAATATTACGGTTACACAGTGCTCAGTAACTTTATTAACCAGCAAGGGCTGCCCCCTAATCGTCGATGATGATGCGCGTAATCAGTTGCGAAGTCCCTGAGTCTACTTGCATCTTGCCTGTCGAATCACTGCACTTTTGTTTCCAGCTGCGCCATTGTACACTGAGCAAGGCAAACAGTCTTATCTCAAAATGACACTACCACAAAACTAACTGTGATGGAAGAAAAGAAGAGTAACAGGACTGGAAGGAATGCGACGCAGTACAGAACGAGGCAGTGCTGCGTCACTCGTAGCTGTAGCTCTGGGGCTAACTGTCAGTGAAGTTGGCCAAAGGACTTTTCTTGCGGATGCTTGTACAACATCTATTCATATTGTGACTTTTTGGCTGATTGCGAGGTCAGCAGCCCAGCAGGAGAGAGGCTCCGTGGTACAATAGAATTTATAACTGAACAGTTAGCACGATGCACACTTTCTCACACTCTGACTATGAGACAGCGGGTGGCGACCAATGTGTCCCTGAGCAAGACACTTAACCCCTAGTTGCTCCATAGGCGTGCAACCTCTATATATATATATATATATATATATATATATATATATATATATAATATAGAGCAATTGTAAGTCGCTTTGGATAAAGTTGCTATATGAATAAATGTAATGAGATGTTTTCACATCAGACATGAAGGCAGTTGAGAACCTATCCAAGTGCATGTGTGGGATTATTTCCCCCTACTCCAATAAAATTATGGTCCCAAATACCTTCTGTTTCTTATCACACACAGTTTTCCATGTCTGGTGCAGAGATGCTCAAAAGTCTTTGAGCTGGAGTCCAAGTCAAGTCTCAAGTCTCGTGGTTATTACGAATTACGCGGTTATATCACCTGCTGCGTTCAATCCAGGTTGCTATAAAACTGCATAGCTATAAGGAATTCTGTAACTGAAACCTGCTTTTCATTTACAGAACACAACCATGTAATGTGCAATGCAATTATTGATGGTTTATTAAATACTGTAAGTCAAAACACTCCCCAGACTCTTAAACCCAGTGTAACGTTAACTAAATAAAACAGTGACCTTGCATAATCAACAATAAACCTGTCTCTTTTTAACTTACAGAGCACAACCATGTAGCCTAATGTACAATGCGTCTACAAGTAATGACTTAAGCTTATAAACTACTTTAAGTCAACAAACCCTGTTGATTTTCAAACCCAGTGTAAAGTTAACTAAATAAAACTGTAAAGTTACATGGTCAACAATAAAGCTGTAACCTGTTTTTAACTTACAGAGCGCAACCATGTAATGTGCAATGCAATCAATGACAGCTTAAACTATTGTAAGTCGACACATCCCCCCCACTCTCAAACCAGTTATAACTAAATAAAACTGTAAGGTTATATGATCAACAATAAACCTGGAACCTCTTTCTAGCCAACGGTAATTATTAACGTGATGGCAGCCAGCGGGACATAAATAATTACGTTGATCAACTACCACAAGTTTGGCAAACGCTCATTCATCTTTTCATAACGAACGACAGTCGGAATTAACCTCTCGTAGGTCGTAGCTGAAGCAAGAAGCAAGCTAACGTTAGATGGCCAATACTGAGCTAAACGTGTTTACTCACCACAGGTTACTAACCTATTTGCATTCAGCACTTCTTTGTTTGTGTCTTGTTGTATGAAGTTTTAAAGCCAAAGTTTATGATGAATGGCACGGCAGCTGCCGGTGTTTATTGTCCTCTCTCACGTGCGGCCGCGCAGCAGATGCTACGTATTGCAGGTTATAAGGGAGGGACGGAATAACGGCAAGCTCATCAGACGTTTCCTAAAAAATAAACATTGTTCACGAGTCCCGCGCCTCAAGTCCGAGTCGAGTCTGAAGTCTTTTGAGGATGAGTCTCATGTCGAGTCTGAAGTCAGTGTGTGTGCGACTTAAGTCGCACTCGAGTCCGAGTCTCTAACTCGAGTCCCAATCTCTGGTCTGGCGTAGACAGACTCCTTGTATTTTTAAGTTCATCTCTTAGATCCAGGGCCTTGGGTAACATGGGTCAAATTATTTTCCCCTAAAATACCCTGGCCAGTTAACACCTGCCTCCTAGCAGTGGCTAAATGTTTGTCAAACCCATCCTGTGGAGCTTGTCAAATATTTCATTACACAGCTCTCTCTGGAACACTAATCCACTTTGAATGGGGCTAAAGTCTGTGTTAAACTCAAATTTACTGACCAGATTTATCCTTAATTGTTAATGCAGGGCAGGCCCTAGAGGTTCGCTTTGAGCCTGTTGAAAAATAAAATGTTCCTCACCAAATGTTGTCTTTCAACAGTTTGCTCTTTTGATGAATTTGAGCCTGTTCTTGCTTTAGTTTTCATCCTGTGTAGTCAGTTCCACCTCCTGACTTTGCACACAAAATGTTATCAGAGCTCTAAAAGTGCTGAGTGATGCCAATTAGTACAAAACCAATAATACCAAATCACCTGTTTGTCTGGATTGTTTATTGTAATTTATAGCATATTTTGGACTTACTTACTGCCACACAGATTCTCACAGAATATCAACCAGTCAGTACGGTCCCCTGATGTCACCATGTAATACAGCAGTAGAGTAATTTGCCATCTTTGGACACATAAAAATGACTCATGGGAAAGTCACATTTCAGTGTGGGTACAGATAAAAAAAAAAAAAGGGATTACAGTTTGGTACTGCTTCTAGGTGCTGCATAAACTGCAAAAATGCTAGAAGGTATTGCAGCCTCTAGGGCTGATCG
The DNA here is from genome assembly GCF_014851395.1 of Micropterus salmoides. Lineage (NCBI taxonomy): Eukaryota > Metazoa > Chordata > Actinopteri > Centrarchiformes > Centrarchidae > Micropterus > Micropterus salmoides. Next base: position 26,777,120 of record NW_024040041.1, on the reverse strand, counting down.
GTTTATCGGTATAATGAGGTATACCGATATAATTTCAAAAGAGATATGAAATTAGACAATACCGTTTATACTGATATAGTATGATGAGTTAATTAATGTTTCCGTAAAGTCCTGCCAGCGTTTGCTCCTCTATCTCTACTTTACCGCGCAGCCCCGCCCCTCCCTCTGCGTCTGCACGCAGCTGTCTAACGTTACTAACAAACTCTTAACAAGATGGAGGGAGACACAGTGCTGGTCGACATTGTTAAAGACCTGGCTTGTAAAAAGTAAAACAAGGTCCGTTCAGTGTTTCCCACACATACACTTTACTTCGGCAGTCTGCTCAGGTTAGGGAACACATTGTAACATTCATCAGAGAAACACAGTGATTACGTTACAAGTCGCGACACTGTGGATATTTTTTCACAAGAGCGGACCAGGTAAAGCGACAGTGAACACACCAGCCAGATGTTATTTGTTAGCGGCCACGTTGGTTTTGTTTAGATAGGCTACGCCGTCAACACGCCTCCTCAACATGCAGCTCAGCTGCTGCTGTGAACGGAACCACCGGAGGAAAAGTCCAGAAGACAAGTTCTGTTTTTTTTTTCGGTGACTTTATACAGCCTAGCCTGCTACTGATGGAGAAAGTCGCTGAAGCGAACACATAGGGAGATAGACGGTAAAGCCCCTTTTCCACTGCATGGTCCCAGCCCGACTCGCCTCGACTCTGCTCACCTTTTTTTTTGGTTTTCCATTGTGTAAAAGTTGTACTTGAACCTACTACCAGGTACTTTTTTATCTGTCTTTACATTCTGAGTAATGTTGAAATGTTTTAACTTAATTGAAGAGACTGTGCGTGCGTCCCTGTTGTTGCTGTGTGTGTGTGCCGCATTGAATTTACGTTGCGGCAGTTGTGTGTGGCATTGCTAATGACGACCAGCTACACTGAGGTGTGCTATCTTTAACAAATGTTGCAACTGTTGCTTATTTTGATAATTGATTAATCTGCAGATTTAGTCTTTCTTGATTAAAACCATTGATTATTCGGTCTGTAAATGTCAGAAAAAACAAGTGTTTGTTTGAAAAGCTGAAATGACTATAACCATTTCCTTTCTGCTGTGTGTATGTATAATCACATCTATATCATAGCTTGTTGAAATGTCACGTGGAATCTTGAGGGATAATGCCACCTTTATGCGAGTGGACCTGAATGCCATTACGCTTTCCATTTTTGATTTCATATCTTCTCCGTTATATGAACTTTGGACATGGCTGCTGTGCTAACCTAGCCTACATGGCCGGGTTACGACCTTTTAACTTTCGGCACTTTTCAGCACAGCACAGTCAGTCAGCAGTTGTCCCGTGGGACAAATCTGGACAGATGTACCTTCCTGAGAAGTTAGACCTCATGTTGACCTTGTGCTAGAGCAAAGAGACCTCTCACTCTCTTCCCTTAGACAGCAGCGCAATTTGACTTTCTCTGCTCCTTCCTCTGCTATCACACTGAAGTGACTTGTACTTGCTTGACAATAAAGGCCTTTAAAATATACTTTCAGTGAAAGACTTACCAATTGTGGGCTCTCTACAATAAAGGCTTTTTCGCTGAGTAGGTGCAGAGCTGCGGTCATTCAACCCGGCCGTCCAAGGGACAAAGTAAAATCTGCTGTTGCCGGAGTGTAATTACTTGCCTGCAGCCCAGCACAAATGTAATGAAACTTGCATTTTCCTCTCTTCCTCTTCCCTGCTCCGGGACATGGCTGGGCATATGTTAAATCATTCACAGTGCTGGGCATGAAAAAAGCCAACAGGCTGGGGGGTATTATGAGCAGATCTGTGGTTAGAAAACACGGACAGAGGGGAAGGCGGCGGAAGGAAGGGGTGATACGAAGTGGCTGGGAATTCGACAGCATCTGTACTGTGAGAAGACCAAGCAATTTGCTCTGAAATATTCAGGTCTGATTATGTAAGAGGCTCCAGTTTGATTGTTTGCACGTTGTGTGCTCATGCATTACTTTTACTGCAAATGTACAGCGGTGTTTGTTATGTTTAATTCTTTCTGTTGGTGGCGACACTTTGTTTTTTAAGCAACACAAATACATGATGTGGAATTCAGGTTGACCGAGAATATGTTGTCCTATTTTCTGAAAAGCCGAGTGATGGAAAATCGATGGAGACACACAAATTAAGGCTGTTGGTGAAGAATGTTTGTGCGCTTACAGTGCTTCACGGTGGCAGTGTATTTGTTTAGCACTTTCTCTCAACCTGCCTCACTGATTTAATAGAATAGGTATTTACTTACTACATTTCCCAGAACGACTTTCAACCATGTTCATGAAAAAACAGTGAACATGTTGCTTATAGGCTGGCATAGATATCTTTTTCCACAAAGAACTAAATGTCTAATGCTGTCAGACTCTTCTACAAAGGATTTTTCTCTCTCATCCCAAGAAAAATGCACCACCAAACAAAATGGAGTTGTGCTGAAATGACTTGTAAATCAATTGAAAAGTTGATAGACAGAAAATAAATTAACAGTTAGGAGAATTAGTGGGTTTAAATAGAAGTCAGTATCAGAATTTTAAATAATTTATCCAACACAATTGCTTAACATTTTCTGTTTCCAGCTTCTTAAATGTGACAAGGGGGTGCTTGTCTTTGTATATATACCATTGTAAATTCAGTATCTTTTGGTTTTGGTGTGTTCAAACAAAGCATGCAATTTGAAGACACCCATTTTGTACAACAGGTACAGTAGGTAAAGTAATTACATTCAGCCAGTTGCCCAATCTGGCCCCTGCTCAAAAAAGTAAAAGTAAAAAATAAAATAAAAATCCTTTCATTTAAATAATCTTCCAGAAATTGCTTCACCAGTGAAGTTACTATATCTGCTCTTCTCTCTGAGACTTTGCTCTGCTCTGCCTGTGTCTGTCTATGTAATGCACTTCCAGTCCCAACTATATGTGTATGCTATACAGTATACAACATATAATAAGACAAACCCAGCCAAGCTGTTGTTTAGTTCGCAGATTAGATGGCAGTCAATCCCAAAACAACAAACAAAGTTGAAATTTAGAGAAAAACATAAGACATGGTCATCTCCTTTCCCTTGCTGTTGGATGTTTTATACGTCTGTTAATTTATATTACTACTGGTGTTTATAAATACCCTTGCAAACAGCATTCTGTGTTTGTGAAAGACAATTCATTCACCTAAACACTATGATGAGCAGAGAGTGTTTTCCAATTGCAATTTGCAAACTGCAATTATGAACACCACTCTTTGCGCCTGCACATAAATGCCTGAACGCCGTCCTGTAAGCCAACTACAAGGCCAGTGCGCGTCTGCTTACGTTAATTGTTGGACTCTGTACTGTCCTCTATACATGAGTGATGTACTTCAGGTAAACACCTTTCTTTTACAAGACTCTATAAACAGAGTAGACATTGTTGGCACACCCCAGTTTAGAGGAGCAGGCTACATACATACACTACATACATTGTGCTGCCATGTTTCTACACTAGCCCAAACGGACAAATGGCTCAACACAGCACGTTTTGTCACTACGCTGAAGAAGAAGAAGAACAACTAGTAGTAGTAGTAGTAGTAGTCATCGTCGTCGTCGTCTGGTTTATTAAAAGTAAGAAAAGAAGAGAAATTTGGAGAAATGGGGGCCGACACATATTATTTAGCACAATAGCTGACAGAGTGTGTCGGCCACCGTAGCTTCTGGGAGCAGTGACTGATTGCATCTGCATTCATGTAGTGTCGGACTAATCAGAATCTTTTTTTTCTCAGATCTTTATTGCATAAAGAGAAGTAAATGTACAGGGGACATAAAGAATTATACAGAATTTACGTATTTCACATGCATATTTTGCAAACATGTAATTTGTAAAAACAGTTAGTTTGCTGTCTGTTGAGTAAATTAGATGTCTGCGTGTTGTTTATACGCTCTGATAATGATAATCCAACACATCTTTGTAGTAGCGTCCATGTTGATTCTACATTCTGACTTAAAAGCACATAAACACACCGAAGTCGGAAGAACAACATTACAACTCGAGAAATGGGACCATCTGAGGAGCATGTGAATGCACTGTGAACCACTGCTTGCAATTCGCCAAACACTGAACCTTTAAAACAGTATTTTATTTATGTAGGCAAACATCTTATGGCTGTGCTGATACAAAACAAACACTGGTGCATTTGAGAAGTTTGGCTTATTTTGTTAAATGTTTTTCTCTACATTTCTATAGTTTCATATTTCAATCAGTATCTATATTCTTAAAAGTGAGGAATCAAAAAATGTAAAGGTTTTGTTATCTGTATTGAAACCCTTTATCAAATTAGCAACTGGATTATGTGAGGTGTAAACGTACATAGATGTGTGTATGTTCAGCTCTCTACAGGTGCTTTCTATTCACAGGCATGCTGAAAACATGAAGCTTTTCCTGTGTGCCTCTTAGCCTCTGCTCTGTTAATCCATGCTTGGCCAGACTGAATGCACACTTACTTACACATGGTGAATATTGAAGTGAGCTGTGCAGAGTGGAAGTGAGGACACTGGAGCAGCTCAGGTGTGAGTTGTGTTGCAGTTTGCTATGTTGAGATTAGGTGTCTCTCTGGACCAGGGACTGTTTATAATTTTAGTTTTGGAGATGGAGAAGAAATGACGTTTTTATTTCACTGCTGTTATCTCAGCATGGCTCGGTACAACATTGGGTGACGCCTCTTCTTCTTCACTGTGTCTAATTTAGTACGTGATCTTAATGGCCAGTGCCTGCTCAGTAAGCGGGCTTTTGTTTTTTTACTGCTTCTTTGGGTGGAGTGGCTGCATCTCAGCATGTCAAAAATGTTTTGTCTCCATGACTACAGTTTTTAAAGGGTTTTTTCATCCTCTCGAACTCTCTTGCACTGGCCCCAGTGCCATAGTCTTATCATGCTTGTTGTCTTCCTCTCCCGCCTCAAGATAAATTAACTTCCTGTCAGTGGCAGGAAGTGCAGATTAAAGGTGGTACAGAGTATTTCCTGGAGAGGTGGGCAGCCATGAAGGAAATGAGCTGGCACAAGGGAATTTAATACCACAAAACAAGTACCCCTAAAATGATACTGAGACTAACAGGGTGCTTTATTCAATACCTTGCACTAAATGCCGCGTGTTGCAGCCATAGTAGTTGATTGGTAGCCTGTTATTATTTTTATTGTTGTTATCTATTTTATTTTTTTCTTGTATTTAAATAACTGTTACCTAAAAGTATTGGGAAATTGTATCAGATCGATATTTATTCTAATTTGTTCATCCTCACGGGTAGTACTATACAGGAGAATTTACTTATATTCAAATTTAATACAGCTTGCAATTTTTTTAATATTTGAATGAGAGAGGAGGGGTAAAATAGTTTTTTTTTTACCTGTTTTTATTTTTGATACCTGTTGAAAGAAAACAATGGAAAATTATTTTGTTAGCTTTCGATCCATAAACTGAAGTGAAAGATGCAGTACTTTTTCCTTTATTGGTGAGTCGCAAACCTCCTCCAAAAACGACAGTAACAAGTATGCTATAAAATCAGAAAGGAGTCTGTTTAAACAAGTCACTTAGCTACACTAAAGATTCTCAAACAAAGAAAAAGAAAGACTGCATGTCCAGCCGATTAAACCAACTACACCTGTAGCAGCTGCAGCCGGAGGCTCCTTGAATAAAATCAGCGACAAATTATGTGAATAGCAAATAAAAATGTACTGAGAAGTGTTAAGTGATACCAGCAGATGAAAGCCAAGCTTGTGGTGATTAACTTGCAACAGTGACGAACATGCCTGAGACCGCAGCCGAAAGGTGGAGCGGCTGTTAAAATCACGCAAGACTTTTTTTTATACAGTTTATGGTGCAGGCACATAAGAGGAAAAATAAGCCATGCTCTGCTCTTTTTTTGGTGTGTTGCTTGCGTGCTTGGCTGCAAGCAAAACCATACAAATAGTAATTTTTTGCCGCAATCTGATTACAAAAAGTATTGATTGAAGTACTGGTTTGACTGGAGACGCTTCGATTCTACTCGATACTGGGCTGTTTTTGGTTGATACCATAAAGGTATCGAGTAGCGATACCCATCTCTAGTGCTCATGCATTTATACTTTTATACAGCTGGATGTTTGTTGTGTCAGTGTTTTTTCAAACTCTCGTCATTTTCCCCACAAGTTATTTAGCAGTTTCTGTACCTCCTATGTTTTTCCTCTTTATGTGTCACCCACTCATCTTTTATTTATTCCAATGCCGGACTTCCTCCCTCTTTTTCTGCCTTTCGGTCCCTTTCCATTACCTACCCGTGTTGCTCTGTCTTCAGTTTGATTTATAAGTGATCATAGCTGTGTGTTGAGCAAATATTTCAACTGGTGAAGGAACCATATGGAGCCCAGTGTGACTGATGTAGACTAGTAAGGACCCTGTTGTTTGTATGCATCCAAATCGAAAACACAGACAGGTGGACTTAATACCACGAACACCAGTTCAGTCAACCACAATGCACCCTCGTTATTTTAAAACTGACAGAGAAGTCATGTTTTTAGAGTGTATTTTTCGGTTCCATCTTGGGTCAATTCTTTGTCACAATTTCATATACAGCATGTCACCAAATTCAGTACACAGTATGTACGATATACTAATAAGTGGCATATAGTGTTTTTGCAGTTAGTGTGCAAGAAATCAATATACTTCACTTGTTTTGTACTAATCAAATATTTGCAATATTTGTGCTGACTAACGCCAAACTATGACTTTATACGGTCAATGCCAATTAGATTTCACAAAGCGAAAAGCAAAATATTTTTCCAAAGATATGTTAAACTCCTTTACACCAAAACCACCCTGACCAGGGTGACAAACAATCTTTTGGTTGTGTATCTTAGTGTATTCCTTTCCTCTGATCACTGCTGGTTGAACGTGAATGTGGTTCACATCCTACTTGTTAGGTTTAGGCTAGGTTAGCGAAATATTGTGGTTTTGGTTAAACATTGAAAAAGTTAACGTGTCTTGTGCTGTTTAATATTCAGTCAAGAGTTTCCTTAAAAAACCATGAAAACATGAATCATGCTGTTGTTTCAAGAAGTGGATATTGTTGAGAAAAAAAATAAAATATGTTAACAGTAAATATTCTTGTGATGGCTGTGAAAATTGTGCAGATCTGTTAAATAAAAATATGTATGTTGATAAATAATTTGCTCTCTGTTGGCTTTACGTGTCTTACAAAACTTATTAACTTATTTTTGCAAATTACAAGAATGTGAACTAGACAAAGTTGCAATGCCCCAAACTATGGTTTCATAATTAATTAAAAGCTGAATCAGCCACAAAATTAGTAAGTAGTAGTAAAGTAGTCATATTACATTGGATTGCATTTATTGTAAAAGTAATGTAATTGTGTGCGGGTTGGAAATAAAAATATTTATATATGCAAACACATGTGGCACCTTACATGGACAAACGCACACTTACTGCAAACATACCTGCCACCCCCACCCCCACGTCTTCTTTTAGTTGTTAATACTACGATCACACACACATGCTAACACACCCTCTGTCATTGGTCGGATTTACCTGATCTTTACATCCATTAATAAAAACGGGGTCTCTTTGCAGGTATGATATATCATTAAGCAATAAAGCTTTAAAAGTGTTCTGCTTTAATACCATAAAAGTTGTTTTGCTGGAGCCTTAATAACAGTTGTTTGCTGCTGACTGCGGGTGTCAGGCACCCTGGGGATCCTGCTTCTTCTGCTGCTGGTATTGCTGTATTAAAGCCTTAGGCTGCTGGGATGAAGTGGATATGGAGAGACTTTAGCCCAGTTTTGTGCTAATGCAGGCACAGCTGGAATCCACAGGAGCCCTCCCATACTTGTTCTCATTTAGTGTCTGCATGATTGGGCCCATAAAACTACTGACAGAATCCTAATTTCATCTGAGCACAAAGAGGTGAGAATTAAGACTGAGCATGAAGTGGGACGTATGCAGGATCAAACAGAACCCAAAGGAATAACTCTCAGTTGTACACAATTGTTCCATTGGAAAGGATAATTTTTGACTGCCTGTGTGTAATGTGTTATGTGCACATTAAAAGCATTTAAAAATATAAGAATGCAATTTGATTCCAGCTGTGGCATTTTCCTGGTTCCCACTTTTTGTCTGACACAGGCTGTAAAATAGATGAACTTACACAGTACAAGCTGGTTTGTTTATCACACCATTCATTATCAAATACATGCCCTAAATAATTACACTAACTCCAATTGCTTGTACTTTTCTGTCATTTGAATCAACTCTAAACACTTTCGCAATATTTTGTTATTTTTAGATTTGTTATTTTTTACTTGTTACAATTTAAACCTCAACTATCCTAAATTAGAAATGGCAGACAGATTCTGATTCTCCATGTGGAAATGTTCCTTCCAAAATGAATTTTATTGAGCAAAATAAAGAACGAAAATTGGACATATTGATTGTTTGGCTGCTGTGATCGTTCACAGGAGTGAAGGTATGAGAAAATGCGAGTAGCCATTTTTGGATTTAAAGTGCACATAATTTAATAAGAGGCGGGACACATTATTGCTCCAAGGGGGTAATAAGAAAAGTAATAATAACATAACTTTTGAAATTAGTTGTGAGTAATGATGGCTACTTGAGTTATGAGCCCTGACACTGCTGTCAGATCTATCTTTCTCTGTCTCCTGCTTTTACTTTTTCCAGCTACAATCTCTGTCACTCCCACTCTCATTTATATCCATATTTCTCTGTAGGACAAGACAGCGAAGATATAAAGCTTCTTGGTCACAGTCAATGATGTTTTCTTGCATTTTTACTATGTGTACCCTGCAGCCAATGCAAGAGAACTGACGAGCTTTAATTAATTTAAATTTTAATTAATTGTAATTTATGGGTGGTTATTCTGCTTGGATACCAAATGGAAATGTAATTTTTTTTAGGAATGAATTGGAGTGACTATGAATAAGTATTTTCATCAGGATAAGGCATTGGACATACGGTACCTCCGTGGGGTTTCTTTCTGCAAGAAATTAATTGAAGTTTATTCAGTGTTGCTTTCTTTATGATTCTGATATAATCAATAATTCTGAATATTAAGATGTGAAAACTATTCAGTGAGGAGAGCTAAAGGATCTTGTATCCTGCCGAGCATGCCAGTGTGATTTTCAGCTGTGATAATATTATGAGATAATTGCAATTCCTTTATCTTAGCAGTTTTTTATCCTAAATATTTTACAGGCTACATAAAATATGAAATTACTCCTAGTAGTAAAGAAAGCATGAATATTAAGTCATAACAGTGTAAGCTTTACTTTGCTTTGGTTTTACTTTTGGGCCCAGCTGGGTTGCTGGGTTGTGATTGACAGGGAGTGGTTCTAATGTAACCACAGAAAATAGCCATCAATTGATAGATTTATTATGGAGAAGAACATGTAGAAATTGGACATGTGGCCGGAGACAGGAAGACTTTTAAGTCATTGACGACTTCTGTCATCAGCTCTGGAGAAATATGCAGAGCTCTGAAATGAAGAGGGACACAAAGCTGTCTGAACAGCAATTGGAATGTGTCTGGTCTGAAGTTTGAATGTCTTGCAACAAACTTTATTAAAAAGTGTTCTTTGGGCGTTGATGATTTTATTTTATTTTTACTAGACTGACTAAACTGTGTTCTTTGGTTGCTGGATGCTGGAGGTTTAGAGCAGGGAGAATGAGGTGTGGGGGTTGAAGGAGATTTTTGTGCCAGATGATTCTTTAACATTGATGTGTCTCCAACTGAACACTGACAAACTCAGACAGATTTGTTACTGCTAGTGTGGTGATGTGCTTTGTTTTAAGATACTGACACTGCCTTGGACAGTAGAGTGTGCTACTTATTTTGAAGATTGGATTGACTGCACCTTGGCCTTTCTCTCTGTCCTCACCAGGAAATGACGACCTTGGTCGTTTGGTTAAACAAACAACTAAAATAATCCATTTAGCTGACTGTCACTTTGTCTGACTTTGACTTTGCGTCTCCTACCAACAGTTATGGATGGCTTCTTTCCCTAACCTTAACCAAGCCGTTTCAGTTGCCTAGACCTAAAGACATCTTAACCACCGAGGTAGCACATCACGAAACACTCATGAATTATTGCTGTATTCGTCATTCGTGTTTTGTAAGACAGTGACAAACAATGCCGTCTTGCAGATGAGAAGACGCTCACGTCTCGTTTCGGAAGGCAGTGATAAACAATGCAATAATTTGTTGTTTATGTTAGAGGCTCTTTTGTTTATGATCATTATTTAACAGTAGGGTTGAATATTTATGCAGCTCCTCTCTTGGTGCTGTCGATGATGTCAGATCAAACAACATCACACCTATAGGTCGCCCCGTGGGGGTTTAAAATGAGAAACAGTTTGAATGTATTAATTAAGCAGCGGTAGGAACAGGGACGTCACTAGGATTGAAAGAGGGGGGCTTAGTCCCGAGGGTATGTGTAACTTAAGCTTGCAAAATCTTTGCACTCGCATCTTTTGTTACTGTATTAGAACTATATTTATGTCAACAACCAGTGAAAAACCCAAGATGTTAACAAATAAAAAGCGACAGACATACTCTGTTCTTACATTTCACCTCTGTTGAACAAAAGTTACTGTAGTGTTATTTGGGGGCTGGAAGCAAAAAGAAAATGTGGATGGGTCCTCCTCCATGAATTGACTTAGGTCAAGCTGTGTTCTTCTGTAGGCTGTGAATTAAATTTGTATCCAGCAGCTAGTGTAAATGTGTGATAAAGTAATACCATGTCTATTTCCTCTTAGATAAGTTGCAGGTCCAAAGAATGCTATTTAATTACACGAACTACTTACTGCACTGTGCATTGGTTTAGTCAATGTGATTGTGCTCTGTAGTTTGGCTTGCATACTAGCATACATACGAAAGCTGTTGATTATATTTTCCTGTGTTTATATCTGTGGGTATATGCGTATAGCATAGCCTACATTTAGGCAACTTCTACATATTTATTTTAATTTATTACAGTAAATGAATGTTGAAAGTTAAGTGGGTTAGAATATAGCAAATATTGTAAATATCATGAAATAATTTAGTTAAGGCATTGCTTTGGTGCCTAGACCTGCCAACAAATACCTATTTTTGAAAACCACTACTGACATCAGAATCAGCTGCCCTGCCAATCTCCCGCTTCTCTCTCTCTTTCTCTTCTAAAATATCTTCAATGGTCCGTACATGGAAGGATATACAACAGCATTAACAGGGACACTATGACATTTAGTCTTCGCTGACAGCATTCATTGGTGACTGATATTGTTTTGAAATAGGCTACTAGAGATAGGTAATATTAATGGTGTTCACATTATCAACACTAGTGTTTTCCATAGCCAACTAAAATATCCCCTTTCAACAACAACTTACAGTTTCACTCTGTATCACTGACTACGTTGAATCAATCTTCCTTCACCATGTCTGTGTGTGCGTCTCTCTCTCTTTTTTCTGTGTGTAGTAACTGTAGTTACCAAATCCGTGCTGCCTGCCGGATCCCTATCTGCACATGCGCAAAAGTGGTCCTCTCTGTCAAAGGAGGTTACCACAAATGTGCCTATTCATAATTACTCGTGTGTTGTCGTCTGTTCTCATCTCAGGGTGTCAAATACTGACGCCTTCAGAAAGGTTGACAAAGCGTTATTTGATGCAAAAGGTACCCTTCGGTGTCCGCATGAGACGCCCCCGGGCGCGTCTGTAACCCTACAGCTAGGGTTAGCCTCCTTTTGTGTTGCTACTTTGTTAGATTGTTGTCATTATTAGAAATAAAAATGTACTGTTGAATAAGGTTTTTCATATCCTATATTCATATTACATCATAGTGAACAGTATAATCTCCAGTGATCAAAAAACATATTGTTGTCTTGATTTGAAAGATTTAATTGGATCGTTTTGAATAGGCAGATTTGCGGTAATCTTTTTTGACTGACAGAACCACTTTTGCGCATGTGCAGAACGAATCTGGCAGGCAGTACAGATTTGGCAGTGACCGTAACGTTGCTCGGCGGCTCAGCAGAGCAGTGACGAAAGGCAGCCTCCCTCAGGGTCCTAGTGCCTGCCTACAGTAGGGATTTAAATTAGAAAACAGATGAAACAACCAGAAGGATTATTTTAAGCCAATAAATACAAATTATATTTGTCCATTTCTATAGTGTTTATCAATATTCTTCCTTCTCTTTGTTGAGTACATGTCTTTTTATTTAATAATTTTAATAATAATTTTAAATTATTATTTGGGGGGCTTAGGACCATGTTAGGGTGACTTTAGCCCCCCTAAAATAGGCCTAACAATGTCCATTGGTAGGAAATGTTCAGTCATTCAACAGGGGTTTACTCATGAAATCCCCACCAGTGCTTATTGAATGCATCTGTGATATAACCTTGTTTATCCCAGGCTTTGTTGAGCTCATCGTCACTCTGAGGAGCCTCTAAAGGCATCAACAGTCTGGGCTGTTTTGTCACCAAAGAACTGCACAGTAAAAGAAACTCTGCCTCTCTCAGCAGGGTGTTGACTGACGTGCTGTATCTTGCTGCTGGTGAGTTGTGTAGTTTTCAGTTTACAGCCTTCAATTCATCTTTATGTTTGGAGTGTCAGTCAACGACCTTCCGAGTTCCTAACAAAGCTGCTTGATGCGGGCACCGAGCAGACTGTTGTTCTCAACATATCACACATAAGAGTCTCTTAGCCGCCAGTCTGAGCCTCAAGGTCTGCAGCCCTACTTGTTCTCGTCCCTTTGCTCTCTGGGGTGAGTGATTCAGACCCAGAGCGCAAGTCAGCGAGCTGGTTGGACAGAAATCCAGTGGAGCTGCAGTGCCGCAGGCTTGAATTTAAGCTGCTCTGGCACAGACATTCTCTGCTGCTAACATTAAATGCATAGCTTCAACCACTTTGTTCCAGCAGACCAACACAGCGCAGACCCAGGTTTATACTATGCATGTGGTGCTCTATCAAGTCATCTTCCACCTGTACACTTTACTGAGGTGTAAATTAACTGTCTGATCTGATAGCATAGCTTCCTATGAGGTGTGTGCTTTGGCTTTCATCTTGCTCCAACCTTCATCCTGTCCTCCTCTTCCTTCTTCCTCCTTCCTCCTTCGTTTATCTTATCCTGAAGCAGTAGTGGGTGGCACAGGAGCGTTTTCTCAATCTCGCTCTTCTCTCCTGTGTCGCCGTCCTGTGAGATTTTCACGGTGGTGTTGTGGAGCATCATTTTCTCCACCTCCATCTTTCCTTTGCTTCCTCCCTTTTCATCCCCGTTCCCACAGCTTCATTCACCTGAAAAGCCACGAATACTACTGTTCCCATGATGGCACTCTCTGTTTGCTTCGCTGAAAGGCACTGAGTAAACACAGGAGTACAGTGAGGAATTTTAACCAGGTTGAGAATGAGTCAAGTTTGTTTGACCTTGGTCGTACGATGTGGCTTCATGACAATGACAAATGACAACAACAACAACCCATCAAAAATTACCCTCTCTGTACAGTGAATCTTAAATTCAGATCATCACTCCTTTTGAGGACAAACCATGTTTTCTCCCAGCATCCTCCTGCCTCCCCCTGCTCCCCTTTCGCTCTCCCTTCACTCCCCCCTGCCCCACACACGTTGCATGGCCTCATTTGGCACAGAGAGAAATAGAAGATGAATACAAACACACCAAAAAAAAGCAGCTGAAAACCTGCATGTAGAGCTCTCTGTGTGTGCTCAGGCACATATTTTTGTGTTATTGCCGTAGATCTGTTCTCATTACACACTTGTGCCCACGGGGCACGGAGTGATGATTGCTGTTTTTCGCAGCCAAGCAGGCAGACAACCATTTATATAGTGAAAAATTTGCATAAAATTGTGGGAAGTGAAGGAATGCGCTCTGAAGCTACATCATCCATATTTCAGTTTACAGTGTGACATATATGTTTTTTTTCCCTCACGTTCACCTTTGCTGTTTTACATCTATTTTTGTCATGTGTTGGAATATGGTCTGTGTTTGCCCTCTGACTAGACTCCCCTGCATTTGCTTGCTGTAGTCATATTGCCTAAAAGGACATAATTATTCTAAATTTAAACCATCTCTTCTTCCAGAGTCGTTCACTGTCCTCTGACCTCTGACCTGCGTGTACAGGGATGTCATGTTACAGGTATAGTTATGAATCAGCCATATTATCTTACTATTGCTCTGACAAGGGCAGCATAACAAAACTACTGCATGAAAATAAAACCCAAGTTGGAATAAAAAGGATTTTACCATTTTCCCCCGGAAATAGGAAGTTTCTGTTTTGTAACTTCATCAGTTAACAGTTTTTGCTTTGCATTTTGCCAAAGTGGATAAACATGTTGGGACAGGGTTTTATTTTTCTTTTCCCTTTAGCGATCCACCATCTGACTCTGTGAGAAAGTTTCAGCTTTGTTTGGTGCCATTAAGCACTTCAGCACACACATTGCCTGACTTCAACACACATGCTGCCAAATCCGAACCAGTATCACATCATCTAACATGCAGTGTGGAGGCTGCCAGTCTGCTTGGCAGGGCTCTTGTTCGCATGCAGCAAAGTATACTAATGTCTCAAAATGAACGTGGAAATGTTTAATTGATGTGAAAACGTTGCACTTAACACCTTTAAATATACATGCCAGCATATAGGCTACATCAGTTGTCACCTTTGGTTTAGTTTCTTTACTAAACTCTCCGAGGTCACAGTGTTCTTCTCAAGAGAGACCTAATTATAATGGTAATTAAGCCATTCAAATAAATGACCATGAAAAGAGATGATACAGTCACATGCTGAAACTGTCAAATCAACAATTGAGATAATCACACACCATCGTAGAACATATTTAAAAATGTGAGAGTAAGTGTGGATGTGCATGTTTTTTTTGTGTGGCAAGGCCTTCTTTAATGCATTAATCTCGCTTCTCCACCTTCCTCAGGGACACGGCTGCAGCACAGAGGGTTGGCTGTATGTGGTTTTAATTCCACTCTGCGTTCATTGGTAATTGAATTCATTACGAGGACACCGGGCCAAATCGGCTGTTATTTTGCAGTCAGTCGAGGTTGCTAATTAGAAATTAGCTCAAACATTCTGGTGCACAGCCCTCCGGGAGTGTCGTCGTCAGTCTAAATCTCTGACATACCTACCAATAGCTCATAATTACTGCCACAGCTTTGCAGATAAGCGCACCGTTATCATTATCCCAGTGCTGAGTGGCGATACACCGTCACCCACTGTCCACATCAGTAACACACTGTAAATGTACAAACTTCGTGGTGCCCATATGAAGCCCTCAAAGGCATCGGGCTGCTCTATAAGGGAATGCAGCTGAATGAATTTACAGGAGTTTCAACAAGCTTACCGTGCGTGTGTGAATGCTTCTATAGCATGACATAAAAGATTTATTTTTCCATCTTGGGATGTAGGGGATTTCATGCTCAGAGGCTCCCAGTGGAGGACCAAGCCTCAGGAAATAGTAGTAGCACTGTTATTCCTTTCATTACATCTAGAGAATGAAGCACCAAGAGAGAAGAGAGGGATTGATCGAGAGGAATTTCTGTGGTACCTTACAGCCTTGATGGAAAATCTCAAAATAAAAAATTTTTAAATTGTGTTGCTGTATGTGTTAAACAGGATATGTTGGCAGTGCAATGTTTTTTTTATTTCCTACACTGCATTTAAAATTGTTCAATTTTTTTTAGGTCATATCGGTTTTAAATTTTAGGTGACATTCAAAGTCACGTTCAAAAGTTTGAATATCTATTTCTGTAACTTGAGAAACCGAGTGCGTTTGGATGAGGGTCTGGAAAAGTGAACATTAACAGGAGGACGGTTAACTGCTTGTCTTCAGTCTCTTTTTTGAGGGGGTTGGGGGTCCTAACCCAAGAAAATTTTACTTTTTCCAATGATAAATATGCAATTTCACATCATTTGGGATGATTATTTTTACCTATTTTATCTGTGAACAGATAGTTGGAAAGGCTAGAGCACATTATAAATAAACAACAACCAGAAAGCTAAGGACTAAATTTGCTGAAGAATTTGTCTGGGGACGGACCATTCGATTTCGGACATTATTTAGTTTTAGTTTCCATCCTCTTTCCACAGTGATATATTTTTTTCATGGGATGTTCATAGGATTTTACATTTACAGCTTTTGACATTTATCAGTAGAAATTAACATGAAAAATAGGCAAAATAAGAACCACCTCCCTTAACCGTTACCGTGCTGACACAGTGTATGAGTGACAACATTAGTAGCGGATTCTTTAATGATTGTGGGAAATTTTAGTAGCAGCGGTCATAATTCAGCAGTGGTGCACCATCGCTCCTAAATAGTTCTTAAGTCAGGTGCCTGTTTTATGGAGCAGTGGCGCCCATGTAGGAAGGAGGACAGGGTCGACGTGCGGACAATCTGTCAGACTGTTAATTTGTCATTTCCAACCAACAGTCCACTCTGGTGTTTTTGTAAAAAACATGACCACAATTGTTTTGTGACCGCAGCCATGTGTTGTATTATTAGTACATCCAAACCAAACCTTGACCATAGCATTGTTGGATAAAACAAATATCAGTTTTGTTCCGCTGATAGGGGCGTCACATCAGAAAACGCTTCTATATGTTGTTCTATAGAGCATTGCCAAACATTTTTTCTTTTAATATGATTGTTATTTACCATTGACAGTTGTGTGGAAGCTTTAATAAGGTTTGGAAGGGCTTCTTTTTTTCAGTATCCTAATTTATTTATAGTAGTAATTAGGGCTAGACCATTAGTTGAAAAGTATGTTGTGTGTATGTGTTTAGTACTATTAATATTTTCCCCACTGTGCGTGTTCATGTAGTGCTGTCCCCTTAAAACCATGGTAGTATGTTTTTGTCCTGCTCATCTTCCAGACCGGAGTCTGAAGCAAGACACTTAACCCCTAGTTACTCCAGAAGCGTGCGACCTCTGACATGTATAGTAATCGTAAGTCGCTATCGTAAGCGTCTGCTAAATGAATAAATGTAATGTAAATGTAAAAGGGAGATGTTAGCTAGCGCTAACTGTCTTCACTTTCCAACAAGTGGAGAAACAACAGACTTTTATTGACTGACACACTGTGTCTGATTCACTGCCAGACAGATAACTAAGGGTGCTCCGATCGATCGGTCACCGATCATAATCGGCCAATAATGGCTTTAACTAGTTTGATCAGTGGTCGCTAAAAAGGCGGATAAGAAAAGCAGACAAATTTTCAACGGTAGCTAAAATGTTTCACTACGCTGTCTGAGCGTTTTTCAAAGCTAGCTAGCACCAAAGTCCTCCTCAGACAAGAAGGGATTAACACGCCCACATTATCATTTACAATTAGAGTTGAGCAGCAATCAGACAAGTGGAGCAACACGCAGGCGCGATCATGTGTCGCAGCTGTGCTCATCTCACTCGCACGCCACCTGCAACCGGAGTTTAATAGACATCAGGCAGAGAGAGACTGATCCTTCAGTGCGAGTTTCCTGATGCAAAGAGCGGCGCTACTCAATCAGCTGACTGCCTCTCTCTCTGTTTTTGTTACAAAAACGGAGACCTTTTGCTACGTTTCCGCCTCCTGTGCAGATTAAAACGGTGAATCAGAAGATGTTTGTTTGAAAACGCTGCTGACCCAGTGGACAAAACAGAGGACTTTATAAAAGGATGACACACACTCACTTTGTGCTTTGTGAGTCGGTTTTATCAGTCATGCAAAGAAAGAACTCGATGTTACTTTCAGAGTTTTAGTTTTGGTATTTTTATTAAAATATAAGTACTGTGTAAATAACACTTAACAGTTAGCCTACTGTGCATGTCGCTGTATTTACTTTGCGACAACTCCCAGTTTGTTTTCCGCCGCCGTCTCTCGTACTCCTCTGTTACTTTCAGTCACAGTTCCACTTCGTTGTCGGTCAATGTAAAAAAAAAAAAAAAAAAAGAAAAAAGCCTGGTGTGGTTCTTGGTCTGTATTAATTTCTTCTTTCGCTAAATCGTCTGCTACGGCGGAGTAGACCACCTGCTTCGTGTTTAAACTGGCACGTGCATGCCCAGTGTAGCTACCTGAACGGCCACTAGATGTGTGTTTTCAGTCGTTCTAATATAGACAGAGATCAACTCTGATACGCAGCTGAAATGCTGCTGTGGACGGAGAAGATCGTTTTCGTTATAAAACTGTTTTAAAAATGTAGCAGTGTGGATGTAGCCTCACATTACCCCACTCCTCTCATGTCAACCCTACCGTTTCCCCGTACATCTCCCGTATTTTTAACCTTTATAAAGTCAAATAAAAACCTTCTGGCCGTATTTAAAGTGTTTGCTACTCTCTCCTCTGGTAAAGTTGGTGGCAACATGTAAGATATGTAGACTGTGCTTCCTGCACAATGGTTAAAAATGAAAACAATCTACTGAAATGATATAAGGCCTATAGCCTACTAATGGCAAACCATATGAAATTCTAATGAATATAGTAGCCTATGTAATATTAACTATTGACTGTATAATATGGAATTTACATTGTAGCCTATTTTTATTTATTTAAACTTTCCTCATTTCCATACTCATTGTAGGCAGTTATGACTCCTCTCTGTAGCCCACTCTCCCTCTCTCCACTCCTCTCTCTCTCCCCTAAAGCCCACAGAACCTGCCTGAGCTTTCCAGAACAAAAAGCAGCTACTTGAGAGTTTATCATCGACTCATGATGCCTGTGCTCCTTTATCTCCTAAATATTTTGGCTACAGCCTTTTTTTGTTGCAGTTTTTATGGTTGTAGTAAATTTATAAAGATGCTGTTTGTTCTCTTTTTGTAGTTTATTCCACAGTAAAGCTATATTTGTTAAGTTATAAGATGTTCACAGTAACCAGGCAAAGGCTGCCTTGGTTTGAGTCTCTAACACAGATTGAGCGGAATTTGTTGCCCATGTTTCCTGGCAATAAAATAAACAGCTGTCATTTCATGATACTTTATCATCTGTTAACTTAAACACTTAATGCATTGTTTTTAGGACCAATAAAATAAATATACAGTATACTGTATAATGCTACATGATAAATAAAAGGCTCCAAACAGACCCGGTGATCGGTATCGGCCGATGCTGCTTTCAGCGATTGGTGATCGGCCCAAAAAATCCTGATTGGAGCACCTCTACACATAACCTACTCGCTCGCTTTCACCGTCACTATATGCCGCTCACTCAATCATTAGTTGCGCATTGATAATTCTTGTTTGAAATTTTAGTAGCGGTGGTCACTCATTCATTCAGCGCCTGCGATGTGCCGAATATAGGCAGATCACATAGTTATCAGCTACTACAACTACTACTACTACAACTGCTTGGGACATTGGGTATGTTAAGATGAGAGGAGGAGGCGGAAACCAAAACTACACGTCTCAATTCACAATCCCACCAAAAATCCACACGCGTTAACTTCAGCACCTCTCATAAAGTGCAGCTCACAATCCCAAACAGACCTTCAGTTTTCAGATGTTTATATTGCAAAACTCTACCAGCTACGTTACCACTCTGTCACAAACTGGCTGTGATCACAGTGCAAAAACAGAGCTGCTGCACAGTCACACCTGACACCACAATGCTCTCACTACAGTCCTCTCTCTGTAAGAAGCCTGAATAGAAAAACCCAGTGCTGGTTATCAGCTGCATCAGGTTCATTCAAATATAAAATACTATTTATAAAATGACTTGGCTGAATATGTGATGCTCATTATTTACTGAGATGTGCATCCACATTGCCCAGTTTGTCCAGCTAATCACCATTTTTTAATAGTCAATGTGAATCCACTGCTTCCCATCTTGCATTAGTCCAGAGTTGTAACTAAACTTCAAACTAAACTTCGTCTTGTTTTAAAATGATGTATGAGGAGTGCTCTCACATCGTGATCCCACAGATGTTTCTTGCTCGAATGCGCGGAATGATTTTAGGTCATATTGTCCAGCCCTAGTAGTGATAGTTTTTAGTAAATGAACACACAGATACACAAGCACACACATTAAAAACTTTGGGTTCCCATTTATGTTTGTCTCGGTAAAAGTGTGCAGGTTTGGGCCACAATTCCTGGGAAATACCATTCATATACCGTTATCTAAATTCAGCCCTAACACTACTGAATTAAGTTGCTAATTAATACTAAATAATATGTATGTGTGTTTGGCTAAAGAGCAGGGAAGAGGAGATGCACAGAGGGAGTATTTGGAAGGGGTTGAGGCAGGAAAGTGGCTGTGTGAAGTGAAGTTGCTAAGCAACTCCACTCACCTGTGCTTCAGAATACCGAGATATAAATCAAAGTTCAATAGGACTGACTGAGAAATCAAGACACAGCAACGCAAAGGAAAGCAGTTTGGCGTTGACATTTGTGGGAAAGCCTGTGTGTGTGTGTAGGAGGGGTTTACATGCTCTGATGCAGTGGCCCGAGACTACATTCATCCCTGCTGCTACCACCGCTGCGCTGCACACATCCCATCTGCAAAGATTAGCCTCAATTGTGGAGACTTGTACTATTTTTAACTGACCTAGCAAGCACAGTGGCCAACAAAGAGTGGAGTCAGGTCTTCCTCCACAAAACAATGCCTCTGCCCGTTTGTCAGCCTCATCCTTCATTTCTGTGGCACCAACCGGTTTTCCTTCAGTCGTCTTCTCTTTTTATTTCCCTGTCATTTGACTCAATTGGGATATTGTTTAATGATCAGAGTGGTTTAATACCAACATGATTCTAATGTTTTTTAATCAAATCTATTGAATTTGCACAATTAGGTATAAAACAGTAGCAGAATGTAAGTCATATATCACTGTAGTGATGAATATCGCTCTAACCTGAGTCGTCCTTTGGGTTCAGGTGCCTCAGTGTGACCCTTAAGCACTGAGTCATGCTCTAACAGCTCACACGCTCCCATTACCAACTGACTAGAGCGTGTCAAAATCCATCATCAGCTGGCACTGCAATACCCACAACCCCCCTCTTGTCCATCTCTCAGTCTGTCTCCATGTGGTACGTCTCTTTCTCTGTGTGTATCATTTCCCTTTTCATCCATAAGAGTCTTCTTTATCTTCTCCTGACATCACTTAAACCTTTGTTCTCTTCATCCTCTTCCTTGTCTTCCTCCTACTGGTTCAGCCTTTCAGTGGATTATCTTCAATGCTTTGGCCCCTGTCGCAGAACTTTTGTCTTTACTGTGTAATGCTCATTTGAAGGGCGCTTCTGCTCCCTGTTTTCTCAGTATACTGAATGTATCCTTTAAGATCAGGGGTTTGGAGTTCTGTGTGCCATGTCCATCATTTGACTGCTGACCAAGCACCCGAACCACAAAAGGCATTGTGAGATGTTTAAATTGTAAGAGGTCAGTTTTTAGGAATTGGGCCGGGCTCGATGCTGCTTTTGTTACAGAATAACTGTAAGTGACTGTGGCACGAAGTATCAAAAACTGACCAGTACTGAACAATGTTGTTTGGTCACATTTGAAATCTCGTTTCTTTTCTACCGCTGCTTATGTTTAGAAAATGGTTTACAGAAAAGCATGTTTATATTTCTCAAAGTATATAGTGAATGAGTGAATATATGTAGGGAGATATAAATTTTTGTTTTAGAGATGTCCCAGGCAGATCATGAGGATCTGTATCAGGGCCGATCAGGTCATATTTTAATGGATTGATTGGATGGATTAATAGTTAATCAATTCTGATCTTATCTTTCCTGTGCTATACTGTGCTACTATCATCCTGCTGGTGTTGCAGCGCTGCTCTCTTCTAAGACAGCATACAGTCAGTGTGAGCGTTATGCTACAGGTCCAAGTCAAAATTAGAGTGAATGAATGTGACTAATTATTCGGTGCACCTGTGTGAGTCGCTCTCACCGTATCATAAACGTTGCCGGCAGCAGGTCATTAACAGTAATTGTGTGAGTAACTTTGTGACAGCCCAACATTGAACTTGGCTGTTGTCTGGTTAATGTGATCTCTGCAGCCGGTGTTTGCCTCTGACTGTTTGTGAAGATTGATTGTCTCTGGCGGATCACATCACGTCAATTTCAGGAGTTGCATTCTCCCAGTTTTATTCAAATCATATTAATATTTTAAACTTCTAAACTTTTGAAGCAGGTCCTCTAGTGTTCAATATTCAAGTAGCTTGTGAAAAAAAAGGTGCCTCAGATTTACTATGCTGAAGCTGTTATATCAGTGTCAGAAACACATTTAACAACATAGCCCATTATCACAAGTCACACATTTGCCTCAAGGGGTTTTACAGTCTATACAGTGCACAACACCCTCTTCTATCCTTAGAACTTCTATTCGTCATCCCTGATATCTTTGGTTGTTTTTGGCAATGTTGAAAATCACTGGGCAGGACTGTGTTAGGACTGTGTTTAGCAGTGTTACATTTGGAATTTGCATCAAAGGGACTATACTTTCCTAACGGGAAATTTGTTCTCTGTATTTAACCAATCGTAATTAGGAGCAGTGGGCAGCCATTGTGCAGTGCCCAGGGAGCAGTTCAGGATTCAGAGCCTTGCTCAGAGGCACCTTCGGCGGCGGTCTTTGCCGGATTCGAACTGGCGACCCTCTGGTTTCTGCTTGTCTTTATTTTTCCGGTATTTAATTCTCTAACTTGGATAAAAACTTTCTTGTTTTATCTCAATTGCATTTCCAGAAAATTTAATTGAAAGTGGGCCCAAAAGTAAGCACAGAACATCAGACTGAAAAAAAGAGTTTGACAATGGATGTTTGGTCATTTGAAGAGAAATTATGAAGTTTGTGGCTGTTGCCAAAAATATTTGCAGTCCTGTAATGATGATTAGATAACATGCTGTGTCTGTTTGACCTGCACAGCATTCAGCAGTACACAAGCTAGTTCATCAGATGGTATAAATGCAGTGTTTAGGCTCTGTTTCCGTGTATGCAGAGCATATTTGCTGCATATTTCCCAGGTTGCTCCTCTGTCTGCTCGTGAACTGGTGAGCAGATGGGAGGTTGGGGGGACCGAGAGTGCTTGGTGACAGTCGGGGGGGCCTGGCAGGCTGTGCTGTGGGAAAGAAAAGAGGAAGTAATGATATGCCATGTCTGCTGCATTAACAGGCCTTATGTTTAGGAAAGCAGAGCAGACGTTGCATGTATATTTTTGTCATGCGGCCTGTCATCCGCTGTTAAAATGCACTCAGTGGGACTCGGCACTCATTCAGCACACATCTTTATTTACTGTGAGTTTTACATATAAATTTATCTCTTTATACATCTTATGTCAGTGAGGTTAATCTTAAACATGCTGCACACAAGGTTTAAGGTCATATAGTTCAGTAAGTGCAGACAACAACAGCTCAAATAATTCTGGTAATTTCTTCATATATTTCATCATTTATTATTTTATGAAGGCTATGTGTCAAAATATTGCATTGATGTGATCATATAACACATGTCAACACGACAAACTGAAGAGTTCAGTTCATAACAGCATGATTGTCAGTAGTGCAGGCAGGAGAGCCAAATCAGCTTTTCAGTAATGTAGTAGATTGTAAGGAGACTGTTGTTATAGGGGTGTTGTGTACCAACAGTGTGGATTTGTGCATTTTATATCAAATAAATTTGGACTACTCCAAATTCTTTCTCTCTCCCTGCGGGAAAGAAAAGGACGGGGTGAAACCATAGACTGTATATAAAAATGGACGTAGCGTCCGTGACGTCACCCATTGGTTTCTGAAGAGCCGTTTTGAAGCTCAAAATTGGCGGAGCTGGTCGGCACCATCTTGGCAGCGCTTCACAGCGCGTCACTCCCGGATGACCAAAAATGGGCAAAGAGGCGGGTCGTAGGTGGAGCTGAGGTGACGTGTTGCTGAAACTACTCCTGCCTAGCTCGACAAGACCGAGTTAACTCATGCTAAGCAGCTAATGCTACATGCTACTCTGCGGTGCTGTACGGTGGAGTTTGGAACCAACGTTAACAGTTAACTTAACGATAACGTTAACTAAGAATCAGTTATTAATTACCTTAAGTTTACTTAACGTTACAGCTCAAACGAACAATTTTAAGCAAATCAATTTACATACCATTGGTTACGAGAGGTTACGAGTCGTTTATTTGGACGTCACCTCAGTATGTTACTTGCAATAAACGTAATAAGCTAGCGGTAGAGTCCTCAGTTACATGATGGAAGCTGTATATCTTGTAAAACATTATCCATGGCTGTTATCACGTTTAATTAATTCCCCACACCGCTAATTTGAGTAACGTTGCTGCTGTCGGCAGGGCTGTGTGGGATTATTGTCTGGAATAGGACATTTGTGAGAGAAAGGTACTTTTTATATTTGTCACAAGATTGTTGTTGAGGTTCTGGTGCCTCCACATCTGCTTAAACTTTGAGTCTAAAATAATGTTGCTACTCAAAGCTACTGGACATTTGACAGCTGGTATAAAAGGACAACACAACAGTCTCCCTTGTTCCATTTCTCCCACTTATGTGACATAATAGTGCTGTCAACATTAAAACACTGAGGCATCTTTTAGAGGACCATCAAAAAATTAGAATACTGAGGAAAAGTTCATTGAGCATCAGAACCAGACTGAGAGAGTTAATTAGCTGATTAGAGAGCTCTTCTCCAGTTATTTCTGTATAATTTATAATATAGAAATGTATTTTTATTCTAAAATGTTTATACATTTTGAGATAGTGGAGTTTTTATTTCCATGAGCTGTAAACCGTAATCATCAAGATGAAAGCAAAAAGGGTTTGAAATGCTTCGCTTTGTGTAATGAATCGAGAATATATCAAAGATTCAATTTTTGAATTAAATTACATTAGAAAATTAACTTTACCACAATATTCTATTTATTAAAGAATCATCTGTATTTACTTTATATTTTTTATCACCTGAAGAATTTATTACACATTGTCTTCCTAGAGTCAGACTGTGGATCCAGATGTCCCACCTGGTGCCAGAGAGCTGCAGAGACCTGGAAGCCTTGTTATTGTCGTGGAAGTCGTGGATTGTCGCTGCTGAAGATAATGAAAAGCGATCTTTTGGCGTCGGTTGCCAGGCAACACATTGATTTGTTCTGGTTCATGGGTCGGATGTGTTGACACTGCAAATGAACCGACTGACTTTATTCAGTTTTTGTAACCAATGCTTTGTTCACAATACTTTCTGACACCTCCTTCGATGATAAAGAGATGTCATCCTATACTCGATTAATGTTCCAGCCTGAATTTAAGGTTAAAAATGACTAAATGACTAAAACTCCCCAGCTCCTGAGAAGATTGTTTTAGGATTAATCAGAGCTATCCTCATGTAACCCGAGCTCCCCCAATTGGACAAAATAAGTATTACATGCCATCGTCTGAAATGCCGTTAATGTATAAATGCCACTCTGTATTTATCATGTCCAATAATCTGATGCCATTCGTGTGTCTTGCTTATATTCTCTAAGAACGTGTAACCGCCAATATATCCAGCTAGTTAAATTCTTCTCCTCTGATGTGATTCATTCTGAAATGCTAACCTCAAAGTTGAACTACTGACAATTGTTTTCCTCCCTGCTTAAACTAAGAACGGAACAACCGTTTGACAATTGAGGATTGTGGGAAGATATTTGATTACAGTACGCGCCAATAGATTGTTTTTGATTAACCTTAATATGTCTAAAGAAAGACACTCTTTCGGGAACCCGGAAACAAAGGACTGCCCTCTGGGGACCACGGCCCAACAGACAAAAGCAGCGACACATGCGCTGGTTCACGCTCTTGTCCTCTGCTTGTTCCTGACTCTCCAACTGCGCTTCGGCACGCGCCCGGTGTGCCCCCTCTCCTGGCAACGCCCTAAAAGTTCAGCCCGGCGCAGCAAACGCCCTTTGTTCGTTTCAAGCTACACACGTGAAGTGCCGCGACCTCAGCTTTCCCTCGTTTAACAGCAACTTTACTTGCGTTTTATTTTCTATTGTTTTGTTAAAAGTTATCAGTCCGTTAAGTTACACTAGTTTTAATTCAAGAACGACCAAGTTCTTATTAAGCGTTATCCGTCGAGCTAACTCCCATGTGGTCTCGCCAGCGGTCACAAAGGACACCTGAAAGAACAGCCTAATTGCCAGACCGAGGACGGTCAACCCGGGAAAATCCCCTAACAAAAGCTAGGAATCGGGCAGCTAGCGTGGGACCCATGCAACCGGCCAAGCAGGCCGCCGACCTGAAGTAAGGCAAAACAAGGCATTCTGTGATCAGTGATGTCCCATAGTCTGTTAGTCCAGTATATTTAATCCTTGAAACTCCTAGACAAATTTAAGTGAGTTATCATCTAATTGCATTCATTAGCTGCCGTATGAGTGCTCCCCACAATAGAACCCCTTCTCATTGTTTAGCCATTGTTTATTTCTTTGATGTATTTAACCACATTTTTATATCACCTTAGTTAGTTAATAAACTCCACTGTAATCAAGGAATTGTGTGTGTATTGCCTATTTCCAAGTCCCTGCCAGGAGAATTTACCCCTTCGATATGAGACTGACTGATTGATTTAAGATAACTGATCACTAGTGAATAATTGTATAATTATTAAAACCATACCTAGAGGTCCGGAGACTCTGGGCGGATTGGATCTCCGGTGATGCTCCCGCAAAACGAGAGCTCTGAATATTAAAATTCATAATTTGGTATTGATTCTCATAAATTTATTAAAACAATGTAGACAGGCTACAGGGGTAAAATGTTTTATGGCATGGTGTACATTTGTATTGAAAGAATAGTTTTCTTAACCTTGTGATAGTTCTGCTTTTACTTAACACACACATGCGTTGAAAAGAGTATCCAAACAGTAGGCTGCTCTTTATCGGTGAAAATCTTGACCTTAGTGTAGTTGACATGTGTGCTGTTGCACCTGTAACCCAGAGGTCACTAATAGGTGGACTGTGGTCCGGATCTGGACCCAGCCGCTGTCCCCTCCGGACCGCCGACCTACAGCCAATTTATTGTTGAGAATTACTACCTCGTAACGGAGCGTTTATATTTTACCCCGCACATCTTCTCTAGCATTTATTGTAGTGTTTTAGCGGACCAGGAAACTCACAGACCTATCACATGTGCTCCAATTGTCTGATGTGTTGCTGCTCAGCCAATCAAATTTGTGCATTCCGATGCTTGCGAGTTGAGTTTGTGAGATTCTACAGAGACGTTTTGGAAACGCACACGAATTGAGGAGACGAAAGGGAAAAGAGATTTCACAAGGCTTTTAATCAAGAATGTACAGATTTTCACTTGGACGTTCCTCCAACCTTTGCTTTGGGAAATTTTCTCTAGCTGGGCCTCTGCCATAGACCGTGTGCTGTAACCACACCTACACTGATGTCATGCTGTCCTGAGTAGAGTTGCCACCTTCAATGCAGAAAAATAAGGGACGCCTGCCACACCTCTGGGCCCGATGCTGTGCCAGTGGTCGCATATCATAACTTAAAACAAGTTTTCAGGAAAGTATTAAGATTGATACCAATGGACATTATAATCAGGTATCTGCTATAGAAATCGGTGTGAACAAATGCTCTCTCCATCACAACTCAACCGACTAGTGTTCATATTGTCATAGCTGAATACACAGCTATGACGATAATAAACATATGCCAACAATGTGTGACAGTGAGACCTCCAAAAAAATAGCATGTGAACTGTATTTTATTAACTTGTTAAATCAACATGTCCATAACTTATTAACTATAAATAGGCTAAAACAAATGCTTTGATATGATTTGATTGGAAGAATCTTGCAAAGGATTTTCCATGATCATCATTAACATCAGTGGCCCAGAAGTAGTAAGCATTGTGTGCAGTACTGGAGCATGTTAGGCGTACTTCCTTCTATAAATGACCTTCTATAAAAACTATGAAGACTACATTTACATTACATTTACATTTACTCATTTGGCAGACGCTTTTATCCAAAGCGACTTACATTTGAGGAACAACATACAAGCATCAACAGAGCATCAACTACACATCTACAACTGACAATACATACTAGTAAGACAGTGTGCAAGCACGGCAACACACAGTGCTTGGCTCGCTTCTTCTCCTCATTCTATGCAGAACATCTACGTGAAAGATGGTGTTATAAGAGCAGCGTAACTCCTGTAAGGAATCGGGAGGTGCGTAGCGAGTGTTTGATTGTCCGAGTGGCAGAAAGTGATGGTGAACGTGAGCGGAGGAAAATATTCTCGCAGTAAATGTACTGTGTTGGTTACAGTGTGTTAGCTTTTCAAGACCAAGAAAAGTCTGTCTGTTTTCCCTCCGGCTGGAAAAGTAAAGCCTGTTAGCGCTACCAGACATCTCCCCTCCCTTTCAGACTGCACAACTGAACAGGGAAACTTATACAGTAGCCTTCTGGCTGCTGTGTAACTGAACATGGGCTCAATTTATAGAAATTAACTGGTAGATGTATTTTATTACTGCCTACTTGTCCAATGTTGAGGACATCAGCTACAAACTGAGAGAAAACTGGCGTAGCCTGCAGCTCTGTCCTGTACAGACTGATTCAGTTATTTTTAAGTTTTCAGATGAGTCTGAAAAAGTGGTTGTTAGGAAAAGAAAGGACGGTGATGACCGTAGAGGAGTTGAGGTTAGTAAAACAAATTAGTGATGCAAACTAGTCCTTTTAATCAAATGAGGAGACGTTTCTTTTTGTATTTTAATGTGCAAATAAAATGCACAGAAGGGAGGTGGTTCCTCATGTTGCCTATTTTTTTTATATTATCTGTACAGATAAATGTCAATGGCTGTAAAATGAAGACACAAAAGGCAAACATGAACATTCGTATCTATAATGATTCTGAGGAGAGCATCATCCATCCATCCATCGTCAACCGCTTATCCTGCATACAGAGTCGCGGGGGGCTGGAGCCAATCAAGGGCCACACAAAACAACCACTCATACCTAAGGACAATTTTCAAGAAACCAATTAACCTAGCCTGCATGTCTTTGGAATTTTCTTGGGGGAGGACCCCCAACCCCCCAGACCATGACCACCATGACCAACAACAAAACATTAATCTAAAGCTCACATTAAACTATGGGAAAACGTTTTAAGCTATTCTAATGTGCATCGCATACTCATGGATCCAAGAGCAATGTTGCTGAGACATGTTGTGTTGGGGTTTTATATTCAGACAAAAATTTTCCTTCACCTCCGCTGCTACAACTCCATCCTAGGGGAAACACTGAATTCTATAGTATTGAAGAATGCAATTCTATAGATTGGTCAAGCATAGCACATCGTTGTTTATATTCTTCACATAGGCACTATTTGATAAATAAATGTGTATTAAGTAGCCTATCTCTCTCTTATATCTTAATATCTCTCTTTATTAAATTAATGCTTATGTGTCTGACTGTATACCTCAACCTCAAAACACAAATCATACCATAATGTAGACCTGTGATTCATTTACATTGTAACACTATTTCTTAACAAATATGCAGCAAATGAAATCTAGAGTAATCAATCAGAAAATTGGCTGTTTTAAAGCCAACGTGCACCAGGAGATACACACTGTTTAACATCATCTAGAGGACATGATTAAAAGTTTTTACCCAATCAACTTATGAATTATCAATAGTCTTGACTGGTAGTATCTTGGTCACATGATTTGGTTCAGTTTATCTGTCACGGTTTAGTCAGCTTGGTCAAAAATCATCATGGCCGCCAGAGGTGCAGGACATCCTGACCATGACCATTATACATTAAACATATACAAACTAAAAATGATGCTGGTCATATAATTAAATAAATCAACTTTTTGATGATATTCTAAGTAATTCCATTCAAAAAGTGAAACTTGGATATTATATTCATTCACTACACACAGACTGATATATTTCAAATGATTATTTCATTTAATTGTGATGATTAAAATTGACAACTAATGAAAATCCCAAATTCAGTATCTCCGAAAATCAGAATATTACAAAAGACAGTAGGGCCTTTTTATTGATCCCTCTAGGTAGTGACGTCAATTTTGGGGATGGTCTCCCAAACGTCGCTAAGGTGTTAAATTTTTGGGATATAAAATATACGTTGCGCGTATTTCCCTTTAATCTCTCTCCACAATATCGACATTTGGAAAAATACTTAGTTCTAAACATTCGGATAAAGACAGTTAAAACAAGGCTAAACACTATGGAAAAAGGTTATAATGGTTATATAAAACGTAACAAAGCTTGATTACCTGTCCTCAGTATACTTGCTGGTTACTGGTTTTAACTCAAGAGACAATTTAGATGTAAGTGTGACAGTAAAATTTCGTTTATGCAATTACATGGTGATAGTTAGGCCTACTTAACGATTCTGTCAGTGTAAGCCGAGTTTTAAACACTTGCGTGTTATACCTTTCTTGTCCCCTTGGTGGCGCTCGGGTCACACAAGAAAAGAGTAGATATTCCACTTTAACTGAGAGGCTGGTGATGTACACGAGCGCTTCCATGGATAATTTAGTAGGAAATTGTATATGAAACATTTAACTAAAGCATTAGTTAATACTGAACAGACAGTGATTACTAGGGAGTAACAGGAATGAATTAAGACAACACAGAAAGAGGTTAGAAAACTAGTTCAAGATTACTTTCTTATGGGTCTGCTAGTCTTCAAACATCACTAAAGGATAACAACAGGGTTATTACTTACTAAACTCAGAGGCAAACACCGCTGCTCACTTAGCAAGGTTATTATTTAAACAGAATAAACACAGTTATAATGGAACCTTGCTTGGTTCGAGAAACAGGGTTTTTATGGTCTCTCTTCTCTGCATTCCTGGCTTATCGCACCGGTTATCAGAGAATGAAATGGTGGTTTATGGCTCAGCCGTTCTGTGGAGAGAAAAGAGTCAGGTTGAGGCTGGAGGTGACCTGCGGGAGGGAGAAGGGGTCAGATCGCCCCCTTTCCTGTCCTGTGGACTGTCTATAGTGACACCTTTACGGCTAGAAAGGTTCACTAAGGCTCTTTGAATACACAATCCTTAAGCGATTCATTGTCTGATTGAGTCTCTTTTGGTCCTTACCAAACACCAGGCGATGTCTCTGGGTTTTACATGTGAAAAGGTCAACTCTCGGGGAGGGAAACTTCCCTCCCTCTTTTGACACCATCTGACCTTCTTTGAAGTGCGTCTGGTTGAGTTCACAACATGCATACGTCTGTGCGTGGTGGTTCTTGAAGCACTGACTCCAGCTGCAGTCCACTCTGTGAATCTCCCACACATTTTTGAATGGGTTTTGTTTCACAATCCTCTCCAGGGTACGGTTATCCCTATTGCTTGTCCACTTTTTTCTACCACATCTTTTCCTTCCCTTCGCCTCTCTATTAATGTGCTTGGACACAGAGCTCTGTGAACAGCCAGCCTCTTTAGCATTGACCTTTTGTGTCTTGCCCTCCTTGTGCAAGGTGTCAATGGTCGTCTTTTGGACAGCTGTCAAGTCAGCAGTCTTCCCCATGATTGTGTAGCCGACAGAACTAGACTGAGAGACCATTTAAAGGCCTTTGAAGGTGTTTTGAGTTAATTGAGCTGATTAGAGTGTGGCACCAGGTGTCTTCAATATTGAACCTTTCCACAATATTCAAATTTTCTGCGATACTGATTTGGGGGTTTTCATTAGTTGTCAGTTATAATCATCAAAATTACAAAGAATGAACACTTGAAATATATCAGTCTGAGTGGAATGAATATATACATTATACAAGTTTCACTTTTTGAATGGAATTACTGAAATAAATCAACTTTTTGATGATATTCTAATTATATGACCAGCACCTGTAAATGAGTATTGTCTTAATATGCTGATGAAGAAAATCCGGTGTAATTGTGTTAGTGGAGTTTTTCAGCAACTTTTAAAATGTATGTATCCCACGTGATACGTTGCCAGATTAGGGGTAAAAAATGGTCAGTGTGTGATATTTAACATTTAGTTTTAAACTGGAGCAAATGTTAGTATACACTGCAAAAACAGATATTATCATGCACATGTATGAACATTATGACAGTACAACCGTGTTTTTTCCTGCAGGGCATCCCAGTTAGCTCAGTTTATGGCAGCAGAAAGGCGATTAACGTTTAAAGAAGTGAGAGAGAGGACATCCCATCAAGCTCCTCAGACTCCAGTGATGAATGTAAGGAAAACACGGAGATAGAGTCAGCGAGTGAGGGTAGCTCGTTGTCGTCGTCGTCGTCGTCGGAGTCCAAAAAAGGCAAGGATTTAGGTGACAGTGCTTTTATTGATTTATTTATATGTGTGATCTTGAAGACAATGCAATCCATAATTATTATTATAGTGTAAAACATCCAAACATTAACTTGCAATATCAATAGAATTGGAAAGGAATAACACATTGATGTATCATATATGAAAAACGCAAATCTATTGAATACACACTGAATAGCATAGGTATGTACATGTTGTATTTTGTTGGTATTCTGGATTGATAAAACAAATTATGAGTTGACCTGGCTGACATGATGGAGGCCTTGTACTGCAATCCTGCAAAATCCTACTGGTGGTACATGTGCCTCTTTTGGCAAATGGCTGATACAGCCATCAGTAATGTGGATGGCTGCTGTATTGGCGAGATGCCAGGCTAGAGGTTGCGGAGGCACTTCTCGACAATAGCAAAAAGAAGGGAAGGCCCTCCAAGGTGAGGGAGGATGATGTGGCTTCCAAATGCATGCAAAGACCATCAACTCCAAGACCTGTGGATGATGTCCGCTATGATCAAGTGGACCACTTTCCAGGTTTTACCAACAAGGGGCAGTGCAGATTGTGACAGATAACCATCTCCTGTCAGAAATGTAGTGTTCGTCTGTGCGTTGTCTCTGGGAAAAGCCAACGCAACTGCTTCCACAAATTCCACAAAAAATGAATAGAGGGAGAGGATGTGACAGGCATTGTTATTGTTCATTTGTATGTGCCATGTCCTTTTAGACAAAGTAGGAAAATGGAATTCCAATGTGCATATGTTTTACAAATGTGTAGGTTTTGTTGTTGTTGGTATAACTGGATTGGTAAAACTGACGGTTCTGGGAGGCCTATACTTTGACTGAAATGATGAAATCATTTTAAAATTGCGTGGTGTATTTTTGACAAGCAAGAATGTATTTCTTCTCTTCATGATATAAAACATTAAAGTATTAACTATTTTGACCTTAATAAGGCAACGTATCCTGGGAGATGCAACTCATAAAATCTGAAATAAACAAAATATTAAAAATATTTTTGTGCAAATATTTTACTTGGTTGCAAGTAACATAAAATATAACATAATATAAGGGTTAAGTCATTACACTGCCTCAGCCTGCTGTCACACGTCTGACAGGCCACCGTGCACTACACAGAACACTGGCCAACAAATTACACAGTTTGGCGTGATGCTCATCAAGTAGGACATTTGATTTCTCCCTTTCTCGTCATTGTTGGTACTTTTGCATCCTCTTTCGTGAACCTGACCATGTTAATCAAACCAACAATGGCAGCGAGTATTACCCAATTAGGGGTAGAAAAGCACAAGTCTTCACACAATGCGGGTGGGATGATTTGCATGGGATGCTGCATTAAAGACAACTCGGAAATACGGGACAAACTATGTCCTGTCTTGATTCGAGATGGGATGCGCAATTTAGGTCTCAAATACGGGACTATTCTGTATTTTTAGGGATGGGTGGCAACCCTAGTACTGAGAGAACTTGGAGTACACTTCTACTGTTCATCACAGCAGCAAGGTGAGAAGTTAAACCACTGTGGGTCAGCAAAACAAGCTTTCAAATTAGGTCTTTAAACATTTGATGAAAGTTTGGTTTAGCTGAACAAGTTCTAAATCTCAGCAGAGCTGATCTGATGCTAAGTGACGCAGCAAAATGTTCAGGCAGTAGTTTGTGGAATGGTTAGTAAATGAATTCCTTATAGCAAGTGAGCAGAAAGGGTCCAGTATGTTTAACCTTTATTTATACATGGTAGGCTGGCTGAGCATCATTTTTTGTGACTTTTAATATATAAATTAGCAAAAGAATAGACCGGTAGAAGACCAAATGAAAAAAACAAGTTATTACAGAAATTTAATGAATTTCATTAATTGATTTGCATTTATTTAATACTTTTAATAGCAAGGCCAACATATTGTGATCCTTGTTTGTTTTACTTAAACTGTGTAAAAAATGACAATGAAAAGCTAAATTAATAGTATATTCACCGAGGCTGCAGGCTGTGTATTATTTCTCATCAAAATCATTTTATTGAGCTGTCATTAACACAGTATGGGCTCTTTCAAGATGATGTGACTCAGAAGATGAATTTAGCAGCTGTCAAACTCTCAAGCCACATTTTCAGCTATAAATCTGTGCCCTGGCTTTGTGTGCTCCTTCCTGTGTGACATTTTCCTTATTTTGCAGTTCAGCTGCTTTTCTGCTCTTGTTTTATCCCCGTGGCCTGTTGTTGATCCGGAGTTTGGAGAAGGACAATGAGTGGATCAGAGGTTAGCGACTGTGTCCTCCCTCTGTTTGTGTGTCTGAGTGTGTGTGTGTGTGTGTGTGTGTGTGTGTGTGTGTGTGTGTGTGTGTGTGTGTGTGTGTGTGTTAGAGATCAAGGCCTTAGAACTTGTAATAGATGGCTTTAGAGAACAGTTCTGGACATTTCCATTCTTTTTTGTCCCTGACATGGATCTCAATCTGGGCGAGATCAGAAAGGAAGCTGCACATTTTCAGAAAACGAGGATGGCAGAAATGGCTAGGGGGAGATGTCGATGTTGCCTCACTATATCTACCATAATCATTATTATTGCAATTATTACTGACCTGGTCAAGGAGAGATGTATGTATAAAATACACCCTGTAAAACCTAAACACTGCTATGAACCACTTAATAGTGATGTATCTGACATTTCTGGGCACATCACGTTGCTTCTTGGTGTATTTTTCTTATTGCTGTATATAATGGACCAAATATAGACACTGTTTCACTCTGGGATATTTCCAGCAGTTAAAATGCAGCAGCAGTGCAGCGTTTATTGATCTAAAGCATCAACAGTAAATGTCAAGTTTTGATGTGAGTGCAGGAGAATCAAAGAATAGTGGGATCTCTCTAGACCTGTGGTTCTCAACCTTTTTTGGGCCATCCCCTACCCTATCCATTATCTAGGTACCTTACCGCCCCCATCAAAAAAAATGTTGGCTATTTGCCCTAAATATTGTTGATAATTACTATTAATATTGTTATTAAAAGACACAAAAAAGCACATAATTGAATGGCAAACTACAGATTTATTACTTTCCCAGGGAAGGAGAAAGCTGCTATGTAAATAGTAATTATATTTAATTAAAAAGCAACTGTCCTCCCAGAAACTGTTTTCTTGGAGGTGGCACTTAATAAGTGGGGAGTCTAATGGTCCACCCCCTGAAGATTTTGAGCATTAAAGACTTCATTTCCTGCATTCTGGTGAAAATTTCTGCCTTTTCTGCACCAATTTCTGGTGGAAATGTTTTTATTTCTATTAAGGGAAAAATTCAGGAAGCAGATGACAATTAAAATATATAAATATAATGCAGTAAGGCTCTCAGGTATTCTTATTTGCTTTTAAAAATGTTTCTCCTGTAGATCAACTTATTTGATATCATACCTGCTGAGTCAACACACGTAAATTAGTCTTCCCTCCTCTTTTGTGTCTTTGGTTTGGGTAAGTAAACTCTTCAAATGTGATTGTGGCACCCTTTCACCAAAACGAAACTAATGGACAATACCAGACTTCAGCAGCTATGATAAAGTGCAGCTCACAGTCCCAAACCGAGCAAGGCTACGTCTCCGTTTTTGACGTTACATTTTTATAGCCTATTAAAACTCTACAAGTCACGTCACTGCTTGGGCACAAACTGGCTGCGACTCATGGCGTGAGGTGGGTCCATTTCACAGCACTCGCTGGTATCGCATCAGGTGCTGGATGCTGGACGAAGTTGTTTTAGGGGGAAGTCCGACAGCGGAATATCCTTCTTATAAATGTGTAACCATTGCGATAACAAGGCCTTCACGGTGTATTCTTTAGATAAATCAACACTACCACAGTAAAACCAAGAAACAGGGCGTCCATTTTTCCCACGGTGTACGCCAGTTTACACGGTAAAATGGTGAAATTTTACAGATGATACTCTGCCTTAAGGCAGCCCGGAAGCACTGAAGAGAAGAAGACTTACACCAGGAATCCACTGTCTCCAGTTACAGCACGTTACTGCTGCGCCACGGTTTTGATACGTCCATAGCCCGGTGTCAAAGTCCACTGGAAGCGTCTCAGAAGCGTTTCAGCAGTGGAACGTGCAGCCTGCCCAACATTATTTACTTCACTTTACTTATTAATTTTTCCTTTTTGTGCTTCTACCTTCTTCACAGCTCTATTTGACCCCGTTTTGTTCTGTTAACTTCAGGCTGCATTTCCCACAAGGAGCTTTTGACAATCAGAGCGTTTTGCCTGCCTAATTTTGCTGACATGTTTAGATTTTGTTGATTTGGTAATCATTGTTTGCGTTTTGTGCTTCTACAATGATTAAGTAGGCTGCGTAGATAAATGGTTTCTTTTTGTGTCTGTTTTAATTGGAGTTTATTGTTGTGAGTCTCCACATGGTGTTTTACTTTGAAAATTGACCAGATGTTGTGTGTCGGGCTTCCTGCTTGGTTCATCTGCTCTGTGCTGCTTGACGCGGCTAGCAGCAAAATGACAAAGGTCTAAAACGTTTGATTGAGGGGTTCTCAACAGTTGGCAGATAACACTCCTAAAGATTTTTTCACTATGAGTGTAAAATTTTACATTACTCATAGTGATTTGATCCATTATCCATATGAGTAATATTGTTTAGTGCAGCTTTAACTAAGAATACATTTCCCTTAAAATTCTTCAGGTTTCTTACCAATGCCTTTAAAACTACAATATGTTTTATACGTGTCTGTTTATTAAGATTATCTATTATGATGTTTTGTATAAATAGCTTGTAAATAAATAATGCCACCTATTTGTGAATGATTTTATCCCAAGAAATTGATTTGCCAATACAGTACAGTGCTAACCAAACTAAGATTAAACAGGCTGTGAGAGAATGAATACAAAGAAAATGTCTCAAAGCACTCCTGAAATGCAAAATAAATTGAGTTTCCAGTAGTGCATTTTTCTGTTCAATTCCTAAACTAAATTAACAAATCACAGAACCGTGCCTTAATAAAGAGATCTGCATGCCCTAAAAAAGTGGGGTAAATATTGTAATGAAAATATCACGGCCTGGTTAGAGTGAATAAATGGATCAGATGTAATGTGTGACGGCCCCGCCTAGTTGGGTGTTTAACTGTGTGGTGTTTTGTCCCTGAAGGTATCAGCGCCCGTAAGCCAGATTGAGAGCACCTGGGCCCGACGCTGTGGGAGGATAAATACTCCGGCCCTTTTGCTGTCGCTCTCTCTCTGATCTGGTCCCACTCCTGCCAGCAGCAGCAGCCGCAGCACACCTTTGTTTTGTTACATTATGATTGTTACCACTCCTCAACACCAAAGCTCCTACTTGTCACTCATCCACATCTACACCACTGATGACACTGACTAACACACTCCACATTGTTAATTATTTAATTGTTTAAGTTATTACAATAAATATTTGTGCTCTTGGCAATCTTCCGTGTACTCTCCGCATTTGTCATGGCCTTTGAGCCGGGTTATGACAAATGTAACACACCTGAAGTGAAGCACATTCATAGTTCCAGCTTCATGTCACATGATGTGCGGTATATAGCAGCTCTATATCTTTTTATGTTTATTGTTAGTCAGCTGGGACGCTCCACAAACAATGTATAGTTTTGTATATTTATGTGTGTGTGTGTGTATGAGTGTGTGCATAGATTTTGTCTCTACCAATAACGTTGTTCATTACTTTGGCACTACCAGGCATTTTCCGATAAACTAATTTCTTCAGTCAGATACCGTTATTTATCTGCAATTTCTGAATAATCTCAACATTCTCTCCCACAAACTCATAGAAACCTCTTCTCCGTCTCACAATCACTCATCTGTGTGTTTACTTCATGCGGTTTGTGTCCGAAGGGATGGTGGAGATGGAGTTTGTCTGATCTGGCGCTCATTAACGGCACTGAAGGATAACAAAATGGGATAAGTTCATGGCCTCACTAAGCTGGAAACAGAGAGACACACACACACACACACACACACACTCCTACACCAACTCACGCTCACTGCCTGTTTGCTGAGTATGCACACAGGCTGACAACCTAGGGAAGTTATTTTATTTACAGCTGTTGGAGGCTGATGTCAGCTCTGATCCATGAGAGAATTCTAAACGTTGCGGACGATCTGAAGACATTTTTGAAGATCACTTTTTCCTTCTGTAACCCACAGGCATGTGTGTGGGATGGTTGCGTTGCTGTGGATGCCTCAGGTGTTATGATTTGATTTCTAGTTATGTACAGAATTCAACACTTTGACTGTCGTAGAACCACTGCAACAACAGATGGATGTGTTGTACATTATCCTTCCTCAAATACCAAAGGGCATGCCCCTGTGTTCTGTCCAAGGACCAATAATCTTTCACAAATACTGTATATAAATTATATTTTAGACAACTTACCAAATGTATTCTATCACTTTTATGCTGGTGATATTGTTACCTAATTAGTCTTCCTCATCCATAGTACAAGCCCTTGAATTCTTGTAATCTGCTTTTAAAGTTGTTCTGTCCTTTCTAACCCATTTATAAATGCAGACAAATGAAAAGTTCTCCATCTGATTGTTTGCTTACTTTATTTTGATTATTCTAAATGTATTTGAACTAGTGAGTGATTACCGGATTTCACTATTAACCGCGCTTTAAAACGTCACAGTTAATTAATTGTAAAGCACGCCGCGGTCAAAGCAGTTGAACTTTAGTGCTGAGCAGCTTCCACGCAGTGCAAATGGCTTCTTTTCCGAAAGGGCCTTTATGGAGACCTTCAGGCACTGAACATTTAACGTTACATCATGTTGTCTTCTCCTGTCTGTGTTGAGAAAATGTTGCCAGGTGTAAAACACTAACATACATCAGGAGCTGTTCAGCAGACTGGATTGGCTGTATTGGCATCTGAAACATTTTTGCACATATTTGTAATATAAAGTGGATCTTGTGAAATGTACATGGTTTATGAAATGTACGGTTGAATATTGGGAATTGAGATTCCCCAGAAACCTTCACCAAAATGTTATCCCTGTCCCCTCCTCAGAAGAAATACCATCAGGAACCTGTGATATTTAGAATGTACATTTTTGCGTGTCTGTGTGCACCTGTGTGGTTGTGTAAATAGTCTTATGATTAATTATCCACAGTTTTGTGTTCAATTTGGCCACCTGGGCACCATGTGGTTACAGGACCTGGCCTTATCTATAAAAAATAAAATAAAATAAATAAAACTATATATTAATCAGGGTTTTGCAAATGGATGTTTGTTTTTACTTTACAAAAAAATGAACATCGGGAAGTGAATTGGAGAGAGGGGAAGCCCTGATATGTCTTCACTGATATGAGTGCAGAACATTGCAGTATTTGCCAGAGGAATTAGCAGTCTATGTTCCAGGAATGTTTGTTGAGATTTAAGCTGCTGCACTCATGTGTCTTCATTGTGATGTGATTGTTCAGTTTAATCCTGTGAGATTTATCTCAGTGTCTCTGAGGCAGCGGCTGCCTCTGATTACTGATTCCTTTGCAACTGAGCTGCCAGGAAAGTCTTCACATAGCCCGCTTGTGATTTTTTTAATTTTGCAGTGATGTTAGACCTGGAAAACAGACATTACTATTTTTCTGTTACCGCTTTTACTAAAGGTGACCGAGCCTTTTCAGTAGCTGCTCCAAATCTTTGGAATACTTTACCTGTTGAAATAAGAATTGCCCGGACTGCTGACACCTTGCTAAAGACCCATCTCTATTCATTGGCCTTCAAACAGAGTTAAGTATTGACATTGTTGACCTTTTCTTCTGTTTTTGTCGTGTATATTTGTTGTGTATTCTGAACCTTGACCATTTTGGTCAACTAGGGTTGTTTTCAAATGTGCTATATAATTAAACTTGAACTTTTGCAGAATGATATGCTGTGGTATTGGTAAGCTGAAAAATCGTTTTATATCACTAGAGCTGCAATGATTAATCGATTGTCAACTATTAAATTAATCCCCAACTATTCTGATAATTGATAAAAACGTGTTTAATGTCCTGACCTGTTCTTCCCCTGAACAAGGACATTTGTTGGGCTCATAGGTGGCGTGCTGTGAGCTCTAATTGTCTAAATTGAAACCTTTAGGAACAGATATGAAACCTAGCCTGGTTAATTTGCTTACCTTTTATTGACATGACTGTATCAGACACATCTCAATGTGAGAAAACAGCCTGATCAGCAGCCATGACAGGTGGCAGTTGACTGCCTGGCAAAGAACTGGTCACTCAGACTCAATAAAGAGGGCTCTTTTGATGTGTGTTGTGTTTGTGTGTGTGTGTATGTGTATACACAGTTTTGTCTATCCCCTGCACTGCTAGCTTCTGTGTCCTGATTTTCTACCTCAGGGTGAGGCTGCAATCAACCATGTCATAAAATGTCATCTTTCACTACAGGTTATAGCTGTGCTGCCATGTGTAGCTTTTTAAAGCATTAACATTATTTTTGCTGCGCTGTTGGTATGATGATTGAATGCTAAGATAGCTGTTGGTTGGACAGATGTTGAGCCCTCCTTTCCACATTCACACACAAAAAAACAACCTCACAGCACATTGACAAATAAAACCATCTGTATTATAACTTATATCAGCCAGCTGTGTGGTTTTTAACTATGTATGAAAGGAGGGACGCTCTGTGTTTACTTAATGATGAACCATCAGTCACGCACTGCACTATCATTAGATATGCAGAGGGTACTGGTGGCCTTGCTGAAACGTACACTGTGAAAACTCGACATTTCAAGTCGTCACAACTAGGAATTTTTACTTCTGTGAACTTACTCTACTTCACAATGAATTGTCCATTTACAAATGAGCTTGGATTCCATTTGTTTTTAATTTAATTAGATTGTGCAAAGTTTTCTCATGATATTTAACTGTACTGCTAGCAGTCACAAAAACCCCAGGAACAGGAGAGAAGACCACCTGACTCGTCTGAGACGAGATGTATGAAAAGACACATAACGGCCTCCATCATGTAACTTAAATAAATAAATATACCGTGACAAGACATGTAGAAATGTGGTCAATTCGCAGACGAATCAGAGATCTTCACATAGTGTTCTCGAGACCAAGACCAATCTCGAGTACAACAACGCTAGTTAACAGTCCTGATTGATACTGTACATTGTATCAGCAAGGTCTTTCCCAGGCAGAAGTATCGGGTTTGTAGATGTGCTGTCCAAGCTCTTTTGAAGAAGCACAAATAAACTTTGGCTGCAGCAGATAAAAGACACATTGTGCTTACTTCCCTTCGCAATTGGAAGATGTCCAACAGTGCCATCATCCAGAACTGTCAGAAAACAGTGGGAACCTGGTACACCCATCAATTGTCCGTAGACATCTGGTCAGAAGTGGCCCTCGTGGAAGACTTGAGACCAAAAGCCACGGGAACACAGTGTGCAGAGAAATGGCAGCAGGACTGATGAGTCAATATTTGGTGTGATGTTATGGCCTCCACAGAGCCCTGATCACAACATTATCTGTCTGTCTGGGATTACATAAAGAGAATGAAGCAACTGACCCGGAAAGTCCACTAAGTCTGGCTGTGTCGCGTTATGGCTGCGCTGTGCTGCTGGAGATGATCATGGCAATTCTAGTCAAAGCTTGTGATTCCACAGCGCGGCCCAGAAGCAGCCCTGCTCCGTGAAGAATAGCAAGCAAATGTATTTTTGATGAAAACCGTGTGAATCTGGTTAATTTTCAAAATAAAATACCCATGCAGACTTTTCCTTCTGATTATGTACGTATGTTGCCTTCATTGGTTAGGGTTGGGTAGCCAATCAGAGGCAGATGGTGCAGGACTGAGCGCAAAGTCAACAACGCTCCACTGCAGAAACTTCCAGTGGAAGTTGTAGCCGGGCAGAGGACGGAACAAAACTGTGGTACAGCAGTAACATGACACAGCTTTACTTGCTGGACTCTCCAGGTGAGGCTGCCTAAATCCACAGGACTGTGGGTAGTTCTCCAAGACGTTTGGGCCAACCTACCTGTCAAGTTCCTTCAAAAACTATGGGCGAGTGTACCTAGAGGAATTGATACTGTTTTGAAGGCAAAGGGTGGTCACACCAAATATTGATTTGATTGTGATTGTTTTCATTTTGTTAATTTATAAATATAATCTATTAACATTTCTATATTTATGATTCTTGTTGTTTGCCATACTTGTTTATTTTCTCTTACTGTGTTTATTGTTAAGCCCCAAAATACCAAAGTAAATACCTCATATGCGAAAACCTACCATAAATAAACCTGCTTCAGATTTTTTCCCCATCTTATTGGGCAATTCACTCAGCATGTATATATGTGAAAACTGTAGTGATACCTGTTCTTATACCTGATGAATGTCATTCAGACTGAAAGCTTGTCTTAAAAAATAAACCAGCAGTAAGCGAGGGTGTGCAAAGGGAAATTTTGCTTTTAATCAAGTTGTGCAGCCTTCCGACGCACCTGTCACACATTTAGATATGCAGAGATTTTCAATTATTTGATTTGCATACCAAATACAGCAACTTCCGTGGTCGCATCCTTTGTTGCGTGTCATACCCCCATCTCTTTCCCCAATGTTCCTGTCTGTATCTACACTGTGAACTATTCCACCCATTTATTACTTCTTGGCTGAATTATTGCAATTCCTTATTTTCACGCTGGTCGAATAAGTTCCTTAAGACTCTATCTGATCAAGAATGCTGCAGCACGTGTGCTGACAAGAACTGGGAAAATAGATCATATTTCCCCCGTATTAGCTTTTCTGTACAGGCTCCCTGTAAAATGAAGAGTAGAATTTAAAATCCTTCTGTCAGGCACCATCATATAACTATAACCCTTAAATATATCATAAATCAAAACAATATAAATAAAATTGAATTGAACTAGAAATGCCACAAAAAAAATATCACACATGCATTGGGATGCTGGGAAAGTTTTTCCACTTTAACCTTCAGACACACTCTGTTGGATGTTCTCAGTGAAGGGTGGAGGCTGACAATTTCATACCCGGAGAGTTGAGTTCAGTTCACTTTAGGTAGTAATATTGAAGTCCAGACCGGTGTTCACTTCTAGCAGTTCATAAAACATTAAATCATCACTGAGAATGTTTTTTTTTCTCTTCCATTACCTTACAATTATCTTGTAAAATGTAAAAAAATAAATGCAATAAAGATTTCAATTGCCAGTCAGTCTTTTAGCATTACCTTTTAGACCTTGTACTGTACTTGTCAATACTCTCAGGAGGACTTTATCCATTCCCCTTAAATTCCCAGTAGCAAAAGCAAATACTCTTTTACTCGTTTATACTCTTATACTCGTTTTAGGCCTCTAGACCGCCTCTAGACCGCTGATCAGTGTCTTTACCCAATAAGGCTTGGAGTCTGCAACCAGGAAAATTAAGGGTGCAGTCCTTCGAGCAACTGCTTGGCCCATGACTTGCTTTACTGGCTTCAGAACAAAATGTGTTTTGAAGCCAGTTGCTTGTAGCACTGTTCCCTTT
The DNA here is from genome assembly GCF_014851395.1 of Micropterus salmoides. Taxonomy (NCBI): domain Eukaryota; kingdom Metazoa; phylum Chordata; class Actinopteri; order Centrarchiformes; family Centrarchidae; genus Micropterus; species Micropterus salmoides. The sequence continues at coordinate 26,733,370 of NW_024040041.1, read as the reverse complement.
CACTGAGCTTTTCAGAATTTCTGCAATAGAGACATTTTTGTTCCAAAACAGACTGTTAGCCAGACATTGAGTTTTGAAAGTTACTTGATGAGTCACTTGTATATCAACCTGCTGTAATAATGTTTTTGCAATGGGGCAGTAAAGAATATGATTCCCCCCCACCCACCCCCAATCATTATATACAAGATGATGATCTAACAATATGCCAGATGTAATCCGCATCATACTCATTTGTGATTGGTCAGAAAAGCGGTAGTCATATAGAACGTGTTTGATATGGTATCAATACCAATAGACAAAGTCAAATTTGGCAGCGCCTGATAGGGCTCCACAATACTGGAAAAAACAGATATTGCAATATTTTTATTTTCTGTGATATGAAAAAAATACAGGAATTTTCACCAGATCACTTCAAATGCTCTATTTGAAAATAATTAAGCATCATAGAATTATTGGTGTGCACTAGGGCTCAATAGCAACAAACTCCCTGTATCCAAGAAACCTTCAATTAGAGTAAATTATGTTACATCAGACAGACGTCTCTTGTTGTCTCTTATTAGTCATGGAAAATGAGAACTGTACTTACTTTTGTATCAAGCAGCAAACAAGTTCAGGTTAAATTGACTTGCTTGACATTGCATGTCCTGCGATATGACTATTGCCTATCGGCACATTGCGATGACGGTGCTGTAACAATATATTGTGCAGCCCTAGCACCATAGTTTCCGTTGTATTTTTGCTAACTCATACATGTTTTAAAGCTGGGGTAGGCAACGTTGGCAAAACTAGCAAGAGTGGGCTCGATCCCACCCCCTCCCATCAGGCCTCCCTCCAAAGCCACTTTCCAGAAACACATTTTCATGCGCAATGAGTACATGGGCAGACAGGTAGGTCAGTAGGCAGGCAGGTAAGCCAACCAATCATTTCATTCGGACCAAATTAAATGTGCTTTTTACAGTCCTGTGACAGCCACAGATACCATAATTTTTTATGTTTGCATCAGGGCATTTGAATTACTGATTGTTGTTGGAATGTGAAGATAATTTCAAGAAATTTTGCCTACCCCAGCTTTAAGAGGCTCCTTTACATGAATTGGAGTCCCTTCATTACAAAGAAAATGCTGTTTTATACTTAAGTATGACATGAACCATAAACGAGAACATCTGCTAACCCCCCTTTAAAAGCCAAGATGGACTGTAGAACATCCTTCAGTATCTCAAATCTGATAACAATAATGGAAATCCTTTGTGTGGGCCCGAAGTTGACAATGAATCATACTGCACAAGACTTTAAGAATCTGGAAGCGTGCTTTTAATATGAGATGTGGCCACAGATCATTTTGGCATGATGTCTTTTCTTTAACTAGTATAGGCATTAAACTTCCTGTCAGTCTTCAGTGGCTAAATCTATGGACTTGGCAATCACAAGCAATAAACCAGAAAGCAAAGTGTGTGTAGGAGATTGTAGAGAAAAGGCCTTTTCTTAAGGGCAATTTATTGGGAGTAAGGCTGCAAGGTTGGTACCGTGTTTGCTTTACACCTGTGTGCATTAAAGTCTGTAACATAACAAAGAGAAAGGGAATGATGGCAGGATGATTGCTGCATTATGTCATATTTGAAGTAAGAAGTTCTGATAAAATGCATAATGTCAGGTTTTAAACAGTTTAAACTGATAAAACTTTATTTTTGGTGGTGACTTGCTACAGGGGGTCGCTTGCCATGGCCAAATGAAAGCCCTGCGGACTTAAATGCGTTTTCACATAGTCTCTGAACTGAAGCAAGTATGTCTAAGCCTGATGATGAGAAACTGCAGAGAAACAGCCATTCCGAGGGGCTTGTGAAGTTTTTCTTTAAAACCTTCACATGTTGACAGAGAACGATGAAGATGGTTGATGGCTAGAGTAAGAGTGCAGCAGACACGGACAGGTTGATGACAGATAAAAGTTAGTGGTAGTTTCTCTTTGCTGTCAGTGAGTCTCATTTCACCTTCACCTCCAGTAAAACAGGTGAAGAGTGCAAAAGCACCTGTGTGCACATGCAAACAGATATACAACTAAATCCACAGACACACTACAGTCTGAAACATGCACCGGACATTCAAATATAAATTTGTTTTTAGAATTAATTACATAACTGGGAAGCAGTAGCACTTAAGCGTTAATCATTTTAAATTTCTGATCTCTGCTCCAGTTTTTTTTTCTCATCCTCCCACTCCATCTGTTCCTTTCTTCTTCATCAGTCATTACTTCTTGGCTAATTCAAATGCTAATTCCAACTCATTTGAGAGATTAATGTTTTGAGTGAAAACATATTGTGCAGAGCTGAATGACTCTACCTGGAATCTAGGCCTGGGCGAAAAATCGATTGAATGAATTAATTCGAATTTTTTGTTGCGGGCGATTTAAAAAATAAGTAAATCGAGTTTTTGTGTAATAGCACATTTTTGGCTCCCCGGGGTTTCCGTAGTGTTCGTTTCCCATAGCGACAACATCATACACTAAACAGCAACAGCAAGCGACAAAATGGCTACCGGTGAGAGCGGGAAGTTTGTTCCCAAGAAAGGAATAAAGTCATCTGTTGTTTGGAACTGGTATGGGTTTGCTGCGACAGATGTGGAACAACAGACACCACGCTGCAACATTTGCCTAAAGCCTATCGCAGTGAAAGGCAGCAGCACCACAAACCTATTCCAACACCTGAAACAGAGACATCCAGCCGAATATGAAAAATGCCAGTCTCTCCGCGATGAACAAAGCCGCACTGACCAACAAACCTTATTGCTTTCCTTAAGTAGGGGGGGAAATCGGAAAAAATCGTAAATTGAATTAAAAAAATAAAATCAGAGATTTTATTTTTAGGCCATATCGCCCAGCCCTACTGGAATCGTTCTCCCAGTGTCATGGAAGAAAATCTCCTCCACTTTTATGAGTCATAACTTTGCCCGGTAAGATGAATTCATCTGTAAATCTTGGTTGATTATAGCCTCACCACTTCACACATTTAGTGCTCCTAGAACAATAGTTATTTCTTATTCTTCTGCCTTTCTGCTGGAAATAAATGTAAGTCTCTCAGCCTTTTGGAAGTCACCTTGTCCTAGTTCTCCTGCCTACTATTTTCACAGCAATATATTTACTTAATGCTGCTTCTAAATAAGATAATATTCTTTCTGCTTGCAATGAAATTCATCCACACATTGATTAACTTCACAGCTGGGGTTGCACTTAGATTTTTCTCCTTTCACTAAATGAGGTTTATATTAAGAACACAAGTGTTACGTCCCGAGGTGTCTAGGGATATAGGGACATAAACATAAACCAGATTTTGTTGGTTTGAAAGGATATTTATTCGAAATAACGCAAGTGGAGCACAAACAGAGGATGGGCCAATGGGTGCTGTGGAAATCAACAAACAATTATAACAAAAGGAGATCCTCAAAAGGAGGACTGCTTACAGAGGTACTAACAAAAACAAGAATAAACCAAAAGCTCACTAACCTACCGCATTTGAAAAACAAAACACAAGACGCACAGCACCCCTGAACCTGGTGAAAACTAACATAAAACAACTATGGTGTGTGCAAGAAAGGTGTTAGTGATAGCTAAGCTTAGCCCTGGCCCACTCTCTTACCTTCACACAGTGAAACGTTGGTTACGTATTGTAACCCCAGATTCTATGAGTATAGGCGTAGCCCTCTAAGAGCTGTCGCTATTGGGTTCATCCCCGCGCGCATGCGCAGTCCTGAAGATTTCTTTCGCGCCCATGTGCCGTGCACGGGCCTCTCTCAGGTCCGCAATTTAGGTATATAATACCGGCGAGACCAAAGATCTGCTCCCAAGAGGTCAGCTTTTTTTCTTCAGCTGACGCTGGTGGGACCAGTCGGGCCCGCAGCTTAGAGGGCTACGCCTATACTCATAGAATCTGGGGTTACAATACGTAACCAACGTTCTATTTCGTAAAGGCTTCGCCCTCTAAGAGCTGTCGCTATTGGGATAAGGGCGAAGCCAGATGTAGTCAATGCCCACTGGACCCCCAGCGGTCATAAGCATTAACACACCAGCTCACAGTACCCTAATCACACAATGCATGATAGAGACCAAAATGTAGGTCAATGTTTCCGTCTGGTCTCGAACCAGGTACCTTCGGCATAGAAGGCGAGCGTCTGATCCATTACGCTACGGAAACTGAGATACGCGGCCATCCGCATTAGACCAGATAACAGGATGGCTGAACGCATCACTCCCTGCCTCCCACCTGTTGCTGTGAGGAAATTGGAACGAGAGTTACGCATTGTAACCAGTCCCAACAACGAGCAGAGCAGGCGGGAGGATGGAACAACACACACGCATCCGGCAACGGGGGGTGTGTGTGCGCACGAGAGCGCCCAGAGTACAGGCACACACAGACGCACACTGCGGCTTATGTTGAGGGAACAGTAAGGACGGCTGTTACGCATTGTGGCAGTCCAACTGGAGCGCAACTAAGACAGAAAGAGCCCCAACAGCCCGTGGCAAGAGGAGCCTTACCGGCTCCTTACAGGGAAGCCTATGTGTGCGTAATGTGCCCCGAGCCAGCAGCGTCGCGCCTGGTCTCCAGAACATTCAGTACCGAGTGCGTTAGAGAAAACCCCGATGCATCGCGTAAATAGAAGCGGATAAAGGGGCAGGGTGAAGCCCATGATGCCGCTGTGCAAATATCCTCCACAGCCATCCCGCTGAACAACGCTGTGGAGGAGGACACGGCTCTTGTCGAGTGCGCACGGATGCCGGGTGGGGGGTCCTCCCCAGCCGCAACGTACTCCTGTGTGATGGCCTCACACAGCCAATGAGCCAACCGTTGTTTTGACAGAGACTTGCCTCGTGAATGCTCTCTGTAGTGAACAAACAACTGTTGAGTTTTTCTGAGGGCAGCCGTGCGCTCTACATAATGAGACAACGCGCGCACCGGGCAGAGACGATGAGATGCTTCCTCCGCCTCGTTTCGATGAGGAGGAGGGAAAAAACCTTCCAGGGAAATAATCCGTGACCTGAAGGAGCTAGTTATAACCTTGGGCATGAACGCTGGGTTCGGCCTCAAGGTGGCGGAGCTCCCGTCAGCTCTGATAGCGAGGCAGGATGGAGCGACTGAGAGAGCGCACAGATCGCTCACCCTCTTAGCAGAGGTCAGTGCCAAAAGGAGGGCTGTCTTCAGAGACAGCAGTCTGAGAGAAGTTTGCGGCAGTGGCTCAAAGGGGGGATTGCTCAGAGCGCGCAGCACAAGCGGTAAATCCCACTGTGGCGCCAAGGGGCGCGTGACAGGCCGCTGTCTTCTCACTCCTCTTAAAAAACGCTTAACCAGCGGATGCGCAAAAACCGCTCTCTCCAAAGCCCTCGTGGCAGGAAGAGATGGCCGCCACGTATGATTTGACCGTGGATAAAGCCAGATTTCTGTCCACCAGCAGCTGGAGGAAGGACAGAACAAAAGATAAGGGACACGAGACGGGGGCCGTGTCTCTTTCCACACACCAGTGCTGAAAAGCGGACCACTTTGCTCTATAAGAAGCAGTAGTGGAGGGAGCCCTAGCGCCTTGGATGGTGCGCACCACATTAGGGGGCAATCCTAATCTTTCAAGGCGCTCCCGTTCAGGGGCCAAGCCCACAAACGCTGACCTATCACTGGGAAGTGTAGGATGGCTCCGTCCAGCTGTGAGAGCGCGTCTCTGCGCCACGGCAGCTGCCACGGTTTCCCCGACAGCAGCTGAATCATCACTGGAAACCATGATGCGCTCGTGCGTTCTGGTGCCACCAGAATCACTGTTAGGAGCTCCTCCTGAATGCGCGCCAGGAGGCGGGGAATCAGAGGAACCGGGGGGAAAGCATAAAGGAGCGCTCTGGGCCACGGGCTGTGTGAGAAGGCGTCCACGCCCAGTGGCGGCTCGTCCCGTGCGCTCAGTGAGAACCACAGTGCGCACTGTGCGTTTTCTCGTGAGGCGAACAGATCTATCTCCGACTCCCCGAATCTGTCCCACAGTTCCTGAGTAAGAGTGGAATTCAGTCTCCACTCGTTCTGAGACGGACCGCCGCGTGACATGAGGTCCGCGGCTCGGTTCTGAACACCGGGAATGTGGAGTGCTCTGAAAGAACGCAGGTTCGCGTGGGCCCATAGCAGCAGGCTCCTGTCTATCTCTAGTAGCCGAGCCGAGCGGACGCCGCCCTGACGGTTTATGTAAGCCGCGGCTGTCATGTTGTCTGTTCTCACCAGCACATGTTTGTCTCTCAGGAGTGGAGCAAAGTGTTTCAGCACTTTCAGCACTGTGGACAGCTCCAGGCACTTTATGTGGAGAGATGGAGGCTGTGGACATTTCCCTCCCACCACGTGAGAAAGGCACATCCCGCCCCAACCAATGAGAGACGCGTCCGTGTACACTGTGACATGTGACGTCACTTTCCCGAGGGGGGCCTCCGCTGAAAACACGTGAGGGGATTTCCAGTACGTCAGGTCTGACTGTACTGAGGGGGGAACGGGCAGCAGGCGTCTTTTGTGCTTTATGGGATCGAGGCGGAGACGGCCGAACCATCTCTGGATTTTCCTCATGTGGAGGAGACCCAGAGGGACCACCACGTGACTGGCCGACATCATGCCCAGTAGACGCATCACAGACAAAGCTGTTACCACTTTGTGCGGAGCGATGCGTGAAAGCAGAGAGCTGAGAGCTTCCAGCCTGGCTGGAGATAATTTGGCTCTCATGTGGGCTGAGTCCAGATGCACTCCCAGATAGATTATTGACTGGGAGGGGGGTGGAGAGCTCTTCTGCCAGTTTATGGCAAAACCCAGGCGGGACAGGTGTTTCACGAGCTTCATCGTGTGTAGCGCACAGCTCTCCCTGGACGATGCCATGACAATCAAGTCGTCCAGGTAAAACAACACTCTGACGCCCGACCTGCGCAGCGGCTCCAGCGCTGTCTCCACACATTTGGAGAACGTGCGCGGGGCCAGAGAATAGCCGAAAGGCAGGCGGTTGTATTGAAACTGGGCTCCTCTGAAAGAGAAACGCAGGAATTTCCTGTGTCTGGGGATGATGGGGACATGGAAATAAGCGTCCTTTAGGTCGATGGACGCGAACCAATCCCCGGGACACATTCCAATACGTGCCTGACTGAGAGCATGTGGAACGGCCTCCTCATTATGCATTTGTTGAAGGAGGAGAGATCCAGGATCGGCCTCATTCCGCCCGTTTTCTTGGGCACCAGGAAGTAACGGGAGTAAAAGCCCTCGTTCTCCTCGCCCCGCGGGACTTTTGAAATCGCTCCTTTGCTCAGGAGCTCTGTTATTTCTGCCATCAGAGCAGATGTCTCTGACTGCGATGACATGACGGTCTCCAGCACCCCGCTGAAAGGAGGAGGGGGGCTGGCGAATTGGAGAGTGTAACCCTTCTTTATTAATCTCGCCATCCACTCGTTCATGGGCAGATTTTGCCACGCGCAGCAACGCTCTGAAAGCGGGCGAGCAAAAATCTGAGGGGCCTATGTGGACATTTCTGACAGCCAGAGAAGAGCCCTCTCCGCCGCCGTGTGAGCTGCAGAGCCGCTCGACACGGCCCATGGGAGGGCTGAGGTGAAAGGGCTGCGGCGGCGATAGTGTGAAACACTCGGGCCGCTCATTCTCAGTGTCAGACTCATGCCACGGTGAAAAACCTCCACTAACACACACTGAAGGGTGAGAGGTGGGGAGGCCGCAGAGAGGCAGGGAGTGCGGGTGGGCTGTTGTGTTTCTGATGTGAATGTTTTTCACTCATGATAATATGAAAGAGGGACAACAGTGGCTCAACAACTGACGCAGCGTGTGCGTGCGCAGCGGAGCTTGCTTGTGTGTGGGAGACGTGCGTTTCATCAGCTGCAGGAAGCTCAGGGGAGAGAGGGGCAGGCTGACTGTTAGGAACATGCTCTTTATGGACGTTTGGTTGGCTCTGAAAAGAGCCGTTGTGTCCGGCTGTTCCGGGAAGAAAACACACGTCCCCCAAGTCCCGTCAATACCTCCGCTGTTTGCGGGGAGGCTCGGCGGGGGGGTTGGACCAGGAGCAAGCCGCTCGCCTGTTCTTGACGACAGGGCGGCGCTGTGAAGAGGGAGCAGCGGCCGCCGGAGGAGCCCGGGGGGCCTCGGCTGGAGCCGGCGGAGGCGCAGCCGCAGCAGTGGCCGCGGGGCGCCTCGGCCTGGGGCGGGAGTCGCGGCGAACACGCCGGGAACCCTGTGAGCGCCGTGGGTGTTGAGGTGGCGCTCTGCTCCACGCAGTGTGCCGCTTCACCTTGTCCGCCTCGTCCGAAGCTTGCTGCAGGTGTGTGATTGCATCCTGGAGGAGCGGCCCAAACAGCCCATCGGGGCTGATGGGGCCGTCCAGCAGCTCCTTCCTGATCTGCTCCGGCAGATCGGACATGTGCAGCCACATGTTGCGTTGCAGCATCGTCATCCACGCCATAATCCGGGACAGGCCGACCACCGCCGCTGTGGCGAGCGACAAAATGGCGGCCGCGTCTTTCCCAAACTCGCTGGCGAGCTCGGGGGAAAGGGCGTCGGGCTGAGCAGCGACAGATGACATGGACGAGGCCAGCAGCGATATGTTGTTGATGGCGGCTGTTACCTGGGCGGCGCACTGGTGGGAGCGGTCGGTGACTCGAGCCGTCACCTGGTCGCGGGCGGAGGGCGGAGTCGGCTTCCTCCTGCCGAAAAAGGTGGCTTTAGGCAGCAGGATGGCTGCCAGGCTGGGCTCCAGAGGTGGGACAGAGGGAAACCCACGGTCAGTGAGGCCCTCAACCTTCGTGAAGTTGACGTACCTCGCCACCGGCGCCTTCAGCTTCCCAGGCTCGGCCCCCGCTTCGGAGAGAAAAGGCTGAAGCGGTGGAAAAAGGGGCCACGCAGGAACCTGTTTAGACGCTTGCTCTGGCTGGTAGATGTCGCCGAGCATGGCGCTAGGAGCAGGTGCAGGAGGCTCAGCAGGCATCGGCACGCCCTTGCGCTCAGCAGCCGTCTTTATTATGTCGGAGAGATCCCGGAAGAGAGCCCCGCAGGACGGCAAGCTGGAAGGCGGAAGTGGAGCAGGAGCCAGCGACGCCGCCTTCTTATCCAACTCCAAGTCAAACTCCAGGTCTTCCAGCGGGAAGAGGGGAGAGCCTGGCGGGGAGCCAGCAATGGAGGGAGCAGAGTCAGAGGACTCGAGCCCTGCATTGCCAGCAGTCCCGCCGGCGAGGTCCGCCGTGAAGCTAACTGGCTTAGCCCAGCTAGTTTCGTCGTCCTCCTCCTCCTGCAGGGCCGCGAAGGCGTCGACCCGCCGTCGCTTCTCCTCCACGGGCAGTAGGGGCACGAGGCCCGGGGAGTCAGAGCCAGGCCAGCGTGCTGGGGACCGAGGCAGGTCTCGCAGCGGGCGTGGAGATCAAACCCCATGATGTAGCCGGCGTGGCAGGACGGGCAGAGGCGGACTCCTTCCGAGCGGCGGACCTCAACGGTAGAGCGGTGAGTAGCCATAGGAAAAGCTCTTTAGTCAGGAAAATTGCTCTTTAGACGCTACTCTGCTCTCCGAAATGACTGCTATGCAGCGCTGAAGAAAAAAGGGGAGCAGATCTCTGGTCTCGCCGGTATTATATACCTAAATTGCGGACCTGAGAGAGGCCCGTGCACGGCACATGGGCGCGAAAGAAATCTTCAGGACTGCGCATGCGCGCGGGGATGAACCCAATAGCGACAGCTCTTAGAGGGCGAAGCCTTTACGAAATAGAACACACAAAGTCCAGACACAAAGTCTGGCACGGGTTACAAAACACTACTACAAGCTCTATGACATGTGTTCCCAAGGCAAGCAACTCGGGTCAGATTGCTGCCTCGAATGGCAGACCCGGCAGGCTTTTAAGCAGGTGGTGGTCGTCACTGTCGCCCTTTGATTGGCCCGTAGAGCATGCCGCACCAATCGAGGGCATGGTCACTGGAAACCCAGGAAGTAGGCGGGACCTTCTCTCCTTGTGCAGCCAATCCTCCGCGTGGGCTTGCACAGCCTGCTCAGCATACCCGATAGCCTACTCAAAAGCACAGGCAAATACAGGTGGGGCGGTGGCAGCCGTAACACAAGTAATAAGGGCTTGAGGTGCATTTTATTTCATTTTAGTTAAATAAATATGTTAGAATATTTCTAAGATTAGTTATTATAATATACCACATGTTGTGTTGTATTGATCTCTAATAGTCTTATGCATATCTTATCATTTGAATATTTTGAAAATGTAAGATAGAAAATTCAAGCATTTGGTAATCCAAAAGAAAATTTAAGGTCATAATCAAATGGTCATTTTGGAATCTTTAAAGTCAAGTCAAGACAAAAAAATTGTTTCTCAAATTGGGTTATTGAAACACAGAGAGACAATGAAATAATAAATTTTTTTTTTAATCTGAATTCATGAGCTCTATAGAAAAAAAAACAAATTGACAGATTTTCAAAGTAGAATACGCAATGCTATCAATAAAGTGGCACTAAAATTTTATTTAATTTTTCAGTTTTGTTTAAATTTCACAATTAGATATTTAGCTTATGCAATCCAATTTATTATGGGCTTTCTTTGCCTCCATACAGGTGCAGACTTCACACGGGATTCTTCTACTTACAATATTCTCAATCTTGTTACCAGTGTGCAGATTTATTTTTCTGTGGTGCTGGCTCATTCGGTGTTCATATTTAAAAGTTTTGATTCAAAGATTAGTGTGAAGTCTCATGTAAGTTGTTAGACCAGATTTACTAGATGAAAGCTGTGATTTGCAACATGAGATAATTTCCTCGTGCGTTGATTCTGACCCATTTCATGAATCAAAACAAACACCATATTGCGTACCCATGCCTGAGCACGCAGTGCAATATTTGCATCATTTAACTTTCTTTCTCACTGAAAGAATTTCTTTCAGCTTGATGATCGAAAGTTTCACCACCAAGTAAAAGTAGTAATACCACAGTGTGGAGAAAAAAAAGTCCTGCATTGAAAACACAAGTACTCATAATGCAGGATGGTCTATTTCTTCCTAACAGTACATGGGCACAATGGAGGAAAACTGACATTGAAATATAATAATGATTTTTAGGGGTTAAGGGGCTGAAGTGATTCCAAGGGAAATAACTTTTATCTCACAGTGCAGACTATGAAAGTCATTTTCAGAAATGTTATACTTCTCCCCATTAATTAAAATGACCTTTGGCATTGATTTACTGTAGCAGATAAAAATCAAATCTTCCAGTCATTTCTAAATAATTCCCAGAGTGTTTTCATTTACATCAATTTAGACATTTTCAGCAGTCTTTTTTTGATGCTCTGTTGCCTAGACACTAAGTGCAGATTACATTTGACTTGATCAAGCACTGAGCAATGAAATATTTAACATGCTTGCAGTGTTGCATGCCTTCTTCATAGAAATGTAATTCTGGCATCACACCGTTTTTATTTTAATACAATTCTAAAAAAAAAAAAAAAAACCCTGCTCTTTAAAGCTCAGTTTTTGCTTGTGAGCTGCATCCAGATGTGGGCTTATTTCAACCACAGTGGCCCGTAATGTTAGGCCTGGGCTGAAGATGAGAGGGAATCGGTGATTATTGTTGGTGCTGCCAATCAAACTCAAGGCCAGAAAGTGATCCACTTGTGATTGTAGCATGTGAGTGCATGCCGTGCATATGGTATTTGTTTAACTTGTGGTGTTAATATTCACAAGCAGGGTCTGAAATTAGCACCCGCCAAATGTGGGTAAATTGTTGGCATTGGCGGGTAAAATCGTCGGGCCACCTGCCACTTTGGCAGACAGGAAGAATGTCCAATAGAAAGACACGTGTAGTAAGGTTAGCGTATTGTGGTAACACACACACCCACCAGTCAGCTCAGGGGACATCTATGGCGGCATTTTAAACCAAACTCGCCAGTGGAAGAGGCCCAGTTGTCCCGGACTACGGGAGGTAGCTCCGGTGTTGTCGCAGAATCACTAAGCTTGTCTGTTAGACACAAAAGGCATGACTGTGTTTCTGTGACTCTCTTTTTGTTGGACAACTTTTGTATTTAAACTGAGTTTTTTGGTTTCCTTTCAGAAGAGGATGTTTTTGTGGAGATATGAAAAGAGGTAATGACTCATTCACTGGTGGTTGAACTGTGGGTTTTGTATTGAGCAGTGACTTTATAATACACTATGGTGAACTTTAATACCTGGTTAAGTAAAGTGGAGTGGTGTGAAAGAATGAGGAAAAAAACTGTGTTCATCTTCCAGACAGCATCTTTGTATTAATCAAACTATAAGACATGTAGTACATACTGTATACAACATTTCTCTGGCTGTTTCAGGGTCTATTTTAGTCAACTGCAGTGACTTCAGTTCATGAATGTCCATAAGTCCAGTTGTTTTACACAAAATCCATTCATTGCTATCAACATCACATATTCCCATTGTTACTTCTGAGTGTTTCACATCAAGCAATCATTTAAGCACATATTACCACCTGCATATAAGTGAGTCAGGGCTACTTTAATCATATAGTGCAATTTACAGCAACACTAAGCTGTACTTAAAGCAAGCTACAGTTAGCTGTCTGAAATTATACAGGGCTTAGGGCACAGTATCGCTTCATACATAATTTAAAATAGCAGCATTTCCCCCTCTTAACAGCATGCAGGACAATATCAACATTTTCCTTTAACAAGTGCAGCTCTATCTTTTACTCTTTAGCAATTCAAGACACTTAGTAAAATAACTTTGTATTAAAGGTCCCCTGTGGAGTTAAAAAACATTATGCTTACATTCAGTGTTACTGTGTCCTTGAGGTCTAACAAACCTGTTGAACGCATTTCCTTTTCATAAAACATTTGCTAAGCTGACATTTTGAAACATCAATTTGTTACACGGAGGTTTATGAGCTAGCAGTCTTCTTCCTCACTGCCTTTGGTGGTGCATTGCTACATTTCTTTGCCTGTCATCACCACCTGTGAATCATTGGAATGTGAAAGCATGTGTACTAGAGCCCAAATGAAATTTGGCTTGGATTTTGGCAATTTTACCAAGTACCACCCCCCCACCGATGCAACCCGGGAGCAACAGTTCTGGTGTTAAACATTCCACCTGCTTATTTACTGTTTCTCTTCTCAATAAATATAAGAAAAATCATAAAACATTATTTCCTGGGTTTCTAGCTTTTTGGTCTATATGCCCTCTGTGTGTAGCTAAGAAAACCAAATTTTACACCAGATTGTTGGACAATTTATGCATGTATAGTGGACAGTGGAAATGTTGATCCTGGAATGTGCCTCTATAGCATGTCTACATCAAACTTAACATTAAGAATAATTTATTTTTATAAATGGGGAAATGAGGATGCATAGGAAGCCAGTGTGAGGACTCACTGCTGTGCTAAAGCAGGGCTGCCAGACAGAAGACAGAAATAATCAGAAAATACATTCTCAAGTCTTTTGACATGTCATCTATAATCTGTATTACAAAGATGGAAATTGTAATTATAAAGTCTGTAGCTGTGATCAGAGGCTTAAATGTTCCAGGTACTCATTAGTGTCAGTCACTTTGTGGTTGTTGTGTTTGAAAACCAGATCAGCAGAAGAAGAAAAGCTATGACCGTAGGCAGCATACTGTATATGTTTCAGCTTGTGATTGTCTGACACCTCCTATTCAATGTTCTTTGTCTTTAGGTTTTCCCTCATCTTTCTGATCCCCCACCATTCCCACTCTGCTTTGCGTACTGTCTGTACTTACTGCTTCTTTAACTACTGTTTTTGCCACACCAGCAGCACTCTTTAAAAGCCCCCTGTGAACGGCACAGCGGGCTGAAACATCTTTCTGATACAGGAGACAATATCTAAAAAGGAAATGTCAGTAGGTTTTTCATCAAAGGTAGGGGGTAGAGATGGGGAAAGTGATGGCTGACAAAAAAAAAGTGTGAGCATGTTGAATGAAGGGACGTGTGAAAAATGCTGTGCCGCCTCACAGTGTGAAACACTGTGTTCTCTCTCCTGTTGCCTGGCAGTACGTCAACGTGTGCATTAAATGCAGGAGAGCATTCGAAAGCGAGGTAAATAGAGATCCGACTACCGTGTTTGCCCTAAACAGGTAGGCGAAATATGAAGCTGATGGAGACCAATTAGAGGTTCTTTTCAGGCTTTTCCACTTATGAATGTTGACTCTCCTCCACTTGTCTGTCTCATGCTGTGATGAGACACAGCCGCTACACTCCTCCAGCAGTGTGCCTCCTATCTTTGGGTGCAGCGCATAGATATATCTGACTGCTTCTCCACATCCTCAGGCTTCAATTGCCTTTTTTCCCCCCAGTCTTGTCGGAAAGATAATTATCATGCTTTCTCTTCACATTCATACACCACTCACATGCAGCATCGTGTGTATTTCCATGCTTGTGGTGTGTGCACGGATGTCAGTGAGTATATAGGGTGGGTGTGGGTGAAGGAGGGGGCACAGAGTGCTGAAAGGTCACTGCTTTGATGAAAGCGCTTCTCTTTGGCAGAATGCTCCAGCTTGATGGCTCCCACAGAGTGTACACAGAGATATTTGCAAACGTGTGAATGAGTTTCTGTGTGTGCATGTTTGAGTACTGTGGCATAGGAATAGATGTTCAAAAGCCAAGCTGCCATCGGATACCTTTCCCAATTTATATTCTACTAACGAGAAGTATGTTGACAATGTGACTTTTACAAAAAAGACATCCAAGCGCAGTTTCTTATTAACAAGAAAATATAGGTTTTTGGGACTGAGGTGAATATAAAACAAGTTTCTATAACCACATTGGCTGCTCTGTGAGGCTGTAAGAAAACCCAACATGGATTAAGTAGTGAAAGAAGAAGTAACCTCTTAAAACTGTTTATGATGTTGCGAGCATGAAAGGGTTAAGAAGTATTTGCTGCAGTATTATATGATTTTTTTTTTTTTGCAGTGATAGTGACAAAAGAAAGGTTAACGTGTTAAGCGATTTTTATGATGTTATTTCAATTCATCCTGTGGGGAACGAAATGCCTCTACCAAATTATATGGCGATCCATTCAACTGTTGATATTTCACTCTGACCCAAAAATGTGACCATGCTAGAAGCGTAAATAAAAAGTAAGAGGGTCTCCAAAGACATAAGGTTTCATCCTTTTGAGACAGTGTGTATCTGAACCAGATTTTGTGCCAATCCATCTCGTAGCTTACAAGGTTGTTTATTAGTCATTATACAGCACAAGGCTGCATAACGAAACGAAATTTGTAGTTCATTCATGCTACACACACAACAATTAAGTGCGGGCCTATCTTAAAATATGGTAACATATATAAAATAAAATAAAACAATATATAAAGTTATTTATATACATACACACACATAGACCCCGAACATTCCATGGTGCATTTTTTGAATTTGCATCTGGGTGAATGTAAACAACAGCAACCAGATGATAATAGGAAAGTTTCATCTTCACAATAAACAGTCTGACATCTGGGAAACGGAGTCCATCTGTGTATCAAGCATCATCGATGCCTCTCATCTTGCCGGAGTCTTGCGCTGACAGCTTGGAACATGGACCACCTGCCGAGTGCTTGATCCGGGATGTTGATGGGGCAGGTGTCTGTAATGATGTGGGCACAACAGTTTCTGAATTCCATTGTCTGGTCAAAATGAGTTTGTCCAGACCGGCTCTTTAGGAGCAGAATTAAGTCCAAGCCGCGTCGTTGCTTCTACAAGCGTTGCCAGTTGCCATAGTTCACATACTTCACTGGACTTTGACCTCCATTCTAGATAAACCAAAGTCATCAGGATTTATACATAAGGGACGTTTAAATATGTGCAAAGGATCAAAACTAAAAATGTAAACCTCATAGTGGCACTAGAGAAACACTCAGGGGATCAACAAAGCCTTTATGATTCATGCTCTGAGAACCAAGAATATCTGTTTGAACTATTGACAAACTGACTGACCAACCAACTGACCTTGTCATCCCAAGAGCTTCACCACTATTGTGGCTAAAATACACGGTCCCCAGATGATGAATCCAACTTTTCATCCTCTGCCACTAACCGGTCCAACAGACAGAACACAGAAACAAACAGAAACACTTCAAAAAGTATGAACAATTTTCTGTCGTTTGTGGCTGAGTGCCAATGTGCCATAGTCTTTTTTTTTTTTTTTTTTTTTTTTTTACTGATATATCACTTTATTCTTGTTTCCAGTGTGCAGCACAATGCATTTCAGCCAACCCAAACTGTTTCTGTCACTGCATGTGGTGGATGAGATTTCCCCTCAGTCTTCTGTCACATTTCCATTTTCTTTTCATTTTTTCCACCCATTTGGTTTTGTGTTCACAACATCTTTTCACTTTCTCAGCTCTCTGGTGACATTTCTCTTGGCTGTCGGTGCCTCATCCAGTCGTGTATCTGGAGCTTCGTCCCAAAGGAGATTCAGCCTTCTCCCCTCTCTCTCCATGGTTTGCATGTTCTCGTGGCCCTCTGTGTGTTTGATTGTTTCCCTTCTCTGTGTGAATGTTGTCCTCTTCTGTGTTTGTGTGGCTTGTCCTCCCCCTGGGTCTCTGTGGTGGAGAAGAGTTGCTGTGTCTAAGATTCTACTTAGTGGGCGACATCTGAAGCTGCTCCATCGTCCTCCTGGACCGTCCTCTTCACTTATGTTTTATGATCTATATTTTGTCATCATCATCATCATAATTGTATACTACAATTTCCTGTTATGAATTTATTCTGTACATATGACATCTATTTCCTGTCTGTCTGACCTGAGAGAGGGATCCCTCCTTTGTTGTCCATTTTTTCCCACTTGTTTATGAAGGTTTTTTTTTGGGGGGGGGTTTGGGGAGTTTTTCCTCATCCGAATCAAGGATCTAAGGGCTGTATGCTGTACAGATTATAAAGCCCCTTGGGGCAAGTTGTGGTTTATGATATTAGGCTACATAAATAAAGATTTTCTTGAGTTGACATTTATTCTTCATTTATTCACTTGGTTTCTATCCATGTTGTTCATGTTTCCTCCTGCCGATCTGTGACTTTAGTCTCTGTCAGCAGCCTGCTACAAGAGTTTGTTGACTTGCATACTAACATGAAATGATTTACAGCTTTTCTATAATCTACTTCTCTGTAGGTTTGCTTCCTTCTTGATTGATTGCAGTCAGGCCTAACGTGTGTATGGCTTCCCATTAGACGTATTATACAGCAATTAGACTAATTAGATTTTAATAAAGTCTAAATAGCCATGTAAACTATAGAGAATAAAAATAACTACACACATGTTTGGAACTAAAGGACATAATCATCCTTTGGTTGGTGTCTGGAATCTGTCTAATTTTTATTCAAAACAAGTCCAGTGGTCAAGAATATTTGACCCTACTGAAGGAGATTTATTAGTAAACAGGTGCATATTAAATAACTGGTAATTATACCTTTTATTCAGTAGAAAGTGAACGTTTATGTTGTTTTCATCTCAATCTGAAACTACTGTGGCAATGATAACTGACATAAACAGACTGCAGCTCGTGAAACACAAGCAAGCGGCTCAGACCTTTACCCACAAACTGAGGTCCTCAGCTGTGGCAGGAAAGTGACTCACGGCTTCTGTGAGGGTTGTTTCAAGTTTTGACAAGGTGTATGACTCAGATCAGAACAGAGAAGATTATTGCATCAAATGGTTATACAACTCCAGTAAGAGAGAGAGATTGGAAAAAATACAGCACCAGGCTGAGAGAGAGTGTGTAATTTTGCCGGAATTTTGTGAACCCGGCTGCAGCTATTACTGAGAGCCCCAGTGACACATTTGACTGATCATTATAAAGCACAGCTATCCTCCTCAGTGTGATGCTGCTACCCATCTTTGTCACATGATGATTAATAATGCAGTCGTAAAGGGAGCCATTATCTCCCATTAGTGCATGTATGCATGTATATGCTTACAAACAGAGCAGTGGAAAGTTTAATAGTGAATTAATCTGTGGATAATTGTGCTAGCTGTCAGGGTCATTAGTAGTCCTCCAGCCTGTCTCATTAATGCCTTGCAAAATTTATGCCTGTATTGTGATAATCTCTCTCTTTCTGATTTTAATGTCTCTCTTTCTCAGCAAGAGTTTTCCTCAGTTTATTGGGTATTTAATTAGATGGATATTTAACGCCACTTGCATTAGGTATATAACATAGAACTGCACTCAGACCACCTGTGGAAGAACTTGTAATTTATTTCACCTGTAATTAGTACTACAATTATTAATCAGTAAGTTGATTGTCAGAATATTGTTTATATATATATAATAGATGTAGTCTTGTGCTCATAAGTGCAGGTTTGGTGTCCACAGATGCCGGTGAGTTATTATTTTAGAGTATATGTCACTTTGGACAAAAGCTTTTATCAGTCAAATGCAATGTAACATTTGCTGGTTCCAGCTTTTCAAATGTGATGATTTGCTGCTCTTCTGTTTTATGTCATTATAAATTACCTCTCTTTTGGGTTTTGGTCAAAATATACAATAAGACGACATCTCTTTCGGCTCGCAGAACTTTTAATGGGCATTTTTACATTAGTTAAAAGAAAGTAATGAGTAGTTGCAGCCCACTTAAATTTGTACTACACACAATATAGTGGCAGAGGAACAAGGTAGTTAAATCTGGAGAAACATTTTTCTAGTTGAACTTGTACTGCATCCACAGAGGGCATGTACAGCATGAATATAGTGCTGATTGTAACAGTAATGACCCTCTTTAGTTGCAGTGAAAAGCATAGTCACAAATTAATGTATTCTCCAGAGTGACTACCTTCCCCAACCTGCTGCTTCACTATAATCATTCCCCTGGTTTAATGAAGGACACTAATCAACTGCTGCTGCCAGGGTCTAGTTTGGCAAAGTGTCAGCTGTTAATGATCTAAAAGAGCTCTGGCATCGATCAGTCATACTTTTACTTACATCTTGCAGCCTTTGTAGTACCTGTTACTCTGGACTCCCTTGCTGTCTTCCTTCTAAAAACATGACTTTTCACACCTTGCCACAAATGTATACCTTGGCAACACCAAGTAGAATCTCAGAAATTATTAAGCAAAGTTATTACAGAACTCTACCACCCTGCCATTTGTGCTGCTGCTGTGTCAGCCATAGGTCAGAGCAGCGATTTAAGAGAAAGGCAGTGCTTTTTCTCTTTCTAACCCTAACTTTCTAATGTTTCAGTATATTTTTATCTTTAAAAATACAACGGAAGATCAGGCCCAGTTGAATTATAAATATAGATTTTAACAAAAAGCCAGTGTTGGCTGGGATGTCAACACTTTGATGCTGAATATCTCAGCTCTGCAGTCCACACAGACACAACCTCCTAATTTCAACCTCACTGTACCCAACGAGATAGCACCAGTCCTCCACAGCTCTCTTAGAAGTCTCGGTTGGCAACACATCTGATGTAACTTAACGCATAATTTTTCAGCCCACTAAAATTTTGTTGCTTTGCTTTTGAAGTTTCCTTGCTGACCATTGGGTTAAGCGATCTATGCACAGTTTATTTCTTTCCAACATGCCTTTCTCTTTTGTGTTTGTACATCTACTGGGGTTTGTTTGGCAGTCAGATGCAATGATGTGGTTGAAATAGTTTTTAGTGCAAACTTGACCGTGGGCCACATTACACTTCAGTTACAGTGTATTAATTGAGTTTACTTTTCCCTGAAAACATTTTTATTTCTGTTCTGTTCTTAATTTGATTTAACATGAGACATGTTTATTTTTAATGATATTATAGTATCAATACACGGCCTTAATAGTATCACTCCTCCCAACCTTAACCAATAGCAGCCTCGGAGCTTGTCAGTACTATGGTTAGGACTGGGTACCAATTTAAGTCTGGTGTGCGGTACACATCCAGATTCAAAGAATATTTTTCCCAAGATGCTCACAGCTGCTAACTGGCGAAAAGCTAATTTTAACTTTTTTCTATGCCTTGAAGAAATTTCATGCCTTGAACACTAATAGCCTGTTTCTCTTTTCATCTTTTTCTCCTCCTCTGTTTGTCTGTCATATTTTCTATCTCTCTTTCTTTTCTTTAATGCTGAGTGTGGTAGATAATATTAACCCCCCCCTCACATTACATACACACAGACACATCTGTTTCAAATTTGTTGTGGGAAGTGCAGTCCCCCCCCCCCCCCGTGTGGAATGAAAACATGGCAGAGTTGTAATACACACTGACACACTGTTATGAGGCTGGCTTCCTGAGCAGTCCCAGTGCCACACTTGCTCTCAGCAGGCACCAGACTATGTGGAGATGAGACTCTGGGGGATCAGGGCGGATCTGAGCGACTGCAGGGCATCAGTCACACTGTGGAATCAGCAGCATATTCCCTATCCGGCGCCTCCAGCCTGTCGAGGTGTCTGCGCTCCTAATGCCTGACTGTAAATCCAGCTCTTATGGCCCTGAATGCAGCGGGAAAAGGCTCGCCTGGATTCATTTTCTCTCTGACTGTGCTGCTGTGTGGGAGGATTTTGCAGTTTGTGTTTTTGTTATGAGGTAAAAGCTGAGAAGAAAGCTCTCGCTGGCAAAGGTGCCGGCTTCAGTGTGCAGTAGAAAATGGTATTACATGGTATATACATGGTATACAGTTATCTAAATCATTCATTATTTTTGTGCATCACACCTAACCATCTGACCCTGCCGTACAGCAGCTTTTATTATCTTATTATGGGGCAATAGTAAAGAGGATAGATGAAACTACATCCTAGGGTGCAGTGCTGAAGGAGATGAGTTCAGACATGGGTATTTATGTTTACACTAAGCTACATTTCAAGAAAAGGGGAGGGTTAATACGAAGGCAAATTTTTATCTGCAAACATCTCTTTCATTTAACAGCTTTTGACCAATTTGCTGTCATCTTTATCTATTGCATTCTTCTAAAGCCTCTTGATGGTAAACTCTTGGTGATTGAAAATCATCTCAGCTTATGCAACTGCATCAATGCGTCTGTGTCAAGGGTAAAACCTTTGTGGTTTTTTAGAGGGATAGTTTTTGTGTTTTGCAGTTAGGCTGTATGAGGTACATATCCACAGTCTGTATTAACTACAATAGATGGCGGTCGGCATGCCCCCAGTTTGGAGAAGCAGTCAGAAGTCCTGCTAGGGAAGCAAAGCAATGCACTGATGTGGACTAGGGCAGCAAAATAACCAAAACATGTTAAACTACATAAAAAAGGCCCACCTAAAAAAAATAATCTATCAATTTAAGTGCACACCATATAAATAATTTCACCTCTTTACAATGCCAGACAGCCCTTTTTCTTTAGCACTAGATCAGAGTTACAGCGGCACGGCCCGGAACAACACAAGCACACATCATCTTTCAAATCCTCAGAAATGGTAAGTTTGATTTCAGTCTGACATCTCAACCCAAACAGCTGATCTGCGGCATAATAGAGTGTGCTGGACAGTCAGGCTTATGCGTAACAATATGTGAGTTCTACAGTTAGTGCCAAAGAAAAAAGGCTGTCTGACCAGAAAGGTAAAGGGGGGGAAATATTCTTAATCTATTGATATTAAATGCATGTCTCTGCTGCTCTGATCCACAGCAGTGCATTGCTCTGCTTCTCTGTCAAAACACCTGTCTGTATAACAAACTTGGGGCGTGCTGATCTCTGTCGGTAATACACTATGAGTACTATGGATAAATGCTTTATACACCCTCAATTCAAAATAACTATCCCTTCAACTATTAATTTTTCTTTAGTGCTTATGAACCACCCACGCTGTAATATTCTAGGTTCTGACCTTTTTAAGGTAAATTACTAAATTATTGCAATAGCTGTTTTTCCTACTGAGTGCTGCATTTTGTGCAGGGAGACATTGTCTTCTCAACAAATGTCCTACACTTTTATGCCATGTTTTACCTCCAGATAGTAGACAGGCTGTGTACAGTGATTAAAATTCATTTTCTCTTAGTTGTGTACTGATTTAATGCAGCTAAGACCAAAACGTGATCACAGCAAATGAAATAAACTTAGAGGGAAACAGCAAATATTGATGTGAAGATAGTTCAGTCAGTGGAAAGGATCTTATCTGCTCTGGTTGTAAATTACCCCTCCTTCTTTGATGATTAGTGGTCTTCACTTGCAACAACAAAATATTTTAAAACTGTAGGTAGTGCAGTGCCAAGCTACTTCTGTTTGAAAGAGGTAAACCTTCATTTTTGTTCAGTGTAGCAAGCTACACTATAAGCTACTTCACGTCAGCTTAATGTGGTGAAATTATTTCATATCTAGAAACATCTTATATCTTATCTTATCTCTAATAAATATCCAAATATACTATAGTGTTTTTCTCTTTCGCTCTCTGTCGAGTCAGTAAAATAACTAGAGACATCTAATGTAACATGTATCATCTCTGCTACAGAAAACTGAATAATATTTTAGAGCCTATTAAAAGACCCTTTTAATAGGCTCTCTTTAATTTTTGAGAGCCTAACGTGCAACATGCCGGAAGCCCAGTGGTGTACTTGTGGTGTTTTTGTATTCAGGCACACCCATAGTGCATTGTGTGTTCCTAGAGGGAAGCTTGATACATAATGGCCCTTTCCCAAACTGATCCCTACTCAATAACACTTCAAACAAAGTGTCACTTTGTATGAAATCACTCTCAGAACTGTGGAGGACACTCAGTGTTAATGGAGAGGGATTTTTAAAGAAATGGTAAACCGTGAGACACTCTCACTTTTCACCACATTCATGTATCATCACCATGTATATTGATCGAGTACTTGTTCATTAAGCTGTTGAATTAATGCGCATGCTATGAAATAGAAGGTACAATCTTCCTTAACTGATTGATGAATGCATATTGGTGTACTACTTATCAAATAAACTAAGCTAGGGACAAAATTATAATTCCTTGTCTGTAAACTTTACTGCACATTATGGGATTTTAAACCCACCATTGAAAGGCAGCTTAAGAAAGTGTATCCATGGATGTGAAATGTGCACTGCCAAAATAAATGTTTCAAGAAGTAGCCAGGCAAGACCTACATTTATATGATGGTTCTTGCTAAATGGAATCATCTGGCTTCTTTCGGGGATGGTGGAGAATGACCAGTCGGCACCAGGGCATACTTGCTGTCTAAAGCTTTCATTGTGCATGTTCATTGCACAGTAACTGATCTTGGCTGGCCCTTAAAAATGGGAAATTGTTTGGTGCAATGTGCAAACACAAGCGTGTGCAGACCGGGATGAGATTGAGCTGTGATAAGCACTTGTGTTATGTGTTGCAACAACCATGGTCAATCGCGTGCTTATGCCCATGTGCACTTTTGCACAGTGGTACAAAATAATTCTATTTACATTACTATGTATGTTTTTGTAAAAGAAATAACATTACTGTGCTTCAGGAAAATTTGTCTCTACAAGCCAGACTACACTTTCCACATGTGACAAGTATGTTATTCAGGTGCTGCTTAAAATAGGCTGTATAATATAAATGAACAATTTTTCACTTAAACATTAATGTGGATCTTTTCTACGGCTGACTTGATGAAAGCATCGTTTGGTCTTTGCGTCTGATTTACAAACTGTAAAGAGCATGGTGGCACTTTTGGAAACAAACCTTCCCCTCAGTTATTCACCAATCGCCTGTCCTTTTTTGTAAGTAATTTATTTCTTGCTCATTGCCTTGTTCTGCTCAGGCTGTTTTACTGGCGTTGGCTCGGTAGCAGTGAAGTCAGGAGGGAGGTAATTAGCTTAAACTAAAGGTGATATTCTGCACAGCATGAAATGAAACACAATGCGGCTATTATTCTTGGCTGAAATGGTATTTTGTCATCAGCTCCTGTTTTTTTTTCTTTCTTTCTGTCTTTTTTTTTACCCCTTTAATATCTGTCATGTCTGTTTTCTTCTCTCATGAGAACCACCTGCCTGTTTGTTGATCCGGAGTGTCATCCTGGTGTGTCTCTCTACCACAGTTCATCCTTGACAGATTGCAATTTAATTTGTGATGATGCATCTTGTATCCCGTTAGTTATTATGGGACATACGGGCAAAAGATTAAAACATCTTAATCTTGGTAACAATGTGATTAAGGCTGCGGTTCTCTCTCTCTCTCATGTGCAATAAGGCATTCAATAAATCTGTAATTAGTATGAACTTGTCATCATTGTGTGCAATTTCAGTGGAGACTGGCGAAATATCATTTATACTGTGTTGATGCTTGTGTTTGTCATATTTCTGGAAATGCATGTTCTAGTTTTGTTTAGGTTGATGGAAGAAGCGTGTAAGAAATGAGGGGTTCAGTACTTTCTTTGTTAGCTTCATGGTCCTGCTCCATTTGCTTAAAACATTGTGTACATACAAATGCTCCGTATTTGTATAGCGCCTTTCTAGTCTTTTCGACCACTCAAAGCGCTTTTACACTACATCTGCATTCACACACTGAGCCTAAATGCTCAAACAGAAAATATCATTCACACACATACATACTGGCGGAACAGCCGGTTCAGTATCTTGCCCAAGGACACTTCGACATGCAGCCTGGAGGAGCCGACCTTCCGATTAACTGACTACCCGCTCTACCTCCTGAGCCACAGCCGCCCCACACAAGCTGAACATTTCAACGCACGGCACATAAAGATATTTTGTGGTCCGAGCAAAGAAAGAGATTTTAAAGCTAATATGATAACTGCTGGATAATTTTCTAGTAACGATGAAGGCCAGTGCAATCTCTCTTCGCAGTCACTTTGGCACACAGTTAACAGTGGCCATTAATGTTCCTAAATGCATCTTTCTGCTTCTCCCTGCCTTGTTACCTCCTGTCACTTCCCCCTCCATTTGTCTGTCTGGGTGACAGTGGAAATTACCAAAAAATCCTTTTGATAGGGACTGTCTGGAGTTTCAATGTCTTTGGGCGAAATTTATTACCTTGGGAAAAAAGCTCCGTGTCTATTTCACAAACTGTGTTCAGCTCTGGGATTTCACTGTCGGCGCTCTATTGCTGATCCAATATTAACAGAAGGTGTCAATTTACCTTACACACACCACTTTTCTTGCAAACTAATTTAAGCTCAGACAGTCGTAATAAGGCGATATGCATCTAACTCAGCGAGGAATTTCACATGCAGTTTTTATGCATTTTTGTAGTGTATCCAAAGACCGTGCATAATTAACTGAAACTATGC
Organism: Micropterus salmoides; assembly: GCF_014851395.1. Classification (NCBI taxonomy): domain Eukaryota; kingdom Metazoa; phylum Chordata; class Actinopteri; order Centrarchiformes; family Centrarchidae; genus Micropterus; species Micropterus salmoides. The sequence continues at coordinate 26,708,218 of NW_024040041.1, read as the reverse complement.
AACTCAATTATGCAACACATCATATCACACCTGTCTCAGAGATACGAGGGAATGCAATTTATGAGAAACTTTAAAAGGAATCATATGTGATCTTGACTAACTGTTTTTGTAATCATATTCTGACAACATAGTGTGCTTGTTGTGCAAATCTGCTTGGTTCAAATCCTGGCAGAGATGACATTAGACATAAATGCTTAATTTTACTGTCCTTATTTATATCTTTTGTACTTCTTAGTTATCAGTCAGTCAGTGCACATGGATGTATGCACACAAAGCATGCAGTGCCTTTCCTGTTTGATTACAGTGAGAGTAACTGGTTGCCTTCACATCTGCTTGTTTTATAACTGTGAAATGACGGGGCTCAGTTGGATTCCAGGTGAAATGGTGCACTTTATTTGTTAGTAAAAGGTCAAAATGGTTTATTGCCTGGCCTCACACACTTCTGTTGTTGGCTTCTTAGGCTTCTGAAGTAGGTTTAGGTAAAATGTTGTTGCTGATAAGGTTACATGTGCGAGAGGCAACACCAATGCACTCAGCAGCCACATTCATTTTGCACTTTCAACTTCTTTATTTAGCAGTGGTGGAGAAAAGTTAAGATGTTATTAAAATGAGTTAAGAAACTGCTCGAGCTGTGACAACCTCCCACAGCCAAAGAGTGTGTTGTGCTGCACTTCATTACCATATAGACCCAACGAAGATGAGAGAGAGTAGAAGTTATTTACTCTGTGTTGAAGAATAAACTGACACTAAACACAGAGAGAGAATCTGAATGCAGTGTGTACAAGATTGTGACTGTGGACTATATTTCCCTCTTCTTTTTTAAAAAGCAGAATGACACCAGATAAAAATAAAAATGTGCCACAGAAAAACATGCTGTAGCTCTGATTTCCACAATGTAGCCATGGTTTCCTTTTACAGCATGAAATCTGCTGCGCCTGACATTTGCAAATACATTTTACTGCTGCAAAAAGAAAGAAAGAGGAACAGAGGGAGGTTTTGACAGCTGTGAACAAAATGCATTTATATATATGTGTATATATATACATTTTCCGCAGAATATCAACAACAATTTATATAAGATTCTAAGATAATATCTGACATTGTACCTTCCTTCGGGGCCCTGTTTTTATGAATCAAGACACTGAACTCAAAGTGCAGTCAAGTGTGTCTGACTGATGACACATTTTCAGTGGTTGTAGGCGAGAAGAGCTTACAGTCTGGGATAAAGAGGAATGCTTTATCAAACATTATCAGTACAGTAATTAAAATCTGGCACCGAATCCAGACAATCACGTTAGATCCTCTCAACTCCTTTTTTAAAGCATCTTAATGTGCTGCCATTTGGCAGAGCTGCTTCGGTTAGAAGGCAGGATTCTTGGTCATTATTCAAATTTAAGGTCAGAAGCAGGTACGCAGTGCAGGCAAAAGAAAAAAAGTCCCATAATGGAGCAGACAGCCATAGATAGTTTTCTTATAGGCCTACTACAGAGACTGTAGCTACTCATGTTCCGCCCCACCTTTTGTGATGTGGGCGCAGGTAATGAGGTGAGTTTTCAGTAGCGTAAATGTTGAGTCTTTCAGCCACTATTTGAGCACATTTTATGGCATGAATGGATTTTTCGTTTCATTGCTTAATGAAGTTAATGTAGAATAATGTTTGGAACACTTTTGAGTGTGTTAAATTAATTAATCTCATTTTTGAAGTGACAAGAAATTTTGAGAAAAGCGAGGTGGAAAACCACTTCTTCAGTGCCCGAGTCTTTTAATGTGGAAACGCTGACACAGCCAAGCTGAAAGAATAAGGCTGATATTTTCATACAGCCCAGAAGAACACATCAAATCATTGCATTAGACTATGCCTGTTCATTTAGTCATTCACACTGCTGGTGAATTTCTGTCTCCCTGCATGTGTCAGCTGCAGCCGTGCTACTTATACTAGGCCTATGTCGTATTTCTGTAGTGTTACAGTTTGCTCGTCTGGTCATCTGCTGCGAACGCGGTCACGGCTGGATTGGGAAACCCTAGGTTGAGTTACCAAGTTGATAACCAGCTTTGTGGTATCCTGGCCGCGATTGTTAGGGTTAGTTAAGCCAGATAACTGAAAGATATCCTGGGCATGTTGAACTCTCTTTGTGGTACAGGCCCCTGGTGATGAGAAGTTGACTGGTGGGACTTGTGGGAGGAGAAGCTGCTGTCCAAAACGATCATCATCACAACACTTAAAAGGGTTAAGAGGGCAGACCCTCCTCTACAAAATGAAAACTATTAATATTTTAAAATGCTCAGCAGCCCAGATGTAAAAATGTTATCACAAATACGCTGCCATGCGTGTCGGTTTGTTTGTTTTTACTTGATCTTAAAACATAAAAAAAAATAAACACTTCAGAAATCTGAAAATCCCAAATTGATTTGAAATCCTACATATTTACTAATGCTTGCTTTAGCATTTAGGCAAATTGATTAGAAAAGATTTGGGCTTCTTCCATCTTGTCATATACCTTTGTCACATTTCCAGGGAACTATGGATGAGTTTCTGTGCAATGTCATCACAGAGATGCGTGCGCAATTAGGGGGCAGAAAGCAGAACTCTGTCTTTGCGGCATATCAGTCTATACAGCATTTCTAGCAGCAGTGTTGGGCAAATTACTCAGAAATTGTAATGGGTTACTTTTTACTTATTACTCCTTTAAAAAGTAACAATATTACTTTACTTATTACTGGGTATTAAAAGTAAATAGTAACGTTACTCATTACGTTACTATTACTTTCAACCACCCCACCCCATCCTTAAAGGTGACCTGTGACCTGTGCATTTTAGAAATGAATCCACTTTACTGGAACAATAATTAACAACCAGCTGAACAGAAAACACTGCAGCCTCTTAGACCAGAGGATGCTTTACAGTATAGACTATGGATATAGGCTATTTAAAAATAAAAAAATACAAAGCAGATATTTAACTAATCACATTCATAACAGCATCAAAGTGTGATTTTTACAATACATAATGTTTTTTTACGCCACAGGCTGACATAAAAAAAAAAAAAAGAAATAAAAAAAAATAAGCGAGTGTCTCGACTTTAGAACTGTTACTTTTTTTGCACATGAGTTTATTAGAGAAGTATTCAGTGCTTTTACAAAACACAAAACGTAGCTTAACGCCACTCTCTCCTGCCGAGTGGATGCATCATTGGCAATAGCGTCTGAGGTTTCTGTCTACAGGCTAAGTTTCATGTTTGCGGTTGAAAGCTTTTTTATTCCATTCATCCATTTTCAGACATTAGGCCTAATGGCAATAGTTACAGCTGTGGAAAGAACGTTCTCCATTCTTCCTTTAGCTTTTTGGCTAACAGCAGACTTGAACAATAAAAGTTCCAGATCCAACTCTGAAATGGCAGTTTATTATTGAGTCAGCAAGAATTTACAAAAAATGTGAAATCCACATTGATTACAGTGGTCGACTAAAGTCTTCTGACCGGCTACCAAAGGGGTTTTGCCCCCTGGCTGTGCGCACATCTTGTAGTGTTTGTATACAACCCGTCTATTACAACATAAGCTTTGTAGGTTTTCTAAATGTATTCTATAATTCCATATTTTTATAAATGAATATGACATTAATAAGATGTTAAATTTTTTTTGCTACATCCATTTTATTAAATCCAAAAGTGATGCATTAACATTGTTAGATATAAGACGCATTTCTCCTCAAAATTACTAAACTTACAGAAGAAAACTCTTTTTAAGCTCATTTGTAAAGTTTATTTATAGGACAGTAGGAGGGAAGTAAGAACAAAAGCCACTATAAGCACTTAATACCTTATATTTGTCTGTTTGAGATTTTATATGTGTAGCAGATGTTATTATCCATGATACAAACAAGGAATGAAGAGGCAGAAAAAGCTTAAATGTCCAGACCAATAAAATCCACCTCGTCCCAGTGCAAACAGAAGAGCCATGAGGTTAATGGAAACTTGATGCGTTTTTCACACTGTAGAAAGCAGCTGTCCTCCTGGAAGCATGATTCAAGGCCTGCTGTGAGGCTGCCCACACACCATCCTCTTTTCTAGTCTGGTGGTTGTAACTGTGCTCCAAAACCATACCCAAAAGCATATTACGTAGAGGCCAGTGAACTTTTAAAGTACAAGCTGGTATTTTTGGCCGCTGACAGATTTCACAACGTGAACACTAACCACAAAGAAGCATGGCAGGCATTTTTTAGGTTTGAGCACATTTAGAAGAAATGAAAGTAGAGGCCAAAGAACTAAGTGGGATAGCACTGGTAGAAATGTCAGCACTGCTGCGTGCATCCACCACGGGAGTGAACATGCATCAGGGTCCTCACACTTTATAAAATCCCTTCGCTCTCTGCTGGTTTTCTCCCGGCTCTGCTGGCCTGTCAGCTTCAATGAGCGTGATGTTAATGTGATCCAGCAGGGCTACAGAGACATGGGGCCCTCTGAGGATGATGGGATTGGTCGGAGGCTCCAGCCGAACATTCAAAGAAGGCAGATGTCCTATTGGTGGAAAAAACACTTCAGATGTGAGGTGGATGTGAATATTTTATTTATTATTTTTTTTGAGGCAGGATTAGTGGTGACTCTGACATTGACCGAGACAGTCCTAGAATTGTGATCTAATCCAGAAGAGTCACAGAGACTTTATTTGGTCATGTTTTGATATACAGCCTGCATCTTAGGGGCTGACAATTTTTTCCGGATTCCCGCGGGATTGGAATCAATTTTGGAGTCAATTTTACTGTTTATCACGGGACTGGGACGGGACAAGAAAAGTCACCATGAGTGGGATGGGAATCATAGATCAGTTTTTATATAAATATGCAGCTAATGTGAAGAAAAACTATTTTCAGAGCATTTTTTTTGCTGATCAGAGCACAGGAATCATTCTCCAGGGATTGGGACGGGACACTATTTGTATTTTGTGCGAGTGGGATGGGGCAGAAGTAAAAATCCACTCCTGTGTCAGGCTCTACTGCATCGCTGTGGTGTTCGCTACCAGGCCGTTGTTGCCATAATCCATGTTTTAGAAGTTATTTTTTGACAAGCCGGTGTTGATGTTACACAGGTATTGAGTTTGAATAACTCAATGTGCACAAATTTCCTGCAGACGAAAGAACAAAACTGGGTCACAGAGAGCTGTGAAGAAGGTAGTACAAAAATGACAAACAACAAGTCAATAATATTTGGTTGGCTCCGCTGCTGAAACGCTGAGAAGCTTCCACTGGAAGTTGACTCCGGGCAGAGAACAGAACGAAACCATGGCACAGCCATAACCCGACTCAGCTGGAGTTAGTTTCCTGTTAGCTGACTGCAAGCTAACTGTCAACAGCATATTCCCACCTGGCGAACAGTCTAGCATTCTAGCCTTTAGTTTGCCAGCTACAGTGGTTGTGCTACAGTAGTCCACCCACTAGCCCTTTAAGCACTCACTGCGTCATCAGCTTGTGAGTCAGTTAGCAACTGCTAGCTCTCTCCTGACGTTATCTAATAAAGTTGTAACATGGAAACAAGTTATATTTTAAAGGGAAGTTCTTGTATTTTGTTGTACAACCATGTGTTGTGTAATGATAAATAAATGGACCTTGAACATTGTGTTTTAAGTAATAGTACTTGAACTTGTGAAAAATTGAATGCATGATGTCTAATAGTAAACAACCAAATTACGGAGATGAGCAGTAAGGAAATATGGCTGTATTACCTCTGTGAATTTGCGGTTTTATCCGTATTATTGTTTTGCATTCAACAAACAGAATAGCCCGAGTGTAGAAGGAATATAATACAGATACGCTTCTTTCATCATTGGTTTGATTTTTAAATGTGATGTGAAAGATTGATGACATGATTTCTTTTTTCTCTGAAGGTATAATTCAAGTGTTACGAGCCACCTCTTTCCCATTAGTAATCAAGCTGCCGTGTGTGTCTGTGTGTGCTTGCGTTTAAGTCCTTAAGTAAAAATAGTTGCATGATCCATGACGCGATGTTTATGATGATCGTTATAGTGCTACTTATGTTTGATTATTATGATTAACACTAATAAAATCAACAGACTCTCCTTTACACACAAACACACACGAGCACTAATTTGCTGTTGTTTGAGTAAATATGAATATCAGATAAATAATATCATAAATTCTGCCCTACGGAAGACAAAGCTGTTTATTGTTTAGCATCTGTTAAAGAACAGTTGGGATTTTTCAGATATTTTACTGTTCCAGGTGTGGACTGATACATGCTTTGATGTCAGATACAATAATCAGCTACAAAAGTTCAGACAGTGAGGGAGCCAGCTGATGAGCCAAGCTGCAAATCAATCCTGATGTGACATGACTCTCATATAGAATGATCAGAATATTGATCCTGACATTGCACAGACACATAACGATACTTCAGCCACATAAACACATTTTTAGAGTGTATTGATATTTAGAATAGACATCTGTTCTTGCTTTCCAATACAATGACCTTCATTGTTTTTCCTTTTATTGTGTGTTTCTTGTCGTAGTATGTTGGGAGAGACAGTGGAAAACAAAGCCTTAGTTAATCTCTTGCAGGAAACATGTAGTTTTGTTTGGGTCAGAGGGTCTGTAGAACCCCTGAATATAGAATAGGGAGAAAACATGAGTGTGAGACTCATGTCTGTTCACTTCAAGCCTGTCTTTCATGCATGCCTTTCAATGAACTGAAAATATATTAACATTAAAGACTTCTCCCCGCTGCTGTAAAGGACCCACCTAGAGGGTCGGTGTCCACCCACCATAGTCTCTCAAAATCCTGTGGGAAACACTGGATGCAGTCATTGTGTCACTGCTTGTTACCATTACTATCAATTAGAAAGTCTGTTCAAACCTGCAAACAGACAGTCAGACAGAAGTTCAAGAGCATGAAACAAATAACCACATGTTTGTGGGTCCAAGCCACATGCTTTGGGCAGAATAGTAATATTGTAATTAATATGACTTATAAGGTTAAGATCCCACTAAAACCCTTCCAAGTAAACCCTTTCAAACCCATCTCTTTGCCAGCCACAGCTGCAGGAATAATGTGAGTTGGAAAATACACAGGACACTTCATTAATTCCCACCAGCCTCATGGTTACAGATGAGTCCACCTCTGATTAAAAATCAGTTCATATTTAATTAATTGGTTGGTCAGTGAAATGTTTTTGAGGAGATGCATACAGCATGTTGAGACCATGGACTGCGTCTGGAGAGGCGTGAAAGAGACTTAATTACTACTCTTAATGTCAAACAATCAGCCGGGCACAGTGACTTCTCATAATCTTGTTGTCATAGTGAGGTTGACATGCAACCAGCGGAGACTGGGAGGACAGATAAACTGTTTAATTAAATAATTACACCACATAACTTCCTCTAAATTCACATTGTTCTATGTACTTGACTGTTTGTGGATTAAACAAACAAGGTACATCATGTTAATTACTGAGATTCAGTGATTCTGAATATTTCTGAACTTTGGAGGGAGCTTACCCTCTTCCTCTTGCAGCCATTCTTGCTATGCTAAGCTAACTGGCTGATGGCTCCATATTGAAAGCACAGAGTGCTGTCAATCTTCCCAACTAACTGATGGAAAGAGAGCAAATAAGCACATTTCTGTGAAGACTGTTCAATCAATAATAAGAAATAGCTGCAGTATGAACAAATAGAATTTACTATATGTTTGATTTAAGAAGAAGGCTATGGATATTATATCTACAGTCCCTACAGTATGTGTCACATTATCTGTATAAATGTAGATAGACTATAAATATATATTAAAGTCAGAATAAGCCTATAATGGAAAATTATTCCATAAACATATTTGCATCCAGGTAGCCAGCACTGCACAGTAACACACACTCTAGCCACTTTATTAGGTACACATGTAAAATCTAATGTAATTCAATAGCAGCTCAGTAAATTGTTCAGTTTTGATTGACCCTGTCAGAGAATTATTCATTTACCTTTATATTTATTTAGTTTGAAGTGATGTTGGGACTACTGGGTCTGCACCCATCTACCTAAACTCCATAATACAAACTTACGTTCCTTCTCGGCCGCTACGCCCCTCCAACGAACGCCGCCTGGCTCTGCCATCCCTTCACACAAAGTAATCCCAGTCCCGGCTATTCTCATCTCTGACACCACGATGGTGGAACGCCATACCACACGCCATCAGAGCAGGGGCGTCCCTCTCTAACTTCAAGAAGCTCTTGAAAACTCATCTCTTCCAAGAACACTTCCTCTTAGAACACCTCTAACTCCTAACCTCTAACATGCACTTCCTGTGTTGTTCTTCTTCTATCCCCTTACAATTATCTTGTATTGATTGCACTTTTTGTTAACTCTTACTTCCTTCCCTAGGTATTTACCCCATTGATGAGATATGTACTATGAGCTCTTACTAGTATTTATTGCTGCTCATACTAGTATGTATTGTTAGTTGTAGATCTGTATTTGATGCTTGTATGTTGTTCTTCAAATGTAAGTCGCTTTAGATAAAAGCGTCTGCCAAATAAAACGTAAAACGTTGAACTGGACCGCATTAGATTGAATAGGTGTACCTAATAAAGTGGCCAGAGTGTGACATAGACATACAGCCTACAAAAAGACCCAGACACACTCACATTAAAAACTACCAAACTCACAGGATGTTGGATTTCTATTTTATTTTATTTTTATTTGTTTCATTATGGGGTTTAAAATGATCTCCCTGCCTCTTCCAACACTGATTTTCACCTACAACGTGGCTAGGGATGTGTGTTGTTCAAAAATATTCATACCTTGAATTTGATACCGGTTACTGAACCTTCACGATTGTAGCATCTAATCTGCCTAATCTGAAGAAGAAAAGGGGAATGACTGTATGTGTGATGTTTGTGACAGAGGTCGGGACCTTTTACTATCTCTGTGATAAAGAATAGCTAATCTAAGTCTAACAACTCAGCTTCAGGCTCAGGAGTATTTCTCTCCATTCATCGTTCGGGTGTCCGTCCCTGTGGAGCCAAGTTCATTTATCTGAGCAGATAAGTAGCTGGCAGTAAAAAATAGTCGCTGTTTCTGATCGTAACGTTGTGTTTTCCTGCATGCCTCTATGACATGTGAGTTTAGACAGCCAATCATCAACACTATTAAATCTTGATGGAACCATGCTGCAGTGCTTATTGGCTCAATTATGCGAAGTAGATTTACTCTTTAGGGATCGAAATTTGGTATAGAATGACCAATACACTTTTTGATACTTATTAGCATCAAAGCAATTTGGTCTTTGCCATAAAAGTGTTGAAGTTTGGTACCAAGCTCAAATTGTGGCTGAGTAACACGCAGCAGCATCAGCAGACACAGTTTCAGTACAGAGAAAAAACGTTAATGATCAGTGCCAGGCACAGTCCACAACTGCATTATTACTACAGGATATGGTCTGTAATAGACATGGACATTCGACAGGACATAAGCAAAAGAGAAAAGTATAAATAATTGTATAAATGAGGGGGACTTATTAGCTTTCCAGTTAAGCAGAACAAGCCTGCGGGCCACCAAAGAAGCAAAGGCAATAGCATTTGCCTGTAAAACTTGGCGTGCACGCACACACACACACACACACACACACACACACACACACACACACACACACACACACACACACACAGAGTTTGCGGACAAACAGTAGCTAATTGCGGCTGTAACTATTACTGGGGTAGGGGTGCAAAATTACCCACATAAGCTCTCCGTACAGGACTCAAATCACTGATCAGGGCATGTAATGATAAAATCTCTCCACCTCCCCTATAAAGCAATAAATCAAGTCCAAATGTGGCTAAAGGTGAGGAAGCCATATTGCCATTGATAGCAGTGACCAGTCTGAACAACTTCTCTTCCTGTGGAAAGTCTTTTTAAAGGAACTATTTATTCCATTTCTGCAGTTTCTGCCTTTCCATAATTTCTGTGCTTCCACCTGTGGTGTATACAGTGCAAGAGAGGCTTTTATTTCACTGTGTCAGTATAATGTAAAATGTATGAATGGCCACTATTATGGTAATAACACCACAGAGGCTTCTTTGCTTTTGTGCTACTACAGTAATGCTGCTTCTTTATCACTTTTGTGCCTGCATTTGCAGTAAGAACTTTATGTTTGAGGAGGTTTCATCCCAGTAGAGAATAGAGATGTGAGTTCTGGAGAAGGCTAAAAGATCACTCTCTCGCTTTCAAGTTAAAATAAATAATAAAGAATGTTAGAGCAGCAATTGACACCCCTAACATAAAGTATAATACATAGTATAAAATGTACATATACATTGAGACCAAATGGAGCAGGTTGGTGTTCAAAAAGAGCAAACATTCATCAGCTACAGAGAATTCTCTGGAGGGAATAATTATGAAAATGGTTCTCATATGGGGCAGAGCTGAAAAAGCACAGTTTTTCTGGCTACAGCTACAGCCACACATACGGATTCAAAAGTAGCAGGCTTTTTTGTTAAATCATGTGATTTACGTAATTTACTCACTTAGCTCCAGTTGGAAAGTTATTCTCTGTTTCTGCCACTATACTGATGCACAAAGAAAGAGTTAATTTCCCAAGTGGTCTGTTTTAAGCTTCGTAGTATTCAAATCCCTGGTGTGTTGTTTAAGTGGTATTGAAAATTAAAATGTTTTATTCCCCCATCATGTAAAAGCTCCATCATACAGTGGGGTGGAGTAGAAAGCATTTTCAATTTCCCGTGGCATCAAAATAAGTGCTGTTGGTGGTGATCCTATGCGCCAGAGGACATTTGCTTTAAAATTAAACTTCTTAAATAAATAAACCATATAAATACCATATGTATGCCTTCCTACACTGGAATACTGCCTTGCCCCTGAGCTTTTGTAGGTCACATAGTTTGTGGTAATTTGATAAAACACAATTTAAAAAAATAAATAAATAAATAAAAAAAAAAGCGCCACGTGAGGACAGTGTAAATTAAAATGACGCAGGGCCCAAGTCAGGGCCCCAAGATTACATAAATAATTTCAGATATCTCACTTTAATGATGAAGAATAACCTAGTGCTTTCGGGGCCCCGGGAAGGAAATTTGCCCGCTTTGCCAAGTTGGAAATCAAGTGTTGCCCATGTTATGCTGTTGAATATTTCAGTGTTGGTGGCTGGCGCCATTATGTCTATTGAGGTTCACTTCACAATGACTGTCTTCCTGCTGCCTCTCCAGTCTTTGAGTCTGGATGTGCAAATAGGATCTAAGTGATAGAAGACTAAAGCTTGGTGAAAAATGTCAGTGGTAAAGAAGAGTAAAATAACAATGAGCCCTAAAAAAATGAATACAATATAGGTAAAGTGGTATGATGGCAAGTTAGACTAGTTAACCCTCTAAGTTCAAACCAGTCGATACATATTGCAACTAGCTAGTTAAATTGGGTAAGTAGCCATCTAACCTTTCTGGGACATGGATACAATTGTGAGCTTTGCTCAACTGGAAGACTACATAATCAGAGTCTGTGTTGATCCGAGCAGGTTGGGGCTAAGTCGACCAGCAAGTAACCATGCAGATTTCTGTGTCATCATAAACCCTAACCCTCACTTAAGAAAAGGATTTCTCATTAGGGAAATATCTGAGGAGATAGCTGAGATATTCATCTGTAACTTGTTACATAAGTGAACTGATGGTGCAGCCTTGAAAAATATTAAGTGTCAAACACATGCCTTTCATACCTGTTTAATAAAGGCTGTACAGTTTATCCTTAAAATATCACAGTGGTTAGGTGCTGTGGATACCGCAGGCCAAAACAATCAGGTGACATTTTCCCAGAAAATTAGCTGATTGTTACTTAAGGATTCTGGTATTGTTTTGATAAACTCATCTTTAATCATACATTGAATAGGGATACTGTGTTTAAATTCACACAGTCTTATCAGGAACAGCATGCAGCACAAGGTCAGAAATTTACAATATAAACTTGAGACACATTTGAGCCCACAATTGAGCAGGAAATGAGAAGTAAAGGGCAGGTTAAGCAATTGTCTGATTACGTTATGAAGCACATGCTAATCTTTTTCTTCTATATGTCCCCATTCACTTCACTTCACTCACTCTCCTCCATCATTTAAAGCTGTCTAATTCTCTGCCTATCTGATTTGTTGCCTCTCTGTTGAATTTTCTCCTTCATCCTGCACGTGATTCCGTATTTAACCATAACTGATCTATTTCAATTTCCTCTCTGTGCAGACCTCATTTTCTTGCAGTTGTTCATGTGTCTGTCTCACTTTCTCACCTCCCTCCTCAATTTACAACTGTCTCTGTCTGTTGAAATGACTGTGTTATTTCTAGCTTCTGTGTGCAAACTGGGCAGTATAATATTTAATTTAATCGAAAAACAAAAACAAATTGATTTCTGTGGTTGGAACTACTGTACATGGGTATAAAAAACCCATTACCCATTGCTTTAAAACATATATTTCACACCAAACGTAATAAATAATGAGAAATTCTGTCTCTTTGTTTAGCAATTAATTGGACGCTGGTTTTGTAAGGTTATAACCTCCATATGAGTTCTGTTTTATTGTAATGTTAATTGTTATGAACCAGCTAAATTTCCCAGATAACCTTTCTTTGAATGTTCTCCCATATCACATAGAAAGAAAGAGTAAAATATGATTTAATGTGGCTGTCCTATTTTAGTGGCAACATTAAAAGTTTCCCAGTGGTTTTCACTGTAAAAGTTGAGCTCTCTGTTCTCTACTTCATTGATTTCATGACTGATAGTACAATTACATTCTCTGAAAAGGCAATTACTGACAAAAGTGCTCAAAGTTGAATGGACTAAGAGGACATCTCATTCCATTTGTCTGACGCAGGCAGTGAGTCCTCGCTGAGTGTGTGAGACTCAGACACACCAGGGGGCTTGGATGTTAATTCACTCAAGGACGCAGTGCACGCACATCTGTACAATATTCCCATATTCTTCATGCTGTAATAAACCTAGGAATGTTAAATAAATGGACATTAAGGGACACTGGTCACTGTGGAGAGAAAGAAGAGCTCGACAGAATCTGAAGCAGATGGAGCTGCGTTGCTTTGGGCAGCAGCTCTGTGCGAATGTGTTTATCTGTTCTTCTGTGTGTCTGAGCGCATATGTTACAGTCTGCATGTGAGTATTTTGGAATTTGAATCTACGGTGATGCATACTGCACATGCAAGCATAACATGGGGCAAATTAGTTTATTCCACATGCAATGTGTGCATATTTAAGTCTAACATGGTACTGTAAGAGTGAATAAATGGTTTAAATGGATGAAGTATCTCTGTCGGCCTTTTTTAGAGTCTCTTTTCTTGCCTCATTACTGAAACACACTTTTGGAAAGCACAGTGTCTAACAGCATGTGGCTGTGGCGCTGTTCTGTCTGACTTTGAATATTCTGTCATGTAACCGCCATGGTGTGAACCCAAAATGCTTAGTTTACATAACTAGATCATTTATCATTACTGGAAAGTGCACACAGAGCTGTTTCATTAAAAAATGTTGTATTTCTGCAAATGCAATTTAAGGCTTTATGTGAAAGCAGATTTTTCTACATGAATTTTATTTTATTTTTTAAACTAAAGTATATTCACAAGTGATGTGCGAGGAAAATTAGCTGCTGATGCCGAGATTTTTCTCTGCATAAATAACAGATAACTAATAATGAATTTGTAGTTTATTCTGTAAAACACAATGGTTAATGGAATATTTACTCAGTAATTGGGTGGCAGAAAACAATATTGCAATAAAGACAAAGTCTGATGACTGAGGCCATGTTTCAAACTGATTGTATGACTTTTGGAAGCAGAAAGGACAAGGACTTAATGATTTACAATATCACTGAAACTGTTTATATTTAGAAAATTAGGTGTGTGCTTTTCAGGTGCCACACTTTGGAACCAAACTCTTTAATACCACTGCACAGATTTGGTGTGTCCCTTGATTCCTCTTTGACAGTTACTGATGCATGATGGGACACCAGGGATTCCTGCCAACAAGTCAACAGATTGCAGGCAGATCCCCGCGTGCCGTTGCTCCGCCTGGGAGGAACATTGTGAGTGGGTGGAGTGAACGTAGCTGCCAGATTCTGCAGTGATGGCTGCCTTCCAAACTCCCTGAGTACCTGGGCAGGCTCCAGGCCTACTTGTAATGATGACTGACTGACTGACCCGTGATGAGAGAGGTGGATGGTCCATCAGCTGGTCTATTATTCAGACAAGTTGGTTCTGATCCTGTTTCTCATCTCTATTATTTTGTGAAAACACGGAGCAGCTTTCAGGTTTTTGCAATTTGCTCAAAAACTTTTCTGCTTTCACTGACCCCCACTGTTTAGCGTGCCCTCCTGCTCTCACACATTCTGAAAATTCTGAGTTACAAGCCCATGAAGAGAACCCATAAGCCTTGTTCTATATGCAGTGAAAAACAGATCATCCCTGTACTCATGCGGAAAAAGGTCTGTATAGGCTACAGAAAATATGTTGATTTGACGTGTGAGGCAACTAAACTGTTCTTTGTGCTATAAAAATGGGAAAGGTTGTTCACAGAGCTGAAGTGAGAATAATCTTTTGAATCTGTCGAGTGGCATTGGTTGATGATTAGTTTAGCTTAGCAAGTCACATCATTTAGAAGTGCCAATTGGACCTAGCGGGCGTTATGTATAGCCAGCATGGTGACAGCTCAGCAGAGTGTGTACAAGCGGAGTTCAAACCAGGGTCAGGAGGAGCTGCAGTAACGTGCTTTAAAGACACATGGGAGGGTGATGATTTGATGAGCTGCAATCGGACAGCTGAAATACTGAGCCCTTATTAATCTTTGTGATCACAACCATCAAGAAACATAATTAGCCTTGATTATCTTTTGCACTAATCTCATAAAGACTATGTTCATGGAAGCGCTATAACTGTTATACAGGACAGCGCAAGAGAAATAAGGGTGCTGAAAAGATGGTGATCAAGTGGTATTTTTACCACTGCATTGTGTTGTCAATTTCAAAAAGCCGGCAGTAAAAGATTTCAGATGTGTTTAAAATGAATATAGCAGATACAATTCCTGTACAAAAGTACAAAATCATACAAAATCAGTGACTGCAGATTTAAATTCACATAACTACGTTAATAGGAATTAATTTTTAATACATTATTACATTATACGTGTTTAATCACACACAGGTAATCGAGTCACTTTGAAGTTCAGTGGTCAGGTTACATATATAAAATCAATGAAAATAGGCAAGTGGGCGGCATGAATGAAGCAAAACTGCGTTCATGTGAATTGAAATGGTTTCAACTTGATGTAAAAACATATGCACTAATCTGGAGACTTCATTACTCCAGCTTATAAAGATACTACTACTCAGTGAAGAATGAATGAGAGGAAAAAATCCATTGGGGATAATTCAATAATAACAGTATAATGCACTATAAGTTAACTTCCACACTTTAGACCAGAGGCTTTCAAAGTGGGAGGCGGGCCTCCCCAGGGGGGCTTCAGACAATTCAGCAAGTTTTTCAGCAAACAACTGAAAAAAAGTATATTGCAGCACTGAAATTTTTTTCACAAGTAAATTACTGAATGCATTTCTGATTCATTCTTGTAAAATCTACTATAGTATATCCAACGAAGGTTAAAATCAAGGGCAACTGGACTTGGTTTCCAGTATCTTCAACCAAGTCCAGTTGCCCTTGATTTTAACCTTCGTTGGATAACTATGACCTGGATGACTGAGAATCTTCATAGACTACTATAGTATAGTCAATAAAGTGAAAATATATTACAGGTTTCTTCCATTTTTTCTCAGTCGCTTTGGTACATTTGCAAAACTATTTGTATTGGTAAACTATGGCTAAACTTTTGATGACAATGATTGAAAATGCACAAGGCTGTAATTTCTGTATGGCATAGATCAATTTCAACAGTACAGAGTTACAGTAAACATTAACTTGGACAGGATTCACAGTTACACTTTTACTGAATGCACTGTAATTTGTTGACAGAGCATATCATTGTGATGCAGAAAGTAAAAAAACAAGACTATTTTACAGCACTGCATAGCACAACGGAAACAATTACAAAATAAGAAATGGAAACATGAAAACACCCCCTCAGGTTGATGTTCCAGTCTATTGGGCCACAGATTCTTATTTACAGCACAACAGATCAGAACTTCATCAATTTACTGTAGGACACATTTACAAAACAAGTCTAATAGACATATGCAGGTCATGATGTGTTCAACCATTTTGCATGTAGTGACTTATGCAATGAACTTATGTCTAGAAGTTTTGGGGGGTAAGACTTCTCAACAAAGAACCAGTATACTGTAATACATTGTGATCAACATGACATACAGTAAGTAATTGATAATGTAGGAAACAGCTGACAAATGTGAATAATAATTTGCACAAATGTGTCAAAGCATGTGCAATTTGCAATTTTTCAAAAGACTGAGAAATTGCTTTTACATATGATGTGCACAAGCGACAAGATAATGTGGAGGTTGAACAAGTAGAATTTCAATTCTGATCTTAGAAATGTATCAAAGTGACCAAAAAAACAACTGTATTCTATTATTAAATACTGATTTATATGAAAATATCAGTCACATTTCAAGGATAAAAGTTCAATAAATGTGCGTAATGCTTCCTGTTGTGTGTCAGTGTGTTTTGAGTGACAATGTATGCTTTCTGAGTGCGTATTGTTGCCAGTGTTTTGGCTGAACGAGTTTATTTTGAGGCTTTGTGTTTTGAGTGACTTTTGGAGGTGAGATTAACTGTTTGGCCAGGATGCATGTTGGTAATGCAGACTGTGTGAAGAGTTTTGAAAACGTGTCTTCAGTTTTGACCATTGCATCTTAGCAATTGGAAAAAAAAACTGTAAATTGTCAACCCATGCACATCTCACGTCAGTCTTCTCAGATCAGTTGTTGAACTGGACATGTCAACTTGTCCATGTAGTTTTCCTCTCTGTGTCTTTATTCTTTGCCCTTTGGCTGTTCTGTGTAGAAGTACAGATTTCTGAGGAAAAAAAAAAAAAAAGCCTTGGGAACTCTGGCAGAGATTTATGATGGTCTGGTAGCCGAGCTTCAGCCTGGTAATTCAGCTCCCACTGCTCTGTGCTGTGCTGGTGTATCCTAATCAGCGTATTAGCCGACTAGTTGTATCTGCGAGCACACATTACAGAACCTGAGCTTCGTCTATCTGCCTTTGTGTCTGATACCACACCTAGTCATTTCCGGACCAGGGAGCCCAGATAGTACAGGCCAAGATGACCGGTACCGTCTTTCATCCTGAAATATCTTTCTTTGTGATCGTTCCTGAATTTTTATGCGGTGTAGAGCAAAGTCAGAGTCATGCAGCTGGAGGAGGCCAGGCCGACCCTGATGGAAAGAGACTCAGTTGGAGGAACTATAATGCTAAAGGGTTATTTTACTGTAAGAAAGTAATGATGCTACTCTTTTAACCTATAGTTTAGGTGCAATGACTCATATTTTTAAACATCAGTACAGCATTGAAAATGTTACTGTGATTACAAAAAAAATCTACACCTGAGAACATGCACATTTGAGATGGTTACCTCACAAACAGATATTTTGGTCTGCTTGTCTGATGAACTCAAACATGGGGGGGGGGGTTTCACTCTTTCCACAATTAAACACTTCTATGCTGTATGTTGGTGCTATAAAGCAGATTTATTAAATTGCTACAAAACATGTGTAGAGACCAGTAGATTGTGATTGTGTTTATAACAGTATTTAATATTAATTTTGATAATGGCTTACCTATTTTAAACTGCTCCTTGTGTCACATTTACCCAAACAACAAAAACCCAGTTTAGAACCATAAAGCTGTTAATTTTAATATCAGGAAGATGTTTATAATAAAGTGAATATCAGGTGGTCAGTAGGATCAATGACCATGTTTACTGTTAATTTGTGTCTGATGGCTGATCGCAGTGATCACTCCACTGTGGTGGGAAATGAAAAGCTGAGATTTATGTGTTTAGATTTTTACGTTTTCTTTGAATTCAGCAAAATAAACCCTCTGCCTCCTGGGGTAACACAGATAATTGTGTCAGTCTTAACAGTCTGTTGCTTGTACTGTATTTCTGACCAGTGAATATGACCTGTGGAGCAAGAAAGCTTTGCCTCGTGTGGGGTCGTTGTGTGGATACTGTAAGAATAGGAGAAGGGGTCCTAATTTTTCTTCAAACATACAGTCATTAATACAGCTTTACAGAGCTTTAAAGATGTTCCACTAGCTTCTATAACACAGTGCAGTCTCATTTATGTTAGTGTCTTTCTGTCCTCCTGTAAAACTGCAATGTGTTCTTTGGTTTTACTATCCATGTCCTAAAATAAATGAGTATCTGCTGGAGAACTTGCTAATTACAATTAAAATTGGGCTTGTAAACACCACTATAAACAAAAAATCTTAAATAAACAACAGTGTTACACACATGGAGTGAACTGCACAACATGTTTGTAGTCATTTGCATTAATACAAAAGTGTGATTTTAAATGAAGTTTTCTTACTTCTGAAAGAGAACGCCGATATTACAGTTTCACTTTGGTTTAAAGCAAATAACTGATGATTTTCGTTATCGACTAATCTGCCAGTTTTAATTTATGATTAATTGATTAATAATTTGTTCTGTGAAAGGTGATGCCTGTCACAATTTTATAAACCACAAGGGCACATGGCCTTATTGTTCGGTTTGTGTGACTAACAGACTAAACCCGACTAAACATGTTCTGGTTACATAAGATAAATAAAAGTAAAGTGAAACAAAGTCCTAGGTTGGAAAAATGATGATGGTTTTACAGATAAATCCTTTCTCATGAAGGTTTGGAGTAGAATAATGTAATTGTCTAGGGCCGCAACTGATTTTCATTATCAGTTCATCTGTAAATTCTTTTATTATTGGAATGTTTTTTTTTTGTGTATTTTGTTTAAAGAGTCAGAATCCCCCAAATATACAATTTTCAATTACATAAAACTGAGAAAAGCTGCAAATCCCACATTAAGGAACCTGGAACCAGTTAATGTTTGACATTTTTGCTATGAAAATCTGCTTAAAGCGTGAATAGATTATTAAAAAAACTGCAGATTAATTTTCTGTCGATTATCTAATGGAATAGATTATTTATTTCCGCTCTGCTTTGGTTCACTTTTATGAGCTTCAGTTTCAAGGTGTAAGTGAGTTTTCTTTATTTTTGGAGGACAAACTTAGTACTCAGTCATTTATTCTTATAGAATATTTATCCGTAGTGTATAAATGGTTTCTTCAGAAAGATGTGTATTGGTCAAATACTGGCACAGTCCACCTCAGTCTTGTATCTGCTGTTTTTGACTTGAGACTGTGTGCTTGTATTCTTAGATTCTCCCAAGAAGCATTGTGCAAATCCACTGACAAGAAAGTATTATTGCAGTAATTCATGGGGAGTTTTGATTGAGCTCCATTAAGACATTTCTGTCAGAGTTGCTTGGTACCACAGTAATCTCCTGAAAAAGCTGTAGCTAGCACAGGTGTCAAGTGTTTTATATCATAAAAAACACACGGCAGAGCCTAATGAGAAGCATTCATACCCTGGCAAATGTACTGTAGAAGACTTCATGTTTTGTACATGTTTTCTAACTTCCACCCTCTCCTATAGTCTTGACTTTCTGACCACTGGATGAATCATACCTTTTAGAGTGAGAGTGGTGCCATGTTACCTCAAGAAAAAAAGTTAAGATAGCATTGGCGGTGTACAAAGCCAAGGTTATTCCAACCTTGGCTTGCCTCATTACAGACTGTATACTGTGTTACAGTAGTTAACATTCAGAGAAGCCTCACATCATGCTGTTAAACAAGAAACGCATTTTGCAGAGGTGATATAATACTTGCTGCTGCTGCTGCCTTTTTTCTGTCTTCTTTTCTTTCTTTCTCAACTTTGCTCTCAAGAATGAGTGTCTTTTATTAAAGGCAAGCGTGTGAGACTGAGATAAAAGCACTCCCTGAACCGATGTGATTTTCTGTTTATTGAACAGAGGTGTGGATTCTGTATCCACTAAGCCACCTGTGTTGAGACTCATATTTAGTCAAGGAAAGTGCATTGAGGGAAAAGAATTAGAAAACTTCTGAGTTTGATTGAGTTTGCAAAGGATTGCTTTCCAACACCCACAACACCACAAAAACTAAACAAAAACAAGATCAACAATACAGAGAGATGGGATTAATGGTTTTGGCTTCAGACCATAACAAGTTTGTGCTGACACCACTAGTTTGTTGTTACAAGATACGGTGGTGCAAAAGAGGACCAAGTTATGACAAACTATTGTTGATTTGACACAACTGAACCCCTGAAGTTGAAATAAAACTCTACAGACCTGGGGTTTAAGGGTTAAAACAATTCAGCCAGCAGAACTGTACACTATATAATCTAGTGTAAAGATTTCTCTTCCATTGCAACAAAAGCCCAGACGGTTTTCTGCCATCAACGGAGCAACAGTTTTTGCAGAAAGATAAGGGCAGGTGATTGCCCTAGTGTGACTTTGTACTGCACCTTCACAAAGTCGGGGACTTTTGAAAGATTTTAACCAAGTGGCCTGATGACTTTGCTGATTTAGACAGGGCTTTGGGCTAAATAATCAGTGTGCTAGCGTGACAGTGCTAACATGCAGATGTTTAGCAGGTATAATCTTGACCAATGTTTTTTAGTGCTATGTAAGTAAAGTGGATCAGCAAAGTAATTACAGTTCACTTTGAGGGCAATATACTGTATCTGTCTGCACCAAATGTTATGGCATCCAAAAGTTATTTTACTAAAAAACACTAATGTCAAACTCATGGTGGCGCTAGACAAAAGTCTTGCCTGGGATTTCTGTACAAAATCATGGTAATCCCGACAATAGTTTTAGAATATTTCAGTTTGGACCAAAGTAGTTGACTAGGGCCACACTGTTAGTATGGTGTTAGTAATGAAACAAAGGGTCAAAATTGGAGCAGCCGAGATATCCTGACTCTAAGGCCCTAGCGTGGCTCAAGTCTAAAAAATCTACTTTGGATGATGAAATGAGTGTATTAAAAGATCCCTAACTGGCAGGAGTTCTCACAAACCTAAATCTGTCTCTTTACTTTACTGATTAGTTCTTTGGTACACAAGTGCTTTTTGGACATTGCTTGCGAGTTGCAGTTGATTTATTAAGTGCCTGCACCGGGTTTGGCTGATGAGAAGATTATTTTGGGGGTTACATTGTAATACTTTTTACAATTTACTTATTCAATAGAGTCTGCTTCAGTAATTTGGCCATTTAAAAGCAGTTTTAAATAGAATTCAAATTGTGCCATTAAGGTACCACTTACAGTAGAGCCACTTTTGGTTAAATCGTTTTCTATTAGATGTACTTTTTCTTTTCCTCTGACAGGATGTTTGTTTGGTTAATGCCTCAGATGCTCTTTTGAGCCTGTGAGCAGTGATGAGACATTAGTCTACTACAATGGCCCAGCTTGCTGACGCGCTATAACTGCTATGATTAGGCTATACCGCTAACTCCATCTGTCAGTCCAAGTTGTCCACTCACAGAAAGATGGATAACTGTCACTGGTTTTCTGCAGGCCGACATGACTGACTTCTCGAGTACTCATCAATGTATTCCCGCTGTCAAGCAACTCTGTTTCTTTTCCTTTGGTCTTCTATAGAGTCTTTCAAGGCTGTTGCCTGCTTCCAGCCTTAAGCTCCGATCTAGAGTTTCTTGACTTTACTGACGTCAACGGCCATGAAGAAATGCCCTTGAATACAGAAAAGTACATCAGTGTTGTGAAATGATGACGGTAACCTCTTCATGTGTACATTACAACCCACATGTTTACCTCAGTTATTGTGAAGAAATATGCTGACAATGTTTTAATTTCAAAATGATCAGGAAAGAAGGGTCATAGAAGTAAGAATGAAGCACTCGCATTGAATAACCCCATTAATTTCAGTCATAAAATATCCATTTAGTATAATGTAAAGGGAACTTGTCATTCGTTACCTGCAATGTAACCATCCAGTCCTTTTGGTGTGTACTGCTGTTGTCTGGACCGTATAATGACGGCATGGTTTATAATATTTCGGCCAAAGTAGCGTCTGCCATTTCTCCTCTTCTATAACCTACTGTAAACATGTGCGCTGCTGAGTTGTCTGCATTTACACAAGCCTTTTGGAAAAATCAGCCGAAGAAGGTTTTAATTTTACAAATATTTTGCCATTTTTAATTGCAATGCCTTACGTTTTTCTTTCTTTTTTTTTTCCAATTCGATGAACTTGCAGAACTTGATTTTGTGCATCTGGTATTAAGTCTGATATGCCGCAAAAACAAACATTTATAATCCAGGTTTCATTTCTGAAGTGTATTTATCACCAAAATGTAATTACAGCTTAAGTCATGCTCTTGAAAGATCGATCGAACCATTTTCTCTCTGTTGTGTGAACAACATCTCAAGTATAATATAGTGTTGGATTTAGTTAAATCACATATTTAGAGCAATCATTTTTCATTAACACAACTTCATTCAACACTGTAATTAACTCGCCATTAACTGTTACATTCGGTTGGTAAATGTGAACACTTGCACATAGTAATGTAAAAAACATTCAACATGTCACTTCAGGTTGATGTAGATGGGGATGATATGAGCAAATCACTGAAGTTGTTTTCAAGTGTTTAACTGTGTTCTCTGCTACAAAGAGACTACATCAATTGGTGATGTTTATTGATCTACAAGCCACCCTATCAGTAATGAAAAGGCAAGAAGCTTACAGTTGGGTGGCAGTTCTTGGAAAGCAATTCCCATGTGTTTTTTATTTGTATCTTGAAAGTTGTCTTTCATACCTTTTTTTTCTTTTTTTTATAGCTAAATGTTATTTTCTTGCTGTGATGAAGATACCAACTTGTCAGTTTAATTCAATTTCACAGGTTGACTTCACAGCGGACTGATAGAGGGACCGCTGTTTAAACTGATGGATCCGAGTCAGTCTTTGCAAACAACATAATTCAGATGAACAGCTCAAGGTGTGCTTTTTGTGCTTCCCGCGACTTTCCCTCCACAGTGTGTCAGAGAGAATAAGCATGGAGGGAAATAACTTAAGCAGAAAGCAGCTGCGAAGTGAGCTGTAAAGCAATACTGTGACATCTGAATAGCCCGAAAATCAGCCCAGCCTTAATGGCCCTGCTAGAAATGATGAAGCAACATCTGCTAATAACTGCAGCAATGTCTCAATAACATAAACAAATATAAACTAAGCTCTCTAGTCAGCCATTCTTCTTTGTCTTCTCTGGTCTTATCTTGTCCTCACTGCTCTCGCCTTTTGTTCACCCGTTATCTTCTGTTTGCCCATGTAATTGACCTTCCTCTTACATCTGTCCTCTCTGCATCACATTCTCGTCTTGTCATCTCTATTGCTTTCTGAGGGCCATGCATCATGGGCTCCACTTTCCCGGCGTCTTGTCTCGTTGGGAGCGTATTTGCATCAGGGTGAACAGGAATACTGGAGTCGAGTATCAGGAGTCAGCAGGGCTCTAATAAATTGAGAGGCTCTGAGTCGTAATCCTGCTCTTTTCCCTCTCCTGTGCTGACAGAGTGTTCCAGAGAGGATGCTGTAACAGATTAAAGAGGCTCACAACTTGCTACACACTGCTGCAGTGTTGGTGCGTGTGTGTATGCTGAGGTGAGAGGATCCTCTTAACATCCTCCCACCGGCACACACTGATCTACTGCTCTCAGGGTTCACTACTATAGGTTATCAAGGGGAAATGAACAGTCAAACAGTGTTTTCATAAAAATAAATGATCTTTGCCTACCTAACCTTACATGGCCATATCATAACCACACTGCTCTCCTCATCTTAAAAATATAACTTAACCAGAGCGTGGTTATAGTTGTGGCGGTGAAAATGACTCATAAGTCATTTTTAGAGTAAACCTTCAGGTATAAGCCTACTTAAGACAGAACTTTAACCATGTTTGTGCAGATTTTTGGTGCAACCAATCTCCAAAGATGCCAGAAAAAGTGGAACTACAGCTATAGCAAATACGCATGAAACACAAAGTTGACGAAAGATGGATAGTATATACAGTATATATTTACCCGCTGTCTGAAAGACCAAACATAAGAGAATGAACCAAGGTTATACTTTGAATCAAGGTGACGTTAAGTATATTTCAATACACTTGCTACAAAGCATAAACTCTTGAAAGAGCACATAGCCATGTTGAATGTGATTGTGCTAAACCAAAATTACAGATTTTGATTTGAAAAGTAATAAAACTCTTCAGGTCTTTCAAAACCCCACCTACACACATTTGAAAATCAACCAAATTAGGGTGGGGATGTCAGCTGGCATAGACCTGCGCAGGGATTAGTAGCATTCATGAATATATTATAAGAGCTTAACACTGGATTCTAATATGGTGTCTATTAATTAAAATGGAAGTTGCTCATCCAGGCCATTTGCCCAAAAATGTTTGTTTCCGCCTGATTTGCACCCTGCATGGGGACAAAAATGCTCAATTCATTCATTTAAAGTAGTCAGTGTGTAGACACAGCGTGGGTGCCAACGCAGGGGGCTGCGGCAAATCAACTCAGGGTCGTCCAGCTCAGGTATTCCTGCAGTGCAACACAACATCATCCGTAAAGACGCTTAGTTGACCAGTTACATACTGTACATGCAAGCACATATTATTGGTAGATTACTCGTCATGATGAAAGATAAAATGGCACTGTAATACATTTCCAGAGTTATAAAATCCGTTCTGTATGTATTACAAACTGCTGTATTTTGTTGTCTGATAAATTTTAATCTGTTACTCAAACTGGACTTCTTGGATCACATGCCTGCAGGACTGTTTTTTGGTCAGAATCCCCACATAGAG
Source organism: Micropterus salmoides (assembly GCF_014851395.1). Taxonomy (NCBI): domain Eukaryota; kingdom Metazoa; phylum Chordata; class Actinopteri; order Centrarchiformes; family Centrarchidae; genus Micropterus; species Micropterus salmoides. The sequence continues at coordinate 26,683,303 of NW_024040041.1, read as the reverse complement.
TTTCCCCCTGCTCTCTCCAGACTGTCCCATTGGGTTCACATTGAGATAATATACACATTAAATAGCTTTTCTGGAGTCTGGGACAGTATCCAAATGTTAATTATGCATGGTTTAAAAATTCATAACATATTATAGTTTTTTTGCAGTAGCACAGTATGTGACGGGGACAATCCAGCAACAAGGCTGAGTGGCTGCTTCAAATCAATTCTCTTAAAGGGCCAGTGTATAAGATTAAGAGGGATACTGGCAGAAATATAATATTTACGAATGTGTTTTCAGTTGTGTATAATCACCTGAAAATAAGAAACATGTTTCTGTTACCTTAGAATGAGCCCTTTTATGTCTACAGAGGGAGCAACCATGTTTGCAACTTCACCTCTAGATGCCACTAAATCATACACCCTGGTCCTTTAATACAGCCATGCTAGGAGCAAGGTTATGATTGTTGACAAAGACGAACGAAATAACAAAAACTAGATGTTAAAAAACATTGTCGTTAACTGAAATAAAAATAAAAAACGATAACTAACTAAAATTGTATTGTAGGATAGCATAACTAACTAAAATAAACAAAAATGAAAGCGTAATTGGCCCCCTGTAGCGTTAGGGGGAGGCTAACTTAGTCGGGGAGACCCAGGTAGGGGTCAGCTGCGTAGTTGGTGGGATTTGAACATGATTTCTATTATCTTTTTATACATACATGTGTACAAAATAATATGAATGCAACAACTGTAGCCTACAGAGTTGTGTTGTGTTTAGTTTGAGTTACAGGCGCTGAGTCACTGTCTTTGTGGTTTTCTTTTTCTTGTTTTGTTTTATTCTGTTTGTCTGGCTTAACATCCTGCATGTGGGATAAACTTGCCCCTTGCCCACTGACTGTGAGCTCCTCTTAACTGAAATTACCTTGGCTAGGAGAGGGTGTCTAACCCCGTCTTAAACCCAAATAAAGTTTTTCTAACTATAAAGTGTGTAAGCAGCACATTTATTTCTGTTTTGGATAGGAAGGTGACTCATTCGACTTTGCCTGGAAGCCCTGATTTGTCTGCATTCTGGTTTGTGAACCGCAACAGATAAAGTACAAATATGAAACAGTAAAATGTTTTCCGTTATGGCTTTGACAGACAGAAACTAAATGGTTATGTGATCAAACCTCCCTGTGCAGCTGTGGGCGAGAAAGAATGCACATTATGCGCTGATGTGACTTCTGAAGGACTCTGAACGTGTCCTTGCTGGATCCTCTTCACTAACTTTTTAAATAAAAAATAATTTAAAAAAGCGGCTTCAGTCGGCTATTGTCTGATTGTCTGTCAGTCGATTAATGAATGTAGAGCTCTGCCTTTCACACCACCAGATGAGAAGCTTCTCTCATAATGGATTATACAGTGTAATTCCTTGTGATTGTGTTTAAGGAAGGACTCTTGAATAGCAAGCTGGAGAAAAGAAGAGGAACTGTTTTCACTTAAGCCCTTTCATCTGCATCTATGGGATCAGTGGAGCGGAGATTTCGGTAGTCTTTATAAAGGAATAAAATGACTTTTCCTCCTTTTATTGTGTCAGTTAGATGTGTGTGTGTCTGCATTAGGTGGGTGGGTGGTAATATTGAAATGGTTGCTTGAATGCAGAGAGGAAGGTTTTATTCGTTTAGTGGCGATAAGCTGTGTGATTACTGACGCTATGCTGTCAGTTCTCTTCTCAGTAAATGACTGTGTAACCTAATGTGCACCTCTGGAAAGGGATTAGTGAATGATATTATTACGACACAGATCGAAAACCCTTTTTAACTCTTTTTGATACTTCTGTCGGCCTACCTCTGTGGTTTATGTGTTTCTGTGTAGCATTCAGTGCTTTGGTGGAAGCACCTCCATCATGCTTCATTTCCTGTTTGGGCTGAAGGTAAAATTAAGTTGTGTTAAAGGAAATGGGATCTGTCGCTGCATGAATTTGGGCTTATAAGAGGAGGTGAGGTGGGTGGCATCTGGGTTTGTCGACGGGCTGCTTGACATTGATTTAAGATAGATTGATGCCAGCTGTCCTTCAGAGAGCGTTAAAGCCTCCACCTGGATCTTTTACCATCTCATCAATTGTGCCAGTTTCTCTGTAATGTATAAACAAGGCTTTGTTTGTCTCTAGGGAAGATGAAAAGTCTCAGAAGAAGCTCATGTGCATTTTAATCATTTACATCATATCTCACGACGAAAGAAACTGCATTGTCTGCTCATCATAAAATCTGTAAGGCTTTATTTTCCATTTCATTGTTCTTTTTCGGGGAAGCCAAGAATCAGAATTGAGAATAAAAAATGTATTTAGCATAATTACCTGTTTACCAAAGATAATGTCCCTTGGATTTTCATGAAGTTTTTTTAGTGGATGTGTCTCCTCTAAAACACTTTACATCAGGACTATCATCTAAAAAATGAGCCGTGGGCAGCATATACAGTAAATGATAAGTCTGCCAGTGTTATTCAGCAAGTTGTGGGTTAAAGATTAAATTTAAATGGTTCTTCTTCTGTGGCCATTTGACGACAAACTGACAATGATAATGTCGGTGTTAGGGCAGCTGGGAGGATCCAAAAGCAGACACAAGGTGGCTTAATTTAAATGTAGAACTGTTCATTGACAGGCTGAATGTGTAAAGGTGGGTTCTGTGGGCTGAGGCGGAGAGCGGGCAGGCTGAGGGAAACCAAGCTCAAAAAACTCAGAGTGGGAGAGGCAAGCAGCGTCTTCACAACCGGAGCGCTGATCTGAGAGGGAGGAAAAAACACAGGCAGTCAGTGGGGTCACATGATGTAGTAAACAGTAAAATAGTAATTGTAAAGTAAATCCAAATTTTCTCATTCAATAGATGTTTCTATCACAATAATTGTTTTTATATGATTTTCATCGCCTAGCCTGATAAGACATAAATAAGACATGATGTCAAAATGTTGTTGATATAAAGCAGCCATTTAAACAGCCATCTCCTTGACTGAAGAGAGAAGTTTTGGTAAAACAAAGTGCTGTGCAGTGCACACACTAAATGTTCATTAAAATGCCGCCATCTCTCAGATGCTGTAATGGTGTTCTGACATGGAGGTATTTTATTCAGCTATATTGTGCAGCTTCTTGTCTAATGAACTGGGCTTTCCATAGCCCCGTTGTTCGTTCTTTGTTCTGGCTTTGATAGCCTGTTGTGACATGCTGCTGTTGTTCTGCATGCAAGTTTGTGATTCACCTTAATGGTCCAGAAATGTACAGAGGGATTTGTTCCACATAAGTAGAGGTAAATAGGTATTAACACTCACTGTTGACAATGCTGCATGACTTTAAGTCCCTTTCCCTCAGGATCAATCTAAAGAGCAATCCAGCGTAGGAGACAAACACACTGAGGGACAGGCACTCAAACTACACCACAAACACTCTGAGTGTGTCGTTACAAACTTGGCTCAGGCCTGTAACACAAGGATGTCCTAAAGCCAAATTAACTTATGTAATTAGTAAGGAAATAAGGTGGAGATACGGATGTGGTTGCTAGTGTGAGGCAGTCGTGGATTAATGGAAGTCTGTGTGTGAGTGTCGTGACGGATGCAAACCCAAACCAAGCTCAAAAGGTAGTTGCTCTCAATACCCACCTCCACCCCTGCAAGACGAAAACAGAGCAGCACAGGAAGCTAGACAGGTGGGCCGTTACAGTGTACAAACTCCACTCATCATGTCAGCCATTAGATGGGGTTTTTTTCCATTCCGAGCATGCTGCTTAATTTATAGATTTGGTGCATACAGGTTCATATAGAATTGGGTCTGTCACATAAGAGCCCAGACAGAATGGGATTTTTGAGCCTGAGCAAATGTTTGATGCGATGCTTCTGCTATAATACGCAGCAGGAAACTGAGATAGAGTTCACAACTGCAGATTTCACGTCCTTCATGCTTTTGAATATGAAAGGGCAGCTGGGTGGATAGTCACTCATCTGTCATATTCTGTTCATTTTACTGCAAAGGTTGTTTTATGGTCTTGTATACATTGAATATGAGGGAGAAAACATTGTATTGGTACAGAGAAACTGGGTGTGCTGTGTGTGATAGATTGGTAGCAGTGTGTTGGTGTCTGTAACAGAGAACCTCATCGACCTCTGGAGAAGTTAATATGCTGACTATTGAAACTCAGCCCTTTTCCTCTCTCCTTTAACATCCCCAGGAGATGATCCTCTGTCCCTGTGACAGCAGTCAGCTCAGACCTGTGTATGTGTGTGTGTGTGGTTGAGGGATGGCTGGATTTGAACAGCTGATGTGGTGTGAGAAGCATTAAATAGTCTCTTTCTCAGAGGCGTGGGAATTTCCACGGGCTGCCTCTTGGCTGCAGAGAGTGATAGATACTTCCTATTAAAGTGGGGGAGGCAATTAAACAAAAGAGACCAGGAGAGCCAATCCCTTGCATCTGTAATCACTCTTCCTCTCTACAGTGGTGCTGCAGAGCACGGCTGCAAACACCAGAGATGCCCTGTTTAATTTTATATTTAGAGAGAGTTTGGTTGTCTGCCGTGCTGTCAGTTTTATTTAAATGTGTTGTTAACTGATCAGGTATCAATTAGCTTTGGCTGCCCACAGTTCCCTGCGGCGCTCGCCATGCATAAAATCTTTGAAATGGCATGCAGTCTCTGTCATTATGTTCTGTGCACATTTTTTCCTGTTGCTTCAAAAAGCACATCAGCTTTTCTGTCCAGCTGTTCGCTCCAGCACTGGCAAAGAGGTGAGTAGAAGTTTTATCAGATGTATAAGTCAGACGCAACAGCCTCCTCCCACATAATTACCTGGGATTACCTGGACTCCTACATCTTTCTGTTTGGTCATTTCCTCGTCTCCTGTTCCCCGGCCAATTCTGCCAAATGGTGCAGATGCAGAGGATGGGAAAAGGGAACCTTGGGAACAACACAGCCTAATAATCGTCTTCTGAAAACATACTCTGCGGGCTCAGGACAGAGATTTAAAAGCTGATCCATTTTCAGACTCTCCTTAAAGTGGCCTATTGTGGGTAACTTTAGCTACGTACAAAGTGCTGAGGCATCTTCACCCAGCTATTACCACTTCAGAGCCTACATAACCATTGCTCAAAACTGTTAAAGAATGTCTGATGCTGGTGTGTCCTTTTGTGTGTGGATGGCTTGACATACTCATACTCAGGGCCAACTGCCATCTGCCAACTTTTCAATTTAGTTTGGATTGAAATTTGTGGTTGGTTTATTTTAGGCCTTCTGTGTTATATCCCACCGCAGGGTCATCAGTCTTTTATCCTGCATGATACATGATGTAGATGAAAAGCCAAATCAATAAACATACTTGCCAACCTCCAAACACGATGGCCTTAATTTTGACCAACCCTAACCATGAATTGGGGAGTTTTCCTCCAGAATCTGTGTGTCAAAACCAGAGACTGTATTTCTTTCTGAAGAATGTATGGAATTCTATAGGCTAGTTCATAATAAGCAAGAGCCTATGTTTTCCTTTTAGCAATGGAGGAGTTACTTATGTAGAGGGGTGGTCTGGGGGTCCTCCCCCAGCAAATTTTTAGCATTAAGCACTTAATTTCCTGCATTCTGGTGAAATTTTCTGCAACAGTTCCTGCCTTTTCTGCATCTGTTTATGGTGGAAATGTTTTAATCTAGGCTATGTCAACAGAGACACAAAACTCAGGTAGAATGTCACAATTCAAAATATAAAATACCAGAATATAATTCAGTAGGTGAATGGCTTTCAAGCATTCTGTATTTGTTTTTCTTTCGTGATTTAGTCTTACCTCCTCTTTGTCTTTTTTTGGGGAAGTTCCTCTTTAAATGTGGCACCTTTTCACCTCAAGGATAAATTAATTCATTTTAATTCAGTTAGAATCTCCTGGACTGAATGTTCAAAACTTTTTGCATCTATCCCATATATCTGTTTAATCTGACATCTCCAGAAGGATTTTTATGAGAGCAAGGCTGTGCTTCTGATTATACATTTTTATATTGCGAAACTCTACCAGCTACGTTACCCGATCACAAACTATTTGCTTGATTCCTGTCACAGCGTCCACCGATGTTGTATCAGCTGGGTGGAGTGTGATCGCGCCGCGTCAATGCTATCAGTTAAAGGATGCATTACTTTTTCCAGTGCGTGAGAAAATTGATGTGAGGTGTGAGGGTGTGGGAAAAGTGTCAATTGGGTGACTCTCATGATCAATGCTTGAGAGTTGGCAGTGATTTCGTGTAAAAATTCAAGACTTGGGCCAGATAAGAAAGCTTGAACATTTACCAACATTTTTATTATCAACAAAAACAGACACCAATTAGAATACAAAAGTTAAATCGGAGTGTGTCAGAGATCGGTGCAAAATAGAGCCCCATTCTGTTACCAGAACAGAGACCCGAATTGACATGAAATCATTAACAACCGACTTTCACCTCCTTTTTGACCTCCTTTTATAGCTCTGTTTCTTGGCTTCACATCATCTCTTGGCTCTCTTTCCTACTGCATCTGAATCTGGGAAAGTCCAAGATTTTCACGTGTCTAAGAATTTGGTGGGAAAGTCCCTGACTGCCTGCTCCTCCTCTCTGTCTTTTGCATGTCGCTTGATCATGCCGTTTCTTCCATAACCTGACTTTTGTGGAATAAACTGGTGTTGTTTGTGCTCGGTGCTAGAAACAGGACATTCTTACTGTGATGGACTATATTGATGTATGTTTTGTAATACAATTTTCACAAAATCTGCTTCGATATTTTCCTTTGCAGGTGTCTTTGATGCTGCTTTGCTATCCCACTGTGCTTGCTCACTCATACACATGTGCTACTGTTGAGCCTGGGCAGTTAGATACAGAAAGGAGCACACACACTCAGAGCTATAGAGTTTTAACACTGTGATCCTAGCTTTACACTATGAAATAACACTTTAAATGATGACAATGTAGACCGCCATCGCTCTAGTAGTTAATGATAACAATTTAGGCTATAATGCTCCAAAATAATTCACAACAGCAGCTCTGCTCATACTTGAATTCAGTTTCCTGCAGTGTATTATTGCAGAAGCAGGTAATTTTGCCCAAAATAAATCACCACCACCACTAATGTCAGAAGAAATTATAAAACTTTTATAAATTAAAATGGTAACCTTGACTGTAAAATAGCAGAGAGGGTAAACAGGGTAAACATTATTCCTGCTTAACATCTGCATGTTAGCATTGTCATTGTGAGCATGTTAGCATGCTAGCTTTAGCATTTAGCTCAAAGTACCCGTGTGTCCAAGTGTAGCCTCACAGAGCTGCTAGCTAGGCTGTGTACTCTTAGTCTGGTTTGGGCATTTTATGTCTTTCCTAGCTGGGAGTTACCAGAAATGACAGGAAATAAAACGATGCGAAACGACATACAACAAAGACTCCAGGCCAGGCTCGAACAAAGAACGTTGCATTTCACAGTCACTCAATTAAACAACACCACATAATGCAGCTGAGTTTTAACAAGGTCGAGGTCGCATCTGAGTTTTAACAAAGTTGAGGCAGTCAGTCACAAACTGGTGGGGGATATCGAAAACTCATCGTATAAACAGAAGAGAGCAACTAACTCATTATGTTTTATGGAGATGGAAGCTGGTTGAACATGAACAAATATTGCAAGAGTTTGGTTGAGCAGTCAGGTAACAGCACACTCTGTTACCTGACGTCTTACATATTTCCCCTTTATTGAGCTTCATTTTGAGACTTTGTTCTTTTTATTCAAGGCTGCTTCTGTCTTGCCTGAATTGAGAGTGCTGACTCTTCAACTGAAGGTCTTTTTCTGTTACCTATAAATCTATAAATATAACTCAACTCATGGCCTGTATTGTGCTTTCACAATGATAACTATTTGAGAACCCATTAAGCAAGCTATTGTATTGTTGGCAAGAAAGACAGAAACTTTGATAAACTGCAGGTATGTTAACTTGAAAGATTAATAAAGCTAAGAAGAAAGGCACAATACAGACATCAGTGCCAGTGGTGGAAGAAGTATTCAGATCCTTTGCTATAGTAAAAGTAGCAATACCACTTTAGTAGAAGTATGCAGTATCAGAAAAATGTGCTGAAAGTATCAAAAGTAAAGTTATATATTGTGCAGAAAAATGCTCCCTTTTATTGTTAGAAGGAAGAACTATATTCAGAAAAATCTATTTAATATCACCAAATTAGGAGATGCATATTCTCTGGACAGGAGGGGCATTAAAAAGCAGAAGTATAAAATTGCATGAAATGGAAATACTTAAGGAAAGTTCAAGTACCTCGAATCTGTGGTTAAGGTACAATACTTCAGTAAATGTACAAACATTCCACCACTACTCAGTGCCTGTTCCTTGAATTGTATTTTGACTGCATCTACAACTATAAAACCATTAAAGAGGTGGTATTATGCTCATTTTCAGGTTCAAAATCTTAATTAGGGGTTGTACCAGAACAGGTTTACATGGTTTAATTTTCAAAAAACACCATATTTTTCTCATACTGCACATTGCTGCAGCTCCTCTTTTCACCCTGTGTTGTACGCTCCGTTCTTGAGCTACAGAGTGATGCATCTTACTTGTACAAAATCTTTGTTGGGAGTTGCACATGCGCAGTTCCCAGGTAAGGACTACTAGCCAATCAGAAGCAGAGAAGGGCGGGTCGTAAGAAACAAGGTAGTGAGATCCAAATCAAAGCCGCCTCAGACAGTGACCGTAACCTAGCAGATGGTATAAGTTACTCACAAGTCCACAACCACACATTGTTCCACATCTTACCATCAGGACTAAACGTTGAACTGTTGCCGGTGTTCTGACGATCTATGCTGCCTTGCCGAAAAATGCTTCCATAGCGCAAATCGATAGACTCGACTCTACTCGGCCCTGCTCCGTTTTCCATTGCAGATAGTACCCAGAGATAGTACTTAGCTTGTCGTCATAGCGACGCCACACACAACTGCCACGACGTTATGTTCAATGCGACACACACACCAGCTCTTAAAATATATACAGTCTACGGTTAAAACGTTTCAACATTCCTCAGAATGTAAAGACAGATAAGCGGTATGAAAACCTTCCAGCTGTGTTTTCCTCTGCCGTTGTTTCTGCAGCGTTCTGTGTGACAGTGGGAGCAGAGGGCTCTGTGAGCGGGCGGCTGGCCGGCCTCACATGCTCCTCCTGCGGGTTGGCACAGGCTTCCCCCACAGCCACTTGCTGAGCTCCTCAACTCCGAAAATATTCAAGCACATTTTTCTTGTAAAACAGTCAATATTCGAAATCTACACAGCAGCTGATTTCACCTCGAAACTTCTCAGAAGTGGATTTAGTGATGAAATTTCATACGAAAACTGTAAAATATAAAACTTTTTGTTGCTGGCCTCTGTCTGGTGCAGCAATGATAATGCAGTGAATAGTGACAATTCTGACGATCAATCAGCAGTCTGTCGTGTTTTCACTTTGTAGTATCCCTCAGCTCGCTTGAACCTGGAAGGAGGTGAGGTGATACGAAAAAAGTACCAGGACGCAGGTAAAGGTGCAACATTTCTACAATGGAAAACCAGACAAAGTCAAAGAGTCGAGCCAAAGGGCCTTCGCTCAGACTAGCTTGGTTTGAGGGCGTGCCTGACCACCGCTAGTCGCTTGGCAAGCTTTATGACGTGTTTTCATTGTGACGTCACAAGTAAAGGAAGTGAAGGGCTGGACTACAAACGAGCTGTTTTCAGGCAGTTCAGAGCAGAGCTTTCTGTGGGAGATGGGAACTCCCTTTGGGCTGGACTTTGGGCTTTTTCACTTTGCAAACCTGTTACATGCACAAAAAATACATACATAACTCAAAAAAGGAGAGGGAAAAAGTCAAAAAGCATAATACCACCTCTTTAATTAATAAAATAAAATAATTCACAATGCAAATTTTCTGGGTTCCCATTTTATTCCTCTCTTTAAAAAATAATAATATCCTCCCAGTGTGTAGATAAACCTCCAAGGATGCACTGTTGCAATGAGCGTATGGACGTTTCTTGTTTTGTGTGTGTTTGTGCATTGATGCTGGTGATTCCACTGTTTCTGCACTTCACCTGTTGTTACACAGAGCTGCAGTCTCTATTCATTCAACTTACACTATAAATTTCCAGCTAAACTGACGCTTTTTGAAGACCCTTTTCTCTCTCTCTCTCGCCTGCCATTCACCAGCCTTGTGCAGACTTTTGTGAGCATTTCGTGCTGCTAGCAACTACATGCACGTTGCAGTTTCTCGCAGGTCTGTTTCAAGTAGCCGGCTATTTAAAAAGATGAAATATTCTTTGTGTGGTTCATCAACGGTGATAAATTATTATTACGTCTCAGACATTGAGCACCCCCATATCGCCAAAATGGTATGACCCTTGTTTCGCTGCGAAGCTTCGACCGTGAGATTGTCGAATCAGGCTCCGCCCATTAAAGCATCAAATCTTTGACTATTGGGGGACAGCCCTAATGAATAACAAAACTTTTTAGATGTATTTACATGATAAATAAATGTATTATTATTATTAAAACATATTTCATACTTGTCATCTGATAACCCACCCCCCATCTGTTGTAAAATTGGTATGGTCGAAACAATTGGACATTTGGATGCCTTTTTCTGTTTGCACATATATTTTTGATGCAAGCTGGATAGGATTGTAAGGCTACAGCTTTTAATATCAACGTTAGTTTAAAAAGCTGACAAATTATGAAAAAATGCCTGTTGCAATTCCCCAGAGACCTAGATGATGTCTTTTAAATACCTTGTTTTGTCTGACCAGCGGTCTAAAACACAAATATATTTAATTTACAATGACATAAAACAGAGAAAAGCAGCTAATCTCAATACATTACTAAAAAGATGAATTATCAAAAATGTGTGTGTCTGCTATTGTAGGTTTAGTGCCCATGTGTTAAAGAAAAAGCAGTGAGACCATCCTAATGTTCATTTAAAATCTTGATATTATATGGGGTTCTTTTTTTTTTGGCTGTTGCACATCCTAAATATTTCTCTCTCTTTCTGTCTCTCTTTTTCCCTACTGGGTGAACGGTCTTCAATGCCCTTGCTCCTGATGGGTCACCTTCTTCACCCCTTGATCCTGGCTTTCCTCTGGGCTCCACCCACCTCCCCTCCTGCTCTTTTGGCTTGATGTCTTAGGTAAGTGTTCTGTTTTAAAGTATTACTCACAGTCTGCCTCCCTTGACTGTGGCGCTGTGTGGGATTCTTTTCCAGCAGCAAAGTGGACTGGACTGGACATTTAGCCCAAAGCAAACTAAGATCTTACTACTTACAACAAAGCAGACGTAATGCTTTCTAGCTGGGTTTATTCTACAAGGTTACAAGTCTCTGGTTTATTCATGTAGTGCGAAAATGAAGTTTTAACATGTTATATGTTTTAGCAGTGGATTTTAGGACACGTGAAAATAAATAAGATGTAATCTACTACAACAACACGGCATAATCATGTCATCTTCTGTGGGAGACCGTAAACAAGAAAATGAAAAAAACATAATAATCCCACTATGACCTCACTGCCTTGGATATTTTTATTGATGCGTAGGTGGTCTACCAACCAGGCAGCTGTTACAAATTGTGGCTGCGGCAAAAATAGACCTTTGTGAGACATGTAATATGCCCATTGATGTAAAAAAGTAAAAGTTGAGAGTAAAAGTAATAAATGGGAGGGAGGGAGGGAGGGAAAGAAAGAAAGGAGGAGCAGCTCAGAAGGAATATTAAGTGAATGGACGTCCCTTCAGACTGACAGTATCTGAAGAGAGGATTGTTATCCTGTTCCTGCATTTTTAAGCTTGGAATTGATTTCACAGTTCAATTTTTATCTTATTTTTAAAGCTGTGCATCTGTGTGGCTCATGCCCGAGAATCTTACATCTAATGTCACCTGGGTATGTGATCGTGCACTGCACACAAAACATGTGTGTGACTGTAGGATTGGTATTTGTGTGTTCACTAGGACTGGAAGGAACAATTCCTTTATTAAAGTGGATTTCACTGTGGAGGCAGCCGGTGGTGTCCTGCGACATTACCCAGTACCCTCACACACATTTTCTTTGCACACACACACACAGAATTCACCTCATTTTTACCGGATAGCTAATCTATGTAGCATGGCCTTTATTTCCACTTGAACCTTTTCACAGGATGGACAGCACGTCACATCTGATCACTGCTCCCCCTGGTGGTGTTTGTTGACAGAACGCACACTGTCAGACTGCCTCAGTGTGGCTTTAACAATTTCTGCACGTGTGTTCAGTCACATTAATGGATTGTGTTTACCGCCCTGCTAAATGGTGTGTTGTTGTTATCACAGTACAATATTTCATCTCAGTCAGACCCTGCTGAGATGCACTTGCAGTGCATTATCAGAGTATGTCATGCTCATAGTAGCAGGTTCACAGTGGGATTTCTTCCCCAGCCTGTACGCCCACCTTAACCTCTCCACTAAGAGTGGGCACAGTGGGGAGAAGTGTTTCAGCGAGGTACGCAAGCACAGCTTGATGTCAGCACAGCTCATCGATACTGAGATCTCATCCTGTGCTCCAGCTCTTGCTCTACCGGAGTGCTCCACTAGATGGTATGACATAGTCAAGAGTGAAACAGTTGCTGCAAGAGGGGAGGAGGGAGATATTACGTGTGTGTGTGTGTATGTGTGTCTTAGGGTTTCATCAGATTAAGCAGCTCTTTATTCGGGAGATGGAGAGTAAACATTTGCTTTTGTCAGTCCTCCCCTGTGAACCCTCTCATTGTTGTAGCTTAGGGGTGAATTTTGTTAAAAGTCAACTGTGTTACACATGTGGCTGTGGGAGTGTTAGCAGTTTTGTTATGTGTGTGTGCGTGTGTGTGTGCGTGTATGTAAACCTGTCAGTGTAGATATGATATCCACCTATTAACACCTGACAGTTGCCCCTGTGCCCCTTGTGTTCGCTGGCGCTGCCCGTACTGAGGCTACGTTCCTGAAACTGGCTCTGACAGTGATTGTCAGGTTTCAGGAACGTGAGACATGTGGTGCACAGCACAGCAACAGGGTAACAAGACCTGATGGGGCCTTGACTGGTGAAGTGGATACAAATAATTGGGAATGTTACACTTTAAAACCACGCAGGTACCTTGGATTAGTTGAGCAGTGTTTCAGTAGCAAAGCAGAGAGATCAATACGGCTTGTTTATTCACTTGTGAGGCAGTTCTATCAATTGCATTCTGCCAGCCAGCAGGTCAGACTGCATCACATTCAGGGCTTTAGGTGGAGCTCCTCCGGCTCTCTGATGATACAGCAGGTATCATTAAAGAGCCAGAGGAGGGTCCTGAGACAAAAATACTAAACGTGATCAAAGTGCTTGAATTTCCCAGCTCTCGTGTTGCATAATTGATGCTGTTTGTAAAATGGATATTGATTCAGGGCATTCAGTTTGCCTTAAGAGCTGATGACTCGCTCTCAGGTAAACCTCTGTTGTCTCAAGTTGTCAATAATATATTTGTTAAAGAACTGGCCAAGAAGCAAAACTCGACATAACTTGATCATCTCTTTCCTACTATTCTAGATATACAAGGAAACAAAATCACAGAGAGGGTCATGTATGCCTCTTCTTGTTATCTTGTCTTCTGCTCTGAACACCAAAATCCAGTCAGAACCAACAACCTAAACAAGCAAATCTCACTCCATGGTCTTCTAATCTGTACAACCGGACAGTCAAAGGTCACCCTGCCCCTTTTGAGTTATTCAATAGACAGTGATTCAGCAATGGACAAGACAAGAGCTGACCAGCTATTGACCTCTAGTTTTTTGGGTAATTCTTTAAATAACCGTCTGTTTTATTTATGCAGTGATAACAGGGTATGCTTGTGCAAACTCCCAAAAAGAAAACAAAAACCTGACAGCAGCTTAAATAAGGTTCAGGAAAACTTTTTTTTAATGTCAGAGCCAAGGCAGACTTCTGTCATTAAAAATAGTCTCTCTCTCTCACAGTAATATTCAACATGTTCCAGGCAGAAAGTTAGAGGTTTTCAAGGTTGCTAATTTGCACAAATCCCCATAGCAAGTTCAAGGCGGTGTTGTTCAGTCTAATCATGTTCACAGTCAGAGTCTTAGATGATTATGGTAACAATGAGCACTTGTACCACAGTGTTACCTGCTAAAGGTCATTTACTCTAATGGCTCCGACCGCTGGAGAGACTATATTTACAGCTTGTCTGCAGAAGAAAGAGAAAAAAAAAGAAGTCAATGTGCAGACAATGTGGCTAATGCAGTTTTCAAGCAGTACCATTCATCATCAGTATCATTGTACAGCATTACATACATTGCAATTCATTTAGTAGACTCCTTTGCAATACTAATACAGTTTATTTCCGAAGCATCTTTTGTCATGTTTGTTGAAATTCTCTTTAGCTCAGTAAATCAGGTGCATGGACACAAAAATGAAACAAACCTGGTATCTGCCAAGCACCAAACAGACAAAGTTGGCAACTACCTGGTGAACAAAGTGCAGCTGAAGAGCCAGATGTTTTCCCCAGGAGTTGATGGAAACCAGCACAGAGCCAAAAGGAGAGTGAATATTTGACTTCATTTCATCAGGCGGTCAGGAGCATGACTCCAAATGAATGCTAATTTAGACCCATGTCTGCAGGAAATATGTTTGCTATATTGACTTCACTGAATATGATACATAAGTCTGTTTTAGTGGACTCAGTTTTCCACAACACTCTGCACAATGTTAGTTTGCATCATTTCAATTCAGAGCAAATGTTACTTAAATCTGCTGCAAGTACTTTATATTTTAATAGCTTTTTTCAGGGGTTCTTACTACAAGTGGTCATTTGTATATGCAATCTTGAAAGCAGACCATAGACAGTATATCTTTACCAGAATTATTTTATTGTCAAGAGAGCTTTAGTTAGGATTCTAGAAATACTGACGCTACAGTTTGTCCTAACCAGTGCCCTTCTTGAAACTGAAAAAGAAGGCATCATTTAAATTCAAAATTATTTAAATAACTCGTTTAGATATACTTTCTGTAAATGTAGACCAGGGATGACATTTCAAAGTTGTCTCCACACTGCCAGGGATACAGTTCTTGGGGAGAAATGCAGAAATTAATTTGCATATATGTATTTATTTATTGGACTAAATGTAGTCAAATGTAAACACGTTCAGTCTAAAAGTGCTGGAATCAACCCACAAAATACCCACCACATGTAAGATTTTAAATGTACAATGTAGTAAACTCCCCCCAGGGTGCTAAACCCCCCATTTACAAAATATACTTCAACTCAGTGCCCTCAGTAGTACCGTCACAATATCCAACAACTGAATCTTAGTTTGTAAACTTTCTCCACTTTGTTCAGTCCTAGTGTTGCTAATCCTCTCTTCCTCGGTTTAAGGATTTCAAAAAGATCGTGTGCCTCAAGGCTTCCTGTAGGAGGTGCTGTGGGAGTTTGAGGTGATGTGGTCATTGCTGTGAGTAATGGAGTCCTAGTAACAGGCAGAGCAAGAGCTGCACTCACGTTCTTAGTTATAAAGTTGATTTAAAGTCAACATCAGACTGTAGTTCCTCATTGTCGAGCTGAAACTGCTTTTTGTGTTAAGAGAACATTAAACGCTGATGCTTTGGAGGGGAGAAGTGTTATTTCTCGTGAGGCTTTTGTAGAAAAAAATTATTTTAACTCTACAAAGTTAGGTGTTGAAAATAACTAGGGTTCTTTTCAAACCAGTCATACATGAAACCAACCCAATCAGATGTGGTAAGTACATTAAATAGTTCTGATGAAAGAAACATTTCTGAATAGAAGGGGGGGAGGAGTAGATTTTAGTAATTACATTAGCTTAAAACACAGACAGGTTCAAAAACTGGCGATCCTAATTAAGTTTGTTAGATTGCCAAAGGCAGACTTGTTACTCTGATTTTTCTAAACTACTAAAAGATAGTTCACAAGATTTCAATGGAAATATCTATAATATATCCTTTTACACCAAAATTAGTGTGGATGTGCAGGTTTTTTAAAGACGAGTGAACCTGCTAAAAATAGGTGATAGGCGCCTCCTTTCATATTGCCAATAGAGGAATTTGCCCGTTCTGTTTTCATTGAATGCAATGAAAAACCGGGTTAGTTGACAGCAAAAAGCAGCATTGAGGCCAGGGACAATGTTACAGTGGCTGATGTGAGTAGCTCATAGACTGTATAAAAATAAGGTGTAGCAGTGATGTTTGTGATTTAACAGCACCGTGCTGGGATAGGTGACTGGTGTGTATACGGTGTTGTGTGCTTTAAAGGACACAGCTATAAAGTAACAGCTGACAGACTGTTAGACAACCATTCTAATTTAACATAAACATATGGATGAGACATTTATAGACATTCGCAGATAGAAACACACAAAAGAGTCACGCTGGAAAAGAAGCGCAAATTAGCATATCCACCCGAGTGTCATGTTTACCTTACTGCCAATCAGAGCTGCAGTCATTTCACCTGGAGTGAATGCTGATTGTACCCTTTCACACTAAAGACAAAAGACGGTGGGTTTTTTTTTTGTCCATTGTAAAAGGGAATGTGATCCACTGAAACTGAAAAGGACAGGTGCATTGCAGACACAGCTAATGGAGGTAATTAAGGTACTTCTAAACGCTCGAAGCCCGCTTGCTGCAATTTGGTCACTTATGCTTGAAGATAGAACATTATTTTCAGTGTCCCGTCACTCAGGAATCATAGAAAAACAGCACTCTTTATAGCTCCAGAAGTCTGAGAATCATCATGCTTTTAAGATTTCTTCAGTGCCAAAGTGATACAGTGATAGTTATCTGTACATCGAGGGACCTGCTCCAAAACTTAGAGCATGGTGGGTTGGGACTAGATGATGGGTGTGTTAAGAAAAAAGCAGTAGAGAAAGGAAATATGATGTCAACAAAGGCTGGAAAGCAGAATAATGCAGCCATATAGAAAAACATAAAAATGCAATCCATCGGATGATATGATATTGATGGTGCACTGGGGGGCAGTGAATGAAGCTGTGCAAACATAATTTGTTTCTGTTATTCTACCAACTCAAAAAGTATCTTTTTTTTTGCTTTGCCCTCTGCTTCCATACCTGCTGAATGCGAAAAGGGTAGGTACTTCCGAAGTACATTGCAGTACAGTGTGAAAGCTGAGGAAAGACCAAGTATTGTTGCTCATGTCTGGATGCGGTCTACCTCATGCTTCATGAGGTCGACTGATGCCAAACATTTGGATTTGTGCACGTTTAAATACACTGCTGAGTCATCTTCTTTCAAAACATCTATTCAAACAAAGTAATTTCTGTAGTTTGAATGAGTCTTCACTTCTGCAGGCACTCATCGGTAGGAGGGTTTTATTATTGCAAAGAGGAGAAAAGAGAAGAGATGATCCCCGCGGTGATCTGCAAAACAGATGATGCGACAGTCCTCATAGCTGTTCTCTAACCTGCCCCAGATTTTCATAATTGTTCAAGTTCACTTCCAAGTTACGCAGTCGGCACGAATTTGCTATTGATGAATACACCACAGCGCACATAGTACCTCACATTTTGGTGTGTCAGCAAATGTTATTTATATTTTTTTTTTAAATTGGTCATAGTTCTGAGAAAGAAGTCTGTTTTTCTTGCCTTTCCTTCGTGTCTGTGTGTTTGCTTAGGCCTACTTGTTAGATAAATTGTTTATCTTGTGTGTTTACCCTGGGAAGATCTGTGGTCATGTCTGCAGCAGCTAATGGGGTTCCAGGTAAAGATGAAAACATAAAATGTTAGTCTGCAGTGCTTTGGAAGAAATCTCTCTTATCTTTATTATGGTGTCTGCTCATGCATTGCGGACTATCTGTTAGATGTCTTGCAGCGTTTGAAATTTGTGGTTTCATAAAATCGCCCTCATTTTTGTCCATTGTTTTCTCAAGACTCAAGATAACCAGCGATAAATAGAAGACTCTTATGTGCTCCATTGCTTACTTTCTTTTTCTCGGTCACTGTCTGAGGGCTGTCATGCACTACAGGCTGAAAAGCATTTAGCTGTGTCTTTTCTGCACTGCCTGTAAACACACACCTTTTCACAGTATAGGAGCACAAGAGTTGGTACACAACAGCAACAGCACTGTAAATGAAAGTTGAAGAAAGTTTGGCTCATAATACAGAATTTAACAGAAGCATCAGCTGTGCATCCCTACAGCAGGTAAGCAATTCCTCATAATGCAGAATTTAGAGCTGTTAAGTATGGATCAACACTTCTGGAATCTGAAAGGGGTTGTGGTTCAGTAACATTTTCCCTAATTTAAATCTATTTTGCATCTCTTGAATTGAATCTAATTACGTTTAGCTTGAATTATTTGTAAAATGATTCATACATGATGCTGTGATGTTTCATCTATTTCCACCATCAGGCCAAAATGAAAATTTCCTTTATCAGCATCACTTTTATTGGCCAGTTGTATGTGTACACATACAAGGAATTTGACTCCAGGCTTACATTGCTCTCAGTGTACACAGAACAAGCACAAACCAACAGGACAACAAGCTCAACAAAAACAGACACAAACTACCATGTGGAGACACATACACACAAGCATAAACAAAAAGACCATTTGCAAGACAATAGTGTAATGGAGCAGAGTGCAAAGGATGCTGGAATACTTATTATTGTGCAGGTATTTTTATGTACATGAGATAGAATATGAACAGCAACTGAATTATAACAATGAAAACTAAATAGGAAATTGTATACAGGTGACCAAATACCTTCAAAATTATTGACATTCACATCTACCAACAAATGCTAGCGCATTAACATGTTAATTTAAGTTGGTAAACATGCTAAGGATTATACTTGATCAGCATAAGCGCAGAAGCATTGTCATTGTAGGACTGCTGACGTGCACTCAGAGCATCACTAGCATGACCGTAGAGACTGTTAAGCTGATGATACACAGGGCAACATTTTGAGCAATGTTGCTGGGTAATCTTGCTGGTGGCAAGTCCGACTATGTTTTGAATGGATAGCGGTGGTGCGGGTAGGGTGGTGCAGTGATGGTGGAAGGGGATTATGGTAGTAATCTTTACTCATTACCATTGACGGCAACATTGCCCAGCACCGTTGCTCTAAAAGTTGCTCCGTGTATCATCAGCTTTAGTCTTGTTTATTCAACTGGTAAAAAGCACAGTATACAGAAAAAGTAATGTAATATTAATACATTATATATTGATTAAATAATATTAATATATATATAATAATATTAATATAATATCCTTAAATGATTTTCAGTAAATCAGTGTACCCCACTGACTGGCATACTCCTTATTCCACAGTTTACAGTATTGTGTCATCCAGCTGCATATTTTACTTTCATCAGGTTGGACTTTTGTTACGTCAGCTTTGTGCCTGAGGCTAATGAGATAGTAACGAGCAATTTTAAGCCTGTCTGTGTCTCAATTATTATTTTCCTTCTCTTCCTCTTATAACATCCAACACTGAGTGATGAAGTGGATTCAGATTTAATTTTTGTGGGAAATCCATTTGCTCTGCCAGAGCCAGAAGCGATCTGCTGGTACGTTACAGTGTGCTGAACAACCAAATCACCTTAATAAGATTAATCATTCAAATAATTAAGGTTTTGTCTGTATTCCTTCTGAAACTGATGAAATGCCCTTCCTGCCCCGCTAAACACAAAGCAGCTAGCACCAAATGAAGTGCCGTGTTGAATCATTTGCTAGCATTTTGTTGCATCTGGCTGATGTTTAAAGAAAAAAACTTCACACTGTTCTTATGTTTCTCTGATACTGTGTGTTCAGGCAACATGGAGAGCCTGTTGGTTTGCTGGGAGCAGATTTGTCCTACAGAGAACCAGCCCTTTGACTGGGGAGGCTGGGATACTGGGTGATAACACCATGAACTATGAGTTTGAAATGATTCTAGCAGTGGGGGATGGACAGAACTGTTTTTAGTTTTACTATTTAAATGTACACACGGACCCTAAAACATGCACATACACACT
Source organism: Micropterus salmoides (assembly GCF_014851395.1). Taxonomy (NCBI): domain Eukaryota; kingdom Metazoa; phylum Chordata; class Actinopteri; order Centrarchiformes; family Centrarchidae; genus Micropterus; species Micropterus salmoides. Next base: position 26,663,325 of record NW_024040041.1, on the reverse strand, counting down.
CTTAAATACACAGACACATACTGTCTTTCTCTTTTTCTCTCACACGAAAATGCACACCTTTAAACACAAATAAACAGGTATCACACTGTTCTCCAACTCTGCAACTGTGCAAAAAAAAAATCAATACATTGTGCTTCTCAAATAAACTTCCAGTCCACTGTTCCCTGTTCCCTGCGGTGCTTTAGCAAATAAAGGCTAGAAATCATGGAGATTCTTAGCTTTGGCAGAGTAAAAGTAAAGAAGTCAATATTTTGTCCTCATATATTGCAAACTGGTTTTTAGCAACAGGTACCCAGAAAACTATTATTTCTGAATTTGTATGCTGCAAATTGTACGCTGCTCTGGCTGTTATTTACATGACTGCAATGTATATGACAAGTACATTCAGACCACACAGATGGGTGTTTGCACACCATTTATACTTTTGCATGCTGGGTTGTGTGTGTGTGTGTTTGGGAAGGAGTCAAGAACAGTTCAAAGGATCATAGAGAGTGTATAAAAACCCAGCTCCTCATGGACCTCTTGTGGTGCAGTTCCAGCTCAGCCGCTTCCAAAAGCCATCAGCTCTCTAATGAAGTGCTGAGCATTGGGATTGCCGCCATTCAATACATACTCCCGCAGTGACCCAATATGAGTTTTCCTCTCTCCCCTGTCCTCCAACTCTTTAATTTCCAAACCTGACTCTATATCCCACTCTTTCTCCATCCATGCTGAGGCGTCGGGGCCTCTTCCAATCACTTGCATTTTCTCTGGTAGATTAAGAAAGCCACAGGGGACAGCTCTGAATGAAGGAGGAGGACCACGAGAAAGGAGAACAAATGCATCTAATACTCCAGCCATTGCCACCCTCTCTGTCACGAGAGGGGTGTGTGTTGGCGTTTGAACTAAATGGTGTGATTAGATTTGTCCTGTGTTCCAAAAGTAGCCCTGCCCACCCCGTGTCCCGAGGCTTTATGTGCTTTCCACTTCCACTAAAAGCATCACAGCTCCGCCTTTGGGTGCCAACGTGCCATTTGAGAGAAGTTGTTTGGTAAAGTGTGGCTTGTAGTGGAACCCCGCAGAGAGGGTGATGATTGAGGCTGATGGGAGCAGAGGAATAGCAGCGAGCATTTTGGCCCTACAGGGCTGCATGTTACACTGACGACGTCATTAGAATGGATAGATGAGGAGCCCGGGAGTTAAAATGTGTTCATGTTTGTTGATGCTGGAAGGGTACACATTTGTAGAGGCTAGTAAATGTTGCATACTTGGTCATCTTTACACTGTTTAAGGATAATAGCATTACAAATATTTACCAATGTTGTCATCAATTTACTGTCTACTGTGATTCTGGTTTGGGTTGCAGAGACAGCAGTCTGAAGTAGCTTGGACATACCAACCAACAGCCATGTCTTTCTGCTACTTTGTATTGATCTTGTGACGTTCTCAGGCTGATTAGTGCAGGGTAGGTATTGAGAAAGATTTAAGATTTAAGCACCAGTGATTGATTGACAAGGTTTTGATTCCTGAAACGGAAGGTTGGACTTACTGGGTATCTGTCTACCATGCCTGTGTCAAGGCTAGGTCTGGGTATTGTTTGAAATATTTGGATGCCTGTGCTGATGCAAGACCTGAGATCCTATACCTACACCAAAAATATAAATTTTTGATACCTTACTACTTTTCAATTTTTTCAAAGAACTTTTTTCTGAATACATTTTAATGATTATAAATTTGAACATTCCCTGCTTTCCCTTCTTTTGTTTACCACATATGTAAAAGTACAGGCTCAAGCTTCAGACTGCTCTGAAAACTAGGTTTCCAACATTTTATTTTTTTTGTGCCGAGCTGTTGTCAGCTAGGCAGGGATGTTCAGTAGGCTATCTCGCAGAAAGTGCCCTTTTGGTTGTTAAGAAAAGTTAATAACTTACAGAAATGGCACATATAAATGTACAAGTATAGACAAAAAAACGCTTAGGCTACACTTTTAAAGAATAGAATGAGAGACATTTTATCTTTATATACAAGAACTGATGAGGAAAACACCATAAAGTTACAGACGTATTACCATTGTGGTCCTTGTTGTAGTCTGATAAAGATGGCAAGAAAAGCCACGGATGCATAAGCGGAGATAGCATGGGTGCGGCCGCCCCAGGGCCCCGGCTGGTAGGGGGCCCCGTACGTACGCCACACAATTTCGCTCTGTTGATGCGGACTAACAATAACGCTTCATGCAGCTTTGCTGTGCCATCAAAATTCATCAGCTCTTATCAAATGAAACGTCTCATCACTCATGGTTTCGATGGTAAACCACTACAAGAATTATGGAAGATTTTATTGGACTTTAATATTTGTAATCCACAGAAAACAATCCACAAATGTGTACTATGATGTGCAGATATTTCACAAGTACTGTTTACTGTTTGTGCAGCAGGTGCTCTGTCTTTCCACCTCTTCTACCACACACCACACTCACACGCATTACGCCACACAGATGCACCCTCGTTAAGGGCTAGGGTTCCAATTTTGGATTCATTCATGCACAAGATTTATTTATATATTATTTATATTTATTTCTTTTAACATCTTTTTACATTTTTTCTTCATATTGTGCAGGACTACTGTAAACCAATAGTCCTGCATATATGAGTGCTAAAAGTTAAAATGTTAACTTTTGTTTCCCAGGTTAACCCAGGTTGATGTTTTGGCAGCGGAAGCACAACAATCACACGGAAGGAAGTGCTGCCCAAGGGCAAAGCACCTGTTCTACAGTTTCTGCCAAAAACTTGTTGTGCGTGTGTATGTGTAATGATATACAGTGTGTCCAAAACCTAATATATGGATATATTCATCCATCCATACTTTTCTTTTGCCTCCTGGGTGTTGACTGGGTGGGCAGGAGAAACACCAGGGAGATTTCAGTGATGAGGAGCAAACATGACATATATTTATCCACAGGATGTAATTCCCAAGCTGTCATCTGAGTTGTTATTGTTGTTTTCAGGCTTGTTGGTACATTGCACCCAAGGTGATATTCCAGTCTGCACGGATGGATAAAGCACAGCATGAGTGCACTGTGTTCCACATCCTGGGGCATGTGTCCCCCAGTTATATGAGTGTAATATTTGGTTATTTGTCCTGCCTCTGTGAAGGTGAAGGAATGTGTGCAATAATGTTTTACAGTACCTCAGGTTAAAGTGAAGAGTATCTCTGCAAAAACACCATTTACTTTTTTAATGGTTTAGTTTGTCTTGTTCGATTGAATGAGCAGTAAATCTGATATAATAAGTTGTGTTTGGGCATACTTGACATTCTTGCTCCAAACACACACGCAGTCAACCATTCAACGCGTTTTAATTAGTTCCTTTGGTTTGTTCTGTCTTAATTAACTTGAATGTGATCAACCTTTGTGCAAACATAACCTTCAGTCACAAAGAGTCTTGCCGTTTCCACATAGAGCAACACAAATATTTTTGTCTGATTTGCTTAGAAAGTTTGATATCTGAAAGATCTTTAAATATACACTTCACCTAGACTTTACTGTAAAATGACAAATTGTCACATTTAAATTTCTGTTTGTGCACTGATTTAACAGTACACAAAAAGGCTTTCCATTATGCCAGCTGTCAGTCTCATATCACTGTTGGTAAATACATTGTGTTAATTAGTGAGTTTTGGAGGGTTTGGTAGGTGTTCTTGAAAGAAAGACAACTAGCACACCTCCAAAATGTTGAACTATTTAAAGTCTTTTGTCAGAAAATCATTGCAGGCCATATTGTAGCTCTTGCTGATGTCAGCATTTGCAGGTTACAGCCCTTTTCGTTAATATAAGAATGAGTTACGCTTTTTTTCCCCCCTGTGTTGTAATGTCTGTAAGATTCACAAAATTATGTTTAATCTTTTGAACTTTGTAAATTTAGTAATTACAGACCAAACAAGAACAGCGATACTGAATGACCTGATTATTTTTGTGTAATGCAATTCCTAATCCCAGATTTATTTGGGTTGTACGTTGTTAAAAAAAACAACAAAACAGCAAATCATGTTTGAATGGCATGCTTTTTGCATTTAATTTTTCAAAGTTTAAATGGGTTTAAGTGAGTTAATGTGGCCAGTGATTCATTAATCACTACATTTGCATCCTCTACTACCTCAGACTGATTTTAGGGCTGCATGCTGAATTTTAAAACTGTCATGCAATGGACTGGTGTTTATCATGGATTGTATCCACTAAAACCATGACTACAGTTTGTCACTTAAGCAGTTAACCACAAAAGATCACATTTTACATTGATTGAAGGACAAATGGAAGACATTGTTAAACTGCTTTATAATTGTTTTATTTTTTCTAAAAGCCTTTACACACCAGGATTTAAAACAAGCGGATCCTCAAGCTCTGATTGCTGCGATTCCATTAATTGATTTCGCTGCAATCAGAGGACGCAGCTTTGGTGAACACGCCTCTTTGACAATGCTGAGCTTTAAAGGGACAGAGAGCCGGAGAGTCCAAAATAGAGTAAGCTACGGCATCATTGCTTAATAGCTGTGTTGCACCATTCATTTTTATTTAACCACCTCCTGTCAGAAAAGAGGAATGGTTTGCAGAAAGTTTTGAGACAAAAGTCGAATAAACATTTTGTCTTGTCAGCAACCAAGCTAAGTGAATGAGCTAATGAGTTTGCTAACTGATCGTTTGCTTGTTAGAGAGCTTTGTTTTGCCTCTTCAATAATTTTATATTGAACAAAAAGGTGTGGATGCGAACCGCAAACTCCATTGGCAAAATCCTGCTCTTTGCACGTTTCTATATTTTTGGGGTTTGTTGCTGTATTGTTCACTGACAATACACATAAATGAAAGGAAATGAGAGCTGTCTGGAGTTTTATTTCGCCTGCTGCTGGAGACTGTGTGAAATAGAAGAACAATGCCTTATTCATTCAAAGACATATTGGAAGCTGAATACACCACAGTGTTGTTTGCATACAGAATCCATCAATCTGATGCAATGTCTTATCACTTTGAAGGCTCTGAGTTACTCCAATAAACAAGGATACTTTGCAAGTACACAGTGAAAAGCAATGCATCACCTACATCTGTCTAAACACTTTGGAGAGAAACCCTGTCATTAGCAGCGCTGTAAGGTGGCTTTCCATTATGCCAGCTGTCAGTCTCATATCACTGTTGGTGAAAAGCTGAGGTAATGGAGATAGCAATATTTCTTCGGCAAAGTTAAAACTTGAGATAAAAAAAGAACTTAACATATATGTTACTAGCATACCGAGGCAGTGACAAGTGTCTCCAATTGTGTGTTAAATTATATGCACATTTTCATTTGTATGTGAGTCCTCTTCTGCCCAGGCAGACAGAAACACATTCTTCTACTGCCGAGCACCAGAGGGGTTAAGGCTCTGCCAGATGAGGTTTGGCTGCTGACAGACTGTGCTGTCTTAATCCATGGCCACTTTTTTTTCTGACGAGGAAAAGACAATGATCCGTGAAAAAAACACAATCAAATAAGGGAATTCTCTCAGTCTAAAAAGACCAAATGAATTATTCCTAGCTGGCTGTGCACAGTATGATTTCTTTGTTCTCCAAAAGACTGTTTTGCTGGCAGCATTACTGCATTGAAATACAAATAAAATTCCTTCACAGCTATTTTTTTTTAACTGATTCAAAGCATCTTTTTTTCTTTCTTTCTTTGTCTTTCCTTTTGTGTGTCTTTCTGTCTGTCTGTCTGTCTGTCTGTCTGTCTGTCTTTGGATATATTGTTAAATTACACACACATTTGACACAGCTTGTAAAATATAGCTTTAATAATTCATGTATAAAGAATTCCAGGGTAAAAAGAGACGGGATAAGAAATTTGAAGGAGCTCTCATGCTGAGAGCATTGACCTGTGACTGAAGTGAATGAAATTTGTAAGTAAAATCTGTTCTGCTAATGCAGTGACAGTGAAAGGCTGTTGAATTTTCCAGAAGCTAACGCTTTGTTCCCACCAGTCCACCTTCAACAGATGCATGTCTTCATTTTCCATGGCTGCATTGGATAATAGTGAAAGAGAAATCATTACAAGGCCCAAATGTGATAATAGCTTAAGGCATTTGCTATGACATAGTTATTCTAAAAATGTATTTATGATAATGAGTGTTGTTGTAATTTACCACATTGTTCCAGATGGCTTTTTAACCATGGGAAATTACAGGATATGGCATTTTATCGATTTAGATATGGACAATCGACAGGACAAAGCTATGAGAGCAAGCGAAAACCCTCCCAAAGGTGTCACTGAAGAGTTGAAGGGGAGCTACGGAGGGAGACGCATGAGGCAAAGATACTGCACAAGGTGAATTTGAGTCACAACTGTACTGCTTGATCAGAATCATAGCTTAGTCAGACTTACACTTCTATCCAGTCTGAAGGGGCTTAAGACTCTATAGCCCACGCTAGCTGCTCTGTGAAGCTGTGACTGTTAGATAAAAGTTGAGGTTCAAAATTAGTATTTAATATTTAGCCGCTGTGGTAAAGTAAATAAACATTAAAGAAATAATTTCGTACAATTTAAAAAACACTCTTTTCAAAAATGCCACGCTTACCATCTTAGTTTAATGTCTTAGCATGCTAAGATTAGCTAATTAGCACTAAACTCAAAGAACAGTTCAAATTAGTTTTGCAGACACCGATCACTATAAGCCGTAAATTATTATTAACAGAATTTTTGTCTTTTTCTTTTATTTCTCATGCAAATCAAGATCTAACTGACATTTTTATACTTGAATATAAAGTAATTAAACAGACAGCTTTGCTATGTACTGATTTAAACATGGCCCTCTCATGCTCCAAGCCCTGTCTGAATGTTCAGGGTGAAATCATTACATTCCACTCACATAACGTACCTGCTGCTGGGAGAGAGTGGGGACAACATGAAAAATGCCAGCAGAGGAGGAACAGGAGGGTGAAGTAGCTCACTCAACTGTTGGGAGACCAGGCAGGGACAGCCGTTACCACACTGTGGCAGTCCCAAAGCTATTTACAAATAAGTTAGAAGAGAGCCTAAACACATGACAGCTTGCAGTTTTTTTGCCATATGAAATTACTCAAAATCAACAAATGTAGGCACATGATTTAAACAGCATTTACATAGGGATGATTCACTCCGAAGCCTTTTGATCCATATAAGCGGTTGATAACTGTAACTTTGATCACCATATGCTGTTACAATGGCACTAGGTGAGAAGTCAAAGGATCATAAAAGTCACCAAGAGACTGACATTGCCATCCAAAGAGCCACACCGATGAAGCGCCTAAAAAGAGAATACCAACATCGCCATCCCTGTCAGACCAATAATGTGCAAAATTTAACAAATGAGAAACTTGTCATTTGTAACTATTGACCTTTGCAATGAAAAACTGCACAATCTATAAACATTAGCCAACTCTCAGTCCGTTCATGTTGGTCTTATATCGTAATGTCACAGTTTCTTGATATTAGAAGCCCTATGTTTTCTTTATTAATATCCTACCATCCAGAATACTGTACGTTCCTTCACATATTCCTTCACACAGACCTACAGCCATGCTAAGTAATTTTCCTCAGATAGTGTGGGAGGAAACTACAGCTGAAATGACTGACCTTTTTGTGGCAGTGGAAAATGAGCACTTCCACCAAGGAGTTCTTAATAACTACTCTTGTTATTTTCTCTGCCATTCAGTGAAGGCCAAATCCTCAAGGATTTGAAGGTTTGCTTGACGACACAAAAGAAAGATGAGAAAATAGCTCTCTGATTGGCTGCGATGCTCTGATTTGGTAGCAATTCAAAATCACTTGTCAGCTCATCCAAAAACACTCACCTCCCTGCAGAGAGGCGGAAAAAAGAAAACATGTATTAGATCATCATCTGGGCTTCCAAACTCTGCAGTCATAAAATCAAAACATATGAACCATGTAATTAACCAGTTAACATTAACTCAAAATTACTTAAATGACTTAATGTGTTTGAAAATACAGTATGACTGAATAGAAAGCACCAGCATGTGACATTAAGCTATTATGTCTAAGTAATTATATCTGATGTTTATAGTAGCTGCTGTGATCTTGTTTTGTATTATATTTTATGTTCTTTTGACTTAAGTCAGCACGATAATAGCACTCACCAATGAGTAAAGTGTCAGTTTATTAAAGTGTTCTCTACTTGATGATAAATTACTTACTGCATATTTCTAGAGGATTTATCATGACTTGCACACAACGAAGCCACTTTGTCTTGACAGGAACCTTAAGTGCTCATGATGTTTCTTAGGAAATACTGTTGGCTTTGTTTACTGATATGGGTGATATTATGCAAATATTAAAATGCTAATAGAAAAATAAAGTGTGGGAGAGGTTAGGTTAGGTTTTGCTGCAGCAATAATTTCACTACTTGTGTATGTAGTTTACTTAAGAACATTTTAGGAGAATTACCTATTTTTTTTTGGTCATGAAGTCCAATGTTTATTACCCTGTGATATTATACAACCTTTCATAACGCTGTACATGCTGTGAGACCAAACATCACTAAACCCAAATTATGAGAGAGGCAGTACACAGTAAGACAATATAGCTGCCAATGTTTTCTTCCTTGCCTACAGCTGTGTATGAGAATGCAGCTAATTTTCCAGGTTCTTGCTTAGGCCTCTCTAGGAGTGATAAGCACTCTATGAAAGCCCTATGTTAATTACAGGACATGAGTAATTGTGTTCAAGGTATTAGTTGCCTTACGTTTTACCAGGAGGCAAAGTCACAGCCAACACAGTACCACCTTGCCGGGCATAGTCATGTGTATTGATTGACTTGTTCACTTTTAAAAATAAAGAAATGTAGGTCTAGTATGCCGTGCATATCCTCCATCTCTTCGTGCATTATTCATAGACAGACCCCTTTACGTTTACTTACTTCATCAACACATTTGCAAATGCGGTGGTAGTCATTGTGCACGTGTGTCACGGTGCATGCACATTTATTTCATCTGCTCTATATATCAACCATAAATAAAGGGGATGCAAATAAAGAGAAGACAAATGAATAAGGATGTTTGTAACCCACATCTGCCGTTAGGAGCGGAATCAACCTGGTGTGTTGGCATACAGTACAAAACTGTCAGCTATCTAACTGACAGACAATCTCTTGTAACAGAAGAAAAGTTTCCCTTCAGATTTTCTTGTGGATGAGGGAAAGTTGCACCATCAGTCCGACAAGTATGAAGGGAAAAAGCTGAACTTGTACAATGGCTACGTTGGTATGAAACAGAGCTCTTCAAAAGGAAACTCGGTGGTGGAATGTGTTTTTGCTCTCTTCAAAAAGAGACACAGAAACCCAGTTTCAAAGAGAGGAGGCTTTTGAACAACTGACGGGGAGCAGAGAAGGAGAGGGGAGCGAAGGGATAATGAGAGAATTCTCACCATTTACTCCTCCCTAATGAGTAACCCCAAATCACACTGCTGTACAACTATATGCATATAATTTTATTCTGTCTCTTAATCTTGTTTATTAATATTTCATAAAGCAGCATCAACTAAGTATCCAGCCTGAAATTGAGTATTACACAAATATTCTCAATGGCAGAGGTTTGACAGTTGAGAGTTTCAGCATTTTGGAATTATTGACTGTCTACAAGAAGCGTTTACTTCCCCGTTAAATCGAAATTACATACCTGTTGATGGTAAATGATCAAATGTAATGCCATCAAAAAAGGGTAAGTTGCTAAAAAAGTACGTTAAGGGGAGATGTACTGTAATGTTTCACATGGTGAATTCAGTTTAATGTAGATTGTCACAGCACTAATTTCCTGCGACTAACAATTATCATAATTTTGATCAATTAATTGAGAAAGTAATCTGCAGATTAATCCTTTGGTCTATAAAATGTCATAAAATAGCATGTTTAATTTCCTAAAGCCTGAGGATGATGAAGTTTTGTTTTGTCTGACAAACAGTCCCAAACCTCAAAAATATTGATTTAGTCTCACATAAGACTCAGAAAACAGCAAATCCCTAAAACTGAGAAGCTAGAACAGGAAATCATTTGTTTATCAAAATATTTGATTTATTGCTTTCGATCGACTAATCTATTAATCTACCAATCTACTAAATCTACATTGGCGAGTCATTTCATACTCGCCAATGGCTTCTACTTGGCTGTTTAAGTTACTATCTATGAACAATTACTGCTCATGTTTCACATTAAAATCGCAGTGCTCACTTTAAAGGGGGAGTGATTCTACAGAAAGATTGTTGATATTTGAACTCATCTGCCAAACAAATACACCCCACCCTTCAGTGCTCTCTCAGAAGTTTTGCCCCCCTTCCCCCCGGAGGGTTCTCCAGCGTTTAAACACCTTTCCCCTTGCCTGGTTATGTAACTTTCTTCTCTATTAAGACCTTTTCCTCTTTGGCTTTTTCTCTGCCAACTCTCCTTCATCACAGTGCCTGGAGTCCAGCACATTCGAATGTACTGGTGTATAGAACTCTCTCTCCCACTGCCCCCTTCTTCCCTTCACTCCTGTTCACAACCACTAATGCCACCTCTCACTGATTGGCTGGAATAATGTTGTGGCAAGGTCCACACCACTTTTAATGTGAAACGTGCTGAGGGAGTGATGAGATTCATTGACAGCAGCGGCCAAGTAGAAGTGATTGGAATGTGCATTACTTATTTTTGAATGAAAGTGCAGTTTTTTTGTTAAAAAGAGAAACTTAGAGCAGTGAGCTTGACATGACTCTGTTGTTGTACTGATTTGTGCGTGTGTGATTGTGTGTGATACTGTTTGTGCTGTGGAAATGCATATTTTATTAAATGATCAAGTTCGCAGGTAAATACAGAGGAGGTGTTGAGTTTGTAAATAGCAAAAATAATCAAATGCACATTAATAGGCAAGCAGATTAAAAAACAGCGCAGCTTTTCAATTAAAATATACAAAATATAAAACAGGAATAAATAATAAAGAACTCTCTCTAATATAGGCTACTGTTTTCCTGTTTCAAAGCCTCTGTACCACTTTTTTCCAGGCCTCAACAGAGAACAACCATCAGGCCAAAGCCTCTAAATCATTCAGTTCTATTATAGCATATTAATTTAACATGGCACAGCAATTAATTAACTGCTCACTTACTTGACACAATTACTCTGAACTTCTGGACTCAGACTCAGAGTCACTGGTTTTTGATTCTGGGGGCAGGAATGACTAAAGCTCTTTATCCAGGCGAATGGTGGATCTCTGTGATTCACACACACCATCTCAGTCTTTTCTCACTCCTGACAGTGTGATTGTTATAGTGCTGCGGGAACACAGTGGCTCTGTTATTATGATGCATGTTTCCAGTAGCTGCACCTGCTCGGCCCTACAGCTTTTACCTGCTACTTAGTATGACTGTCACATTCCAAGTCGGTTTCAACCCTCGCCCCCTGTGACTGCAGGGCTGGAAGAATAATATTAAAGCAGCTATCCAAAGGTCTACTTATGAGCTACAATCAGAACTGATTCGGAAAAAAAAATTTTGAACCTTGACAGAAGGTGAAACCAAGCATTAAAGTCAGATTCTAATAATTTCTTTTTTTTATTACTTTTTAAAAACCCTGTTTGACTGCTTTCAGTCTTGATTGTGTTTTGAATTTCCATAAATCTGTTGTCATACTGGTGACACCCTGCTCATATTTTGGCATTACAGCAGGATTTGAGAGTGCATATGAGGGGAAAAGCATGCACAGGTATGGCAGGAAAGAAATGGGATGGTGAAATACCAAAAGGGGATTTGCACTCAGAAATGAATGATGAATACTTGGCTGGAATTCCTTTCAGATGGGATTCAGTGGGGATTTGTTTTTCATTAGTGTTTGGGTTGTCGACTTTCCAGCCTCCCTCTCTCTAGGTAGGAGTCATTTGTGGCATTTTATACATGTTAATGTGTGTGAGAGAAGGGAAAGGGGGAGAATGAGTGGGGGTAGAAGGTAAGATGGCTGTACGACTGTTTCTGAGAAATCTTGTCTGGCTGGAGCGTTTGATGAGCTGGCTGCACATCGGGAGCAGGAGGTGATTTCCATGATTGATGAACCATCCGCTGGTGAAAATCACTGTAGTACACACATTATTTGCCGTTATTTTGCCTCAAGAACATCTAAGCACTTTTCAAAAATCACACACATTTTTTTGACATGTTTTTGTATTCGCTAATAAAGCCTTCAGAAGCTGATAGATACGATTAAAGGCTTGACGTATTGCTGTTTACATACAAATAAGGAATTAAAAAAAGATCCTCAAACTGTACTAACAGCTCACATCAGTTTCAAGTAAGCAATGTTTCGGAGTAACAGAGATCTTTCTCAGGCAACAATGCCTGATGGCAGCTTTTAGAGCAGTGTCCTAGATCATTTGTTTGATTCTTGCCTTTAGTTTGCTTTTTAAGCCAACACCTGTTGACGTACAGCAACTAACCTTGCTGTTGATTCGGTGACCCAGATTCAAACTTACTAAATGTCATTTACAATATTACACTTTACATCAGCTAAGTTCATGTCAGGCAGTGAGTAAAAACAGGTTCATGTGTTCGCATACATCTGGGGTCACCCCACCACTTTAGTCCAGACTGAAATATCTCTACAACTTTTTGATGGATTGAAATTTTGCACAGATATTCAGAGTCCTACTCACTTGGGCGGTCCCCTGACTTATTCTGTAAAGCCACCATGCGGTTGACATTTGTCGTTTAGAGTGAAATATCTTGACATATCAAGATTCCCATGACATTTGCCACATATACTGAGTTCACTAGAAGAAAAATTTTAATAACTTTGGTGATCCACTGACTTTTCATATAGTGCCGCTAGCAGGTCAAAGCTTTCACCTATTCAGTAAAATATCTCAACATCCACTATATTGATAGGTACTACATAAGTAATGACATTCCCACCAACCTGAAATGTACTTGACATTCAGTGCTAATTAGCAAATGGTAGCGTGCTAAACTAAGATGGTATTACAACCACTAGTTGTCTAGGATAAGGAAGCAACACATCATCTGTGTATTCAGACAGGTGACTCAAAAATAATAAACAGTTTCAAGCTTTTCTTCAAAGGTCAAGTAACGTATAGCACAAGAGAAATCAAGAAGAAAAGGTGATGAATGGAACAAGCCAAATCAACAAACAAAGAAACCCACCTTTCTAGCTGACTAACCCCTACCATCTTACTAACTGCAACAGTTGAAAAGAAAAAAAAAAAAATCAGCAAAACCCTACCTAACTGCACTAAACTTACCTGTAAAAAACATTGTAGAAGCCACCCATAAACTAGTGTTTGAATAAACAATCAAAAGCTAGCTGTAGTGCCAAAATAAAGAATGTATGAAACAAGTCTGATTAAACAAAACCTATGGCCCAGCTAACCAACAAGTGCCCCAAGCGACTTAACATTCAAATAACACATACAACCGATGCAGGGGCATAGGTATAGACAGCGCAGACAGGCCGCTCCCGTCCCGTCCAGAACCGGGATGGGAGCGGCCCCATGTAACTGACAAAGTCACTAGCTGGACTGGTAAAAATGCACCTAGTCTTATCATGTAACAGTAGACACCCAGGGTACCTCAAACTATCTGTTTTAATGGAGATCAAGGGGTGTGTATACATAGACTCAAATATGCATTTACCCCTTTGCCGTGATGTCTGACACCACAGACTTTTGTGGGTAAAAAAGTCTGTAGTAAGCAGTAGGCTACAGGGTATACGGTGAAATATAAAAAAAAAAAAAAAAAGATTCCACAGGTTCTACAGAATGAATTTAGTCTTATTTTCTTTGGTATTCGTGTCACATAGACCACATATGCAGTGATGACTGCTGGGTAATCTGTGTATGGTTGCCCAGTCTTAAGTTTCTATTTGATCTTGTGACAAGACAACAAGACTCCAGAAACCAGGTGAAACGCAAAATCTGACAAGTAGACGAGAAGAGACCACGTGCAAGCCATTCCATTCAAACATAAAAGTAGTTTCAAGAAGAGACAGGAGAGAAAGGAAAAGGAGAAGAGGGTCACAAAGATCCCAAATAAGATTGTGTTGTTTACTAAGGACATTGGCAAATATTTCGCTCAACGCAAGGCTTGTCACATTTCTAATAGGTGATTAATTTTACAAGTGCTTTTTTCAGTGGATTTGGTGTGGCTGCCATGCCTCTATTTAAAAGGCTGTTATCCTTTCAGGTCGCTGCTGAACACCTGTTTGTGTGGATGTGGTTGTGGGTGTTAAATAGGGCTGCAACTAATGACTATTTTCGTAGTCGACTAATCTATAGTCAGTAATTTATTCGATTAGTTGACTAGTCATGATTATTTTTGTCACCCCCTGACTCTAATTAAACTATTTAACTAATTGAATATCTTTCAAGTGAATCAGTGATCTCCAACACAAAGCCTATCTACCTAACATTACCATTAAGTGAACGAGGTTTACTATTCAGAATGAACACCAGTATCAACACCAGGGGTAAACCAGGGAAGAAGACAAGACAGCGTAGACTACTCCTATAATTCACTGATTTATACAAACTTCAAAACTTTTAACTGTTTAACAAAGATTTTTGCTTTGGAACTAAATAAAATAAAAGCAAATAAGTGCAAGTACTATAACCACAACTGTACACTAACAATGTATATATGTCTATTTAGAATAATAAAGCAACAGCCCCCTTTCATACTACTGTAGTTTATTTTTCAAAAGTGCTTATAGGTTTAAGGCAATAACTCGGTTGAGAATGTTCTCTAGGCTACATCACAAGCCAGATGTTCCTTGATGTACTTTAAACCATTACTTATTACTAATAACTTTTTTTAAGCTGGGTCTCCGACATTGCCAGCATTGTGTTGGACAGATATGTGCTGCGGTGTTCATGAGGGGGAGAGACGAGCAAGAGGATGTGTTGCGCAAATGCGGTCAGCGCTGATATTGTGGTGGGCCACCACAAATAAATGAACGTATAGGAAACACTACCTTTCCACTGTTGTTGCTGCTGCAGTGGTCTGAGTAACTGGGACCAGGGTGCTCTGTGAGCGGGACTGGCCTACTTGTCTAACCTCGCGGGCGCTTGTGTAGCTTCTCAACCCCGAAAACGTTTGAGCACATTTTCGATTCGCCATCAACTTTTGTAAAACTGCCAATACAGTATTAAAATTCTACACAGTTGATTTCTCGCCTCAAAACCGTGTATTTAGTGATTAAATAGCGTACAAAACTTGTAAAAACGAAAGCCGTTCTGCTGTTCGCCTCTTTCTCTATTACTTTCCGCTTTTTGCAGGAATGCTTCTTCTTTGTGGGTAGTCTTACAGTCAAGCAGTCATGGCAGACAGTGGAAGCGATACTACCCCCAGCACTTCCTGTAGTGCATTGCAGTTAGAAATAAACAACCAGAAATGTTCCTAATATGAAGATTGCTATCTCTCCCTTAAACGGCATCTATGTAACGATGTGTCGACGATGAAATTTCACTTCGCCAAATTTTTATAGTTGACGTCGTCAATTACGGCGACTAATCGTTGCAGCCCCAGTGTTAAACTGTGTCTGTGTGCCTTAGCTGGCCTGTTTTTAGGACTTGATTTGGGAGGTTATTTTACTGAAAAGCCTGTAAAAGTCTGCGTCATTTCAGCACAGTGGACACCTCCCGTACACTTAGCGGTTTGTAGTGATGTTTCAGGATTTTGACAATGACAGCACATGCCGTGCTCCTTATGACTTTCTCTTTGACTTCTGTACTTTGCAAATACAAAAGTCTAGGTGACACAGTCCGACTCTAAAATCCATGACATGATGGTACTTTGCTTTAGACTGCTGCGTCCAGGCGCACGCAACACAGCTACAGCAGCAGCGCGTGTGTGTTGGAGAGAGACGCACACAAAGAGAACTGTTGAATTTAATAGGTTAATATGGAATATTTAAGGAGCTTTAAATTAAGTAGGCTATGAATTTACTGAATCTAATGTTATCAGTTGTTAAACTGTGCACAACGAGGAATCAAGGCACACAAATTTGCAATTATAGGGTTCACTTCTAGACATGAACGGTGTGTGTGTGTGTATGTGTGCGCGCCCACGTGTGCTTGGTAACTGTGGAGCCCAAGGGCCCATCAGCCTGCACTGGGGCCCGTTGTTACTTCCTTACGCTACTGAACCGAGGTTGGCCATAGAGCCAACTGTAGCTGTAGTTTAGACTTTTTATTAGCACTTCTGTTTACTTGTGTCTCAGAAATTTTCGTACACAAAGTGCTGCCCATCTGCTGTCTGTTGATGTGTTGTTACAGTGTTTAGTATGCATAAATACAGCACAATGCATGTTTTTTTTAGCAACCGGCATAACAATAGCTAACCTGGCTAGTTGTAAACAACAGTTGGCTGAGTGTGGTTTTCCAACTTGTAACTGGAACGCTGTCAACTCGGGTGTGCGGAGGAGGCATTGACAAGGGAGGAATCCCCCTTGGATGACAAATGACCTTAAAATGACCTTAAAGAAATACAACTCACAATACATAATACATAGAACCATACCCCACAGACTGAAACAGATTGTAAACTTTATACTTGCTGAACATCAACATGCTAGCATTATCATTGTAAGCATGTTGACATTGACATTTTTTGTTCCTTATTTACAGCAGCCAACAGTTTATTAATACTAATCAAGACATCTATATTTATTATTTTAATTGAGACCTGAGCGACGCTCAGTCTGCCTGTTTCGCCCAGCAACAACAACAGCCTGGTAACATGCTTCAGGTCTTGGCCAATCAGAAGACCGTGGGCTTTGAGAGGGGGGGGGCTTAAAGAGAGTATCTATAGCTTGTTCAGACAGAGGCTGAAATGAAGGCTCACATGAAGAAAAAAAAAAAAATCTTACTTTAAATCGTGTAAAGCTTCCAAACAGGAGTCACAGAACTACAATATAGGACTGGAAAAGCAGTATAATTGGTCTCCTTTAAGTGTAATAACTAAAGTCGTCAAACTTTTAATTCACCTAAAAAGTGTAATTAGTTCTTTGAAATGTCTAAACAACAAAGAATTATGAACATCAACAGTGAGAACAAGGTAGACTCTTGTGTCTGTAGTTTGGGTTTACTTTCTTTTTGGATGGTGGCCAGTTTCTTCCAAATTTGCAAGAGAATCAGAATAAAGAGCATAATGCTTTTTTAATATGCACTATTACACCATTTTGTGGATTTAAAAAGAATAAAGATTTGTGAACAAATCTTCCAGGGTTGGATGCACAGATAAAAACTATTATTCTTAATAAAATAAACAACTGATGTCATATTTGTAATGCCTTGGAAAAAAATAGGAAAAAAGTGCTGGTAGAATTAATTTAAAAGACAGATATTGTGTATATATAAAAACATTTATTCAAGGTAACAGCTTGCAGTAAAATTGGAATGATAAGGAACAAAAGTTTGGAGCTGACTCTGCATAATGTGTGACAACATGAGAAAGAAAGCAGAATTTCTCTCTGCCCCAGGATTGTGAATAATGGATGCAATACGAAATTTAATAAAAGTATAATTATGTAGTTGAAACAAGTCAATTCAATCACTACAGTGTAATACCTTTACTAATAAAAAAAAATATTATTGAGATGAATTATTCTGGGTGGGTCCTGCAGCATATTACAAAAGAACAATAGATTTAATATAATCGAAGAAAGTCAAACATTGATACAATAACCTTTGTGTGTATAGCCAGCTGCTGTGGTTTAGCTGTGTGATCTCATGGGGTTTCCAGTCATAGGGTGTTTTGGGGGAGCAGACGCCAGTATAATAAGCAAACCATCTGGTGACAAAATCTGATGCTATCAAACACAGTAAAAAAAACAAAACAACTGGCATCGGCAGAGCTGCCTGTGTGCTTGTGTATTTGCCATGAAGTATTCCTCAAACATCTCCAGCTAATTGTGACTGATAGAGCTGCTTGTCTCTAATATTTATGATTGGAAATGTCCTGATGTGACTCCATACTTCAGAGCAAACATACCATTAATAAGAAAGCATAACCTGCTGAGCTGTCTCACAGGTCCAGACAGGGTCTCCTTGTGTGTGATCAATTTACCTTTTATCACCCATTTTGTTGTGTGAAACAGTACTTTGCACCACACTCATGTCCAGTGTCTGTGTCTTTCAGGCAGATTTCCTCACCATGTCATGTATTTCCCATATCTTGCCCTATATTACCCCTAGCCTACCATCCTGTAATGGTTGTCAGGTTTGAAGTGCTTGTATCTTGTCAGTATGCACAATCAAGGAAAACCTTATTTTCAAAAGGATTTCTGCCCAGTATCTGCAGTGGGCAGTTTTAAGGTTTTTGACTCCACTGAAGTGTCATTTAAGGGAGCTGTGTTTCCATCAGCGTATTTTTATGTGCATTTTGAAGTGTGTAGAGGGTGGGAAAATGGCCTCTAAGTAAAAAAAAAACAAAAAACAAACAAACAAAAAAGAACTATTTAACTACTAAATGTTTACTAATGTGTTTTTTGTGACAGTAGGTGTTGCTGTAAAACCAGATCCAATAGGGAATTTCCAACCGAAGCCTTTGTTGGGCATTTTACGGGCAGAATAAAGACGGTACTTGTATTGGCCACACACATAACTGTGTCTGTTTCTTGCTGCTCCACAGTCATCCAGGACTGTGTGGCAAAATAACTACTAGCCCAGGGTGAATGCGCTCAACAAACCGTCAACAAACGTCAACACTTCCTGATGTACAGAACAGGCCACCTATAAAGGGAAGGTTGCAAGATTTTTTGCGTGAAAATTCTGGAAGAAGCATTGAGTTTCTTTCATGGTAGCATTGTTTGAGGAAAAAGACTAAGGTATGCCTTACATGACTTTTACTGTACTGATGGAATTATACTATGGGAATGTACATTATACTAAATTTGGCCTTTATTTGGGACTTGGTTCTTTCTGCCACTGAGGTAAATACAGGATCTTTAGAAACAGATTTTTAGGTGCAAGAAAAAAAAATTAACTAAATAACAGGGCTGACATTATGTCAAAGATATCTATGTATTGTGTTGCAGAGGCATATACTGAAGTTAGCATTACTAACCAGCTAGCCCCAGCCCATCCTGTCTAGTTATACCACTTTCTACCTCATGAGGCGATAGTCTGATAGTATAGCTCAAGCCTCCTTCTGTAGTTTCAGCTGGCAGATGTGTGCAAGCAGTGAGTTTGGTCTCTTAGCGTTTTTAGTCTAATAAATAAACAAAATAAACCCAAGAAAGGAAATATTCTTACACCTATTTTCCTTGTCAAACTGAAAAATACAATCGTACATCTAATGAATTCATGTTTGTCTTTCTGGTGCCAATTCCGGATGCAGTCAGCTAATGGGACTCCTAAGTTAGCTAACTGCAGCTAGGAGTAGTTAAGACCAGATTTGTGATATGAATTCGACAGGTGGAGAGTAGTGCATTGCATCAAGTGAAGTAAATAACAGAAATAGAAAATAAATCACTTACCAGCTTTTAAATTATTACACTACACAAGTTGCAATCAGATGACTTTTAGCTTTTAAATTTAATCGATGTTGAGTGGTGTGTGTACCACTCAACATCGATTACACTCTACTGAGTCACTGAAATGTTAATTGCAACCAAAAACACAGCATCCTTGTTTTAAAGGTAAAAATATTACACGCTCCTCAACAGGGAGCGTTCTAACACACAATGATGTCTTGGATTCGGCTCCTAACATAAAAAAGTGGGAAACAAAAGGCTGAGTAGGAGTTTTTGACTCTTTTCTTGTTTGTGTGCTTGTCGGAATATATTCCGCAGCAGGAGGAGAACAGATTTCGTGTACAATTATAGTACATGTACTGCACTGTATGTGCACATCACCATTTCTTATTTTGTTTTCACCTTTTGAAAGTGCTAAATGTTCAAAGTAACACCCTTTACCAAGCTCTTACAATGTTCTGTCTTGACGTGTGTCAAGCCATTATCTTACGGCTGAAAAATGCATCCATAAATAGATAACTGTTCATCGGCTGGAAATGTCTCCTGGTTTGTTTGTCGGGGTGTGGAGTTCAGAGACTGGTAGAAATGTTGCTCCCTCCCTTTCTGGATCCCAGTCATGTCCTGTATTTTCAAGCAGTTGCTGTGAGCTGACCTGCTTTAACTCTCCCTCAGAGCAGAAATGTCAGCTTCAAAACACTGGAGGGGAACAGAAGCTCAGTAAATACAAAATTCACAATTTATAAACCATTGTTTTTGCATTAATACATTCAAGTCATTTATAAGCATAGTTATACATGTTGTATTCTTGTATTCTTTCAATTAAACTCATCTATTATGTGCTTAATTGTATTTTCATACTTTACACATGGTCGGTTCAGTATTTATAAATGAAATATTAATGAAGCGAAGCGGTCGTTTTATATGCATGTGTTCACTCGCACAGACTTCACTCGCGGTGGATATTTTACAAGCACGGACCAGGTAACGTGAAAGCAGCATTGAACACGGTGCGTTAACGTGCCCAGACCTGCTTTTAACCTACAGTATATGGTTTTAACCCACCCAATTAAGCTAGCATCACGCTACACTTTTAGCTCTCTCCTAAAGGTTACAAAAGTTATTCAACGGAGTTTCCAGGAATAAAAACAAAACAAAAAAAAAAACTCCTTTGGGAAATGACAGCATTCAAAAACTGTGTCTGAGTCCGCTTCTCTAAGTTCTTCCCGGTTCTTCCTCGAAGTCAAAGTAGCGCTGCTTTAGGCCTGTGTTTTTTATGAGGGCTACACTCTATGGTAAAAAGACAGGGTTGAGATAGTTTTTTTTATTCGTTTGTAACATAACGTTCCGTTTCAAAACATTATTCACTAGTTTTATTTTGAAAGTCTAACAGGGCGTTGCATATTTATTGGTGATAACTTGACCGCCGAGACATACAAAAACGACATTGACAAGTCAACTTGGCCATCTAGGAGAGAAAAATAGAGAGAAGTCTTTAGGAATTCCCTAACCCTTCTTTTTCTTCCACTCTCGGAGCGGAAACACCTGAAAATTTATTCAAAAATGTTTGCTACGTCAGAACTTATTCAGAAAAGATGTTTCCATTCCCCCATGAAGTGCATTCACTCTTTTTATGACAAGGGAAGAACCACCTTTTTTTTTTTCGAATTTTAAAGTTTCCATAAACATTTGCTAATGCTCAAGCTTAGGGGTGCTTGGGCCAGTATCTATTTTGCAACACAGTCCAGGATGTTCGCAGAGCAGTAAGTAACAGACACAGTTATCTGTGTGTGAAACGTCGTCTTTATTCTGCCCGTTAAATGCCCAACCTTTTTATATACAGGCTATGTGCCCAACACAGGCTTTGGCTGGAATTTCCCTACTGGACCTGGTATTACAACGACACGTACTGTCACAAAAAAACATTTACACATCAAAACATTCATACCAAATGTATTATCTGTAGGAAACGAATGTATTGGATAGCTAGCTTCTGTTTGACTTTCTTTTATTAGATTAAATTTATTGTACTTCTGTAGTATGCTATTTTGTAATGCTTTGTATGGCCTACATAGTCCTTATTTTAGAGGGAAAATACTTAATAAACATTCTCACTATTACTAGGCCTATATATATATATGTGTGTGTGTGTATGTGTGTGTGTATATATATATATATATATATATATATAATCATCCTATTCCTTCATCAGAACAGTAAAAAAAATCCAAAGAGAGTAGCCTGAATTGTGGTTGTCTTGGTTGCAACAACACCATAATGATGTGATGTGCAAGAGAAACAATCACAAAAGTCCTTCAAACATAAGCCACGGAAGATCATGAGTGACAAAGTGGTGGGAGTATACCAAAATATAATGTCCTGAAAAATAATTGTCTGCCAACATCTACTTTTTGAAACAATCACAATGAAAGCTCAATGCCATTAGCTTGACATTTAAAAACTGTGTGTGTCTGAGCCGAACACATAAACACACTCATTCTGTAGCAAGAAACTCAACACTGAGCATCGGAACGAGATAACGTAGTATAACGAATTATCTTTCTCAGTTTTTTAGGTGAGTTTAAAAAGAGAGAATGCAAATGTAGGATTTAAATCTACAATATCTGTTGTATTGTAATACAGTATATAACATGGTGGTGGGTCTGCAATGGCATGCAGAGTCTCGTCATTTTATCTGATGGCTGCTCTGCATGGTGATGTAACATTAATTTTACAGACAGAAAGAATTGCACCTAAGGTATAAACACTGTTCCCTTTTGATGTTCCCACATTCCAAGATGACGATACCCCCGACACACCGGTAAACAAATTAGGGGTTGTTTATGAACAGCAAGATTAAGCCAAACTGAATCCACTGCCTTCTCAAAAAGCAGATCTAAACATAATTGAGATTTTATGGGAAGTCAAGTTTTTTGCAAACCCTGAAGAACTGGAGGCGTATCTTCTTCCTCTATAATATCAGGTTAACAATATCAGGGTGAGATCAGGTCATGTTTTGATAAAAAATCATAGCCCATGGATACGTAATGGTTCTTGTGAATTTTTACCTTTTTTCCCTAAAGATACATGCATGTTGCGAACTTAAAGCTTAAAGTGAAACATTTGGCAGGGCCGTAGTACTAAGTCTAATGGTGCCTGCTCAACATTTTCTACCCCTAGTGGAGGTCTACAGCCCTTACTGTTGGGTCATTATGTATTTGAAAACAAAAAGATTTTGTTGAGCAGTTGTGTTCATTTGAAGTCAAGGTACAAGGTAGATTTATTTATCATTTTACAACATAGGTTTGTAAAATTAGATGAAGTTGTAGTTCCCTTTGTGCTACACACAAAAAGCAACTTTATATACAAAAATGATAAACGAGATGGGTGGATGAATACTGAGTCACAGAAATACAACTATGTTGAACTGAGGAGTCTCCCAGCCTGAGGTAAGAAGCTGCTCTTAAGTCTGACATATTGCTGAGTTCAGCCCCTGCCAAATGATTATTGGCTATTGTTGACTCTACCTTTGCTGTTTTCAGTATATTAGTATACAGTTTATCTGTTTCAAAAGATTTTGTGTTATGCCTCTGTGAAAGGGGAAATGAACGTAAGCCATGCGTTCCGTACACAGACATAAAGAAATGAATTATCAGTTTTTTGTAACCAAACAATGAATTAAATCATTTTAACTTAGCAGTTTTAACTTTTCCTTTTTGTGGACATTTCTAAGTATCTTTAAACTTATATCAACCCAATTTATGTCACCCCATTCAGTATATTCAGGATTACATACAGCATTTTTATCATCCTTAGAGCTGCACCAGAAGACTTGAAACTGAAGTCAGTGTATCATTTTGTAAATGTTCCGATGGGATTTAGAAATAAACCAGCCATTCCCTCCCCAGATTGTTAAATTCACACCTCCACTTCTGAAAATATGAATAAATTGGTTTGAATGGATATTTATGACCGTGTCGGAAATGTAACTTATACGGTGGTCAGAAATGATCAACTCTAAAGCATGCTGTTATTCTGAGAATATTACGATGGTGACATTTTGGGGTTTTCTGAGGCAGAGTAGGTCGGCTGTCGAGTTAACCAAACAATTATTTTCAACCCACCCAGAAGAAATTCCGTTCCAGCTGCTAATAACTGTTATTTGTTGTGTGACAAGCCAATTATGACGTGTGGCTCTTTTGCTTGACAGCGTTTGCTCATCAGCCCCCGGCATCTGTCTTCTTGAGCTGGTAATAAGAGAAAGTCATAATACCATTAGTACACTCTTATCACAAGGCGGACAGCACAGACCTGATAAATCTATGTGCTTCTGCCCTGTTCCCTCCTTCTGTCTCTATTCTACCTCTTTTTCTGTGTCGCCTGCTGGTAATTGCCATCAGGTTAGAGAGCCATCCACTAACACTGGCCCAGTGCCTGTCTGATAGACCTGGCTCTCCCACTTTTCCATTCAAATCCTGGTACTCTTTAGCTTTCATGCTCCCAATGCTTCCCAATCTCAGCCTGAGCTGACTGCCCGCATGCACAATACAAAATCAGCATGGTTAATGTGTGCATTTTCTTGTATGCATTTCTAAATCTGAGGTTGACTTAGCTTCGGTTGATATATTGTGTACTTCTGTATGGTGTTCTGCACTGAAATGGTTCATTTACAAATGTTTCCATAATGCTGTTGATCGGGTTTATCAGGTTGCACCTTTTCGGTTACTGTTTTTTGTCAGTGATATTTTTCTGATATTAGACAGGTGAGGGCAGGAAAAGGGTTCCTGTGGTGTGCTTTTTAAAACAAAGACAATAGTGAACAAGTTGCACCATTAGAACCACTGTTTTGTCTTGATTGAATCACATGTAATTACATTGTTTTAATGGCTGTAAAATCTTTCTGGGTTTTAAGGAAATGTTCTAGTTAAATGATTATAAAGGGAACTGCAAACACACTCTTTTATTAGATGTGTTTGCCTTAGGATGTAGAAGTGAGTTGTTTGGAAAAGTGTTTCTCACTATCGCCTCTTGTCTGAACTGTGTGACCCAGGCAACATGGAGGCTCTGGAGCTCCACTGGGGAGTACTGCTGGGGCTGATGTGTAACTACGTGTCAGTGCTACAAGAGCTGTAGAAGTAACCATGTTTAGACCACAGTTTGATTGGTCAGCTTAGGCTATAGGTGTTTTCTTACACAGATTGTTGACAGTGAAGACATGTAGCAAGTTTAAAGAAAGGCAGAGTAATTCCCTCTCCAATTACGCTAGACAAATACATTGTGTGGTTTAGTTATTTTCAGTCCAGTGGCTTTCAGTCATGAAGAGAATTAATACAGTATAACACTGTTACTCACGTTATATGATTACACAAGACAGTAATCATCAACCTTTTCAAAAGAGAGAGAAATTTGGATTTTGTGATCCAGCCAGCGAAGCCATTTCCCATCGTCATGCTCTGTTTCACATTAATGAAAGACTCAACACTGGGTTATTACAGGTGTGAAATGAATGCACAGCATGGCTCAAATATGTATGCCGCATACATCTAAAGGTGCATCTGTCCTACAACTATTATCTGGCTTAATCCTGTGCTGAATTATCAATTAATTCCTTCATGGAGGCATTTGGACAATCTGTACACATCAACATAGAAGCATAACGGTGGTCCAGTGGATAGCCCCGGCTTTTCTGTGTGGAGTTTGCCTGTTGTCCCTGCGTGGGTTTCCTCCGCATGCTCCGGTTTCACCCACCACCAAAAACATGTTAGATTCTCCAGTCAGTGCCATGCTAAAGATCCGGAGTTGGCCCTGGAGCCCACTGCTGCCTTGTGGGATGGGTTAAATGCAGTGCTGTAGCATGGAGTATACTGTATGTATGTGACGATAAAGTTTCGATAAAGTTTCGATAATAACTCCAAAGCTGCATACCTCCACCAATGAACATACTACATCTTAACATACTGTTCTTACAAGTCAGTTAAGTGAATGAAAATAATTTCTGAATCAACCTAAAAAATAAAATAATGATTTAATGTTCACCCGTGTATCATGTAAAACCTGGCCAGGGATGTTTAAATGTTCTTAACATATCCCCACAACATGAAAGCTAAAGGTCAGGGATAAATACTTCAGGTGCAGAGAGGCATACTTAAAGACAGCATTAACTAGGCACTTCAAATAAAATCTTAAACATAATACACATTCTATGAAAAAAAAAAAACATGGCTACCACATTTAAATATATCACATAGCATCACTGCAATGTATACACAGTATGTAAGTTTGTTGGATCATCACTGAACCTATGCCGGGCAGATCTGTTTTTATCATCAATTGTAGATGATTTCAAACTGTGAGAGGCGTGAGGAAAATATATTGGTTGAGGTGAAAGACTCTGTTGCATTCCAGTTTTCTCAAACCAGCGGGAAGTTATTGTATTTGGCCTGTTGATTTGTCCTGTTTACCAACACAGTCAGCAGTTGGAGCTGCAGCAGCGGTTGTGACACACAGCTCATGGAGGCAATTATGGTACTTAAAAAACCCTTAGCGCCTGATTGACACAATTTGTGTCAAAAGTCGTATTCCTTCTCGGTGCCATAACTCAATCAGACCTTACCACACTGACATGATGCACATATTTTCATTGTTTGTATTTATTTCAAATGTCAATCACGAATAAACATCCATAAATACCCTTAGAAATCATAGAAAAAAGATCCAGAACTTCCCTGAGAATCATCAAGTTTTCTTCAATGTGAAAGTAACCCAGTGGCACATTGCAAACAGTAGAGATGGGGATCGATACCTGGTTCTAAAAGGACCCGGTTCCAAAATTTCTTAACACCTGAAAATCAATGAGGTCTGAGCTTATCCATACTGCTATGCTGTGCTACTGGGTCATGTAATGTTATGTTATGTCTCAAGCGTCAAATGTTGTTTTTTTTACTGATGGCACTGTAACATGGTATTAAATGGGTCCAGGACTGTTTATCATCAGACTGCAGCCTCTGCTGCTCTCTGTTGGCTCCTGCACGCATACAGCAGCCAGCAGAGAGAGAGGATGTGCTGTCGCGGCGGAGACGGTGAAGTTAAATTAGCTCCAAACTACTCGAGTTGACGACAGCTACGCTTGTTACTGTAAGTATGTGCAATAAAACCTTCATCAACATCTAGGGGTATAACGGTACACAAAAACCTCGATTCGGTATGTACCTCGGTTTTGAAGTCACGGTTCAGTTTATTTTCGGTACAGCAAGGGGAAAAAATACAAACATTAAATTGCTGCTGGTTTATTATGAACTTTTGTAAACATTAGTTTACAATTTTTTAAACTTCCAAATTACACATAATAAATAGATTATATAAATAAAAAAGAATAAGAAATAAAATACTGCTGCAAACTACTAACAAGTTCTCCACTAAATAAAATATTCTCAAAACAATACCACAGCTAATAAAATACAATAAAATATATAATATGGATTACAGTGTAGCATTCTTCTTATTTTTTTATTGCGTCTTTGAGCATTATCAATCCCAGCTTGAAGGCCGGCTCAGATATATATATATATTTTTTTTTTTTTAAAGTCTGAAGTCTGTTTAAATGTTGAAAGGCATTTGCACTGTGCTCGTTTTTTTCCTTGTTGCAGTGACATTCTCATTCGTGTGATACCATTAGTGAGTTAGCAAGTTTCACATGTTGCCAGAAACATATACCCGATCACTACTTAGAAATGTTGGCCCACTGCTTTCGTCTTATCAACTTGTCCGTTGTTGTATTGCACAAGGAAACCGAAGTGTTCCCAAACAGAAGACCTTAACAATAAGGGAAGGTCTTAAAGCCCTGGCTTCTCTGCACTGGCCATGATGCTTAAATCGCTAGTTGGCAAGAGGCTGGGCTAAAGTGGCTGCTTGTGTAGTGCTGCAAGGCGGAGATTTGGTCCGCCACTTAATATGTCCGTGTGGAAACTCGGAATTTACGTATGTACCACACAAAAAACAAGCCTAATATATGACGTTAAAGACTGCAAGTCCTGTACCGAAATGGTCCGGTACGAATACATGTGCTGTTACACCCCTATCAACATCAATACATGTTAAACATCAGTAAACATGTAGAAAGGGTTCATTTAATCATCTCTGTCCTCATTCTCTCATCCTGTATGTTTTATACAAGCACAGCTAACGTTAACTTGGCGATTAACCAAATGTTAAAAACAAGCTAAATAGAAAGCTGTCTGTCAGTAGCATAGACTGGTCTGTAATCGTAAAATCTGGCACATGGTTAAAAACTCAGCTGCTGGCGGAGACAAACCAGCCACTCCTCCTTCTACCAGGTAACGTGGTCTGCAGGCAGTGAATAATGGTGGTGGAGGAGGAGAAGGATAGACTGATACAGACTAATGTCTGAGTCTAATCCTATAATTAATTTAAAAACAACCAGGCAGCTAATAGGCACACTTCAATATTTGTTTATTTATTACAAGTGATATGACATTCCAATATGTAACAATGTTATCGCACATTTAATATTTTCCTCATACCTTGCAGGCCTACCTCATGCCCGTTGGGTCTCGTCTTACCAAATAACAGTCACCAAATAATAGTAATAATAAAAGTATCAATAAAGAATCGGATCATTAAGCAGTCTCAACAAGGGTATCAATAAAAATTAACGATCCCCATCCCTAGCAAACAGGAACAGAAAATAGCTTGTTTGACTTTAAATTGTGGCAATTTGCCAACATGTAAACAAATATAGGCTACAAAAAAAACACGGCTCAATTTCACATTATACGTCCTGCTTACATCCAGAAAAGCATCACGTGAACAGTACTTCCAAAATGTTTAAGACAAAGAAGTAAGACAAAGAATGATGAGTGACAGAATCAGTTAATATAAACTTCTTTCATGTTGCACTATCAATATTTTTTAACAGTAATAACTCATAATGTCCCATTGATATTTATTCCAACGCTGTCACTTTCCTCTTTACATTTGTAATGTTACGCTTTTCACAAAATTGATATTACAAGAGACCTTGTCTTGTGAAGTTGTCAGTCACTTCCAAACAGAAATAATTCTGCCGTTTCTATTCATTCCGATGGATGAAAGCCACGTTTAGGACTTGTGAGTTGAGTGCTTTCAACTATCAGCTGATGGGCAGATGGAGCACTTCGGGCCTCGTTGGTGCCAGTTTAATGATGTTGAAAGCCTCTGGTAAATGCTCTCAGTTTACTGCACAGGGTGACAATTTCTCCCCTCATTGGTTAAATAACAGGTGCATGACATCATGACTTGAATCATTTGATGTTAGATTATATACTTAAGGTTGTGCTGGCGCATGGGTTCTGTAGATGTACTTTATATGCTATATGACAAAAAGCAGTGGATGGAGTGATTGTGTTTGGAGTAGCTCTACATATTTTAAATATTTCTTTCGTATATGCATGTGTGGAAGTATTAATAGATGTTGAGTTTTTATTTATGGAGATTTGTTTTTCACCAAGTAAACTTTATTTCAAAGCTATGCCTGTATTCTGAAGTGAAAAGTAGTGATATTTCCATATATAAGTATTCACATAGTTATATTTAGCTTCTTTTCCAATTATTTTTAGTGGAGTGGTACACAATATGCGATATAGTCGATGCTATACAACACTATCGATAGTATGGATAGCATTGTTTGTTCCATGCTTCAGCTCAATTTGTATTCCAAAGTGTTATTCTCCCCCCCCCCCACCTATCTTGGCTGCTCTCTAGTAAAGTGACAACCCTTCTAAAATATTTGTAAACAATCCTTTACATTAGTTCTACAATATCTTCACAAGCATGATTGAATGAACAGATCTTACAGGCGGTGCTGTGATGATAAAGCAAAGCTGGATAAACAAAGTCTGGTTCATGATAAAAAAAAGGCAATCAATCACTGAAATGACAAAACATATCCAAGATATCCTTAAGTGAACTTTTATTTGTATGCCTTAATAGACCATAAAGACGGGTTGAAAAACTAAAATCAACAACAGAAACAGCTCCTCACACAGTGTCTGCTCTATACTAAGGGTGTGAGAAAGGTGGCAAATAATTTAGGAACTTAAATGGTGGATAAAGTATTCATATTTTAATGTTACACTGCAGACATGTCTACAGATATTGCATTTCATTTTACAAACCTGTTGTAATATGACAAATAGATTTACCTTCTACCTAATGTCTGTAATGTAAATTTGAAGCTACAGCCAGCAGCTGGTTAGCTTAGCTTAGCATAAAGCATTTGTGCCGTATCATAGCACGTGATATGTTATAATGTCGGCAGTGGGTGCTCAGCTTATACACAGCTTTGCACAGGTAAACCCGCTACACAGTGGTGTGGGATGTGATGTCACATCCTGCTGGATTGAGATTATACAGTTCACCATCTGCACCATCAGCTAGTCCATACATTAAAAAAATAAGTCTTGGAATAACCTCTCTTTATCCAGAACTCGTACCTTTTGTATTGTCACAGCGGAGATTCAGCTTTCCTCTGATCTGTGCTCATGATATGTCTTCAGGCACCATGTTGATTCATGGCACTGATGGTCGCTGATAACTTCTCTGCATAAGCAGCATTTTTGGGTATTTATTTTTGTAGATTCAACCGGTTTACATGGATGAATAGGCAGTAGTACCTCACCCATCAAACTGTAAGCAGTGTCCTGTTGTTTCACATTGATGTGACCCTCACAGGCCCCACTGAAGTCCTCAACTGTAAACTGATGCTAAAAATGGAAACACCTTTTAGGCATTTTATTTACTGTGAAATAAATCCCATTTGTGTAAATCCTTCAAACTCACTGCCAAATAAATAACCAACCCTAGAAAAAAAAATTAAAAATCACTATTAAAAATGAAAATTCCTGGTCTGGACAGAATTGCTAATGCATCCCAGATTCGCCCCACAGTAGTTACTTAATACTGGCTGCACATCATTATTTTGTAATCCCAATGTCATCTGACAAAATCAACATAAATAAAGGTTAATGACAATGGCTGTGGAATTGACTGTATCAGCGCTTAAAACAAGTGAGCACAGATAAAGTTAAGATGCGATGGATGTCTGTGTTCTTTACTCCAGGCCGAAGCACCGTCATGTGTTTACTTCCAAAATCCAACCTCTCTAAAAATCCAACGTACTTTACACACAGCTTTCAATGTGGATGCTTTCGTTAATTATTGAAGGCTTTCGACAGACACATGGACTTGGCGGTTACTGACCTTGTGTGCTTCTCCAAAGCCCATTTGTATTTGTTTCATAATAAAAAGAAACGTTGAAGGAGTTAATAAGGACTTCGTAGAGTTTCAGTGTATTGCAGTTTCGGAGAAACATCTGTCTGTAGATGATGCAGCTTGGAACATCATTAGTGATGAACCCAAGGTCATCAGACACTCTCATCTGGGCGACCCAACTGGGAATGATCAGTCTACAGCAGGGCTTATCAATTACAAATTCAATTGGGCCTGATTTTAAGACTAGGGCACAGAAATGGGCCGGACATTTTCTCACCAGTTGGAATGGGTATCATTAGGATTTTAGAGACACACTTGTATTGGTAATCCTTATTGGTTCAGTTTTTTATCGTGCTCTTATGAGTCATATGTATAACAAACAATTGCCTTTAAAAATGTATATTATTTGAAAAAAAGAATTTAATATTTTTTATTAACTGAATATTTCTAGAGCAGCAACAGGATTTACAACAACTAAGTCACTAATATCTCACTGGAAACAAATCTAAAAGGTCGATGAAGTAAATCATATTCCTGACATCAAAATACTGAGTGAAGTTTAGAAAGAATCAACAACTGTCCCTATCAGTCTTTCCTCCTGTCCTCCTCCTCCTCCCTCTGCTGCTGCTAGAAGAGAGGAGGGCTGGGTTTGTCTCAGCCACCAGTTGAGTTTATAATGTGCCATATTTTAAGCAAACTAAGCTAAACAGTAGGGCTGAACAATTAATTGCATTTGCAATATTATTGCGATGTGATAAAATGAGATTTTCTAATTGCAAAGGCTGTGATTACACTCTGGTCACATGACACCCAAGAGTAAAGCAGTCTCCAGACGAAGCATCAACTTTGCATGTTACGCTGTACCTTGACTTGTTGTTGTACAACGGCCTTACGCTTGACAGAAGCTGACATGACAGAAACTTTAGTGTCACACAGGGAATGAAAGTAGCACTCGCGGATAACTTTGTGGTGGTGGTGGGTGAAATCGCATTTTATTTTGGATGATAAAGCCTGGCTGTTATTTTGGAGCTCTGCAGGCGGCCTCCATGCTGGGGGGATTGCTCAATCATGCAATAGTCATTTCCGGTTAGTGCACAACAGCAGTGTTTGATTTGAGACAACTGTACCCTGTCAAAAATAATGCACTAAGCAAGTAAGTATATAGTTAGTATACTCAAGAAATTACCCGAAATTGAGACACATCACTAAACTGTGTAAATGATTATGCATCCCTTTACTCGTGGCCAGATGCCCAAAGCTGCCCTAGGCGGTGGGTCTCTGGACCAGCTGTATATGTGTTTTAGTACTTCTCTGTTTATTCTCTTTTATTAATGAATTCTTCAAAGACAATGGTTTGATGTAACTCAATTATTTGCTTAATCCCTCACCAGCAATATACAATTTCCACGACAGTTTGGTACCCCAGATGGGACAGACTAGGGATTTCGGACTCCGTGGAAGGACAGAAGCCAGCTTATCTTTGGAAAATCCTCCCAACAGGGAGAAGCTGTCTTCAGCGGAGCCCAAACATAACAGTAATAGTAAAATTAATAGTAATAATAATAGTAAAAGAACATGCATAAAAGATTAAATGTAATTTTCTGCCATAATGGCAGCCAGATGAGGTCTTCTGCTCTGCCTGCGTTCTCCCCCTGCCCCGATGAGTATATGTTATAACTACAGTGTTTCCCACAGGATTTTAAGAGACTATGGTGGGTGGGCCTCGGACCCTCTCGGGGGGTCTGGGGACATGCACCTGGAAGAAGATTTTTTACATTTTCAAGTTAAATGCATTAATTTGGTGCAAAATTACGAGGATTTATATGAAGAACTTTACACTCTTGTAAACAATGTTGTGCTGTAGTAAACTATTTAATCATAAGCCCATTGTAAAACTATAAATGGTGATGAAACAGCAAAAAAGTCAACAAATTTATTTAATTTTTTTCCAGCAACCCTAAATCAAAGAATAGAAAATAGTATAAGAAATTTCCAAACCTATGCCAAAGTGTGTGAGCAAGTGAGCTTACAGAAGTGCAGAGCAGTACCCGCAAAGCACAACGTTAGAGGTCTGAAATGTTATGTGTAAAAATATTTTCAGCTCATTTTGAGACTATGGCGGAGCAAATTAGACTGTGGCGGTCCGCCATGGTCGTGTTAATTAATGGGAGACGCTAAACTAAACTAATTGATGCCAGTGACACTTATCCAAGCATGTTTGAGACTATGAACAGATTGTTTCAAGGTAAGTGTGCCAAACCCACCACACTGACGAATATCATAGCACTGTTTTATTGTTGGTTAAATGGTCAAAGAGAGAGAGGAAGACTGCACCGCACGCTCTCACACCGTTTTGCGCACAGCCAATTTGGTTTTATGCATGTGGTTTTGTGTATAAACAAAGCTGTAAATGCCTTGGCAATAGTTTTAAAAACTACTCACTTTTGGATTGAAGATCCCACGCTGCATTATTAAACTGAATATTTTAACATCTCAAACTGTAAACACCCACACTGAGCGTCTTTCAATTAAAGTCACACATTGGTAGAAGAAATAGACAACATGTGACTATGGTTGTGACAAGACCTCGTGCCACGAGATGCTGCGATATTAAAACGTGACAATATTTATCATCAAGGTCTCACGATATCAGCATGATGGACTTTAATGAGCTTCAGCCCGTTAAACTAACAAGTATAAAATGGGGGTTTTGTGCCAGACTATTTCTTGGGTGACTTCCTGGAGTCTTTTTA
Organism: Micropterus salmoides; assembly: GCF_014851395.1. Lineage (NCBI taxonomy): Eukaryota > Metazoa > Chordata > Actinopteri > Centrarchiformes > Centrarchidae > Micropterus > Micropterus salmoides. Next base: position 26,629,814 of record NW_024040041.1, on the reverse strand, counting down.
TCCAAATGAGGTTGCCAAGCACTGGTTTTACAAGACCTTAGCCTATCCCCTTAGCTTAACATTGATTTGTATTGACCATGAAATCATTAATAAAACATTTTTTTTGAGAGAACTGTGTTGTCTCAAATGTTTTTTTGCCTAAGTAGAATTCCTTTCAAGTTGCATGACGATCTGGTCCTTTCTGCAGGATGTGTACACGGTCTTTCATGCTCCGGTAGTTGCTCAGTGTTCTGTTTAATATGAAGTTCCTCTCAGTTTTATGGTGGAGTCAACAAATTGATTAACTCCCTATGAAGCCCACTGGAGAGAGCACTGACAGCAGGCTTTAAAAATTAAAAACAATTCAAGAGAATGAGGTGAAACAAAGTTTATTCTTCTGAATTCGGCTCCAGTCGTATTTTGCATGGAGACAACTTGACTAATTGGTGTTACATTTGCATGTCTGACCTCACATACAGTGTGAGAACAAACAGAGGGGTTTTTAATAACCACCCCTTAAAATAAACAAGGAGCACGTGCAAATATGTAAAGATAAGTTCAGCAGAAGAAAAAAGAGGAAATGGCATTTGTTGAGAGGTAAATTTATCCCTTTGTAAAGCTAGTGTTACTCACCACCCATATAGTGGTGGGGAACATTTTTACTCTGCACCATGTGCATGCTGGATTTCGAGCAAATTTTAATCTGCATACAGCCTGAAACTTCCTCTCAGTCCCTCCATTCAGTCACCTCTCACGTCCCCCATGCCGATGCATTTCATTGCAGTTCTCCTTCCATCCGGCAGATGCCCTCAGACCTTTCTACTTTCATTCAAGATCCTGACACCTCATTCTCCTCACCTGAGCTTCCCCGCCCATTTCCCCACCTGCACCTCATTCTCTCATCAGATCAGCCACTTGTATGTGTGTGTGTGTGTATATATATCCATTGTTGGCATTGTTTAAAATTGGCAACCCGGTTTTGGAAGGTATGCATTAACATGTAAGACTCAGGTGACTACATCTCAGGACAAAATCAGTTGAAACAAACCATACCCATTTTCATTTTAAAGGGCTGGGGACAGTCAACAACATTATTTCCTTTTCTCAGTCAGTTTCTGACTAAATGACAGCTGTGGGAATGTAAAAAGAATCTTATCAAATATTAACAAAGCTGTTCCCAGTTTCCCAGAGACGCAGTCAATGCTTCTCCATGAACAATTGTGCCTGAAATAAAAATAACAAATTCCACAGAGCAATATTTTTATATGGTGACGTATTTTTGGAAGGTTTTGTTTTGGTATGTGCAGGCTGGTGCTGCTGCGCCAGGCCATCCAGTAAGTTATTTTTTCAGTGCACATCATTGCACATGAAGACGCACCTCCAGCCAGGCGTGTGGAAGAAAAAGCAGTAAGCATCTTACTGCCATAAAATCTTTGAAAATATATATTCTATTTTTTATTCCATTCTGAGAAGAGGATCACTGTTTAATTAACATTACAGGCTACTGTTAAAAAATCTGCCTGGCACCCCAGTGCACGGAGAGTCTCTCTGTGCTGCTTACACTCAGGGAACATGCCGCACTATTAACCCCCAGACTCACCAACACCAACAGCTGCAGTTTTCTGTGCTCCCTCAGGCCTCTCCATCATCCCGGCTGACAGCTGTGACATTTTTCATCAACTTTCCCGTCAGCATCCAGACATTGAAATGCGAGACCAAAGGATCACTCAACTCTTCTCCAAATGAACCAGGGCCGCGCTGATCACTATACGTGCTTGCTTTTCGGACTGACCCAGAAGAAAGTGAGAGCTCCTGGGAAACCTGAAGCAGTCTTATTGTTAACACTTTTACGTCAGATATTTTCACCTATAGCAGTGAGAGATGAGGAAATTATTGCCAGTGTTTTTTCTGCAGGGCCCCCTTTGTAGAAAGGGTTATGGTGTTTTCTGCTATACCATTTTAAACTTATATTAAACACTTTTTCTGTGAAGCTCATTCTTGACTTTACTTTCAAGATAATCTTAATAATCAATGATGTATAACCAAACACACAACAGACACATTATATTTCTTAGTTAAGACATGCATTCATTTTACAGAAACACACTGAGTCTATATTGACGTGCAACCTCAGACAATGCACGGAGTTGTTGCAATCCAACAAGCTTTAGTTTTTGGATGAAGATATGAAATGAAGACTGCATTTGCTTTGTGCTGTAGACTAGACTAGACTAGAAATATGAAATCCTAGCCTCCTTATTAGGTTAACAAAATCACAGATGTTTGTTTTCTTACGTGGCCACAGCCTGCTGCTCTCTGCACAGGATATAATCCTAGTAATCGCATTGTATGATCACAAGGCACTTTAAAAATGAGCAGCATCTGCAGCATCTCTCATATCAGATGCTGCAGTTGTCCATCTGCCTTTTATGACTGCCGATTTAATCAGCTGTACAGCCAGTTGATTAAAGAAAATCATCATTTAGCCTAAATGTAGCTGGGAATCACAGATTTTTATATAAACAATGAATCTTGAGCAAATATAAATTGACTGCCATTGTTGCCTTAATCCCCTTAAACTCCTGTTTAATGTGCATATAAATGTGTGCACTGGTTACAGAATGTTTAATCAAAGTGAAACAAGCACAACATACTTAAGAGGAATTAGTGCAACTTAGTGCAACCATCTGCACCAGCTACAGACATTAAAACAGGAGAGAGGATCAATGCACAGTGCAAGTGCAACACCCAGTCGACCTTGACACCCACATTTCCCTGTTGCGTTATTTAACCTGTACGGTATTGATTGTTAAAGTAATATCTGTTCTACTAGTCTGTCACCTACAGTAGTGCAGTGTTGACTGTGAAAGTATTGACTTTAACTAGAGAGATCATCCGACCTCTGCAGACTCCTCTGGACTGCCTTGTTAAATCAGAGTATCTGTCAATGTGGTGGTATGTTCAAATATTGATAATAGTCTGATGGTGCAGGTTTTCATAAAAACATCTGCATCAAATTATATTGCATATTTCATATATGTAGCAGTGACAATTTGTTATTTAAAATGAAGAAAGTGGGGTTTGGTTTGACTGGAAAAAGTGAACAGAGGCTCACAGGAGCCTGAAACAGCCCCCAGCAATTTACCGAGTTGGCAGGCAGTGCCTGTTTTCTATGGCCAGGGTATTTCTTTCTGAAAATATTATTTTTGGTACAACTGGCTGCTTGTCTGAGTAAATTTATATAATAAGTCCGACCAGCATCCAGAGAAACAAAATGTAATTTGCTAATTTGGTGAAATGAAATCAAAATGCGGAGTCAATTAGAATGTTATTTGAATGAGAATACACTTAGGCAGAATATCTCACTGCTGTCAGAGACACTAGGCAGAGATGAAGCCTAGTTACCGACCCTGCAAGCACAGCTTTGCCATAGAGAAATGACGACAAAGAAATGAGATAAAGCTGCCTCCGAGAGAATGTGAAACTTGATAATTAAGATATCGCAGAGTTGCCAATAATGGGAGATGGGAGGTGTGTTCTCACAGAGGAATATGGCAGGGTTGTGACCCAACAGAAGCTCCACACTGGGCTTTGATCAGTGTCATTCACAGCTCAGCTATGCTTCATCTCCTGCACCTGGTTAACAACATCACCTGATTAGCTAATATACACGTGGGCTTGTGGCACGTTTTCTTTTCAGACCATGCTGCATTGTGGGATAGGACAAGATTGGACATGATAGGAGATTATTAATTTTCTGGTGACTTTGAAAGAAATCCATTGTCCCATCCAGCTCCCACAAAAATAGTCCTGTCCCGTCCCAATCCTATGACAGAGTACAAAGAATGTATCCCAAACCTCCAGTTCCCAATAATAAAAAAATCTGAAAATAGCTTTTAGTAATCTTAGAAATGCATATCTATATATAAAAAAACGGACCTATGATTCCGATCCTTCCCACTCCCGTTGAAAATTTTCAAAATATGTCAGCCTGTACTCCAAATCAGCTCTCTGATTCCACAAGGATCTACCAGAACTACTGTTGTTGTCGTTTCTCCACATTTTACAGCATCACTTTCACCACCAAGAGACATTAATCTATATGGTAATTGCAGTCTTCTGTATCTGAAAAACAAGTAAATGTATTATATACCTTTACAATATCTGTATTTATCATCTTTCATGTTGTCTAGACATAGAAGAAGTACTGGTTATTACTTTAACAATTGCATACGATGGTGATGATCATGTTTTGAATCATGGCCCATTTAAAAATACAGGCTACTGCAAAATATAGCATTTAAAATACATCTCACTCCGTTTGGAAGATCAAGATGTCTGACACATCATTTTCTCTTCTGTTATATTTCACTGTCTAAATGATTTCAATTATTGCAAACTCCACCACCTGCTGTAAAAAGACAGATCTCTATTTGTAGTGGGTGTACAGGCATTTATGTTCATCGCTGCATTCAAAATCTTGTGAGAATAGATTTGAAAATAGTGCACCAACAGCCTTACTTATTTTAAGCTGATTTGCTAAGGTGGACAGTGCATGTGGTATTTTACACTTAGAAGGTGTGAAAGTGGGTTTGACAAGGTGTGAAAGCTTGTTAGGCAACTGGGAAGATGACAATGGAAAGAGTCAGTATTATATCAGAGCACTACTTTCTTTTAAATGCCAGAAAGTGATATTATGAGGAAACACAACAATACCATACATGTCACAACAAAAATTAAGCCAAAATACCCATAATCCTTGCATGGTTCCTCTTGCCTTCCCCCGTGAGAGCAAACTTCCTGATTGTCTATGACACATCCTGTGCATTTGCATTGGCGCTTCAACTGATAACACCCACCAGTCCCCAACATCAAACTCCCAACACTGAGTCACTCATCAATTATACATGAGCCACTTTTGTGCTGTCTGAATGGAACATCTTCTTTCGTGGCTTGTTAATTCATTAAAACGAATGTGCAGCTCTGCAGACAGCAGCGCAGCTTGACAGTTTGGGCATGGTAATTTCACTTTGTTTATTCAACAGTGAAACGAATGATTAATACGCATTTTTTTTGGTTTTTTGTTTTGGTTCTGTCATAATGACCTAATTTTACATTGTGTGACAGTGTGAAGCCTAAGCAAACCAACAAAGAGAGATGCACTGTGGATACATTTCATGAAGTTGGCTTTGTTTTAAAACTTGTTAATTTTATCTTGAAGCACTATAAACAGCATTTAACAGATACTTTTTGGTTACAAGTGGGGAACAAGTCTATTGACTTGCTGAAAGGCTGCTGCTTTTGAAGACAGTGCTATATTCAGCACACCTTACTCAGTGATGAAATAATCAGGGGGTGTTGTCAGTCACTGTTAGCCCTTTAGACTAGAAGCTCTACAACACCAGTAGGGGGAGGCCAGTCATGCATTGGCTTGAGGCTGATCGGGTTTGATGGCTCTTTGAAATTGTTGTTACTCATTGTGCATTAGTGTGCTATTTTGGAGGGTTTATTTTCCCCTCATGTTTGTTTTCGCCTCAAAACGTCCAGAACACTTTGTGCTTCGGAGCCGGTGAAGCGCCGGCCAGAAGTGATGACTGTTTCATTGAGGGGCTTTCCATTAGCCTTCCATTTGAAGCATGGTCACTCTAAACATCAGTGTGCAACAGACATGCTGCCGCTCTGCGATATAATCTATCTAATTTATGAAGCCCTGAGGATGTACTTTATGTGTACATGTGTATATGTTTTGGGTCATTTTAGAATGTTTGTGTGAAAGATTTATCCGTGGTTCATTGAAGGTACCATCCCATTATGTCCTCAGGGTTTATGGGTTATGTTTTTATATTCCTCAGTTTGCACTTTACATTCACAAACTTAGAATGGGCTTGAATGGATCTGCAGAACTTCATGTTAAATGAAAGTGCTAGATGAGAAAATAGTATTTTGTGTTAAACTTTTGAAAAGGAAGACCATCACAGTGAAACATGTTGGCTTCTCTGTATTCTATGCGATTCTTAAATACTGGTATGCAGTATGTGGTAAGAGCGCTGAGGTACTGTAGTGGCATAAATGCTATATTTTCCAGCAACCTTTTTCATAATTCCAAAGATATAATGGACTTGTGTATATAGTAGACTCAGAGCGTCTGTTCATTAGGTCCTTAGTTGGCCTGCATGTGTGTTTAATTTGGTTTCGCAACTAAAGGATAAAGATGGAGATTCCTTGTTTATCTTATTGTCAGTAAATCCCATGGAGAGACCAAAAGCAACAATCAATTTACCTAACTTACGAGCACTGACTGTGTAGCCAGAGCCTGATATACTGTATCAGATTATTTTTTGAGAATAAAAAAAAAGGCAAATGCCAGCTGGATCTGCTTCATTGTAAGCAGATAAACTGCTTCACTGTTGTTTGGACATGAGTTGAGGCCTAAGAGGTTGTCTATATGTAGATCCAGCTCACAGCAGTTCAAGTAGGTCCTCCAAAATAACTAATAATAAGGCATTTCATGTAAGAATTACAGCTGAAGGTACTTTACATTAAGAACACTTCTGAGGGAAACTCAAACTCCTTTTATGTGGGGATGCTTAGCTCACCACAGCCAAAGTCTTAATGTCAACCTGCACAGTTTGGCTGATAAATCCCACTGCTCCCATTTATCTCGAGTCTGGATACAAGCCTCTATAAATAACTCCCAAGCTGATTTTGTGTTTACAACTTGTAATCCTGTGAACACTAAGTACCTGTGGGTTGATATGGAACGAGTAAATCTGTCACAGAGACGTAGCACTGAATGCACTCAGGAGTTTCTACAGTATGTGGAAAACGTTGGTGCCAATAAATATTTATTTTTTATACATACTTATTCATACTCAGGGTCAGGGGGGAACAGGAGCCTTTCCCAGCATACATTGAGCGGAATTACACAGTGAAAAGAAAATTACATAGAATCAGTAAGGAACTTAAAATAATTTCTGAAGGTCAGATGCTCTTCAGAAACCTATGGGTGACTATGTCTATGTCTTATACAGTGTTAACGCTAGAATTTAATAATGTGCCTTGTGGAGATTATCTTTCTGTCCCAACATGCATACACAGTCACATATTGTTGGTTAGAAACAAGCTGTACAGTGAAAAAGCCAGAGCTGCTGCCATGCCTACAAAGAAGCACTGTTCAAAAGAAAATGACTAATATTTTGTGGATGGAAAAAAAATCAGACAAAAGACACATTGAGGCTTATTTCAAAGATGAAAGTCCAATTTGATACACATAAATGTAGAAAGTGAATAGCAAAGGTACTCAAATTGCAGAAAGTCAAAGTGAAGTAATAAAGGAGCGACAAAACTTTGAACATGCGACTCTCAAACCCCTGAATCACAGTACTGCCCAGTTAATAAACACTGAAAACGGACAGTCTGGCACAGAGCTGTGGTTAAAGGCCAAGACTAGACCACTGATTACTTTGACAAAAGCCTTTCTTGTACCGTGACACCCACACATGCACAGTTTTAGTCACTGTTCAACCCCCTCTGCCTATTTATGTCACCCAGTAAGCCCATCAATTATACTGTACCTTGTATTTGCCCTGCCCCCACTCCAAGACCCCATAAATCTGAAGCAGAGAGATGATCCATGGTTAATACTGTTTATGGTCTATCTACCAATCAGCATAAAGCTCCATAGATCTAATGAAAAGGCAGTCCATGAGGGGAACTCAAACATAGTAATACACTGGAAATGAAATCGAACTTTCACTAAATGAAAGTGCAGCAAAATACTACCATGTGAGCAAATCTGGATACTCGCTGCAACCTATGATCTGCTCATAAAATGACACTCTTTGTTGGATGAGGCATCTTTCAAATCCCAAAAAAGAGCTATTAGGGAATGTTGAGACTGATAGTCCCTGCCTGTTTGTTAATGTACAGTAAGCGAACAAATCCTATCCTTAAATCCTAACCTTAAAATCTAAACTCATTCTTCTTGGAAATAAAAACTCTTCTCTATGATATTTCTATCTCCTAAAAACAGAAATGCATAAAGACATATTTAATTGCTTAGTTACAGCTACCTGGATCTTTGCACAGGAAATGTAACCATTTTGAGAATCAGCAGGTGTTCCACTGTACCGCAGTGTCCTGCCATTGGCAACTGGAAAGTATTGTGTTTAGGAATTATCAAGTTTCTTATCAGTGTGTGTCAACCTTACGATTATTTCACACAGAGAGACATTGTGCATTTCGACACAGTTTAGTTCCTTCTTTAGTGCCTAACACTTTGAGGAAAGCATGGCATGCGGACAGACACTTGAGAGGGCATATGCTTTTTTGGAGGAAAATTGGATATAATTTTGTTTGTTTAAATTCTTAAATTACATAAGAATGAGGATTTACTGTAGTCTGTTGGCTACTGTCTAAAATGTTTGTCCAAAGGGTGATCTTGACTTGATTGTGACTGAGCTATTCCCTGCCTGGAAATGTTACTTTTTTTTGCAAGTTATGCATGTTAACTACCATGTTGTACATTTTTTCATGTAGAGCTGAAATGATTAGTTGATTAATCACTTAGGAAATTGACAACATTTTTGATAATCTGCTTTTCTTTACTTTTTCTGACAGAAAACTGAATACAGGTAAGGGGTATAAAAGCACTTAAAGATATCAACTTGGGCTCTAGAAGATAAAGTGAAAAAAAATATGGTTAGTTGCAGTATATGTACCTTTATTTATTCAGAGGAGTCAGTTGCAGTTAGGAGTGGGGGATTTAATTACCTCTAAGCTACCAAGCCGTACCTGAACCTTGATGAACTTGACTATCTTTCCGTGGTCACTCCAAACAAAGCAATTCCTCAGCAGCCCGCATTCCTGTCTTTACTCTTTGTTTCTTTAGTCTGCCCTCTCACATATACAAGAAAAGACCCAATCCCCTGATGCTTGGCAACTAACCTGAAATAATAGATGACGACCTGTAACCAACAAAATAGCAAGAGAGGACAATAAGAGAAGTTATTATGGGGCAATGTGTGACCTGTAGTCGGAATTTTTTGTTCTAATATGGCGATCACGTTTACACAAGGTCTAGGAGCTTTCAACCACATCTCAGTCTTTTTTCAGCAGATGGAGAATGGTGTGTCAGCTGCAACGATTTGTTCATTAATTGATTAGTTTTGATGACTGAATCAGGGCCGGCCGTGGCATAGGCAACATAGGCAGTTGCCTAGGGCGCAAAATGTCAGGGGGCACCGCAAGAGAAGGTTTTTGAATTGGCGCGAATGAGCTCAGCCCCACTGATGCAACACCGGCTGTTACAGTAATCAAGTGTGGATTGTGGTGAGATTTCTGCCTGATCACAAGTGTTTTCGATTGGTCTCGGTTTCACAAGCTGCATGCAGTCCCAAACTGTGTTGGTCAAACGGTCTAAAGGGGCTAGCCTACTACCAGTGAAGTGATAACGAAATGTACAGCAGAGTATACGGCAGGTGGACTTAAAAATATTGTGCAGTTTCATTAACACTAGAACCGCCAGGGTTCGTTGTATACCTATAACCGCCATAGCGGGTAAAAATGCCGTAATTTTGTGATTATTTCTGCTACATGTTGCTCCAACACACTTTGGGAAACATTTAGCACATTGGCTGTGCATTTCCTATAAACACCATCCCCATATTTCAGGCATTTACAGGCATGTCTTCACCATGCAGGTCGTTCGCTTGCGCTACGCATCTGTGAAGGGCACATTCACACGCGGCGGCTCTTTTGATGTCATCCACTCGCCGCTGTTATAGATGTTATAGCCTAGTTATATTGTAAACACAACTTGAATTTAAATACAGCATACAATTTACAAAAAAGACTGACTGTTGTAGTGTTTTATAGGTGGTAATAAAAGCCTCTTAATGTCTGCTAGTTCTTACTGTTCTGCTTGTTTGTTCGGACTCAACACATAGCTACAAAAGTTTGAAAGTCCAAATAAAAGTAGGCTATTTATTAAAAAAAAACAAAAAAAACAATTACCATCAATTCCAAAATTCATAGTTGATTTTTACCCAATGAAAAAATGTATAATGATCACTTTTACTATATACTACACAACACTGGAAATGTTAGCCGGTCAAAAAGCACATGAGGGAGCCGCACGCTCTGTTGAAGGGATCGCAGAACACACCTCTATCGCAGGGACAAACTACGCTACTGCAGCATTAGTTTTGATGATCATGTAGTCTACACAAAAGCTATAAGCAGCGGCTTTTATGCATATTTACTTCATTCAGGAGGATCGCTGTCAGATAATAACCCGTCAGATGCAGAATCAACCCAGGACACATCGCTCAGCCCCCACAGTCAGACTCTCCTTCACTCACTGCGCTGAGCAAGTGTAATGCCTGTAGTGGGAAAGGCATTGCCAATAGCAACATAGAATGTTTATCTAAACGTGACATGAACAGCGCTAAAATGTATTCTCAATAGGGGTAAATTTTACCCGCTGCCGCTTATAGGTATAAATTTTTATTTATATTATATTTTAATTAAAAAAATTTTTTATCTGGCTTTATCTTGATATTTTTTAACAATAGGGGGTGCTACATAACACACTTTTAGGAAAAGTCAAAGACTGGGGGACTTGAATATTATATTAAAACAAAGATACATACAATCAAAAAGCCGCGGGTAAATTTGACCGGTTGGCGGTTCTAGTGTTAAATGTAGATGTTAGTCCGGTAATATTGCGACTTTTTTCTGGACATGTCAGAGAACACATTTGTGGGAGAGATTCTGAATGTGCAAAACATTTTGAACATGAGGAGAAAACCTGCTGAAACACAGGAGCTACAGGAGTTTGTAACTAAATTAAAATGACTTAATTTATCAGGAAAGGTGTCATGTATTTAAAGAGGTTACTTCCCTAAACAGAGACTCAAAAGAGGAGGGAAGAGTAAGCATGTGTACTGACTCAGCAGGGATTTTATTAGATTAGAAAAGTTGATCTACAGGAGAAACATTGGCTCTTTAAAAGCAATAGCTACAGCCTGAAATCCTGACTGCATTATATTCTATTAATTTTGCATAATTTGAATTGTCACCTGCGCATTGTTTCCCTTTATGTAGATAAAGACGTTTGAGGATAATGGAGTGATGACCCCAACCCCTGCGGTGGTGTTTTTAGGATTAGGCATGGGCGGGGGGGGTTCCTTTGAGTCCTTTTACGTAAAGAAAAAACTTCAAAATTCTCAGATTTTAGCTTCTCAAATGTGAATATGTATTTTCTGGTTTCTTTACTCCTCTATGAAAGTAAACCGAATATATTTGGGTTTGGACAAAACAAGACATCTGAGGAAGTCACCATGGGTTTTGGGAAACACTGATTGACATTTTTCATAATTTTCTAATCGATTAATCGAGAAATTCCCAAAGTTGTTTTAGTTACATTTTCAGGATGATGAATTATTCCCAAAAATGTGACTGCATAACGTTTTTAGGTCTGACAGAAAATTGAGGATCTAAAAAGTAGTAACAATAAAACATCACCTAGTGTTGAAAGTATTTTCAGTGTTAATTTCTCATTAATATCCATTTCTATTATTTTGTCCTGTTCTGGAAGCTAAACTAATTCAATTTTTGCTTTGAACAATTGTTGGATTATATTCATTATTTTCCTACCTCGAGTCAGAACAATAAAATATATACAATATAACCAAGGTTTAATTAGGTCTATTTTTCCATCTCATTTTCTGGTAGAAATATTATAATTTTGGCATTGTAAAGAGTTAATTAGCTCCCCAGTCAAAGCTGCATCAGCTCTTGTATCTTTAAATCTTTCAGAAGAACGTCAACCTCTTGAAGAACGGGGTTTGACATTTTGCTGAAAGCTTTCATTTGAACATTGCCAGTGCAGTATGTAACAGTTGCTTACACAGATGGGTGAACATTTTTAATTAATTCTTAACTCTAAATTTACTAGACTTTCTGTGGAGAAGATGAGAAGGCCAGGAGATTCTGGGGTCAGGTCCGAGGACAAATAGTTTACTCCCTTTTTTTCCTCTACAGTACTGTATTAGTGAGCTGAAGTCTACACTGACAGCTTTACATAATGAGGGCGAGCGGGGGTGTTTACTTGACTCCAGCCCCAAGGCTTTCATCCACTGTCAGGTCAGTGGCCATCATGTTAGCCAGCGTGAATGCCCAAACCATGCTGTGTTGTGTTAGCTGGATTCTTTTTTTTTCTTGCCAGATGTCAAAGCTACTACATGGCACACATGTATGCACATCTGAGACGCGGCTGTTATTTACATGGGTTCATTAGCTGCTGCAGAGTCAGATATCAATCATACAACGGGACTGTAGCGCTGAATACAGTGGACAGATAATAAATGGAACGGACAGAGAATTAATTGAGAAGAGATGCAGAATCTACCTAAAATAAAAGAATAGAAAATCCCAATATATTTAGTGTAATCTATTCATGATTTAGGGCTGTTTTGTTGATTCAGTGAGGCACAACCAGAGCAGAGAGCTAAGTCTTTTTTTGTTCTGCATCCTCCTCTTCTCTCCTAATTCACCGCCCTTACATTTCTGTGGAAGGGTTCTGGAGGTCTGCCAAGTTGACACAGTTTCTTCTGGTTTGAGTCAGGGAGACAGTGGACATTTTCCTGCCAGTTTTCTGAAAAACATAGCACTGAAGGTTATATTATTCAAAAAGGCTTAACAGCCCACTGGAATGAACAGGAGCTTGCATAAATGATCGATTAACTGGCTTGCATCCATTTCTCGCATGCCACATAGATAGAAGTTCTTTGTGTGTGTCCCCTTTACAATGTGTTCATTCGAAGATTTTTTTATCCTGATAGGATTGTGTATGCGTTGAATGGCTGATCACACGTGTTTGATCCAGGCAACAGATGGTGAAGTGTAATTCAGTGAAATGATTACTAGTAAGATTTGCACCAAGGAACTGTTCAAATGTTCTATTCGAAAAAATGCACATGCAGAAGATTTATTAAACAGTTAAACACAGACATATGTGCAATATTCCAAGTAGGCATTAAAAAATCTAATTGTTTTTACATACAGGCTGTTTACTTTTACAGGAGTGGCCTTGCTGCTGTCACACTTCCATATGCTTCTTTTTAATCATCCCATGAGCATTGAATACGTGAATGACATGTTATGTTACAAAACAGCTACACTATAGTTACAACTTTAGGGACGTGAACAGCTACAGCTGCAGTCCTTGGCTTGGATATAAAATTACCCTGATTAAATGTCAACCTCTTCTTTGGCAACACCAGATTTTGAATCAAGTTGTTCTGAACGTTAGACATGCTTTGCTATGCAGCCCTGTCTAACGACACTCCGGTCCAGCCAGCGGATGCACCTGCGGCTTCGAGTCTCCCTGACACGGATCCCTTTCGGCGGACAGTGCCTGCCGACATTGTTGCATCTCCTCCACCGGCTGCATCTCCTCCACCAGTGGCAAACGATGATAGGCTGGGCCACCGGTCTGCCACTGGGCCTGATCGGCGGCCGTCAAAAACCTCCGCTTCCCGACATAGGATCCTGAAGAAGGCTGTGCTCAGACACTCCGAAGCCCATCTCGACCCTGCACCATCGGGTAGCCCTTCTCTCAGGTCTGTTACTGCTACTTAAACACGACACTCGGCAGCTCACACACTCCATCCTCAGTCCGCACGCAGTGCTGAAGCAGATTTTGCTCAGTCCTGCTCTGGAACCCCACAACCGGAATCTCCTTGTCTCCCCAACTACACTAATAATTGGTGACTCCATAACCAGAAACATCTGTTTCTTTAACGCTACCATTCACTGCTTCCCCCGGTGCCACCACAACTGACATTTAAAAAAAACTCCAGGACCTAATGCCATCGCTTCCGTTCTCCATCACAAGAGAGAGAATAATCCATGTGGGAACAAATGACACAGCTCTTCAGCAGTCTGACCTGACAAAATAAGTAAATAATAATTTTAACCGTCCTTTTAACTTTTTAAAGCAGTGTGGAAAGTCTGTTTTTATCTCTGGTCCCATTCCCACAGTTGGTCGCGGTGCTGACCACTTCAGTAGACTCCTTGGCCTCCACGACTGCCTCCAGTCCGCCTGTAGGGCTCACCGTGTGTGTTATGTGGATAATTTTTATATTTTCTGGCAAAGAATGTCTCTTTTTAAAACAGACGGACTCCATCCAAACAAACGGGGCTCAGAAATGTTAGCTGCTCACATACAGCATGTGGTGCGGTCCTCCCCTCAGGACTTAAGTGAATGACTAATCATTCATGCAGCACACCTGGACACACCACCAGTCACTGAACAGAACTCTGCCTCACTGCCACTAACGACTGTCTCCACCTGCTGGCATGTAAAGCCGTCTCCTACCAGCGTTGTTCCAAAGACTTCTATTCCCATCATCATCACGTATAGACCAGTAAACTAAAGGATCTATACTTGGGCCACTGTTGTTCAGTCTTTATGTTAATGATTTGCCCTTGGTTTGTCCCGATGTATAAATCCAGTTATATGCTGATGATGCTGTTATTTATGTACACAGCAGCACAAAGCTGCTTCAAAACTGACCAGTGCAATGAACTATATCACAACATGGCTTGACAGATCATGTCTTACGTTAAATGTTTGTAAAACGGTTAGCATGTTCTTTTCAAAGTGACCATGTAGTACTCCAGACCCATACATAATAATACCAGGTCAAAATTTGCAAGTTGTGACTGAATACAAGGATTCGAATCTCTCTTTTAGAACTCATGTAAAAAGTATGTGCCAACGAGTTAGATTTAATTGAAGTAATTTTAGATTTGTTAGGGAATCACTCAGCTTTGAAACCGCTATGATATATATGAATGCCATGATTATCCCGTATTTTACATATTGTTTGACAAGCTGGGCACAGGCTAACAAATCCACAATGAAGTCACTCAAAAGTCTTTATAAACATACTATCAAAGTTTTAGTTCAGAAACCTGTCAAATCTTAAATACCCACAGACTTCTGAGTTGGGAAAACGTGACCACTTATAGTAACCTTTGTCTAGTTTATAAGATATTGCATAGCTCTGCCCCACTTCCACTGAAGAGATTTGTTATGCAGAGAGCAGGCACTCATGTCACCAGAGGTGTCACAAGAGGGGATTGTATCATTCCCACTCGAAAAAGTGCTTTTAGTCAGTCAGCGTTCTCTGTAACAGCATCTAAACAATGGAATCTATTGCCAATGCTGATAAGAGAAGCAAATACTTATCGTTCTTTTACTGGTCAGCTTAAGAACTGGATAATTGATAATCAGATATGTGCACATTAGACTACTGACTGCCTACTGAGATTTGTTGCTTGTTTGCAGATTGTCTTTTGTCAGTCTTTTTAATCTCTCGTTATGTTTTGCCTATGTTGTGTGCTGATATGATGTTTGTTACTTATTGTTGTGTGTTGTATCTGTCTTATTACTATTTTGTATATATTGTTATTACTTATGGACTGTAATAAGTCATTTTATGTCATTTTAAATCTTCATTTTAGGTTCCCTTTATAGTAACTGGCCTGGGACAACAGATGAAAATTAACCTCTTGAGCTAACTCTGGCTCATTTACAGTTATTTTACTGTTAATTAATGAGCACTGTCCCTGTCAAATAAACAAATAAATGAAAATGAAAAAAATGAAAAGTTAATACAAACAGCTCGCAAATCAAGCATAGCAAGCAAAGAGATGAAAACTAAACATAATTATAAGTAATTTAGCTGACACAACTTACAATTGCCATATATGTCAGAAGTCACACGCCTCTGGAGCAACTTGGGTTTAAGTTTCTTGCTTAGGGACACACTGGTGAATGTATCGCAGTGGGAATCAAACCCGGGTCTCTCACATCAAAGGAACATGTCTTATCCACTACTCCATCGCTAACCCAAGATAGTGTCAGAGTTCAGCAAAGCCCTGACAAAATAAAAATGACTTATAGAACCAAAAACTGTTTGTTTATCTCACAAGAATAACTTGCAGAGATACACTTTTGTGGAGCCATCTATTTCATACGTCTATTTTCAATTATTTTTGTTGTTGTTGTTATTTGATTGTTTTTCCTGTTTTTTCCCTCTTCCTGTCCTTGCCTTATCGTTGGTTATGGAAGGGGTGACGAGATGGAAGATAGAAGAGGTTAATGAGTGTGCAAACTAATCAGTTAATGAAAATATATATAATGAAATAATTGATTGCAGAAATAAACATGACACAGCATACTTCATTTATAGCCAGAAATAGCTTTGATGTGGGCACACGCCCATGTGTACATGCACGACACAACACACACAACATTAAATTAACTACAGCATTTCAGTGCGCACAAAGCTGTGGGACAGCACAGGTATAGTGCTGTCTGTTTTTGGACCCCACAGCACTGTCACCTCACAGCAAGAAGGTCGTGGGTTCAAACCCCGGTTGCCTTGGCCTTTCTGTGTGGAGTGTGCATGTTCTCCCCATGTCCGCATGGGTTCTCTTCAGGTGCTCCGGCGCCCTCCCACCATCCAAAGACATGCAGGCTAGGTTAATTGGTGTCTCCAAAATTGGTGTGGATGTGAGTGTGAGTGCTTGTTTGTCCATGTGTGGCCCTGTGATGGACTGGCGACCTGTCCGGGGTGTACCCCGCCTTTTCGCTCGATGTAAGCTGGGATTGGCTCCAACCCCCGGCGACCCTTTACGTAGGATAAGCGGTTGGATGGATGGATGGAAGCCCACATACACACACAGACACACTTACATTCATAAAAAATGTTGCAATGTTGCAACTACAAGTTTACACTTATCATTCTTTTTTCTGACTTACTGTGTGTTGCTGTGAGAATGAGATAAATGTGAAGAAAAGAACACTGGAAGCGATTGGTTCTGGTTCTTGGGGGGCCTTCATAGATACCGTCTGACTGCTTGACACATATACAAGCCTTATAGTAACATGATTCGCCTGTGCTTTAAGTGTGGTGGCCTGTGTTTTAAGACTGATAATTGTTGACTGCTTAGCTCAGATTGGAAAGGTGCAAAGATGATGTACCTTGTTATATTGCAATGTGTCTCTGCAGTCTCTTGTGCCCTGATGTTTGCTTGGTTGCACATGATCATATTTCAGATTGGACGTTGACGTCCAATAAAGAGGAAGTGAAAGTCCGCTGTTGCTGGCAACTCGACCCTTTAGATAAATAAAAAATGTCTCCCTGACAACAGATGTGTGCATCTCGCGCATATGAAGGGAGGCGTGAAAAGAGGTGTGAAAATAAGATGGTCAAGAGTTTTTATCTTCTAAATCTGCATTTAAGATTATGTAAGAGAAGGGATGTTCATTTATTTTGTTTGAGAATTGTGGCCAAGTATATTTGGCCTTTATGCATTAAACATTTATTATTTAACCTTTATTTAACCAGGAGAGTCTCATTGAGATTAAGAATCTTTTTTGCAAGGGTGACCTGGCCAAGAGAGGCAGCAGCATATGAAAAATACAAACACATAGGTACAGACAAATAACACAGTAGACTAGTAAGCTAACATTTCAGAAAGTCAATTTAAATATTTTTTACAGTCTAAGAGCATTACATATTAAGGCATCTGCCTCTAAGTGTTGGATTTAAATGTGTTTAGCGAGATTAATTCAGTTTCAAGTCCTTTTGCAACATATTCTATGCCGAAGGTGCAGAATACAGAAATGCCTTCTTTCCCGTTTCCGTACAGGTATTTGGCACAGAGAGCATGAAGTCCTGAGAGCACAGAGTGTCTCCCATTACTTTTCTGCATGATATGAACACATAGGTAGCTTGGCAGCAGACCAAGAATTGCCTTATATATGAAAGTGTACCTATGACATAGCCTTCGGGTGGCTAGAGGAGGCCATCCAACCCGAGAGTATAGCTCACAGTGGTGAGTCAGCGCTTTGCAATTTGCAATGAACCTCAAGGAAGCATGGTAGGCTTTGTCAATCATATGAAGATTCTCTGCAGAGGTATGCATATATAAAAGATCACCATAGTCCAGAACAGATAAAAAAGTGGTGGCCACAAGTCGCTTTTTTATTTTGAAAATAAAAACCCAGTTTTAGCCTCAGCTTTTTCACCATGTACAGCACGTGTGGCTTAAAAGTCAGGGAGTCATCAATCAAAAGACCTAGGTGTTTATAGGAGTTAACAACCTCTATTTCACTTACCCCCCAGTGTGACAACCAGAGGGATGCGTTGTGGCCTGGTCCTGGATTTGGTAAACAACATAAGTTTGGTCTTATCTGCATTTAGAACTAATTTCAGCTGCATAAGGGTATTTTGGACTTCGATAAACGCATTTTGCAAATATTTAATTGCTTGTACAAGAGTTGAGGCAAGGCAATATATGACAGTATCATCAGCATAAAAATGAAATTAGCATTTGACGCATTTTGACTCATATTGTTTATATAAATAGTGAATAAAAGTGGACCTAATACAGAGCCCTGTGGTACCCCCTTAGTGACTGCTACAGAATTGGAACATAGACCATCAAATCTAATACACTGAGAACTATTACTAAGGTAGTTTGAGAACCAAGCAACTGCTTGCTCTGAAAGTTTTAAAACTTCATGATCAACAGTATCGAAAGCTTTAGTGAGATCAATAAAGAAAATTGCCAAATGTTGCTTCTTGTCAAGTGCAACCAAATGGTCATTTACCACCTTCATTGCAGCTGTGATGGTGCTATGCCTTTTTTTGAAGCCTGATTGATATGTAGATAAAACGGCATTTGAGTATAAAAACTCCTTTAATTGATCACTCACAAGACCGTCAAGAATTTTAGCTAGTACTGATAAATTAGATATTGGCCTGTAATTATTTAAAATAGCTGGGTCAGCCCCTTTTAATAAAGGAAGAACAAAAGCTGATTTCCATATCTGTGGAATTTCCTTATTTTCCACTGTAAGGTTAAAAAGATATGCAAGAGGCACAGCTACAAAATCGGCAGCCAATTTCAAGAAATAAGGTTAAATGAGGTCCTGAGGTTTTTCTACAATCCAAGGATTTTTGGGCTTGATGAATTTCCCGCACCAAAAATGGTACGAAATTAAAAGACTGATCAATATATCCTGGCTTGTCAGTACAGGGATTCACAGACACAGAACAAGTATAATCAAATAGAGAACCTGAAGATATGAAATGCTCATTAAAACTTTTCAAGATCTCCATTTTGTCATGAACAGCAACTGAATCCTTCATAACAAAGTGTGAATTTTTGTTTACAGAAAGGGATTTTATGATTTTCCAAAACCTTCTGTGGTCATTTAAATTTTTTGTGGTGATAGACTTTTCTTAGCTGTCTAAATGCAAGCCAATCAGATGTATAACCTGTTGTCCATGCTTTGGCCCAAGCCAAGTTACACTCATGAATAATTTCTAATAGCTCTGGGGAAAACCAGGGGTTACCATGCCCCTTTACTCTATATCTCCTGAATGGGGAATGCGTATTTATGATTTGGTTAAAACCCTCATTAAATAATGTCCAAGCTGTCTCCACATCATAAAATGAAACGAATCATTATAAAACCCCTGTTCATTAAACTGTTTAAGATTCCTCTTACAAATGACACGTGATTTTAATGTAGGGACCTTAGTGTTCCTGATGGCAGCCACAACATAATTGTAACTTATGTCATTGCAAAAAACACCAATACATGAGAATTTATGAGGAACATTAGTCAGCATCAAATCAATTAAAGTAGACTTCTCCGGGCATTTAAGATTTGGATGTGTGGGAGAATTGATCAACTGTGTGAGATTGACATAATCACAAAAAGATTTTAAATCATCAGATACTGGCTTAAGCCAATCCCAGTTTAGATCGCCAGCTAGAATAATTTCGCTATAATTTAATCTAGTTAAAATTTGCATCAGCGACTGTACCGCATAACTTGGGGCAGATGGTCTGTAACACCCAACAACAGTTATACTGAGGCCCTTAACAATGTAAATTTTTACTGCCAGAAATTGTTTGTCCAATTGTTTGCAGATTGATTCAGACAAAACTACCCTGACATGAAATTTCGATTTCACATAAATAGCAAAACACCGCCACCTTTCTTTGGTCTGTCAGCTCGATAAACATTGTATTCATCCGTGTTAATATCTTTATCCATTACTGATTTTGTCAGCAAAGTTTCAGATAACAACAATGTTCGCATATGTTGATTTAACCCATATTCTAATCATATCCATTTTGGATATCAAGCTGTGGCCATTGAGATGAACAATACTTAGACCAGATGAGGATTTACAATGAGATGGCATCTGAATGCATAGCATCTCAGGGCCAGGATTAGGTTGCACATTGCCAGATATAAGTAAAAGTAAAACATCATCAATCTTTGTGTAGAAACATTACATGACGATTCCTTAGACAGTTCAATGCACTATATAAATGCTTTGCTTTACTTCAGTGTGAATATTTAAAAAGCTAAGAAGAGAAAAACAGACTTAACACTGACACTGACATGCTGCCATCTTGGATTTGATGGATTTAAAAGGTTATACTAACATGAGTTATAGACTTGCATGATATGTTTTATTACCTTATTTGGAAAATTGTTTGTGAACTGAGGCAAAGGGGTGTTGAAACTACTGGACAGAAGGACCATCTACCCATAAAAGGGAAAGTAATGTAAAAACCAATCAATGTGATGATCAAGTTCTGATAGCCAATGATTGTTTGAGAAAAGGGTGGGGTCCTCCCTGTCTATTTATTTATTTAAGTTGCTGACCCTAGAGCTCTGCGCAAACTTTTTGGAGCTTGGTGAAATTAAATGAGTTTCTCTTTGGGTGGAAACTAGAAAGAGTTTTTCATCTCATTTTTTGTTTTTTGTTTTCTTCCCTCTCTTCTGGAAGGGTAAGTTAGTATTTACTTATTTTAATATTCACATTGCTACATTAACACACCTCATTACAGATAACCAGCAAACTGGCCCTTTAAGGAGCTTATTCCAGGTTATGTGTTCAGTGCCCTACTCTCTGGAATCTAAAGTGAGAGAGGAAGAGGGGTTGACTAGGGAACCTTTGAATCTGGAGTTAGAAATTCAGTACAGTCAGAGCAGTACCTAGTGTTGAAACTAGCTTGTGGTATGAAGTGGTATCTGAATTCATAATGCGCTAAGGGCACCTGGAGATGGTGACCCGAGAGAGCGGGGTTCCTTGTGGTGGGCCACTTGTCGCTACAGTGTATAGCACAATTCTTCAGTTGATGTACATGTTTTTATTTCACACTTGCTCTGTTTCCCATGCCAATATAGCCACATTGAATTGAATATTATGCAGTACACACAGCTGGAAATGTGCTGAAGCAAAGGAAACTTGAACATAACATGGTTTGGTGGAATTCAGTCACTCATAATGAACTGTGGTTCTCGCAACTGTAACAGCTAGCTGACATTAATTACTGTATTTGTAATCAAGTTAAAAGTTGGGAGGGGGGTGGTATGTGCTTCTTCAGGTTGTGAGTATGGTTTGATTTGAAATTTGACCGACAGTGGCCTGGCAACATAAGCAAGCAACACGATTTAAGTAAGTGGTCTGACCTAAAAAATAAAACTAATGAGAAAACGTTTGACAAAACACCAATACAGAAATCTCTAATGTGAAACAACCAAACCTTTGGCTGTGTTCATGTAAGATCTCTTCATCCATAGTGAGAAGCTTATTAAGAAAATGTGTTTTCAGGGCCTTTAAAGTCAAATGCTCACTCTGTAACACTAGATCCAGATCTCCCTTCGTTCTCTTTGAAAGAATCTGCTGTTTTTAATGTGTATAGTTCCTGAATATGATAACGCTGTAATTTCCAGGAATAAACATTTTTATATTTAGTCCAACACAGTAGAAGCCATCATAATTTTGGTTCAGTTGGATATTTGTGTTATCCTTTTAGCAGATTTCTTACACTTTTATAGTTTTTTTTTTCCCCCAGTTCATCAAACATCAAAGCAAAGTAACGACAGCTTTTTGAACCCAAATCACATGAGACAAATGTTAAAATGGAGTGCTTCAAAACCATTTGCTTCAAAACCATTGCAAATGAGATGTGTAGAAAGCATATTTTCCTCTAACAGAGTACAACAGAGTGTAGTGCAGACCACACGCTCATCCACAGCTTTGAAGTGCTTTGAGGATTAGACTGGATTTCAGCCTAGTTATTTAGCTTGTGTCAGATAGATCAGCGGTGACTAGATGCTCGTCTGAAGATGAGGGTAAGCGTCTGCCGGCAAAAGCTTTGAAAATCGGTCCTGCTGTTAATGACTTTGACTCGAGTGGTTTATCTTGTCTTTCACTTTCTTGCAGTCATCCACGAGCACTCCCAACTCCTGATGTTCTCTATATGTCTCGAATACATTCCCGAAGGACAGCGCTTAAACATGTAGGAGTACATTTGTAGTTAACACAACATATACGTCATTTCTCCATCTCGAATGGGAGTTAAAATGTTGTTTGAGTGCTCTGTGAGCACAGCATGGTAATGACGACCTCTCCTCACATACCTCCCCATCTGTCTTTGTGTTTGAACAGTATCAGAGTCCCTGAGGAGCTCCACGACCTGCAGCTCTGTCACTGCCTCCCTCATGTTCCTCCACTGCTCACATCAAGGTGTGTGTGTCCATCACATTTGTTCATCTGTATTTGCGAGACGCAAATGAGATTCGTCTTGAAAATGAATATGTTTTTTAATCTTGCAGAAGGTAGTTTCAATAGACATGTCTCCGTCTCATTCAGGCCAGCCTCTTTGATTTACAGACCTCATCATTTCACATTCATGATCTGTCCTCCATGTCTGAGGCAGCTGTCGGGTGTGATCTGATGTGTGTAAGTGGGTCTGATTTATTCTACATCAGACCTCTGATGCTACACATCAAGCTACAGTAATTTAACTGTGTTATATTTGCAATACTTTACTCACTCATGCTGACAGGTCATGTGAGGTTCACATTTCATTCTTGACCTACGGAACAGAAGTTGACAAACAATCTCACATCAAACTCTTTTTTTTTTTTGTTATTGTAGAGCTGTCGATCATATCACAATGAAAATCTTTTAGATGGGGATTGATTTGCCAGATGGAGTTTGCTCAGTTTACATGCCCATTTTTGTCATCTAGAATTCCATGACAATCTGTTGAAGATCATCATTGGAAACAGCTACTATATGGACCTTAACGTGATATTTGTCAACAAATCAACACACAAAAACTATATTGTTTGTTTGCAGTTTTACTAACTCCACAAAGTAAACCTCTATGTATAATGGGACATCGATATCAATATCGAGCCTATCAATATGAATATCTGTTGTAATGGTCACATTAGTTTTGGATGACCTTAGTTACTCTGAAATAGATTATTTCATTGTTTTAGTTTCAGTTTTGTTTTTGAGTATGTCAAGGTAATTTTATTTATCACAAATCACAATTTGTCCCAAGGGGCTTTACAATCTGTACAGCATACAACACCCTCCCTCCTTAGACCTTCCATTCAAATGATAATAAAAGAAAGAAACCTCAGGAAGAGAAACAGAGGAAGGATCCCTCTTCCAGTAACAGTAATGCAATAGATTGTTTTGTGTACAGAATAAATCCACAACAGAAAATTATATAAATATATTTTATTATGAAAGAAACTGAAGTCACATGTAGTTAATTCCTTTTGCAGTAAAAAATCGTGTTAAACAATGTGTTGCTAAAAGATTTTTTTATTCTTATCAAAAAGAAGACATGTAATGTTCCTTTTGTCTCAGCCTTTGAAGGGTGTCCATGTTTGCGGAGCAATCAAGAAATTTTAAAATGTCTCTCTTTTTGGTGTCAATGAATTTCACTTAGACTCCAGTTACATACATTAAAGAATATTATAATTATGGAATATAAAATGATGTTATCATGAAGACTAAAAAAATGTATTAAAAAAATGATTAAACCCCTCAGAGAAAATTACACACATTTCCTGTCTCTGGTGAATTTACCAAATTCAAATTAAAATGACAGATCTGTCATATTCCATTGCAGTTTAAATGTTTAAAAGAATATGCTCTCCCAAAATCCCTAGTATTTTATAACATTTATAGCCTAAATGGTTTGCCTAGGAATGCTCAGGTGAACATTTCATGCTCTCTTAGATCAGAGATGTAGACATCCATCGCTGTATTCGCTGCCCCACCTCTGCTGTGTAAGTATTACTGTTGCTGTTTGGAGAAGCAGTTCTATGTTTTAAGGCCACTGACCGAGACTATGAAGCCTCCCCAACCTCTACTGTATTTGTCGTGGTTACCTTTTGTTTAGTGGCCCTGTGAATTGGTCAGTGATGTGTGAAATGAAACCTGGCCTGGTTCTGCTCCTGCCTTGCCCTTGTCTTTTATGGATTGAATGTGGTCGAGAGAAGCTGCAGCTGTACATCCCCTTTGTTGCTGCTGCCTGGTGCCTCGTAATGACATCTGTGAAAATAGAATATTAAGATGAGATATTTTTTTTGCATGCAGTCAGTACATCATGCCATCAGATAGGTGAGGAAGTGGAGGATTATTTCCGGCCACACATTCACACAAGGAACATTGCTTCTCGAGAGGCCCGCTGACTATGTTAATGAGAAGTCAGTTTGAATGTATGAAAGCATTATGAAGTGAAGCAGATATTGACAGGAAGAAGTAATTAAATCCAATCGACAGGCTGTTCGTCTGGTTGGCAGAGAGACAATTACTGAATCATGTAGGTTCAAACACACAAGCAGTCAACCCCAGGGATCACAAGCCAGGGTGGCGAGGAAGCAGCCGAGTAGCACTGTATTGACAAACACATTTCAGGCCATAAAGGTGAGGAAGGGTTTTATATACATCTGCCCTGTGCTCCTTGTATAAACCCTGTATTAATACAGCTCCACAGATAAACAGTTTGGAGGTATCTAAACTAACAAACCACAACAGTAGAAGTTTTGAGAGGCAGCAAGTGTGTTGAAAAGTAAGCTAATGTTCATCTGATGTGGCTAAAACAGCATGACCAGGGCTACTGTTACACCATACACGCTGTTAAACATTAATTGAATGTGAATTTTTCCGTCACCTTGACTCGTCCCAAGCCGGATGTGAACATGTTGTTCCCGACAAGTACCGATGACAGCTGACAAATCTCGGATCACAGGCGACTCACTCAAAGAAGAAAGAAGCACCAGAGCTGTACCATTCTCAGCTGCTTGGGGAGAAAATGGTAGTCAGTGCAGTGCTTTTGAGTGTGTCATTAAACCTCCACTTTTTTTGTGAATATGCGTGGACTGTGACAATAGGATACAATATAGGGGCATTGTCAGTCTAAAGGACAACAGTCTCATCAAAGACAGAATGAAAAAGTCATTCTTAAAAAAGTGTGACTAATGCATTTCCAACCCTATCAGAAATGATTTGATACAATAATTACAGGAAATATAAAAGACAGTTGGCACTGTTTCAACATATGTGAAATAAATGGAAAACTAGTAAAAACAACCAACAAAAAGGCGGGCTTAGTCCTGATGAGAAACCTTTGTCCAACCAGTTTGCTTTCACTGTCACTAAATTTTCCATGAAACACAGAGTTACATCACCTTTATCAGTAGGGGCAATAAATGTGTTCTGAAGTAATTAAGAGTGTTATGAAGTAATTACAGCTCGTGTTCCCAGCAGCTCTGCTGGTTCTGTTCGGTTTGTAGGCCGTTGAGCATTAACTGCAGGCTTCAGATCCTGCGACAACATTTAAATGCAGGCTGTTTGGTTTAGTCTTTAAATACCATATTGCTGTTTTCTCCCATATAGATTTGCACTTGTCTTTGGGATCAAATCTTAAACCTAAATATGCTTCTGACTCCTCATTAGTGTCAACAAGTGTTTGCTTATGTTATTTGACTACTAATTGGTGTGGTAAGTTAGTTGGCAGTTGGTACTGTATTATAGACTAAAAATAAGCATTGATCCCCACTCACTGTGCATTTTTGTGCAGAAAGCTGGGGTAGGCAACATTGGAGAAACTGGCAAGAGACAGCTAGATTTTAAAAAATATCCGACTGAAAAAATCCCAAACCCTCATTTCATTCGGACCAAATTAAATGATTACAGTCCTGCAACAGCCACAGATACCGGATTTATTTTTGCTTTTGTAGCAGAGCATTTGATTTATTGATTTATTGCTGTCAGGATGTAAATAGAATTTCAACAAACAAAAAATGCATCTGAAGTAAATTATCTACCCTAGCTTTAAGTATTTTCTCTGTGTAGAATTTGAGACTCAGAGGTTTTAGTTTTGTTTTAGTCTGTTATAAAAGGATCCAGCAATAAAATGTGATAATAACAGCTGCTGCTCAAAGGGTAGACCAGGAATAAACAGTGTGGACTCCAACAGATAGGAGGGTCTAAACTAACAGCGGAACATGTTTATCCTCTTTCTAAATACTGTTTTAAAGGTAACACAACAGCTGTAGACAATCAGTCCACAACAGGGATAGAATTAACTATTGACTGGCAACCCTGCCTGCATCTCATCTAGGGCATGGTTTACATAAATCTACTTTTATCATGGCTTAGATACAACAAATACTACTTATTTCATCAGTTCCCAAAGCTGTCTACTTTTGGACTATGTTTTGTAGGACCGATTATCTATGTTTTCTCTGTAGATTAAGGCAAAGTTTAGACTTAAAATAATGCAGCTGTGTTGATGAAAGAAGTTTCAAGGTTGTTTTACCTGCAAACTTCAGAGATTACTGAAGCACTATCAGAAAGTAATGTGATGTGCTTTTTCAAAGTTGCGATTATGGTCTCTGATATATATGTCTGTTGGTTGTCAGCAGGTGCCATTGGTTGTTACAATGCAGGGCATCTTCAGGTCTTTAAAAGGCTTAAACCATACTGAATTCACTTGCAGCTACAGCAGCAAGAAACCTTATCATCTCACTAAGGACAAGTGTTAATTTAAGCAATAACTTATATCAACATAAATTAATTAATAACTTTTAATTAGTAAATTACCTTCTATCCTATTTCCTGCCACTTATCCAGGTCCAGGTCATGTTTATTTAATTAATGATATCATCAGGGATTATTGATATATACTGCTGGGAACGTCTGTTAAAAGTATGTATATAATAAGATTAAAACATTCTAGGCCCTATCATCAAATTATGTGGCATTAAAATGGTCTTATAAAGTCTTACATTTCACTTGATGATCTCTTTAAAAGCTGTCTGTTTTTGCACATCTGTCGAAGTGTCAAGCTGCCTATTTCCTATACCTGCTTATCTTGTGAAGGGTCACAGGTGTCTGCTGCCTATTCTAGCACACAGTGGGTGAAAAGCAGGGTGCATCCTGGACAGGTTGCCAGTGTGATTGTCTATCACAGGGTGGGCATGTTTGTGAAACCTCATCTTACTTTGGATAGCTATTGTGGTACCCACAGTACTGGCTGTGTCGGAATCAGCACCTTGGACAGTTCTCTGGCTTTCTGCCGTCTTAGTAAAAGAACCACGGACACCTCTCTGGTCTACTTGTTCACCTCCAATCAGCACCTTAGACAGCAGTCTGCAGGCTGTTACACCAGTTATCTGTACTTTTGAACATAGTTTAGTTGTAATGGTATACGTAATGTATGGTATTTACAACAAATGGTATTTAGTTGTAAATATTTGAAAGATTACCAGAGACCAATGACAAAAGGCAGAGACAGTGTTTTCTTTTTTTTTCTTTCAATATTTACACTGGGAGCAAATTTACTGTGACAGACTGACTGCATTCCTTTTTATATGTGCTTCTATGCTACATTCACTTGAGACTGGATTGCTGCTGGCACCACTTGCTTATAACAGAATCGTATAACCCTTTAAGTGACTGCTTTGGCAAACAAATAAAGGCTGGCCCCAAATACAGGCCGGGGTAGTGGATACACTCCTGGTGCCTGTTATAATTATAGCATTATATGTTATATAATTCAATTCAATTTAAATTCAATTCAGTTTTATTTATACAGCGCCAAATCACAACAACAGTTATCTCACAGCGCTTTTCATAAAAGAGCAGGTCTAGACCGTACTCTATGACGTTATTTACAGAAGCCTAACAATTCCCACCAAGAGCAGGCGACAGAGGGAAGGAAAAACTTTTAGCCTTTTAAGAGGCAGAAACCTCGAGCAGAACCACGGCTCAGGGTGGGCGGCCATCTGCCTCGACCAGTTGGAAGGGGGGGGGGCACAGAGAAAGAGGGCAGGAGAGGAACAGAGAGAAAAAGAGAGGGATGGAAGGAGAGAGAGGGTACAGACAGTAAAGGTAATGTTGCTATAGACTAAATGAAAAATGGTGCAGATATTAGTATATTAGATATTAGATAGTAGTGTTGATGATAATAATCGTAATGTTAATGATTATAATAATAATAATAATAATAATAGGACTAGTAACAATAGTTGTTGTAGCAGAGGGTATTGAGCAGGAACACGGGTGCAGCAGGTGACCCGCAGCCACAGATCCAGACTCCACAGCTCCAGAGCCAGAAACACCTGCAGGAAGTGATAAGAGGAGAGAGGAGAGGGACGAGAAAGCACAAGACTACCGGAAAGGGCAGAAGTTGAGTTAGTAACATGCAATAATGGGATGAGGTTGCATAATGAGGGAGAGAGAGTAGAGGAGAGAGGACCTCAGTGCATCATGGGAAATCCCCCGGCAGTCTAGGCCTGTTGCAGCATAACTAAGGGATGGTTCAGGACTCACCTGAGCCAGCCCTAACTATAAGCTTTATCAAAGAGGAAAGTCTTAAGCCTACTCTTAAATGTGGAGATGGTGTCTGCCTCCTGAACCCAAACTGGAACCTGGTTCCACAGGAGAGGAGCTTGATAGCTGAACGCTCTGGCTCCTAGTCTACTTTTGGAGACTCTAGGAACCACAAGTAACCCTGCATTCTGGGAGCGCAGTGCTCTGGTGGGGTAGTAAGGTACTATGAGCTCTTTAAGATAAGATGGTGCCTGACCATTAGGAGCTTTGTAGGTAAGAAGAATGATTTTAAATTCTATTCTGGATTTTAATGCAGAGAAGCTAAGACAGGAGAAACATGATCTCTTTTCCTGGTTCCTGTCAGAACACGTGCTGCAGCATTCTGGATCAGCTGAAGAGTCTTAATGGACTTTTTTTTCGAGCAGCCTGATAATAAGGAATTGCAGTAATCCAGCCTAGAAGTAACAAATGCATGGACTAGTTTTTCTGCATCATTTTTAGACAGAATATTCCTGATTTTCGCAATATTACGTAGGTGAAAAAAGGCGGTCCTTGAAATTTGCTTAATGTGAGACTTAAACGACATGTCCTGATCAAAGATTCCTCACAGTGGTGCTGGAGGCCAGGGCGATGCCCTCTGCACTTTTTAGATGGTGCAGTGCTTGTTAGAAATGTGCATCTCATATTATTTTCACCTACAGCAATTAAAAACACAGCATTGATTTTGTTTGTTTAGTCTTATCTGCCTTTGAATCAGGACCTTGGACAACTCTGGACTGTGTTTAGTCTGCCAGGTTTCCATTCAACATTTGCTATGCTGCTGCATGCCCTCTACTCTGTACCTCCTCTGTTTTCTGTGACCTGTTCTTCGGTCGTTGGTGTGGCATTTTATACTCCCAGTCATAAAATGTTGAAAATATATGGAAACCAAATCACTGCTTTGGCCAGTGTGTTTGTCTCTATTTTTGATCGGTTTACTCGCAGTCTAGACTCATCCCTTACACTGGCTCATCCATGATTTACTGTGTTCCTTTCATTTATTTCAGTTGCTTCTGTAAACATTACTTATAATTCTTTGTGTTGTTTTCCTTTTATGATATGGTTCCTAAAAACAAGGTTGTTATCTACAAGACCTTCTTTGGACTAATTTCCATGATATGACCACCTTGTTGTTTATAGCAGCATTAGAGTTTATTATTTTTCATTCAGTGTTGATAACTTTACTCTTATTGATGAAGTTTAGTATATTATTTCTGGAGGCATTTTTATAATAGTTGATTATTAATTGCACCATAATCTCCAGTCATTAGCTTTCTTCAGTTGCAACTGTGTTAGTCAGCTGGTGTTCTCTGTGACACAGATTTCAGACCACCCCACGAAGACAATATTACTCCGGCTTGCCTCACTTGTATCAGTCGCTTCCCACCCACTGAATGAGCGGCAATGCAAACTATACAGCACATTCCGGAAATTAATTGGGTTTGACTGCGACCATTTGCTGCACGATGAATGTGTAGTTTTATCATCCATCACCATTCAGTGCTTAATGCTCACTTTGGTCTGTGATTAAAAATCAAGATATTATCTGCTGTGTGTGTGTGTGTGTGTGTGTGTGTGTGTGTGTAACAGATAAGCTAAATTACACAGCAGTCAAGTCTTCTTAGAGGCTGAAAATACACAAGGAAGTTTGCAGGGTCAAATGGAGTGATGTGATTACAATCCCACAGAGGCAAACAACATGGGAAGGTCAAACACATTAGCAAGATGCAAAATATTGAATGACCTTGATTTTTTTCCAACCAAGATCCTTGTACTTGTTACAAATACAAATAAACAGGAATATGTAAATGGAACTAATGGAAGACTATAGGTCAGATACGATGTGCTGCAATTTTAAAGCTGATTTGATAAGGTAAAATTATGATTTCATATTTTCACTTTAAAAATACATCTAAAATAAAGCAATTATGTTCCCAGTTTTTATTTCTAATACTGAATCAGAAACACCCCAGAAAAGCATGTGATCTACCACACTAACACTAGTAAACACGGGCAGTGAAACACTGGATAACTTTTTAGCCAGGCCCCAAGGAGAATACATTTTTCACTCAAACACAGCAGACTGTTTACCTCAGACTCTGGGTCAATGTAATCCCTCTGAATTTATTATGTGTTCAATAATTCTGTATGTACACATGTCTGCGGAAAGAATGAAAATCTCAAGCAGTGTTGTACAGGGTAGTCTAACAGTGTGGGGATGTTGGGAATGGATGGCTTCAAGCTTGTATTTGATTGGGGAACGTGGTGAGTCAGCAGGAGAGGGGGCGGGTCACACAGAGTGCAGAGGAAAGAGACACGTGGAAAGATAAGTTTTTAGACAGACGTGTACATTTTATTTCCCTGAATTTCATGCAGAATTTAGGTCTGATCTGTGGTTGTGTGTCGGTGTAGCCAAATCTCTGACTGTTTTTTTTTTTTTTAGATACCATCAGTTAATCTTTACACACCTGGCAGACTACAAAGCAAACCTCAACTAGTCATATCTTACAGTCTTTTGTCACCTCCATGACATGCAACGGTGATAAGGTAAGAGGGGGCCAGGGAGAGATTTCAGGATCAGGGGCGTTAGCCTAGTAACATCAGTGTCCAAAGCATCACAGAGCACATCATAGACTTTGTTAAACAAGGAGGGAGAAGACAAAACAAAAACTCATTGAGGCATAGGGAAGTCTACTATCCCCAGAGTTGTTTGTTTTCAATTATGACACACTACACAATGTAAACAACAAATTACCCTGCACGCCTGTCAAACTGAACCATTATTTGGCTGATATTGTTTTATCTGTTTAGAGATAAGGTCAGGCAATCTCCAACAAAAACCTTCCTACGCCTTTCTCAGTTATTATCCCCCCCCATGCCAGGTAAAGCAGTTGATTGTGGGGCAAACAAACATACACCACGTCCAGTACACTGTAATAATCTGTTCTCTCTGCAGAAGTAGTCAGTATCATTATTCCTTAATGAAATGCTGATTGAAATGGACTACCAATGACAACAGGTTCTTGTGAAGGTGAAAAGCTCACCTAATATCGAGCATATTCACTGCAGCTGAACATTAAGTCGTGGTTTTTCTTTGTTGAAAGTGTCTGGTTCCATCCAGAAAATGGCACTAAAAACCCTGTGAGTGAAATATATTTGGATGAAAAAGCACATCACTTATTTGCCCATGAAAATGATTCTTTCTTGACAGCTGTTTTTCTTTCAGTGTAGCAGCCTTTGGCAGGTGAGCCAGGAAGTTAATTTCTGACACTGTTCCCTGTCTGAAGGTTCTCGGGGTGCCAACCGAAAGGACCTAAAAGTCAGAGCTCTCAGACGCACACCTGACAGGCACAGTTGGACAGGGCTGGTTAGATTGATAGCATGGAGGCGGAGGACTCGCATCTCCCCCTCGGTGGCAGTAGTAATCTCAGGGTTTTGTGAGTGTGATCTGTCCTTCAGATCAGACACAGTGACAGTCAATAAGCTCATCTCTTGCAGGACCCGCTCCCCTGTGTTTATCATGTGTCCCCTGTAATAATAGCAGTTCGGGGGATGCCGACAGTTTGCAAACTTGTATCAGTAATAAGCAGTGTTGGGGTTAATGCGTTAGAGTAATTGCAATTCAGGTTATCACTTATTTAGTTACATTTTCAAAATAGAAATCAGTTACTGTTAAACGTTTACCATATTTCCCTGTCCCTTTGGTTGCCCCAAAAAACAACAACAAAAAATCCCTGTCACATGTCAGGTATCCTTGGTTTCTTACTTTCACGTACTTCAGGTAATTAAACTTTCTTCATCATATGTTATATGTCCTTGTATTCAAACATAATTGAGCTGTAAAGGAGAAATTGCATCTGTCAAATCCCTGTTATTAACTTGCAGTTACAGATTGGGGTGGGGGTGTCCTGCTGTTTGTATCAAACCGGTCAAGTATTGAACTTTTTTTGCGTGAGGTTGAAGGTCATGGACTTTTGTCCAATAGTAGGTGCTTCTCAAATGCATGAAGATGTCCCTGCGTGTAGCTGTTAGGAGTTAAATGTCCACATTTCATGACAGGGATCTGATTCTAGGCAGAATGTATATCTGGGCTGAGAATATGTTCTGCACATTTTTGCTGATAGTTTTATGTCTGTAATGAAATGGACTATATTTGTCTTTCATCTTTCAAAACAGTGAATGCATTTGTATAGCGTTTTTATCCAAAGTGCTGGCCCGACCATCTGGAGCTATTTGGGGTTCTTGCCAAAGGACACTTTGGCATGTGGACAGGAGGAGCTGGGGAGCGACCCGCCAACCTTGTGATCAGTGGATGACCTGCGCTACCTCCTGAGTCACAGCCGCCTGTTACTGACTAAATTATGCTTTCTATTTGGGGCTGAAATGTGTATTTTCCTCTGCTGTATGGTTCTGTACATTTGGACAGATCTTTGTGCTAAACTGTGATAACAGGCATCTCATTTGGCGCGAAAACAGTGAGTTAACTCATGACTGACCTTCAGACCTAGTTGGCCAGAGTACATTATAGTACATCGTGAGGTTTTCACATTCATGGTTGCAAATCCCAGACTTAAAATAATCAAAACAGTACTCAGGCATAATAAGCTTTGCGAATGTTAATTTTAAGAGGATCCAACCTCAAACCACTCTAGCCTGAAGGCATGCTGATCCTGGTCAAAAACAGTAAAGACAATATTGACAGAAACATAACTGCAGCAGATGTGTCAAAATGATGAAACCATCATTTTCACCTTAGAGCCGTTAGCAGAGAAATGCTGAAGTGAAGTAATCCTAGTGATTTAAGTAGCCGCTGGAGGAGCCAAGCCTCTTAATGAAGAGAACAGAGACTCATCCGTCAGCTTCAGACAATGTCATATTACTGCAGAGCACCAAGGACTCCAGGGGAGTAAAACAGGAAGTGTTGTGCCAGCTGGATCACCTTCAGTGGAAATGTTAGTGCAGTAATGTTTTGTTTTGTGTTGGCAACTCCATTATCATTTTTGCCATTCTTCTTCTTCTTACTCAAGAACCAGAAAACCCAAAGCAGCCGAATGAGGCAGAAATATTTCTTGTCACCCCGGCACTCTGGGAATAACATTTTATCAAATCATATTCTGGTCCACACGCCTGATTTGCTTTCCTTGGATTTATGACATTTATGAAATATTATTTATTAAAACCTCTGCTGTCTGTTATCAGCTGTGCTCATGCTAATAATGATCTGCAGACCATTCTTCTTACTCAATCCTCCTTTTTTCTCTTACTTAGTTTATTTACAGCAGCTGCTTATGACACCTGCCCACTTTTTTTCTTTGTATCTTAGGAACATTTGAAATTCATAATACCAGGATTACCGTGCATGAACAACCCTTTGCTCAGGTAGAAAATGACACATCTGTCAGTAGGAATGTAGAAAAGTTGATATTAACACTAAACTTAAGTGATTGAATCACTTAAATGTAACACCTTTAAATTATATAGAGCAGAAAATAGACTCTTAGCAGTGTCTTGTCAACTGTTACTTTGATTTATGCCATATCTCCAAAATGTATAGCTTCTGCTTACCTTGGAATGACGGTCTTTTGTTGTGGTTTTAATGTGTGAGTTGTTTTAAGGTGGGCAACGGCAGACTGAACAAGAAAAGCAAAGGATTATCTCTGTAGCTGCTAAGTCAGAGCCAAGTGATACTACCTTCTTACTTCTTGCATTGTCAAGTTAGCATTGTAATTTGTGACTTTGCTCAAAGCTATGCCTGATTTGGAAATCATTGCTACATCTATAGTTGCGTAATGGCATTGATTTCTCTAAAACACTTCAACGTATGCGTATGTGGCTTCATTATCATCTCCAGGCGCAGCAAGTGTGGGCTTCTTAATGCCTAGCGCCCTGAGCGCCTTCACTTGAAAATGGATCCAACTGAGCAGAAAAGTGTCACTCTGACTGGCAGTCCCAACAGTCGTTACAGTAATTAGCTCTCTTGCTCTTTCCTGCTCACCGCTATGCATGTTCAACATCTATGACTTTCCCTCCAGGCTTCTGAATCTCTCAGGTGGAGAGAATGCCAGATGAAATGAGGGGCTTATTTTTGGCTGTAGTAAAATCACAAAAATGCAAACTGCCGCACAAACAACAAGCAATTATTTTCAGTAATGCCTTACATCCGACCCATAAGATTATACTTTCAGCAGAAGAGGTTGCTAAAGCTCCAGCTCAAGGGGGAAGAAAAGAGAGGATTTTGCACCATGCACATAGGACAGTAAAACAACTTAATGGAGGGGAATGGCTTGAAAAAAGGGTAATGCTGATGGAATCAATATGAGATTTGTCTGGGTCTAATACACTGAATTATATTTTCCATTTGTAGGTTATTTTGTTCCATTCTTTATCTTTTCTAAGAGAAGAGTCTCTCAAAAGAGCACTGTCTGGCATGCTTTTTGAAAATGACATATAAAATGGATTTTATAAATGCAGCACAAATGTTTTTAGTTTAGGCTCCTATAGCTACTCTACATCTAAGTGATCAGATGTGAGCAGTCGGTAATACTAAAGCTTCAATAGCAAGAGAAAGCCTGTAATAAGGAGAAGTGTGTCGCTCTGTGCTGACCTCGCCATCTGTTGCAGTTAAATGAACTGAGGCAAAAGCATGCAGAGCTGACCGTATGGGAACAGATCTCCCCAAGCGTCTCGGTGTTATTTGTCTTCCAGAGCAGCACACCACAGCCTCCCAGTGTGCCTCCCACCACACGGTCACGCCTTAAGCCACGAGCGTAACGTAATCATCGCCTCAGTTGCTTAGTCCAACACTCACAGACCTTTAATGGAGAAAGTCTTCAAAATCTGAGTTAAGGGGTGATAAGGAATGATGTGGGTCTTGGTGCTCATGGTGCTCATTCAGACTTCATAGGCCCATGAGTTAGTGGTGAGGCAGGCAGTGGGAGGGACCGTTCCCTTGTGAGCTGCTGCTTTCTTCATTTCTAGAGTGGATAACAATCCACAGAAGATTAAAACCTCAAATACCAAATCCTGACTGTATGAATCTTCTTCCCTTTCTTGCTGTCTTATTCTCCCTGGTTTCCCTCAAGGCTCTGTAGGACAGTGCTTCCTAACCTTTTTGGCTGACATCCCTTGAAAGATCAGGCTAATCAACCAATGACGTGTTCATACTTGATACTGATTTCCTTACCCTGCCATTGGCACTCAGCCCCAAGGCCATAGGGTTCTACCTAAAAGGTAAATTTTGGGGGCACAAAATGAGTCACAAAAACAGTCTATAGTTTTATTTTTAGAAAAGACTCCTAGCTTAGCTGGTCACTGTAGCTTTTTATGGAACATTACTCAAACAGCTGTAAATGTACATGTCTCTAGTGAGTATTTATAGTAGCTTGACTGTGTTTGCGGGATTGACACAAAAGAAACCACATTGTCCATGTTCGTGGTAATGAAGGAACATGTCACCCAGTGTAACAGTGGGGCTCATTGATGCGTTTTTAATAGTTTTTGGACAACGATGGAGCTCTATGGGAGGAGGAAAGAGGAAAAAGGAATAAATCAGGCTTTGGCTACATAGACAAGTAAAATCTGATAATTTTTGGTTTTGCCCTTTTTATGGGATCTTTTGCCAACAAGAAAAATATCTTCAGGCTTATGTTTAATAATTAAACTGTTTCTGCTTGTGACCCCTCATCACAGGTTGCATGCATCTATTAGTTGTGAGCAGTTTAACCAGAAAGTGATATTTCTCCCCAAAACCTCTGATAGTTTCATTTACATAACTGTTGCCTGAAGAGGTGAAACCATACAGTATTTCACAAGAAAGATTTGTCAGGAAAGTCAGGGAAAAAAATAAACATTTGAGTAGTAGAACATTATTTCTCTTGTTTCCTGCCCCATTAAATATCTTGCGGCAACTCCTCTTGTATGAACTGTGACCTAAGAAGTGGTCCATCTTCTTCATCATTAAGCTCCTGTATCTCCAGAGAAAGACAGGATATTTTGCATGTACAGTTGGTACGGAAAGTATTCAGACCCCTTTAAATTTTTCACTCTTTGTTTCATTGCAGCCATTTTCCAAAAATCAAAAAAGTTCATTTTATTTCTCAGTAATGTACACTCAGCACCCCATCTTGACAGAAAAAAACAGAAATGTAGAAATTTTTGCAGATTTATTAAAAAAGAAAAACTGAAATATCACATGGTCATAAGTATTCAGACCCTTTGCTCAGTATTTAGTAGAAGCACCCTTTTGATCGAATACAGCCATGAGTCGTTTTGAGAAAGATGCAACAAGTTTTTCACATCTGGATTTGGGTATCCTCTGCCATTCCTCCTTGCAGATCCTCTCCAGTTCTGTCAGGTTGGATGGTAAACGTTGGTGGACAGCCATTTTCAGGTCTCTCCAGAGATGCTCAATTGGGTTTAAGTCAGGGCTCTGGCTGGGCCATTCAAGAACAGCCACAGAGTTGTTGTGAAGCCACTCCTTCGTTATTTTAGCGGTGTGCTTAGGGTCATTGTCTTGTTGGAAGGTAAACCTTCGGCCCAGTCTGAGGTCCAGAGCACTCTGGAAAAGGTTTTCGTCCAGGATATCCCTGTACTTGGCCGCATTCATCTTTCCCTCGATTGCAACCAGTCGTCCTGTCCCTGCAGCTGAAAAACACCCCCACAGCATGATGCTGCCACCACCATGCTTCACTGTTGAGACTGTATTGGACAGGTGATGAGCAGTGCCTGGTTTTCTCCACACATACCGCTTAGAATTAAGGCCAAAAAGTTCTATCTTGGTCTCATCAGATCAGAGGATCTTATTTATCACCATCTTGGAGTCCTTCAGGTGTTTTTTAGCAAACTCCATGCGGGCTTTCATGTGTCTTGCACTGAGGAGAGGCTTCCGTCGGCCACTCTGCCATAAAGCCCCGACTGGTGGATTGCTGCAGTGATGGTTGACTTACTACAACTTTCTCCCATCTCCCGACTGCATCTCTGGAGCTCAGCCACAGTGACCTTTGGGTTCTTCTTTACCTCTCTCACCAAGGCTCTTCTCCCCCGATAGCTCAGTTTGGCCGGACGGCCAGCTCTAGGAAGGGTTCTGGTCGTCCCAAACGTCTTCCATTTGAGGATTATGGAGGCCACTGTGCTCTTAGGAACCTTAAGTGCAGCAGAAATTTTTTTGTAACCTTGGCCAGATCTGTGCCTTGCCACAATTCTGTCTCTGAGCTCTTCAGGCAGTTCCTTTGACCTCATGATTCTCATTTGCTCTGACATGCACTGTGAGCTGTAAGGTCTTATATAGACAGGTGTGTGGCTTTCCTAATCAAGTCCAATCAGTATAATCAAACACAGCTGGACTCAAATGAAGGTGTAGAACCATCTCAAGGATGATCAGAAGAAATAGACAGCACCTGAGTTAAATATGAGTGTCACGGCAAAGGGTCTGAATACTTATGACCATTTGATATTTCAGTTTTTCTTTTTTAATAAATTTGCAAAAATTTCTACATTTCTGTTTTTTTTCTGTCAAGATGGGGTGCTGAGTGTACATTACTGAGAAATAAAATGAACTTTTTTGATTTTTGGAAAATGGCTGCAATGAAACAAAGAGTGAAAAATTTAAAGGGGTCTGAATACTTTCCGTACCCACTGTAACTGATTAAAATATTACTCCTCTATTCAAAAACTGACCATCATCTTTCTGCCTGTTTCCTTTGAATGAATTTGGACTAAAGTCTTGGTAAGCACTTTGCCTGTCCCAGTAGCAGGTCAGCCAGCTGTCATTTCCTTTGTGAGAATCCCCTCTTTCATTTCTGTCAGAGGCAAAACCCACCACCATACACACCCATTCAAGTTCTGTTCAGGCATTTGCATTGTCAATATGACATGACACTATTACAACCATAGACCACAGTGTAATTCTGAAACAATGGTCCACATAGAAAAAAGAAGGGGAGGCATTCAATACAAAGAAGTAAAAATATGTTTAATATGCTCAAAAGGCAAAGGGAGGCTTTGACAGGCAAACTACTCAGAACTGCAACACGTTTCAAGCTTGGTCTTCCTCTTGCTGCATCCATTGTGGATTCTCTGAAATGATGTTTGCCATTTTTCTTCTTTCTTTCTTTTACAGATACAAAAACGATTTTCTCATTGATATGGTTATGAAATATTGTACAACCTCTGTAATCAGTATTCTCTCCTTTTACAAAGAGCTAAAGGGGAAGTGAGGGAGGGCAAAAATCCCACAGCAATACAGACATTTCTTTTTTTTACAGCTGTGTCTCATTTCAAAGTGTTAGGCTGAAAAACTGACATTTGAGTGCTTTTGCAGTGCTTTTGGACTGTAATTCTAGTGTGTGGGCATCTGCAAACCTTGACACTCCAGACAACAAAACAACATTTTGGTTCACATCATCAGTATGATGGGTAAAAATAGGGTCTAAATAATAAACTAGAGCTACAGTTACGTTTCAAAAGTAAACCTATGTGTCTCCCACCTACTGTCATTCATTGTTTCTTCCTTTGTCTTTGATTGACACATGAATAGAGAATACCTCAGAATGTCCTGATTTTGACTGGGAGCTTTAAAAAATAAGCCCAGTGTTATTGCCTCAGGTGTCGAAGACCCAGAGCAAGGTAATACTCCCGATGCAAATGTTGTCATTGCAGCTATTCACTGATTTGAATCTGTGAAACAAAAAGACGTTTTGTGCTTGACTGTGAACAACACCTGTGCCTCCTTGTGTAGTTGATAGATTTTAATGTTATATTTAATAGAAGTGTGGAAAAGTGGAGCAGGTTTTCCAGAACTTGGTGTACTGTTTGCTGCAATAACCTATTGCAGGAGCATATGGTTAATCTTGTGGTATAAAGTAAAGTCTACACTGGCTGCACAATGTAAGCACCATGACGACAACATGTAAATCTTCCTCCTGCATCCGCTCTGATTCTGCTCAGTGATGTTTCTGGCACATTTAAAAGCTTATGTACAAAACATGGAAACGATCACATAATGGTCAAATGTTCGTATTTTTTTGCCATTTTCCATGCAGTTGTGTAAAGTTTATCAGCATATTTACCCAACTGCTGTACTTAAGTACAGTTTTTACTCACTGCTGTTAGTATTGTACTTTGGTATTTCCATTTCATTCCACTGACATTTTTTGCTTTTTAAATAAACCATATCAGTGTAATTTTTAACTTGTAAATTCAATAAAATAAATAAATCTAACAAAATGACAATTACAGAGAATTATGTGTTGTCTGCTTTAAAATGAAATCTAGTCTTAAAATGTTTCAGAATTTTAGTCAGAAGTTTCTGCATGAATGTTACATAGATGCACTTAGACTTTCTATTCTGTCAATCAGTCTGTATGAGGCATCGTGCACCATGCCCTCTGAGATCCTCTCAACAAATTTCTAGTTTAATTGCTGAACCCTCTTCACAAACCTTAGTGTGTTTAAATAAATAATCAGCCTTTAGTCCCATGTTGGTCACATGTATCAGTATGGTGTAAATACTCTGTTTTAGACATCCAGCAGAGTTTAAGGCAAAGGCACAAGCATCTCTTTACAAAGACAGAAATATGTCTGCTATATTAAACCAGCAACCAAACCAGCAAACATATTCTTTCCCCTTTGATGATATTACTATTTTCCCTTCTCCTTGTTAATCCGTAATAAAAGTTACACTGCCACCCACTCTCGTTTCACACTCATAAATGTATCCACGGATTACATTCTCTCAATCAATTGAGCTCCCCTTGGGTGTGACTGGCACACCCTATCAAATTG
Source organism: Micropterus salmoides (assembly GCF_014851395.1). NCBI lineage: Eukaryota > Metazoa > Chordata > Actinopteri > Centrarchiformes > Centrarchidae > Micropterus > Micropterus salmoides. Next base: position 26,589,252 of record NW_024040041.1, on the reverse strand, counting down.
CTTCCTTTTTCATTAAGAAAAAAAAAAGATTAAATGCAGAGTCTCAGTTCTTCTGCATGAGATCAAAGCAGCTGAACCGCTGCTTCTGAAAGTAATTCAGCATTCAGTGCACTGCACTGTTGAAAACGAGGCCACCTTACTTTGATGACTAAACCATTTTTCTTCCACTATTAATCTCACAGTATTGACTTGAAAGCAAGAAAGGTATGGCTACATAGGCTCTTTCGGCATGCGAGTGTGTACGCGCGTATGTCAGTACAAAGAGGCCGTGCTATATTCTCTTCTTTTGCAACATCAATTCTGCACCATTGTCACTTCTCCACTGATGGAGTCTCTGCTTCTTAGAACCTTCTTAGAACCTTGTTTTCCCCCGGGGAAGTTTGATGATAAAATATGTTTTGCAGGGCACTTAACAGGCATGTGTATTTCTTCACCTTACATCAGTTTCCACTTTAAACTCCTGAGAAGCTCCTGGTCCTGCACAAAAACATTCTGAGAGGAATTTGTGCTTTGCCAGGTCAGAGCTGGAAGTCAGTCCAGGTGGGTCTGGCACTAGATATTTGCTTTACTTTTACTCAGTTTTAATGAAGTCATTACCTTGGCCCCAAAATGAAAAAAAAAATCTCTTTGTGCTTTTCTCTTTGACTGGTTCTCTATTACCATTGAAGCTATAATCTTTAGTGCAGACACATGAATCCTCCCAGGAATAGGGGGATTAGTATGCTCTGTGAGGAACCATAAGTAGAGCAATGATTAGCTTTGACACTACTACTGTATATGTGAACTTCCACATGGCTTTTCCATAATAGGAGGGTAATTACTGCTTATAATTAGAGTTTAACATCCAGCACCTGTCCCTTTTTATATGCAAAGTAACATGGACACGAATGAATATCAGTGGTGCCCAATTTCACAGAACACATTGTATTTAACCAGAGGAGATAAATCGCACTAAACTGAGGTGCAATATATGTTCAGTTGAAAAGATGATACTACACAAGGCGCTAGGTTCATTGAGCTCTGAAGGACACAGTGAATTAGTCCTTGGGCAGTATGTCACGCTGACAAAGAATAGATGTGATTTACCTCACAACACAGATTTATGTGGGAGTATGTAGGTGTAAGTGTGTGGGTATGATAAACCGAACCAATAGACTGATTAGTCAGTGTGAAACTGCAAGACACTGCACTCAATTTAAGGCTTTCTTTAACCATTGTAACCAAACCCCCCCCCCCAAATTACATGACAAATTATGCTTTTCTTTGTAGCTACCCTTTGGAATGATACATTTACACATTTTCTCTCCTATCAGCACGATGTTTGTGAGTGCCTTCCAAAACTATTACAAATCACTGTTGAAAAGTAAATCCTTCATCCGTTAGACATCCTCAATTGCAGAAAATCTTCCTTCAGCAACCAAAACCGGTAGGGAGTATGGCTATACCTAACTTTAGATTTTACTATTGGCATTCAAACATCCGTTGCTTGTCCTACGGGGTGCATTTTGATATGGAAACTTTATGTTCAGGCTGGCTCTCTATGGGGGCTACCGAAAGGCCCACCAATTATTGGTCACACGCTGCGATTTTAGACTGAGTTTTGGAAAGCTACGGTTTACAGGCTAACTCTCTTTGTAGTCCATTGCAGCCAACCAGCACTTTGTTTCATCCCTTTCATTTCATTTTAAACCCTTGGGTTGGATCCTATCATTGATAAATGCAAGCCTTAGCAGTAACAAATATGCAACGTCCAGTTCGACTTTTAAAATACAACATGTGGTTAATGTTGTGTTAGCGGTTGCAGTTTGGTTAGGTTTAAGATAGATCCTGTTTTGGGTTAAAATAAGTACTTCAGTTACGTTAGTTAAGTTACATGCGTTAGGTAGCTTAAATTAAAAATAATAATTTTCTTGACTATGATTTCATATGGAAAATTAACACTCGGGTGAATGTCCACTGTCTTCACATGTCCTTTTGGGGCATTTGCTGGAATCACTGATGCTGTCTAGGCAATACAATACAATGTACACAATTCAAAGAAAGACATCCCTTTCATATTGGTATGAGTAGAATTTTTTTTTTAGAACAGCTCCCAGTATAATGTAATACAATTAACAAGTACCAAAAACTATATAAAGTTGTATCAACACCTCTTTTGAACAGTTTAAACAAAAACTGAACGTAACCTTAATGAAGGTAGGCTTTACTACAAGACTGCTGTAATAGATTGCATTACTTTTAGCTTGGTGTATATAATAAAATAGTGTTAATTATTAATTTAATGATTGCAGGCAGGCAATTTTTAACCCCTAACCCAGTAATCATTTCAGCCGCAATTACCTACTGTTACAGCAAACTCACAAAACTTCCATGTCTACTACAGACTACGTACTGTAATTTCCTGATGGTCAAAATACTGTCCAGTGCGATCCGGCCCCGCATAAGCAGAAAAAGATGGATAGGAAACGGAAGGATTTTAAATACTTAAAATATCAGATTTGCTAATGTAACACAAGGCATTTTGCGAACTCTTGTTTCTTTACAAGAGAGCTCTACCGGGCACCTTTAATATCAATCCTGGCCTTAAAAATCAAGTAACAATCACGCCTAACTCTACACCTACATGAGGACAAAGAATTTGCTTCTGTCAGTCCAACAGCTCATGTTGCTTTCATCCAACAGGTGTCAATATCATCAAAATGGATGCATCCTTTTGAAATCAGCAAATGAGCTCACATTACCATTTGAAACATAGACACCGTCATGAATACCAGGGCAACAGGTGGATCATATTTTGTTGTTAGCATTCAAATGAATCACCGTGCCTATGTAACAGGCCACTGCTCTCATTGCTCGCCAACTGTCACTGTTGAGTATTAATAATAGACTGTTTAGAGACATACAATATCAAACAAGGCTGTGTTGTGATTTAAGCCTGTATCCATCAACCACATCCAGTAAGCTTACATTGTTCTTTTAAAATGATCCGGGGCTGAATGCATATAGGGTCACTACATCAAATACTTGATCTTCCTCCAAGCCTGTTCTATCAAAATAAAGGGCACTAATGAGAAGCGGAGGCTAACAATAGCAGAGTTAATGAGGACCAGTGTGTGGCTTTCAGGCCCACTCATTAGGGTTCCCTTTTAGCCGCTGGCAGTCATTAGCAGGTGCCCCCTCTGCCAAAAGTACACCGAAGACATCTCAGTGTGTGCCATCTCAGGAGATGAAAGGCGACATCACATCTGAAAGCGAAAACATGTGATCTAAGATGGATGTGTTTCCACCAAGGGAAGTGAAGGTCTGGGTGAGACAATGATGACACATTAAAGAAAACAGCTTTTAGAAGATCAAGGGGTAGATTGCCTGCTCCATCCTCACAGGACAGAGACCTCTGCAGTAATACGTGAACTTAATATGAAGGGAACACTTTTATGACTATTTTTAATGCATTGTGGCCATTAGAAAAGGTCATGTCAGTCAGATCATGCATTTGAATATGTGGCCTTTAGAGATCATTAAAAATGTGAGGATGGAGTGTGAACAAAAGAAGATGCAGCAGGTTTTAAACTGTACAGCTCCACAGGTGGTTATGGAAAGCTTTTCTCCCAGCACTTAATTCAAATTTAGTCAATGGGTACTCTACATTTCCATTTTGTCAGACTTGGCAACGACTGTACTGAGATGCTTTTTAACACATATTTTTGTTGTTATTTCTGGCACGCAGTTACCAGATTATATGCCATCTGATTTAAGAAGATAGTCAGTCTGAAAGTTTTGGAGGACAGAGACCATCTTTGGAGAAATAATTAATTAAAATTAGGGCAAGTCAAGTTAGGTGGGTATATTAGAAAAAACAAAACACATTTATCACTTTTCAAATCATTCTTTCTTGCTGAGCTCACTTTGTTCCCCCTAAACGCGCTGCATCTGCAAAATAATGGTTTTAATTTAAAGAAAGAATGTAAGATTATATTTAGTAATGTTGTGCTCTCAAAAGAAAGTAGTAAAAGTTAGTTTGGCTGTGAATAACTAATCTCATTTTAATCTTAAGGAGACTTTGCCATTTGTAAAATAATGTTTTATTCATGCATTAATTCACTTGAAGTTGGTTTTACAGTTCAACCGACCCTTAATCTGATAACTAATTTGTCTGTTTAAACTACTCTTAGTTTTTTACATTAATTTGAGTAGTAGTAGTAGTTTCAGTAAGTGACGCAGTTTATTTGTTAGTTTTTTCAGTTTTTCCTATTTTTGCTTATGACATGCTTTATTTGCAATCTCCTGCTTGGTTTGCACTCGGCGTCCTTTTGTTTTGTTGGTCCGTGATTCAGAGTGAACTGAGAAAAGTGCAGCCAATCTGAGGGTCACTGCGTTCTAAACAAGAGGAGCCCATAAGAAAGAATTTATGAAGTAGTAAAAGCACTAAAGTGGTGTTTTGTTTGCAGGCTTTGCTTTGATTACCATTGCTGTAGATTTTGGGGGATGTTTTTATGCTCTGTGTGTTGATAAGTTTGGTGAGGACCCCTTAGGGTATGAACAAATACACCCACACTTGAGCTCTGCAAGGCCCCAGCATGAGCACATGAGGGAGACTTATTAACTTAAAGCCTGTGTTAATTTTTTTCCTCACACATGCAATGGCAGTGTGTGTGTTTCCACATAGAGTATACTGTATCATCTGGGTGTTGTGTTTTGTTTTTGTTTAATGAATTTTTGGTCTGTAACTACACCAGCTGAAAATAAATTAAGGCTAAAGTTGCATACAAAAGAAAATCCTTCTTAGGCAGTGTTCATACTTGAATGTCTAATATCCCATCGTGTGAGCTTAAATTGACTTTGAGGGTATTTTTGTGATTTATTTATTTATTGTTTATAACATGTGGTCTGTTGGACAGTGATGAAAGTGCCTGAGTGGAGCTTGCAGTGCTTTGGTCATTTCGTTTAATGTTATGCCATTGCCAGGCCTGCATTCAGCCACAACAAAACGTAGCAAATCCTTTATTTACACAGAAATGATAGTGTGTTGGACACCCTATGGCAGCTGAGAAGGCCATTATTGGAGTTCTTGTCGTAGAAACTTTGGAGCCTGTTGACGTGGGTTTAAATACCTGTTTAAGAGGGCTGCTTGAAAATATGCTCAATGTTACTGTCACTGCCTTTGCCACAGAATGGGGAGCACACAATTTTACCATAGCTATTTATATGAACAAGTAGAATATAATGGAGAAATGTTTAAAAGACATGAGATAAACAGTATTTGTAGAAATCAACACACATAATAATAGGGGTGGGCCAAAATAAACGATTCTTAGATGCATCACTATGTGAAAAAATGTGATTATTTAAATGTTAATTGATAATGTAATGTTGACGGCGCCCTGACCGTCTGTGGCGTGCACATAACAGAGAGTGTTCCCCCTGTATCCGACACACCACTGCTGCAGAGTGAATAACCACCCTATGTAAATGTCACACAATCATTAATATCAATGCGCAAGTGATGATTTTAACTTGCAAACTTGCTTGTTGATGAACACTTGCTGTGTTTGGAGTTCGGATCGATCAGGCTATGCTAACTTGTTCACAGTGAAGTACAAATATAGCTGGAATAAAGTTACAGACACATATTTTTTGAACTCACCAGGCAGTTAAACTTCCCTGCTTTCTTTTCTCCAGGCAATGTCCAGTTTTGTCCAGTTTTTGGATAAATATGAAGTAGTAGTCCAACAGAGCCCTGGGTGCCAACGGACACTAACAACAACAGTGGAACCAAATGTGCACAGAATATAGCTGCTGAGAAGCTCAAGTGAAGATAAATCAATGTTGTAATCCCAAAAACAAAGTAAAAAGCTAATTTAATAAAAGCAGTTTATTCTGTGTAAACTGTGTAGTTGTTCGGAAAAACTCACCTCTGATAGGATTTCGCAAGCAAATTTCTCTGTCAAGTTGAAAAATGTAGCGACAAACAGCTCTTTCTCACCGCCCCAGAGCGGATTTGCAGGAATTCCAGTAACTTGGGGCTCATTTCTTACCTTAAGAGTTTATAGTCCATTGAGTACATTTTTAATGTGCAGGCAGCATCAAGGTAATTTATTGATGAGGTTGCTTACTGAAGTCAGCATCAACGGTAGCCAAGCCTGGCAGTGTCTCCCCAGTAAACAATAAGTGTGGATTAAATGATTACAGCAATTACTTCTTAGCGCATCTCTTATGTTTGTGCAGCATTTCTTAGTCCAAATGCTACTTTTCTGGGAGGGCCTGGGCAATAATGTTATTACCTGGAAGGAAGGGAGGAAAACAAACTAACAAATCAATATTGTTATATTTTATTATTATAGATAAATAGAAAGTCATCATCAAAGTTGGGTCAGATGAGTTTTTTTTCCAGGCACTCATCATTTTGTAAGAAAAACATTCTTGGAGCCAAGTGAATTTTGGTGTTAAAATATATGTATAGAGATCTCTAGAGGCTATTGTTTGCCTCTGTTGACTCATGAATTGGCACATAAAGAGTGCATTCTAAGTTTTATATCTTCAAACAGAATGAAATATAGACACTATTAGCTGATAGAAACAATCATTACTAATCACTAATACTAATCATTACTAAACACCCATTTGATTCATGGAGGTGTTTAATGCATTTCTCAACTCGTAAAGCATATTTTATTTTACTGCAACTGAGATATCTGTGGCAATAAATTTTTCAACATATAAAAATAATCTCAGTAGTTTAACATTAACAGTCATCATATGATATTTGTTATATTGTCTACTTGCATACATGTCCTGCAGAAATTTCTAAAATAGTTGAAACTTCCCATCAGTATTCTGCTTCAAAGACAATCATCAATCATCACCACTGCTAACCTGCAGAGCTGTTTGTCATTTGCACCCTGCCACTAAACGAACAGCCGCTGAAACCGCTATCTCTAAACCCCATGCCTGGTTTCTGTTGTTTAGATGCTGATGTGATGTCTTTGCTTTTTGAGGCATGTTGAGTTACAGTGATGTTTCCAGATCATGAAAGGTTGCTCAACTGTTAAGTCATTCCAATGAATTGTAAAACCTAAAATCTGTTGGATGACCTGCAGTGCTCTGTACTCAGTACTATCTCAATATGTAGTTATTTATATGAAACCCTGAGGTACATTTTTCTTCAGCGATCATTGTTTCATTATCACTCACACCAAGGAGCAACACATATCCCCAACTACTTTGCAATCATTGGATGGAGGGTGTTAAAATCATGTTTTTCTTCAAATGAATGCAGTGACTTTAATAGTGTTCTTCATAGTTTTTGGAAATCCCTCATGTTTTGTTTTTTGAAAATGTAGATCAGACAAATAGAAACGAAAGTGGAACTTCTGGGTTCTGTTCCAGAAGTAAAAAGCATCTAAAAAAATCCCATTGACATTTGAAATGAAGCTAAAAAAAACAAAACCCCAGCCATGAATCAGGTCCCTTCTAAGCAGTATGTCGTCTGGGTCACTTAATAATAGTCTTTGTGTACCAAACACCTTTGTCTTTTCCCAAGTCCTGGACCTGGGCTAAACATCAACAACAAAAGGCACTATCTCAAACATATCTGTGATAATGCAGGACAGAGAGGGCTTAACACTAGAAGTTACATTTGTCCACAGCTACATTTATGGATATGGACAGATGATAGTTACGATCACGTAAGTACCCCCGCTTCCATACTTGTAAATTTTAGTGGGAGCTGTAATTGTTTCTGTGCTTGAGGTAATCGTTTTTGCTGATTTTTGTTGACTTTGTTAAACTTTGTTGGCAGTTACTTGGCACTTGCCTCTTTCCTTGATGCATTCTTGCTGCAGCTCATGCACATGCATGAGCGTAACTTCAGCGTGGTATTTGATGTTGAGCTCATCAGATGATTGCTCAATGAACCACCTACACCTGGACTGCCTAATTCATTTCAAACATGTCACAGCTGTATATGTATCTGATATAAATCAACTTTGCAGCAAAATGATGATCAAGTATTTGGCCAACCCATGTTGTAATGATACTGCAGATCACAAATAGTTTAGATTAAAGGTCACTCGAAGCGGACGGTAAACAACAGACAGTTGACATTTTTTGCTTTCACAGCCACAGTTTTGTTGTTTCTATTTTCAACTTAAAAAGGCCATGCGGTGGTGTAGATCTAATGCAGGTAACCTTCAACAAATCTCATTACAGGCTTTGGCCTGTGCCGACATGTCTGACCTTTACAGTTTGAACTCCATATACCGTATGTAAGACACCAAGCAACATGTGAGGGACAGCAGAATAAAGACTGGCAGGGCAAATTCAGGAAAAAGAAATCACTGAGAAAAACAGCATATTTATATATTTGTAACATGTCTCTGACAGCGCCTACTCAGTCTGTACACTGAGGAATGTGATACTGGAGTGTTTGCCTGAGGACTCGGTGCTGTTTTCATTAACTGCTTGTTTTATCTCTTTATACACTCTGAGGGCATAATGACCATTGTTTACACACTGCCACTGATCCAAACAGCGCACAAAAGCACTCGTCTATACAGTACTTGTATGTATGTCTGCTGGTGTTGTTTGTTCAATATAAATCCTCTGTCCCTAATTGTGAGTCACAGCGTGACCTTGTTGATGAAGATGCAACCATTGCTGGTTGAAAGTTTTTTCACCACTGAGTGGCTTTGATAATCCTTGTGAGAAAGGGAGCGAGGGAAAAGTGTGAATTACAGTGAGTGAACAGAAATGTAATCCCTAGATCAATGTGATGATTACTAGCAGAATTCTCCAGACAGTTTATCACCTGACCAGGTAACAAACTTCACATACACAATTTATGCTCTGGCCATCAAGACAAACACATTCACCCCCCATGGAAGGTGGCTATATACCGTAAAAGCTATATAAAAGCTCATGGTGTGACTCTGACATGATGACCTACATTAAGTCCCCATATATAATCGCTCACACAGGAGCAGGCTCCTTCTCTTGGCCCATGCAACAAGACTGTTGCCAGTGCCACACTCTGAGTGGAGTGTGCTGAGAGAGCTCGCCACATAACAAAGAATCTAGCTGGGCACTACGAGGAATGAACAGCCACATTTTTCTTTCAGGTTTTCTTCCCTTTTCTGCCTGTTTGTAGAGGATACAAAGCATTCAGCTGAGCAGCCCTGGACCTAAAAGAACTTTTGATGTTTCTTTGTATGTAAAGGATAATCTCTAGGTTAGGGTAGTACTTTCCCTTTTTGTAGCCTTCTGCTATCCGAGTATGCCCCAGGTATTCCAACATTTACGTAAGCATCCAGAGGGGCGGGAATCCAGAGGATGAATCTACTAATGACTTTAGTGATCCCCTGACTTTTCTCTTCACCACCATCAAGTTGACATTTGTGGTTCTCAGTGAAATGTTTCTACAACTATTGGATGGATTGATCCAATTTTGGTGCCACCCAACAGTTTATTTCATTGCCTTTCTTTTAGGAATGTCAGGGGCATTTATTTCCTAAGCACCTGTTATATCCGCCTTCAAAACGTCTACGGTCACATACATCTTGCTTTTACGAGTGACAGCTGTATTAAGGAGGGAACATGTTGGCCTTGAAATATGACCATTTTACTTAAAACACACCCACTGTTGGTACAGTGTTAGTAACACACTTGTTATAAGGAGAGCGGTGACATCTTCCTTTGATTCACTTTCACACGAACTGTTTTCAACAATGCAGAAGAGTCTTTGAAAGGAAAGTCTCACCCCGGGGGAATTGACAGTAATGGGTTTTGTTGCAAAAGATAAAGCAAGGTTGCCTCAGGTTGTCATAGTACATTGTCTGTTGACTGGAGATCACTTTTGTAAACCCTTTGTGGATTCAATAAATGTGACAATAACGTTTTAGGGATGGTGCCGCATATACTTATTTTTTTTTTTTTTTTTACCCATGCTAATTTTTCTATATGTTGTTTGAGCTTTGTATTTGTCTGTACCCCCTAATAACTCTGCACTTTAGAGGATCGTTATTTTCCTTTGTGAACATTTCCCATAATTTAAATAATATGCCTGTTTTACAGAGAGGCACAGTTAATTGCTGGTACTAAAATGGCGCTCTTTCAGTTCCAGAGTAGCCCTGAAATCTGACCATAGATGTGCCATGTATGATTGTGTAAATGAAAGGATATGATGGTTTTGGGCGTTCAAATAAAATGCTAATTGAAAATTTGTTCCCGTCCGTTCAAGCCAGAAGAATAACTTGAGCTCATCTTTAATTCATGAGAGCACTTACAGTGCTGTGCCATGGCAATCTTCTTCCGAATTCCCAGAAGGGTCAACATTTCCTTGGGGAAACAGCTGCACACAGGCCTCCTGGTGAATGTCTTCCAGTTGTTTTCTCCTTCTCCCTCAGAAGCATCCACTCATCATGAGTGTGAGAAGGATTTAATGTTGTACACTATCACTGCAGCCCAGTTTAGAGATTAGGAAGTTGGAAGATTCTTCTTTTGTAGTGAGGATCATCAGACAGATGTTCAGGGGGGATAAATACAGATAAAAATACTAATGCCATACATTTTTACTTCAAAGATGAAAGCTAGTTGGGGTTTAAAGAGAAAGTTTTATTTATTAGTTGGTTTGAAAGGAACATGTTGTCTAATCTTGTTTGCCTTTGGAATTGTTGTGAAGGTGTTTGTGTTTGTTTGTTTTTTTTTTGATGGAGCTAGGCTAGCAGTTTCCTCCCGTTTCAAGTCTTTGTACAAAGCTAGGTTTTCACTGGAACCTACAGAGATGAAACTGATGTCCATCTTCTAATCTGACTCCAGAGACATTTTTTCCCTAAAATGTTAGTCTGTTGCTTAAGTTGAAAACTCCGATTTATCGGTTTATCAGATACAGCTTTGTTTTTCTCCGCATCAAACCTGTCCTTAAGATGTTCGAAATATTCAATGAAAGTTGATAAATCCCAGTTTAGCTGGTCGATAAAAGTACCTCAAGTATAGTGCTGCAGCCGATTTCTGTTACTTGGGTTGCTAATGGCTGAGCGATTCATCTAAAATTTAGCCTCATGTTTAATGTAAAAAGTGTCGCCTAGAAAAACTTAACTTAATCAACCGATCAACATTATGTTACAGTGCCTGCCTGCCCATGTTGACATCTGGTCACTGCTTAGTACAGCACAGAAATTATTTAATAAAAAGAGCTTAACAACACAGGAAAGTGTTGAACTGAGCTGTTACTAACCGGCATTGAAACTATAAGCTAAAAAGATCTTACCAAGATTATAAATATGTTACTAACATTAAAGTAACTAAGTGTTATATTTTATTTATTATTATAATTAAGAAGGAAGTAACATTAACTGCAATATAAATTTAACTAATAACTAATATTATGAAAAGAATAATCACTATAGAAATAATTATTTTAGCATTAATAAGTTGTTAATTATTGAAATGCTGGTAACATAGTTAGTAAGCATAGTTGCCAATATTTATAACAGTGCTACAATAGTTTAGAATTGCAAATTTGACAAAAAGGTTACTAACGCATGTTCATTTATCTAATAGTAACTAAGACAAATCTAACCATAAATATGACTATTGATTAATATGATGAAGATCAGTGTGCATGTGCTTCAGGTGTTCATTTATTACTAATAGCAACATGAAGGCAACTATTTAAACAGTGAAATAACAGTATTACATAAATCATTAATATTAAGTATTATGTCGTTATAATATGTAGCGGGACAATGGTGTGGATTTGTGCATTTTATATTAAATAAATTTGGAGCTACTCCAAATTCCTCTTTTCCTCTCCCAGAGAGGAGCAGGGGGGTTAAAGATCAGCTTTCAACAGACTGCTGCAGAGACCCCAACGGAAGGGGGGGTGGAAAGTTGCTTTCTCTAAGTGCTATTCTTGAGCAGTTGATCGTAAAACTGGCACCTTTTTGATTCTGAAGCTGATAACACGGTGCCTGACTGTTAAACTGACAAAAGGGACACTAACCAGCGATTAGCATTTCCCTGAACAGCCTATCAAAACTGCCCCCCCCCTCCCACACACACGTAACCGTGGCAACTATCCTTGCTCTGTGTTTCATTACCCCATCAAAGGGATACCCCTTTTTTACGTCTAAGTGCGACATAATCCAGGACAGCCGAACTTTAAATAAACAAAGACTACAATCTCCAAAGACCCAATGCATTAACTGCTATCTGTTGTTGATATTAGTGCTGAAAAGAATCTAAATAAGTTACTTTGGCAGTGTTTTTATTTTCAGCAAGATTAAAGACACTCCTTCATTTAATGTGTAACCAATGCTTGTTCACAATACCTTCTCATACAATTCCTTTAGAAATGATGATAAAGAAATGTCCTACTATACTCTATTAATTATCCAGCTTGAATTAAGGCTGAATTCCCCATTTCCAAAGGAAAGATTGTTTTGGGTTAATCTAAGCTTTCCTCATGTAACCTGAGCTCCCCCAAGTGGACGAAATAAGAATTACATACCATCGTCGGAAATGCCGTTAATGTATAAATGTCACCCACTTATCCTGACCAATAATGTGACAATTGTTTCCTGTTACCAAATACTTAACTTAGAACGGTACAACTGTTTGATCATTGAGGTTTGATTGTGGAAAATATTTGATTATAATCCGCGCAAATAGATTTTTTCTTTTAGACATTAACGTTTAGAAAGGCAGTTCCTCGGGAAACCTGAAACGCCCCCTGGGGGAACCACACCCCAGACAACAAAAGAGCGACACGCGACGTTGTTCACTCTCTGCTCTCTGCTCTGCTCTTCCCCTCGTGCTCTGGTCTTCCGCTCTGCTCTCTGGATGCTTCGGCACGCGTCCGGCGTGCCTCTCCAGGCAACGCCCTAAGAGTTCGACCAGCGCAACAGGCCTTTGTTCGCTTGAAGCTACACACGCGAAGTGCCGCAACATCGATCTGCCCCTCAGTTTGTTTTATTTTCTTACTTTCTTTTGTTTTGTTCAAGTTATCAGTCCATTAAGTTACACTGGCCTAATTCAGGAACGACCAAGTTTCCTTTTAAGCTTGTTCGTCGAGCCAACTTCACCGAGGTCAGACCAAGCCACGTGGTCCCGCCAGCGGCAACGAAGGAAACCTGAAAACAGCCGAATTGCCAGACACAGAGAACCCCGGAGAATCCCTAGCAAAAAGCCAGAATCGGGCAGCTAGCACGGGACCCGTGCAACAGGCCAAAGCAGGCTGACGACAAGCCGTAAGACCTAACAAGCATTCTGTAGTCAGGGAGGTCCCATAATGTCAATATTTTCTTTTAAGTCCTAAACTCATAGCTTACTTTCATTAGTTCTCCTCTGCCGGATGAGTCAAATGCTTCCCACAATCGAACCTCCATTTCTCATTGTTCAGCCATTGTTTATATTCCCTGTATTTAACCACCCATTTATCGCTTTAGTTAGTTAATAAATACACTGTAATTAAGGAACTGTGTGTGTTGACTATCTCCACGTCCCTGCCAAGAGAATTGACCCTTTAGATATGAGACTGACTGATTGATTTAAGATAATTTAGCGATTATTAACTAACTGATCACTAGTAATAATTGTATAATTATTAAAAGCCACCTAGAGGTCCGGAGGCTTTAGGATAATAACTCCGGTGGTGCCCCGAAACGAGAGAGATTTTTGATATTTTCTGAATATTAAAATTAATAATTGGGTATTAATTCTCATACATTTATTAAAATTCATAGCTAATTTAGCCATGCTACAAATAAAATGTCTTTCACAGTGCTAAAATGTTAATGTCGGGGGCTAATGTGTCACACAGTTTCTGATGGCTAATACAATGTTACACTGGTCAGTAAAAGTCGCTAATGTAAGGAAGATTTTGCCAATTAATACTATGATACTTACAGTTTCTGTTACTTTTGTCAGTAAGCTACTTACGGCAAGAAAAAATTGTTAATAAGATGTTAATAAGACAATAATAATAAGTGTTAAGACATTAGTAACAGCAAAGTTTTAGCACACAACAAAAGGAACTAAACAACATGTACATTCTAGCAGAAACTAAGATGTTTTAATGTGCATGGAAACATTTAGATTTTACCAACACTACACTAAGATGATAATTTATCTCTTATACGTACCAAGATGAACTTAACTGTGAAGGTTATATATTGGTAACAGTTATTATGATCTTACGTAGTGTTAATAAAATGCTACCTGTGTTAGATAATTGAAATTGAAATCAATTGAACTTGTTGGCTTGCGTGCCTGTCTAATATTATACTGGCTTTTTTCACAAGTTTCAAAATTAATTTTCAGTTTTCAAAGTCAAAGAAATCATGAGTGCAGGCTCACTCCATGGTTGACAGTATAGGGTGATGATTTCCAACTCCAGCTGCACTGCTGCTGCTGCTGTGCACTTTGATTCAAACATTCTTGTGTGGCAACTTCCTGCTGGTTAATAAGTTATGGCTTGAAAAGAGAAGGGAAGTTATTTCTTTGCTGAAAATTGGAACTGGTACAGCAATATTCACAACATTGGAGAGTGGCGAACGATCATCATAACTACTTTTAGTGTGACTTATGTGTAGCTGAAATCACATGGGATTAACGCTGAAATGTGACAGAATAATTTACAATTCATTTTGATATCAAAGAATTCATTTGAAAAGTTAATTTCATTTTGATATCAAAGAATTCATTTGAAAAGTTAATTTCATTTTGAAGTTTATCACAGTACTACAATATTTCATTTTCAGGTGTTATTTCATTCATAATAGCTAAGGCTTATAATAGAGTATATATTAAATTTGTCACTGTTAAAAACTATACAGCAATTAATACTAAGAAGTGGAATGAAGATAGATAATACTGATCCTTGTCTGTGTGGGTTAATGTGTTGGTAATGCCTCAGGACTCCAGTAGGGGGATTGCGCGTCTCTTCCTCAAGAGCTGCCTGTGTGTTTCTTCATCCATCTCCCATTACTTTTCCCCTTGTTTAAGATAATTACCATGCACAAACCTCAGACCTCATGGCTCCGTCATGTCCGAGTCCCGCCATATCTGTGTTTACCTTGTCGTTGGTGTTTAAACTAGCTACTGTTACGTCCACATATTTGTGCTGTAAGGTTTAAGTGCATATTTATCACTATAAGGGCCTAGTTTCATGTCATGGCAGAGACTATGAATAAGTGGATGTATTTAAAGTAAATTTCATTTAAGCGCTATGTGAAAACTTAGTCTAAAAAATAACATGTTGTGTGATAACTTTGGATAAAACAATTTACTTTTCATTAAAGTGTTATGTGATAACTTTAGTTAAAAACATAATTTAGGACAGGTTAAAAAGATACTCATGATGACTGTGGTCCTGAATATGATGGCATGAATATTGTTTTCCTCTATACATTGTTTAAAAAGTAATTCAGTACAGACGAAAGAAGGCGAGAGCTGCGTGTGTGTTTCCGTTAAGATTCGTATGTGGTGAAGCAGGTTGTAGGACCCAAACGTAGGACGCACGACTGGCAGGTATAGTTCAACAGTTTATTTAACAAAAGGCGAGCGCACTTACAAGTAGTGGCTGAATCCAAAGTAAAATCCACAAGGGCAAAGGAAAACACAAAGTCCAAAAACAGGGTTCAGGCAGAAATACAGGGACTAACGAGCAGGGCGGGAGCACACAGGTGGGATTAACGAGACACAGGCAGGCAGAGAGAGAGAGAGAGCGGGGAAAAACGGAGAGAACACTTGACAGGCAGACATGGGGCAAAATTAATAACCAACAAAGACAGAAACACACATGTTACAAAGTACCAGAACCTAAAGGAGAACACAGAGCTAGAACACAGAGTGCAAAGGAGACTAAACCAAAATAATGTAGACAAGGAACCTGAAGTAAATACTAAAACATGAACCAAGGCACAGGACTGGGAACAAAGACAAAGAACTAAAACACAGGACCAAGTGCTAAGATAAAAGACAAGACATAAACTACTAAGGACAAGGAACGAGAGAAACAGGCAAATAAATAGACATATGAACCAATGGCAAAAAAAACTACAACTCATAACAGTTTCTTCATCTTTCTCCTGTTACTTTCCCCCTTGTTTAAGGGCACAACATTAAACAGCTGGGAAAATTCACAGATTTGTGTTAACTGCATTGTTACTTTTTAATCTTATGTAAATCATCTATGTGAGATGACAGAAATTACAAAACTGAATAAATCTTTCTTTTGAAATTGTAATTTCAGAAGTCATTTGTTTTTTCTTCTTTAGCTGTGACATAGTTGTTACCCTTCAGTCACGAATAACTGAATGGATTTGGAGTCCGCAGAGCAATGATTTTAATGCATTTTCAGCAAGTCTCAGCAACTTCAGGTTTTTCACATAAATTCAGTTTTATTTATATAGCGCCAAATCACAACAACAGTTATCTCACAGCGCTTTTCATAAAAGAGCAGGTCTAGACTGTGTTCTGTGATGTTATTTACAGAAGCCCAACAATTCCCACCAAGAGCAGCACTAGGCGACAGAGGCAAGGAAAAACTTCCTTTTAAGAGGCAGAAACCTCGAGCAGAACCATGGCTCAGGGTGGGCGGCCATCTGCCTCGACCGGTTGGTGGTGAAGGGGGGGGGGACAGAGAGGGAGAGAGTGGGTAATCATCGTAATGTTAATGATTATAATAACAATAATAATAATAGGACTAGTAACAATAGTCGTTGCAGCAGAGGGTGTCGAGCAGGAACACGGGTGCAGCAGGTGACCCGCAGCCACAGATCCAGACTCCACAGCTCCAGAGCCAGAAACACCTGCAGGAAGTGATAAGAGGAGAGAGGAGAGGGACGAGAAAGCACAAGACTACTGGAAAGGGCAGAAGTTGAGTTAGTAACATGCAATAATGGGATGAGGTTGCGTAGAGAGGGAGAGAAAGTAGAGGAGAGAGGAGCTCAGTGCATCATGGGAAATCCCCCGGGAGTCTAGGCCTATAGCAGCATAACTAAGGGATGGTTCAGGACTCACCTGAGCCAGCCCTAACTATAAGCTTTATCAAAGAGGAAAGTCTTAAGCCTACTCTTAAATGTGGAGATGGTGTCTGCCTCCTGAACCCAAACTGGAACCTGGTTCCACAGGAGAGGAGCTTGATAGCTGAGTGGTATAATAAGTGGCAATCAAATTGAAAATCAAAATCTTATACGGCAACTAATGACACTGACTATGATCATGTGGTCCAGTGAGATGTGGTGTGAATGGTGCTAATTCAGTGATTACATATGCTGTCTGTTAATACGCCCTGTGAAAATTGATCTTTATAATGAAATACTATCTAGTGACAGCATTAAACATTGATCAAGGTGCAGAATGATGGGGGAAATGACAGAAGTCAGAAACTAAGCAAACATATTTTCTTGTCGAGTATCCTTCACATGATTTTTTTTCTCAGTCAAGGATGATTTCTTAGACAAGGTTTTTTGCCACTTGCCGCTCTTGATTTTTGTACTCTTCTGTTGAAGTGGGAATAAAATACAATGCCAGTTTCACATTCTCTCCTTCTCTCTGTCTGTCTGTGTTTTGTCTCACACTGGATCCACATTTGGCTCTACAAGTAGACTGCAGCTAGAAATGTGAATGTTTAAAGGATCAACTTGGGATTCACATGAATTCATCAAAATGGCCAAATGGCTTTGGCATATTTCATCTCTCTGAGTCTCATAATTCCTGCATCATTAAAATTGTATTAATAATGAAGTGATCAATGTTTTATGATCCCTTTGCATATTCTGAAATGCATTAATTTCCCGTTTGATCAAAATTAACTACGTCTGTTCACTGACATTTGCCCTCAGATTCTAAAATGTCAGACACCTCTGCTACATCTGCCTGACACTGTTCCCTTGGAGCCTTTACTTCAAATCCAGATAATGTTTTTGAGAAAATGTGTTATTTTGGACGCCTAAACACCACATGATAAGTTGGAAATAGAGCATGGAAATAATTGCGGATGAATTTCCATGATTACATTTTAACAACAGCTTCATGACTGCCCTCTGTGTTCTCTCACTTGCTTCACCTCAGCACCCTCGTCTGGCCTGGCTCAGCTTCAGCTCAGTGTCTTGCTGTTCCTCTCACTGAACTAACTGTCTTTATTATAAAGCAAAATACCAGACAGTGACAGACATTTTTGCAACACATTTACCTACATGGCTTACTTTATCCACTCTTTGACTGAATGCCCCCTTGCCAGAAGACTGCCATGGACACAAATCAATGATGCTGTTTCACGTATCATTATGAAAGGCTATTTGTATTTTTTTTACTCACTATAATCTGTGGTACACCGTTTCTTTGTGCGCAGGCGTGAGCATGGTGGTTGAGTGCAGTCTTGAAGGTTATACACAGCACATCTGACTAATGGCCCGGCTCTCTGTACATGCTCATGCTAATCACTTCTGTGATTGATTGTGCTGCTCCTAAGCACTAATAGCATCATTAGCTGGAACTGTTGTGGTAGCCTCGGCTCTGAGCTTTCTATTCCGTCGCAGAGATTTCCTTTATCCTTTTTTATTATTTAGAAAGTAGATCGGGACAAGTTCATTTTAAATCTAATTGGCTTTGATTCTCTGTGAAGACAAAGTAAAACATAAATCACAGAACGGTAAAGGTTTCTCATTAGTCCCACTGCTGCCACACCCATTCATAACTGTGTCTAGCTGTAGCTGCTGTTACCTTGGAAACGTTGAGACAAATGATTTCATAAGAGAAATTACAATAAGATGCAAAGCCTCTATTATATGCATCATTAGAGATATAGTGACACATTAGCACCTGGATGTTGATTGTAATTAACCCCAAAAAGACATATTTTCAGAAAGTCTTGCCATGAAATGCCTTCATAGCCTGCAATCAGAAGTAGAACATTGTTGGTTGTGATGTAGTTTGATTTCATACCAGCTGGAAATTAATTAAGCTATAAATTTGTGTTCCATTAAGTGTTGAAGTGGCACAAAATTGCCTCCCTTACAATCTTCAGATGCAGCAAGAGGTGAATCTTCAAGGTGTAGTCGACAGTAGGGCGATGTCTCACATGAGCAGTCTGAGCCAACAGGGATTGACGTGCTGCCCCTTAACAACTGTTAAACTTGTGCAACAGGAATTTAGCTGATAAGTCCTGAGTCACAGTCTAACACACACAATGAACTTTGAACATGGTAGGAGTGGTGATGCTTGTTTAAGCTGACATGCTGCAGCTGTATGTTTGTGAATCCAGTTAAGAAGAAATAAGCAATGAAGAAAAAAGGGTTTTCTTTGGTTTCTCATAGCTGGTTCCACAATCACGTCATTTGTTGTGAATGTATTTAGTGTAAATGAATATTATTTATTTGACGGTAAAGAGGATTGGAATCTTCACGTGAGATCCAAATGTCTGCAGAGAACTTCCTCCATACTTTTAACACTGACTATATGCAGATAGGAATTAATTGAGTTTAAAAGGGTATAACACATAATTTTTGTTTTGTCTGACCAAAAGCCCAAACCCCTAGTATATTCAGTTTACTATCGCGAGGAAACGAGCAAAATCGTCACTGTTGGAAAATAAAAAATAAAATAAACAAATAGTTAAATGAAACGAATGTAGCACAACGGTGCTGCAGCAACATTAACATGAACTGTGTGTAATAGTAGTATTATAGTAGTGTTATTACACAGCTCTGCAGCTCTATGCCGCTTTTAGCGTCTTTTAGCTCATTGTTTTGGTTTTGCAGACTCTAACTGCTGTCATCAACTAAAAAAGGCTTTTCCAGCAAGCAAGCTGGAAATTCTGGTACAGTGTATACTACCTGCCTTGGCGCAAAATGGGTTTTCTCAACATGTAGTCTTTAACAACTTGATAATCTGATAGCATCACTGGACTGTTTCATTGATTCTGTTTCAGATATTTTGTGCCTGGTTAGATTTTTCTTCATGGCATAAAACAGGGACATGGTCCTGTTTTTCCAGAGGAACCCATCCAATGCTTTCAGTGTTAATGGAAAGAGTGACAGTCACTTTCAACATGTTTCTAATCTTCATTTAAGCAGCTGAGAAAAACAAATCACACATAACGACGCGTGCTGATGCACAAATGAATGACCGAGAAGGATTTGCTGACCTTGTTTATCCTGTTGTCATGACTCTCATTCTGCTCAGTTTGTTGTTTAATTGGTTTTATTTTGTCCTATTTCATTAGATTTCAAAATATTTCCACCCAACTAACACACATCCTTCAGAAAGATGCCACTCACGTTAATATCAACATTTTAGTCCTCTTTGAAGCAAAGATAAAGCTGAAAGCATGTTGATTTTGCGCAAATGTAGCAATTAATCCAGCTTTAGTTGCATATTACCCAGCAGACATTACACTTCCATAATCACTCCCTAATTCTCTTGATTAATTCAAAGGATGTATACCTTCCTGTACTTCATGTCATACATCATCACTTCTGCCTTACTGCTTATGCATCAACCTAAAGCTACCACAGTAAATATGGTTGGACAGTATTATATGTAGTGTTTAAGATACTGAGGTGTTGCTTTCAAGCACTTCTATTTCCTTTATAAAACGTAGATTGTGTGACACCGGTATTCAGAGGTTGGTCTGCTGACTGAATCGTGACCAGGCTTTGCAAAGTGAGCGGATGGCCGAGGGGAGCTGTAAAGGGCAGGAGTGTGTGTGTGGAGTGCGTCTGGGATGCTGCCAAACTGTCAGAGAGTGTTTAGGTAGTGTCAGCTGGGGGAGATTATTAGTTTAACCAGCGCTGATGTTATAATCATAGGGATAGGAACCCAGCAGGATAAACAACCTACCACTTTTTTGTGTATCATAACAAAGGCACACTTATTTAAGCATGAATTTACTCAATCTGCCATGTATACCACCAGTATACCACCAGGACGTCATCCACACAGATGCACCTTTTTGTTGTGATTAGTTGCTCTTCCCGCTTTAACAGGCCTCCTGCTCTGTCTAAATGTGAGCCAGGTGTGGGGCCTGATCCAGAGCACCTGCTCCCTATTGTCTTTAAATCAAAAAGGTGGTGGCAATTTGAGAGAGTGGCGCAGCATGAACATATGCTTAGTCAAACATAAAATAGCAGTATCAAAAGCACAAGATGAAAATATTAGAACACAATTTGATTTTGCTTGATTATACAGAACACAACACTTTTTCTGCTCCTTTTGCTCCTCGTTTACTCTCAAAATACACAAACTGTTGCTGGATCCTAAGTTAACATGGCATTAATTTAGATAACTCAGAGTTCTAGTGGAACCATGTCCATATATTATTATCATTATTGAAAATAAATCTTTCTCAGTACTTAAAGGAGAAAGAAAAACTGGAAGGGCAACGAAAAAAGTGAGCTTACCAGACCTGTAGCCTGCTCCCCATCTCTGCAAATCGTAGTTTGTGTCTGATTTTATTATTATTATATTATTATTTTATTATTGTATAAGTAAGCACATCGTGAGCAATGTACAATTCTGAGTCAAATTCCTCGTATGTGTACACATTCCTGGCAATAAAACTGATTCTGATTCTGAAATCTCTCACCAAATTGAGTTGCATTGTGGGTAATGTAGGCGCCAAGTTTTGACAATGTAGAAGAATGCATGGAATAAAAAAAAGATAATACCTCTAGTTCTCCTGCATAGATTTTTTTTTTTGCTATACATTGTGAGTCATACAGTGTTGTAGGATTGAGAATTTTTTTTTTGATTCATATTTTTTTTTTTATTCAAAACAAAGAAAGAAAGAGAGAGAGCAGCAAAGAAATCGATAAATTCCACTATAACCCATGTAAAAAAACATGACCATAACCCTTCTGCACAATGCTGCATTTTTTCTCAGTATCAGTGAGCCAACTCTTATTGAGCTGTCCTGTTCTTTGACCACATATGGATGTTGATCACATATTTAAAGACATGTCAATATCTGATTTAACACCATTTATTGTGGTAATATTGCAGTATCAGCAGCTGAATCTTTGTGTGGCCTCCTCAAGCCAGCAGGGCTAGAGTCAGTTCACTTTCAACTTTCAACTCTACTGACAGAAAATGAAGTAATGATGGTAGCATTAGTTATGAGCTGCTAATCCTCAATTATTTCACTTTAATTGATGACGATAAATATGATAACTTTGGGCTTGTAAGATAAAAATGCTGATCACCACATTAATTTTTATTTGTATTTTCAAGATGTTTTTTTTTAATCATGCATTTTGCATTTCCCTCTAGACTTAGCACATGTTCATGTGCTGAGTTATAACCCTCTCTCGACCCCAAACCCCTACAGAGATCATTAAACCTTCATGTAATTTAATGTGATTTAATTTAAGCTTGACCCCTACCCTGCAAATGTACTGCCAACTAAGCAAGTATTAATTTTAGTCATGAAATGAAAGGCTCATTACAACTACATATACCAATCCTCCTGTGTCCAAGGAAGATTAAATATAGGGGAACTGGACTTGGGTGAAGAATACTAGAAGATGTGTTGCCTCTAATGCAAGAAGCTTCTTCAATTCTAACTGACTGAGAGGGGATCCCAGGACAGTGAACAAACACTCACACTTGGCCTCATGTTTCAATGCCAACGACAGTTGTTCTGACTTGGCCTCATGCGACTCCAGCGACCATAACGACTGTCCTTACAACAGCAAGGAGCACTAACAAACACAGTGGTATCCATCACCCTGATAGCCACCATAGTGATATCCATCACCTTGCGACAGAGGTTAAATACCTGGGACCTACCAGTCGGTAAGAACTGAAGAAGCCTCTTGGATGAGAGGCAAAATGTCTTCAAGGGTCTTCAACCACGTCGAGCTGCCCTTGATTTAACCTTCCTTGATAACTTGATAACTGTGACCTGCATGACTGAGAATCTTCACAGACCGTCCTCCTGTGGTTTCTTCTTATATCAGAGAAGGATTGTTTCTCACCTGCCTGAGGCTGAATTATAGCTGTGCGGAACTTCTCCATTACAATTAAGTCTTCAGTTTTCCCTGCACAGATTTTTCTTGTAATTTCCTTTGATGTCACCTCCTGCCCCGACAGAAAGTGCTGCCGTCAACAGGTAGAATAAACAACTCTGTGCTTCTTCTTGTTCTGTGAGAATTGAAAACTTTACAATTAAAACAAGTAGAAAGGGCAGCTGCTGTGATATCTGATGTGCTATAGAACTTCTTCTCTCTGATTTCATCATGTTTTCTCCCTTTTAAAACTGCAGTTGCATATTTTACGGATTGGTGGCTCAAAACAGCGACAGGGGTGACTGAGAAATGTGGCTGACAGTCCGTGATCAGCACACTGATAGCTCATATTTATGGAAACAACTCATTTAATTTACATACTACATAGATATGCTAAATATTATACCTACATAGATGTTTTATGTTGCAAACTTTGATTTAAGTTTAGATCTTTAGCACAAAATGAAACAATGCCGATCAGCACTGCATCATTCTGTGTCTGCATATGTGTTTTGATAAACCAATGCATGGGTAAGGTGTTAATTGCTGTAGAGCCTGTGTTATCAGTGACAGCGACTCAAAGGATGACAGACAGGCCCCAGAAAACCCCCACTGCTTCATCATAAAGGAAGCCATTTCTAGATTATTCTGCGAACAACCCTGAAAACACTTTAAATGCAACGATGAGATGAGATACACAGACAAGGCCTGCATGAAGCTTGCAACCTTGTGAATCATCTCTAAATCTTTCCTTCTCCGTGACGAACTCGAGCCTTGCGGACCTTTGTCGTAGTAGCTTTGTTGTGCTATTAGATGATTTTCATCCAGCATTCTCTGAAACATTGTAGGCCTCATTAACATGAACCTATGAATGTTTAATTGTGGTTTATATTTATAGGCGACTCTCTCACGAACAGTATGCCACTGTGTGTCCTTTGATCTGAGGTGTTGTTGATGAAAGTGTACAGGAATATCTTATTGGCATTGTAGCTATAGAATGCTGTATAATTGTATTTGACGCTTGGGTTGGCTACATCCCTAATTAATCAGTGATTTCCCTTATGTTTTAGAATTGCAAATTGGATATGTAGAGCCTTGAGCTGTTCTTTACACTGACTGCATAGCTGGACTGAGAAACCCTCTTTATGACTCCAAGCTAATTATTCAGCCCGTGGATCCAGGCTCTGGAAGGCTGCCTCTGACTCTAGCTGTAGGCTGTGTGTGCCACTGTAGCATACAGTAGGTGTTGGTGGAAATAAGTGTACGTGCATGCATTTGACATTTTAATACTGCATTCCTGTTCTTTGGATTTTTTACCGGTTATGCATTATACATGGATGTGTTTTACTCTTTCAACATTTTCACAGGCCTAGTTCTGCTGTTTGGGAATGATGTATAATTTGCACGCTCGTGTGTGCCCATGCAATTATGGGTTTCCACATTAATTTGTTTTGACAGTGTGAAAGATTTCTTTAGGCTCATATGTGGGCTTTATAACTCCTGAGTTAAAATGTAGTTTCATCAGGTATTCAAAGATGAGATCACAGGGAGCTGTTAAGCACTGTTGCCGAACATCCAGCCAAACAATGAAAAGCAACATGTGTTCAATTCAAAACAATGTCAAGCCGGCACACTTAGCTGATCTTGCGACAAATTAGATATTCATCTTCTTCTGTGTTGTTAAAAAAAATGTTATAATAGTTTGTTTAGCCTCTGTGACTCCTGGCATACAACTACAAAATGATTTGATGTTGTGATAATGATTTGAAGCTGCCACACAATGCTTGCTGTGACAAAATGTAATGAAGGATTTGTATTCTGGGTTTGGTTTTCTTCTACCTCTCTCTGAAGAAACTGAGAGCAGCTTAGGGGAATTCAATTACGAAATTAAAAAAATGAAATAAAAAATGCCCTACTTCATCACACAGGGAGAAAATGCTCTCCTCTGTAATTGGCAGAAGAACGCTGATGAATAAAACCTGAGTAAAACTTTGAATTTTATAAAAACATGCATTACAGCATTAGAGACAGGCTGTCTTTTTACTTGTATTAACACTGTGTTGGACAGAGAATGTTTGTTGGCAGATGTGATATGCAGACAAAGTGAACTAAAGCTTCATTATTAAAGCAGTGAAAAATACAAACACAGTACAAAAAGTTGGTATGAATGAGAAACAAGCTAAAATGATACCATCCTTGCTAGAGTTGCCCCTGACTAAATATTTTTCTAGTTGATTAGCCATTGCACATTTATGACATTAATTTAATTATTTAAATATATCTTTTTGGGGCTAAGAGAGAATTATATAGTAGCATTGTTAACACTGCTAAATTACAAAACCGTAATAATGAGCCTTTAAAATATACATTTTACAAGGGCCACGAAGAGAGCTGCCGGTTAACGACAAGCTTTAGGAACAACCAGCAAGAAGACTGAAAATTTTTCAGCACAGTAAAACACAATATAAAATCACCGTCCAATCACATGCACACACTCACCCACTTAAAATTTGCATCGTGCATGTAGCCTGCCTAGGACGTCTCTACCGATTTGTGCGTACCGTATAAATTGCAGTGTCCCAACTACATCAGCATCCTTTTTTCTTCAGCGAAACGCTGACTGAATACGGCTACTCGCTACCCCCTCGCATGTTGAGCAGATGCGTGGACACTGCACTGCAACCTTTGCGCGAGCCAGGCATGATGGACTTTCTCTACTCGACAACCTCGCTTGTGTTGGAGGCTCTAAGGTATGAGCCCCTTGGGCAGTCCTCTCTGAAACTGCTATCTCTAAAGACAGCCTTGCTGCTAGCTCTCACCTCTGCTAAGAGGGTGAGTGAGCTGTGTGCCCTCTTGGTTCACCCCAGCTGTATGCTGCTTCGTGGTGACCATGGTGCGGCCGTGTTATGACCGAACCCCTCCTTTATTCGCAAGAACATTAGGAGCTCGTTTAAGTCCAGGACAATACATCTGGTTGCCTTCTACCCCCCATGTGGGAGAGAGGGAGGAGAGACTGCATCCGTTATGTCCAGTTTGCGCTCTAACATCCTATGTGGAGCGCACCGCACCTATCCGTCACACTGATCAGCTTTTTGTCTGTTTTCAGTGTGATGGGTAAATCCCTGTCCAAGAAACGCCTGGCCGGTTGGCTTTGTGAGTGCATCTCCCAAGCCAATGTGTGCGGGAGCAGACCCACTCACAGCGATTTGTGCACACTCCACCCGAAGTGTGGCAGTTGATGAGATCTGCACAACAGATTTGTGGTCGTCACCATGCACGTTTATGCGTTTCTACCTCTTGGATGCATCAAGCACCTTCTCAGGTTCCGTGCTTGCAGGTGCAAGCTCCTGTGAGGAGGGACTCTGGTGTATACCAGTATTTAAGGGGGAATGTACACTGTTTGTGTCTGTCGTTCCCAGGGGAAGTCAAGACAACTCAGCTGTTGATGGCCAGGAAAGACCCCCACTGGCCTGTCACTAAGGCAGTGTGGTGGTTGGGGCTTTGGCCGGCCTGTAGCCTACCGGGTTGGTGTGGTAGACTTTGGCTTGTCGTGGCTAGGGCAGTCAGTCATCGGGCTCCACCCTCTGTACCCATAAAGTCCCATAGAGGGTGGGGCCTTTGTGAGATATTACAAAGGTCACGACATGGTAACCCTAGTTCCATAAGCACAGGCCTCTACCGATTAGCCCGGCCGCTCCGACACGTCAACTGAAGAGGTGTTCGGATGCTGATGCAGTTTGGACACTGCTATTTATACTGTACGTATGTATCAGCAGTGACGTCCTATTGGCCGGCTATGTGCACGACGCGGAGGAGGTAGTACCCATAGAGTCCAGTAGGGGGCTCCTCCTGTGCTTATAGAACTAGGGTTGCCATAACGTAACCTTTATTTTTTGCTAGCCAACATTAGCATTCCACTTATTTCACAATGAACGTGAATTACAGATGCACCTTACTAATCAAGCGAGCTAGCTCCACCGTCTCTTCCCAAAAATATATGAAATTCTTTGCAGTTACATGTATCACCATTAGAGATGCACCGAATGTTCAGCCACCAAACTTAATCGGCCTATAATAGCAAAAAAAGCACTTTTGATGTTCGGCTTAATAAGTCAAAAGACCGAATGAATTTTACTGAACAATTACGTTGATAGTCGGCCATGTAGAAGCATTTTAAAGTGTCCGAGAAAAAAATCACCATTTGCAGACACTTTTCTGCTGAACTGTCACCTAGCACATCCACACAATCAAAGCCTTTATGGTAAATCCATTGAAACGGACCGGTGTGAGCTGACAGGCAGGTTAGCCACTTTATCTTGTCATTTACTCTCTCTACAAAGACAAGTTGCAGTATGAGAGTCCTACCTGAAGAGAGGCTATGAAGTCTTTAGGTCACGCGATACAAGAACAACATACAACATTATTTATCAGTCGGACTTGAGCGAATGAATGAATTTAGCGAAAGGATACACATGCGACAACGTTCGGTTTTCAAAAAAGTGAATTTCCAACTGTGAAAGGATACACATGGGAAAGGATACACATGCGACAACGTTCGGTTTTCAAAAAAGTGAATTTCCAACTGTAAAGTATCTATACAGCTGGAAATAAGATTAATTGTATTATATTCACAGAAAATATAAAACATATTACATGTGCACATTAAAAGTAAAAGGACGCATGTAATTTACTTTACTGGACCCTCTTGGGCCTCACACACCATAGTCTCTCCAAATCCTGTGGGAAACACTCAGTAAAAAGCACATTTTGACTATTTTGATATATGAAATGGTAAAGAAAAAGGCAAAATAAATGGAAAAAATGTGAATGTACTTGTTTGGTGTTCATTATCCGGTATTCATAAATTTTTTTCATTATATTCTGTTTCAAGAATTTTCATTTCGGTGCATCCCTAATCACCATTGTTAAGGACTTTCTGTTTTTCTTTTGTATCCTTACAATGTATGTTATAGGTGAGGTGACAAAACTACTGAGACCAGCAGGTATCATGGGAGAAAAATATTTTTTTAGTAATTAGTGTGGACAATTTAAGAAAAAAAAACATTAAAAAAATATTCTTAATAATTTAAATATGCGTAAGGGATGTAAAAAATAAAACCCAACCATTATTTAGCCTACATTATTTTTTATATAAATTATGAAAAAGTACACTTAAAGTACAATTATTTGGTTATTGAAGATTGTGACCAAAGTTATTTACCAAGAATCAACTTGTCCGTACTCCCTGGTGGGCAAATTATGTAAAGGCAACACAAAAAACTGCTAATCTGCCTTGTTAATTTATGGACTGGGCTTTATTCAAAGATGATACCAGCAAAGAGACTAAATCACAAAATATATTAATGTATCTGCACCCAAAAATTAGAAGTGAGGTAGTTTTCTAATTTGTACACAAGATAATCATTTAAAAAAAACTCTGGACTTCTTACAAAGCAACTATGTACCAAACATTTCCATACGTGCAGAGTTAATTTAGTCAGTGAAAACTATGATGAAAGATTTGCTGAGAACCTTTTCTTAGCAACAAAAATTTGATAAAAAATTTAACAGAGAGGATTTTGGAAAACAACGTATTGCAATTTCAAAAATAAAACACTTGAAACCATGGTAACTGTACACATCAAAGACAAACCTCAGAATACTTAAAAGACATTGGCATTTACGATAAGAAGAACATGAATAGACTTAAAAAACTTTATACTAAAATGTCTGTTGACTAAAACTAACAAAAATCAGCCAAATTTGACTAAAAAGAAAAGCTTTTACCGAAGGATCAAGATTAAAATTATATCTGATGTCCAAACCTAACATACTTGCCTATAAAAACATTTTTCCTATAAACAAAGAGCAGCATTGAGGGAAAAACTTTATGATAAATGACCTAAATATACCCATCTCTCCACCCCATTGTATACACATATATTGTGTTACCAACCATTTGAAACAAGTTTAAAATCTTTGTTACGGTGATAAAAGCTGGTAACAATTTGGGCTCTGTATAATGGAGAGCCCATGTGTAGCTGTTCTCCTCTGCTACACACAAACTTTCACATTCATGCACACAGCAGTCTCTCATTGCACAGTAGCCGTGTGGCTCGGCAGCAGCAGCAGACAAACAGAGGGGGGCGAAGGACAGCACGAGTTAGCACAGAGAGAGACAGGCGCTCTCATCAGTAACGGGCTCACCAGCTATGTGGACAGAGCTGTGGCGCAGGAGGAGTAGAAGAGGTGCAACGGGAGGACAAGCTGCCTGAAAAACGGAGCAAAACAGAGGAGCAAAACGGGAGAGACCATGTGAACGGGAGGGGGGGAGGGAAACGGAGAGAGATCACTGAGGGGAGAGAAGTCATTCGGAGCTGAGAGAGCGAGAAAGCTGGATGAAGCTGACAAGGACACAGAGGGAAGAAAGCGAAAAGAGAAGCCTTCCCTGACGGGGGAGAGAAGTGAGGGATTGCATTCACAAAGTGGAAAAGAAGAAGAGGAGGAGGAGGAGGAGCAGAGGGAGCCTGACAAGAGGTCGAGCTTACGGGGCTTGACTGACACGAGAGCGAAGAGGAGGAGGAGGGTGAGGGCAAGTTGATGGATTTGATTTGGGGAGAGTATTTTTAGAAGGAGGAGCGGAGACATGAGAGGAATATTGAGATTAGAGATGCTTTCTTTGAGAGGAGAAAAATCTAGGTGGGAAGAAGAAGTAGAGAGAATGACAGGAGACCGAGAAAAAGGAGAGGGATGTTGAGATCAGAGTGTGACAGAACAGATTATCTCTGGTGGTCTCATGGTCTGGTTTCTCGCAGGAAACCGCTGTGAGTGTATGTCTGTTTATGCGGTGCCTACTTCTCCATGTGAGAGTGTGTTGTAGCATGTTTCTCACTGTGGCTGTGGTGCCAAGAAACAAGTCTGCTACAAGATGAAGCTACCCGATGGTTACCCGCAGGACTTAATAACACTGGTTAAAGCTAAGTGGGGGGAGAGACGAGGAACAGACCAGTGACATCACGAGGAAGAAAAGGCATCAAAAGTGAGACCGCAAAGTGGGACAGAAAACAAATGAGCACGGGAGACTTTTGTGAATTCAATTAAAGCTTGTACTTAATAGTGACAAGAAATTGATTGCCGCCTCTGGCTGCCGAACGCCTCTGCAAACCAGTGACGCCAAAAAACACACTCACGTAACTCAGAAGAAGAGAAACCACAGCGCTGGAACAAGGCAAGCTCTGCTCTAACAGACAGCACCATACCAACCAATTCCCCTCGCTGTCGTCTCATTATTTTAATTATCTTCCCTTCTTCCATTAGTTTTTTTGTCCTCTCTGCTTAGCCTTTGGTATTTTGTATTCTATCCTCCTCTTTCCCTCTCTCTTCCCCTCCCTCTTCCTCTTGCCTTCGCTCTCTCTGTCTCATCCTCTCTTGTTCACTGTCACACTAACTGCGGTGGATGCTGAAGTCACTCATGTAGAAGCCACCTTGCTAGGAGCACATTTGCCTAGCTGATTTTTTTTTTTCTCCCCCTGCTGAGTTGGATGATTGGAGCACTCTCAGATCAAGAGACCAGGAGAGATGACCAACAAGTAGCTGCTACTGAGTTCATCACAGCTCCTGCTCTACCAGGGGAAGACTATTTCAAAACACACAGATATCCTTGAGGGTACTTCCGCGTCTGCATGCAGTATATTTACAGTTAATTCTGCATGGGTCATTAGTATTCATGGAGGCCCAACACATATCCAGGTGTGGATTACAGTAGTGGATTTATCCTGGAGCTACATGTGGGTCCCAGCCCCTGAGGCCTGGCTGGGAAATGAAGCCTTTCCCGCGGCTGTAGGAGTGCTGTGGGCAGCTATGGCCCTGGAGGGGCGCTGTCTCCGGCGGGGATCCCCGGCCATGATCAGAAAAGGTCGTCAGCGGCGTCCTACGAAGCCAACTCTGGCTCTGGTCACTTCCACTTTGCTGTCAAGGACACGCCTGCATGGCCTAAGGCATGTTTGCGTCCCTGGTGGCTCTGTGGGCCGCAGGGCCTTTTGGCTACTTGCCCTCTGCACCTCCCTGGGGCTGCTTTTATCCTGGTCCTCCAACCGCCTACTCCACTGGCTTTCCTTCCCCACATACACACGAGTCCACACTGAGTGGGCCAAAGAACTGTCCTTCCCCGCGGTAACTATCTGCAACAACAACCCTATCCGCCTCTACAAGCTCACCAAGAGCGACCTGTACTTTGCTGGCCACTGGCTGGGCCTGCTGCTGGCTAACCGGACAGTGAGGCCCATGGTTCTGGACTTGCTTCAAGAGGACCGTCAGGCCTGGTTCAGGAAGCTGTCGGACTTCAGGCTCTTTCTGCCACCCCGAAACTTTGAGGGAACCAACCTGGAGTTTATGGACAGACTGAGCCACCAACTGGATGACATGCTCCTCTCATGCAAATACAGAGGAGAGCCATGTGGCGCTCACAACTTCTCTTCTGTAAGTCCAACTTCTTTTGTATTTTCTGGAAACTTTATGCCAACTCTGTCTGCATCAGCAGCTCCTCTTGTACTTTCATCTCCCTACATATTGTCTTTACTGTCCGTTATCCCAGTGTAAACATCAACTTGTATTGATGTGTAAAAGTTGCAAATGCATTGCATCACGCTGAAACAACATTCATTTCATTATAGTTTAGATGAGTATTCTGTTGTGGTTTAGGGCTTACCTGCTCTCATGGCGAAGTTATACGCCTGTAAAATCAACTGTAAAAACACAGTATACAAGCTGTTGTAACATCCTGTTATAGCTGACTGTTAAAGCTTTCTTGGTCATCACATAAAAAGATTAGTTAATGTGTTTATTCACAGAGCAATTATTAAATCACCAACATAACTCTTTTGTAGAATAAGAACTTGTATGAAAACTGCTTGAACAGTAGCCATGGCAATATAATAACATGGATGAAATGGGTTACAAAGGTTACAAATTCATGGCTATGTATAGCTATTACCCCAGCAAAACAAAAGATTCCTTTTACAGTACTGTGCAGCCACCCCAGAGGAGTTTATTGCCTCTGTGTCTGATTGCTCTCATTTCTGTCTTCTTTTCTGTGTGGGTGGTTGTGGTTTTGGAGATCTGCGTGTCTGCGCTTCCTTATACGATCCCTTGGCTCGCCTGAACCATGACAGATGTTTTCTCTGCGGCAATGCAAAAGCCCAGACTGACTGAAACTTTTTTTCTTTTTGTCATTTCATTTATGTTGTTTTTGCTCTTTTAAACAGCAACCTCTGAGTCTGTGACTGACTGAAAAATGGCAGATAAATACCTGTGTGCAAAGGTTGTGCTTAGTGGTTGATGTGTCACTTATTTGTTTGGTCTGGTTTGCTGCTGTGGAGTTTGTTTGTACTCTCTTATTACACTTTAAAATTATGATTGTTAAGATGTTCATTAAACCCTCCTTTTGATACTTTTTATAACCAATCCCTTTCAGCAATTGCCTTTCATTATATTTGAATCGTTGTCTTCATTGTTCGTGGCCGCCTTTCTCGCAGTTGATTCAAGAGATTTAGA
This sequence comes from Micropterus salmoides, assembly GCF_014851395.1. Classification (NCBI taxonomy): domain Eukaryota; kingdom Metazoa; phylum Chordata; class Actinopteri; order Centrarchiformes; family Centrarchidae; genus Micropterus; species Micropterus salmoides. The sequence continues at coordinate 26,556,694 of NW_024040041.1, read as the reverse complement.
CAAAACAATGTATTTATTTATTGGGTGTTTTCAGAAAATGGCAGTTGGGGCTGAAGACTACACTACACTTCTTTTATTTAACGTGATGCAATGTTTGGATGGGCTTTAAATAAATATGAGTTGTTCTTTTCTTTTGTACTTCTGAAAAAAACAGCTGCTCAAGACCAGTTTACTGCTCTAGTAGTCAATACATACTGTATGTCATTTAAATTGAACTCTAAAGAGTTATAACTTTAATACTCTGACGTACATAATGTCTGAGTGACAGGGTCTTTCTATGGTAAGTTCAAACGTTGTGACATTAAAAACAGCAAAGCCTGCTGTTTCTCGTGTCATCTACTATTCTATTTTGCTCGCTTTCTTGTTTGCTTCATGACGTTGAGTTGTACACAACAGAAAATATTAACCATTTTTTTTAAAGTGAACAAGGCAGAGATGAATTTCGCCTGTTTGTGTTGTGTTTTTTCAAGTGAAAGTTTTCTAATGCATTCAACCTCTTGAACGTTGAGCATATCATGCAGTGGGCTCCCCACAGCTGAAAACACAAACTCATGATTGCCATTTGAATGCTGACAATACAGCACTCAATCAAGCATCGCACTCCCTTCTTTTTACTAAAATGAAGTATATAAAATGACATACTTGTGTTTTTTATTAGTCTTTTACAAGCTCATGGTCAGCAGTTGCTGGGGTGCGAACATGAGGTGATCAAACTGGAGGATTTTGAATCAGTTTTTCCAGCTCTGGTGGTGTTTTCCCTCTGTTACAAATGGGTTTAAGGTGCATCAGACCCCGCTGCCATGCAAATTAAGTGCTCAATCAGAAGTACGCCCATAAGCCAGTATCCATTAACAATGTTTAGGTGCAGCGAGAAATATTTTTTATTTGTTGAATTTAGATGTCATGTCATCACTGGAAAGGTGTAGCTTTGTTGATGTGCTTACTTTGTTAACTCAGTGTTCACCGGTCAGTTTTTATGTCAAGGTAATGCATTCAAGGGTGTGGATACGCTATCACAATGAGTTCTACCCATGTGAAGCTTGTAATGTGAAAAGAGTTGAGCACTTGAGCTGTTCATGTGGAATTTGAGTGTAGTAGCAGTTTCCCTAAGCTGAAGGATTTTCTGACATTTAATATGTCAGAACATTGTGCAAGAATGAATCAAGCTGCTGATGATAGAGGGAAAATTGTCTCCTGAGAACAGCTAGTGTGCAGGCTTTAAACAGTCACTCTGAAATATCAGTAAATCCAAAGGGGGTGAGACCATGAAGGACAAGGTTGCTGCCGCAGCACTATATTCCAAACTCACTGAGACCATTTATATGTAAAATAATATATAAACCCCGAGTGTGTTTCTGTAGAGGTATATTCTAAATGTTTTGGTTGTTACATGGACAGTATGTTGGATATTATCAGCTTTACTTTGCAGTTCAGAGCCACATTGAAGCCGCAGTCCTGCCTGCTTCCTCATCTTGTTCTACCTCATAAGGGGCCTCCTGCCTTTAACGGGCCCTCAGTGGTTTCGCTAATCTCATTAGCCTGCTGCTGCAAGTCAGCAAAGACTCCCTGAGGCCTATTCATTATCACTGCATTTAGAGCACTGTCATTCTAAGACCAAAAAGGATGCAACAATCAGATTAAACAGGGGATAGAGACACACCCGCATAGATTTGTGAGTAAATAAACACAAGATACTTTATGGTGTGTTTGTGTGTGTGTGTGTGTGTGTGTGTGTGTGTGTGTGTATGATTGTCTTGGAGAATAAATGAGAAATCCAGTCTTGATAGAGGTTTGGTACTACTGGCTTAAGAGTACAGAGGATGCTTTGAACTGCCAAGCAGAGGGTGGTTTGTGTGGAAAGGAGGACAAAGGTACTGCTAGGGGTTGGGAGTGAGAGATGGTATAGAGAAAAAGCATCTAGTTGGGAATACAAATGCGCCCCATAATTCTGGCCAACCTCTTGCAGCAGCAGGATTTCATGTGCTGAATCTACTGTATCACAGTGAATGGGAACGAGTAGAAGTCTGGCTAATCAATAAATCTATTAGCTTCGTGCTGTAGTTTATGGTGGTCTATTTTGCTCCCACATCTCCAATACTGATATACTCTCAGGCACCCTGCAGCAAGTCCCAACTTCACAGTGGGGGGTAACAAAGCTGGAGTAACTCGCCAAAGGCCAGGCAAACCGTTCCAACCATCCACAATAAAATGTAAGTGATACCTTATCAAACCACACATAGCTACGCCTCTCCCTCTGGAACAGATACACATTTCCACCTTTTCCATGCTCTGTCGGGAACTACATAACTCTGTCTGACTAATTAAACAGTACTCAAAGTTGGAGAGTAGCACCTAATCACACTCTAGGCAGGGTATGGAAAAATGGTGAACCTCTTTTCCTGGCCACTGTAATGTATCAACCATATCTCCAGAGAAATCTCATAACTGCAGAGCCACAGTAATGCTCCAATACACTCTTCAAGTGTTTGTGCTTGAGCAGATTTGCCCGCGTGTTTGTGAATTCTGAATTAAATGGGGACAATACTGTGTGTCGGATTCAGTGTAACTAATGTTTGGGCCTATTAAAGCTGCTGTAATCACTTTCTTTACAGTAACAATTGATCAAATGTGAAAGGAGTCGCTTGTAGTGATGAATGAATCCTAAGACAATTGTCACACAACACCACAGTTCCCCAGAGCTCTTGAGCAGAGTGTCTTTCAGCTCTTTTTTATTTTTTGGTTTTATGGCACGTAACTTTACTATTTTGGTTCAGTCTCACCAACCTCAAAGCTCTAAAAACTCACTGTACACTGTCAACCCAGTACCATTTGGTAAACAAAGTTAGTGAGTAGCTGTTGAAAAAAGCTCAGCATTTTAGCAGCTAAAGACACAGACATTTCCCTTGGCATTCATTCACCTGAAAAAGGTTCATAAATGCAAAGTAAACCCAGGTTGCTCACAGGAGATGGTGCAGATTAATAAGAAACAAATAATTTTTTCCTTTCTTTTTTGTGGTTTATCAATACCCTGGTCAGTTCTGCTTTTGCCTTTAATTAATACTATGGGTTAACAGGTGTAGGCCTGAGCATGGATGTTGTCTTTTAACTACTCTCTGGTGTCAGATTTCATTCTCACATCTGATTACCTAAGACAGAAAACCCTGCTTTATGAGAGAGTAGCTTTGCAATTGTCTGCTCTATAGGATGTGTTTATGGAATATTTTTCAGAGCTAAAAAAGATCATCACATATTTTTCCTGCATTGTTCAGTTAGCAGACGCATCATTGACGACTTTTTGGCTTCACCTTCTATTCACTTACTGCAGCTGTAATAATGTGCAGTTTTATTGTCAGCGCTTTGGCAAAACTGAAAAATATGCACCACCTGTTGACTCCCTCCCTTTTACTTTCCACATCAACCATATAAGCGCAGTGAGAAGACTGACTTTTTCGCAGAGGGTCCCATGAAGCCGTCCATAAAGCCTGGTCAATCACCCAGAGCCTGGAGCCTGCTGATCGAGTTTTAAGCACATCCAGGTAATAATGCAGGTCTCTCCTACTCTCTTTTGTCATTGACCTTTTCAGTATGATTCTGTAAAGCAAGACCATACTCTATTGATCTGGCTTGAAATAAACAAGAGTCAGGTGGAAGCTGCAGCTAGAGCAATCTCATTAACACAGGTGGCCCTGTGCTTACCATGCTCCGCACCCCCAATCCAATTTTCCCTCTTCAGAACAAATGCCTCGACTGGTTTCATGAGCTCCAACGTCCAGCTTATATTAAAAACCATAACAGTGCTGCGTCTTAATATGAATGGCCACGGCGCTAGTCATTGATATGCCACAGCCACTAGATGCAGCCAGCATCCAACGGCAAGCCATAGGCCATAACAAATAGTCACCTTAATCTCCCGGTGTAATGCAAGCCATGAATGCAGATGAAAAGATTATACACGGTTAGTATTCATAAGGTCACTTTTATGCATAAACCACACAGGATTTGTGAAAGTTTAGTGTTTGAAATAGAAAGCTAATGGATGCTGTACTCTCCCATGAATACTATTAGCTGAAGCTAGATCGAATCTCCATCACACCTTATGAGGGACATGCCTAAGTGACAGCCATATGCCATGTTGTACAAAAAAAGAAAGTGTTAATGTAACACATGAGTGATGAAAAATGACAGAGACAGTGATTGCCGTATGTATGGCTTGTTTGAGTGTCACCATTCACTGTTTTCCCTCCTGGCTCATCTCCCTCACACACGCACGCAAACCCAAGCACATTTTGTACTAAAGATATGCATACTACCGCGCCCACGATTCAAATCTATATTCATTCTCAGGACCGTTGGGAAACAAACACCCACCTACAGTATAGTCTCTGCGTTCTCCGTGTGTTTTGTGTGTGTGTGAATAAGAGAGGGCAAGTATGTAAATGGAAAGAAACAACCTTTAGTACAATAACACAACAACAATAAAACAAATAATCAAAAATTACCCTTGAGTTGCATCAAAAACACACACAAAGTCAACATAAAAAAAAATGTTAAAAGCTTTCCAAAGCAAGGTAAGATTTATTGCAGGGCTGTTGTTTTTGATTGCATTACATTGCACCACTCTACCTGATAAACACTGTACAGATAATGGTTTTCTCGGTGTAAGTAAAATGCAGTCAATAGGTTGATAGAGACAATTTTATTTTCTCAGACTCTTTGAGCTCTCCCCACTGTGAAACACACTGTTGTCACCTCTATATCACAAGCATTTGTGGACTGTAGCCACCTTGCTATAAACTAAGCTTGCTAATGGTAATGCCCTTTGTTTAAATTATTTCAGCATGCCAGCTTCTGCCAAACTGCTCACCACCTACAATTTAAAGTTTCCAAAGAACTTTAATGACACTCTATCGGTGTAATTAGATGAGTTTGTCAGTTTCAAGTCAGGTGAACTTTGAACCTGTAAATGTCATATTCAGAACCAATTCAGAACTTATCATCATGACTTGATTTGTTACTAAAAAAGAAGAAGAACTGATTGTTTATTTCGCTCATGAAATTAAGTAGTTGAGTTAAGTAGAAGTGTTGATAGCTTATTAGCACACTTCCCAGCGTTCATTGAGTTAATGCTGGGTTCATGTCATATGGTTGAGATGGGCGTGTCAAGATAGGAAAGCTTCACATGTTACTGTCTTGCAAGTGCTCACTTTGGAAGTTGACATGAATACGCATGACATGAACGCAGCAAAAGATTCTTCTTTTCATTTCGGCTGTTGGGCGGCTGTGGCTCAGGAGTTAGAGCGGGTTGCCCGTTAATCGGAAGGTCGGCAGTTGAATACATACTGAACCCCAAATTGCCCCTGGTGGCTGTTCCGCCAGTGTATGAATGTGTGTGAATGTTAGATTATGTTTGAGCACTTAGGCTCAGCGTATAAATGTGAGTGAATGGTGAATGCAGATGTAGTGTAAAAGCGCTTTGAAAAGACAAGAAAGGCGCTATACAAATAGTCACAGTACATTACATTTCAACAACAGTGACTTAGTCTTTCCTTACAAGGCAAATACAAGGCTGCTAACAAAATGTGTAATGATTACATACAAGAACAGACTTGAAACCACTATTTATGTTCAAATAATGTGGAAAAAGCTGTAAATTGAGACTAACTAGCACCTCTTATCAACTTAAGTAAGCAGCTGTTTGCTGAATTTATTTAATTAGTCAAGCTGATTTTTTACAGCAGTTTTAGATTAGCAGAACTAAAGTTTTAAGGTAGCTAGTCACTCATACTTATATGTTAAAATAACTTTTTTTCACAATGTAATTAGGTGTGTTTATTTGAGCCTTGTTAAGAAACACCTGTGCTGCCATTCAGTTTGAACAAGAGTGAAAATGACGTATTCTTGAACTGTTCTGTGGGGATTTGAATCAGGCCCGATGACGTCCAACCATCTTTGTGAACCTGTGCTTCTGTTAAAATGTGTTGAAATGCACTTGAATGGCCTGTGTGTGAGAAGTACTGCACCTTCACATAAACAACCTATGAGTGCTTAAAGAAAAGTGCAGCAACGGGAAACAGAGGCTGGCTCCATCCACAGGACTTGTTTGGCGGATCAATCATCAGCAGGCACGGCGCTGGCACTAATATGGACTTCCCAGCGTGTGATGCTGGCTCTGTCTGGCTCTCTTCATAGGTGTCCCTTATCATGTGACAGGGCAGCAATCAACCCGCAGGCATAAACACACACACAGGGTGTGAAGAAAATGGTGTGGCTAACTTCTGCAGCACGTGATCTCCTACTCACAGGAGCCCCGATGGCAGTCTAAACTTCACAATTCTTCTTTTGATTTTTTGCACTGAATCTAGAGGCACGTAGAGAGGATTTCATTTGGCATTGGCAAAACTTATATTCCATTTTCTTACGCCTTGGAAACAGGCCAAGAACATCTTTCCACTTCATCACATCCCACACACTTTCTAGACTTCTGTTTTCACACTCTGAATATGAGATTATCAGGGTGTTGCAGCGCCCTGCGGATATTAGAGCTCACATGGCATATGACCATTGCACTTTGCATGCTTTCGACCTTTCTGGGATTGCTTCGTTGTATGTGTCAGGCATGTGGTGGTCTTCCGTAGGTACGTAAGTCTGCAGGGATTAGCCGAGTTTAGAGGATGTTCAGGTCTAACTGCAGCTCGACATCAGATGGCACAATTTCCCAGGCCCGGAGCAAAAACTGCAGATTCAGCCATATATAATATAGATATCAAACATGATGTTTGAATTTCACATAGCTGCATGCACCTTATCACACTTTGTTCCCTAATATGTATTACTGACATGCATTACAACGGCATCTGATTTGATCAAAGACTTGTGGATCATAATGGTGCTGGTGAGAGCCACCTCAGCAATGTGCAGCAAAGCAAAACAGCCATTTCATCTTATTCGTCTTGTTTTTATCAGATTCTTGCATGCAATGCTGCAACTATTTCACCCAGGAAATGTGCCTGCTGGCAGAATTTTTATGGTTTCTGGTGCTATCTGTCGAAAACAGATAGCTGTTCCTCTACGCACTAGCTTTCTTTTCCAACTCCAAATCAGGAAGGAGTCTCAAGGTGGAAGAAACAAGATTGCAGCCACAACCCACTCTCCCCTTTTAATTACTGCTGCCTTTGTGCCTTTCAGCAAGCACTTAATCCCCAGCTGCTTCAGTCAAGTTGATCAGGTGTGAGCATATACAACTTCCTCCAGTCCGCAAGAGTTGCTGTCGTTCAAACTTTTCCGACTAAGTAGATGTTTGTTCCTGCTTGAATCTCACAAAACTGTGCTTAGACAGAGGAATAAACAGAAGGATAAAAGTATATTCTCCCGACGAAATAGTCAACAGTTTTAAGGATGTGCATCTTTGATGAAACCTTGTTCCACTGATAGTGCCCATACACTCACACCCTCGGACTGTACACGCTTCACATACCCGTCCACATTTCCCACATAAACGTTAAATCTTGAATCAAGAACTCGTGGTGCATTCCCAGTGACCCTACCTGACCTGTTAGCAAGTCAGGTGTGGATGCTATTGATGTCTGACTTAATCCATATTTTATAGCTTTTTCCATGTCAGTAGCCTTGAATTGGATTCTCACCTCGCCATTTGGATCTGTCAGCTGTGTAGCAGCTTGAGAAAGGAAGTATAATACAGTATGTTTTGTGGAGTGAAGATAGCTGTAAGCGTGCATTTAATCATCTTACACACATTAGATTAGAGTCACCTAAATGAATCAGAATGTGTTTCCATTTCCCCTTTATCATCTTGGGATTTCAGTAAACCTTAAATATTTCATTCCTTGCTGCAAGACTGAAAGGAGTCCATCTTGCTCTGGGGAGAGGCTGAGAGGAGATGGAGGAGGTTTTGTAAGTCAAAAGGAAAAAAGGTAAACAACCAGGAAAAGGAGTGGGTATCAAGAGGCAAAGAACACAGTGGCTTGCCAGATTTAACCTGAACAATATCAAAGAGAAAAACCTCTCTGAGATCTTGAGGTTCTGTCAATAATTTAATACACTGAATGTCTCGATGTTGTTTTGCCTCTCCTTCAGACGTGAATACCTCAATGAATAATGAAAACACAAGCAGCAATTTGATGCAATTCATCCTATCTAGTTGACAGCTCAGCTGAATTCAGCTTTACCTTCTCATCATATGCTGTTGTGTGTGTATATACACACTGAACATTATTATATATTATATTAAAAAACCCCATTCATCATGAGCTGAACTCAAAGATCTAAGACTTTCTCTGTGTACACAAAAGGCCTATTTCTCTCAAATATTGTTCACAAATCTGTCAAAATTTGTGTTATTGAGCACTTCTCGTTTGCCGAGATAATCCATCCACCTCACAGGCGTGGCTTATCAAGATGCTGATCAGACAGCATGGGTATTGCACAGGTGTGCCTTAGGCTGGCCACAATAAAAGGCCACTTGTGAAGTTTCACAAGTTCATACCTATGCTGTCTGATCAGCATCTTGACATGCCACGCCTGTGAGGTGGTTGGATTATCTTGGCAAACGAGAAGTGCTCAATAACACAAATTTTGACAGATTTGTGAACAATATTTGAGAGAAACAGGCCTTTTTGTACGTAAAGAAAGTCTTAGATCTTTGAGTTCAGCTCATGATGAATGGGGGCAAAAACAAAAGTGTTGCGTTTATAATTTTGTTCAGTGTAAATATATAAACATGTGAATAATTACAGTGGGTGGCAGATAGAATATTCAATAGATTTCCCCAAAATGCCAAACAGAGTGAATTACTGAGAAACCACCTTGTATTTTTTCTCCAAGCCTCTGAAGGATATTATTAACACAGTAAGCTGTGTTAGTATTATTTGGGCTTAGTCAGTCTGGGGATGTTTATGCTGCAATTGGTATATTGATTTGCAAAGGAGCAGACCAGAGATATAACAATGCTTAATATTAAACTGCAGACTAAATAGTTTTTAAATAACAATGCTTGTTGAGCAGAAGTAAAGGAAACCAAAACATTTGTAACATCTTCATCTCTAACTTGAATTTTTTAGCCACTGGCAATTGCAGTTTTTTCAGCAACCCAAGATTTGTGTTTGAAAAGTGCACCTTATTTTAATAATGCTATGTTTTAGAGATGCAGAGACATGACAGAATAGGCTCCATTAAGCCGAGTTGTATCATATCATCTAAACTACAATTTTTTAATAATTAAAACAAAGAGCACCTGCAGTAATTCTGTCCTTTTAATAACTTTATTTGATTACATACAGAAGTCTCACTACATCAGTATCTCTTTTTTTCAAGAAAGACCTGATAAATTACAGAATTTAGCTTAAGAGTTCCTATCTTTGTGCCAGATTCGGACGAAGGTTGAAATGCTGAGTGAAGGAAAGGGATAGTGGTGCATACAATCCTGCCAGATTGGTGCAAACATATTGATTATTGAATTGTGTGTTGTAGTTGAGAGAGGATAGGGATGGTAAGAAGTTTGAAACCTTGTTGCATAAAAACATCAAAACCAACAATCTGTTTCTCCATTTCTCAATATTTTTTGACTCCCCTACTCCATCCCTCTCTCGCACTCAGCCCCATTGGTTCCCACAGAGGATACACATTTTCACACATTTATAGAGTTATTTAAAGAGGTGGTATTATGCTCATTTTCAGTTTCAAAATCTTATTTAGTGGTTGTACCAGAACAGATTTACATGGTTGCACATTGCTGCAGCTCCTTTTTTCACCCTGTCTGTTGAACACTTTGTTTTATCGGAGTGATACATCTTACCTCTACAAGATCTTTGTTGAGAGTTGCACGTGCACAGTTTCTAGTTAAGGACTACTAGAAAATCAGAAGCAGAGTGGTTTGGGTCGTGAGAAGCCGGTAAACACGGCTTCGGTTCAGCTGTATGTTCCTCTTACCAGCTTAGCAAAATGGACTGGAGCAAGAGTTTCAGAGTGCTGAGTTATTAATTTGTAACAAATGGATCTTTCATCCCTAAAGTTATAACTGAGCACTGTCTCTACATCACAGTAACAACTTTATTTAATGTTTATAACAAAAGGATGGACTACAAACGAGCTGTTTTCAGGCAGTTCAGAGCGGTGTTTTCTGTGGGAGATGGGAACTCCCTTTGGGGGGGACTTTGGGCTTTTTCACTTTGCAAACCTATTGCATGCACAAAAAAAGATATATAACTCAATAAAGTAGAGGGAAAAGCCAAATAGCATATGATCTCTTTAAAACAAAGCTCAGTTGTTACCTTAACAAGCTGAGCACTGTAGTTTAAAGCAAACTTGATCAAACTGGAGAAAATATTGCATTTGTTATAGGCTGTTTCCGATGGCAGGTTAATCCACATTTGGTGCTTGAGTTTTTACGGCAGCCTGGTGGAAAATGATTGATCCCAGATTTCATGTTCATGAACGAACATGTCACTGAGTGCATATGAGTGTGTACAACCACATGAAGTATACTGTACCTCTTGATTCATTTACATTGACATCCATCTGTATGAATAAGAATACGGTGCATGTGGTTATTTGTTTGTTTAATGCTGAAATAAGATATATTGCTGCTCTCTTAGCACAGTAATTACAATGCTTTTATTTCATTTCCTCCTCATAGTTATGTGTGTTCCCAACCACAGACTGAAATACTTTGAGGAAGCCCACATTACCATTGCAGTACTGTAAATGTGCTCCCACACAGCCCTCCTCAGTAAATGAGACCCAGGACTCTCTTTCACAACACTGCTGTTTTCCTTACAGTGTCCAGCCAAACCTTTTGATTCAGTGAAATGGGAGACGCACAGTTCTAGCGAAGAACATTTCCAAGATGGATGGAGATGTGAAGAGGTTGAATGGCGGAGCACAGAGACACATTGGCCTTCAAAAGCTTATCAGCATTATAGTCCACATCCCCCTGGCATCGTGGCACAGGTGGCACTGGCTCATTACTCAAACTCCTATGGGCTATCTCTCACAGGCAAAGGGAAATATGGATTCCTATTAGCACATTTCACGCTGCGCCATGCAGTATTTGTGTGGGTCAGGACATGAGTGGGAGGCTGTTATACAAAATATCAAACTTCTCAAAAATTCTCAAGTATTTCAAAGAAAATAACATATTTCACTGTTAATTGAAGTTTTCTTGTTAGAATGGAGACATCCTCTCATTATAAATGGTGAAAGTAACACAGGCTAAATAAATTAAACATGCATTGTGCAACCCTTCCATCCACACACATTCCTGGGGAAGATTTATGTAGACAGTGTAAATATAGAAGGGTACAGTGTGGGAGAAAAACAAACAAGCAGGTAAAAGTAGATACTGTATGCACCGAAATAAGGCAGCAAAGCTTGCTAGACTGGCAGAGATTGGTGTCAGACTTGGCAGGATGAGTGTTTGTGTTGTTCTCACTCTCTGTCTGGCTTTTGCAGACACATACACATGATACAGTCAAGGCTACCATTAGTGCAGGCTATACACAATATAACATAGGAGCCCACAGAGTGCACAAATACACAAACATAATGCTAAATCCGGAGATGCATCTGAACATTTAACAGATTCACAGGTCGAGGCAGTCTGTTGTTGACATTCATGTTGGACTGTTATCATTCTCTCCTGCATGGTAAAGGTCCATATGTTAGCAGCACTTTTCATATGAGCTGTAGCTGCTGCAGCAGTGAATGCAGAAGTCATATCATTACTGACCTCAAAAGATGGCATTGAGGCATTTTTTTCCCTTTGTAAAACATTAAGTCTTCATCAGCAACAGAACCAAAGCATACCATAGATTCAGAGTTATCTGGTAACAGAACCAACTTGTTAACTGGTAACACAGGGCCGTTGGACAAATCCACATCAGCATGAAACCTAAAATTTGAATTTACCTGGACTGGTGGACACATCACTTTAAACTTAAATGTATTCCTCTCCCTCCTTTCACCCACTGACAGGTAGCTGCACAGATGTCCATTTCTGTTTAAGGAAAGACTAAGACATACACGGAGACTTGATTTAGCCCGGCAACACGTCACAGAACCAATCTGCAAACTCAGGCATACGGTTTATGCATTTTGATTAAAATGTTTTTTGTCTCTGAATCATTCGTGGCTTCAGTGACACCCCTAAACAAATTAAATGTAGATTAAAGGGAACAACACGTGCTTTTTGATTTCTGTTTAAGCCCACACCAGCAGCGTCTTGAACTGCGGGTTGTTGCCCATCGACACATCAGGATTCACAACTGTACTATTTACCAGTGTTGACATGGGTCAGAGCTTTAGAAAAATCATATTTCTCCATGGATTGGCACATCCCACCCACTGTGTATTGCCAACTACCACATCTGTATGGTAAGATCAAGTCAGTTTTATTTACCGTATATAGCCCAAAATCAAACATTTGGCCCATAGCGTTAGGGTGCACCATTGTACACTTTGGGCATCAAATGGTACAAAACAGCATGATGTGACTGGTCTGGGCTGCATCTCTACTCAATTCGCTCCTTACTAGGAATCTGAGCAGTCCTGTTTGAGTGCTTTCTGTTTTTGTATTTATGTCATTGCTGTTTGAAGTGGGTGGGTCTGTGCACCAGTCTGTCAACATGTGAATCAAAATCTGATGACAGTTGATGGGCTGTTTGCTTATATTGCCAGGCAAATGTCAGTCAAATCTGAGCAAACAAACACACACAGAGTCCTGATTAAGCAGATTAGCGGAGATTTTAACATTCCATAAATAATAAATAACATTTTTAACCAAACTTTTACTTCGACTGTTGTGCATTTTGTTATTGAATATTTAAATATTTATTTGTGATATTTACATTTAACTACAAAAACTTGTTGGTGGCCAGCTGATTAATGCAAGTCCAATATTTAGAGCCGGCGTCAGACTGAGCTCAGCAGGGGGGCGATTATTTTCAATGGGTGGGCACTAGTGATGGGGAATTTTTTTGGATTTCCAATAGGCTAGTTATTATTATCGCTACCGTCGTTTCTGTAATTGATTAGTCTGAAGTGATGCAAACCAACACGGACTCTATTATAAACAGCAGATGTAGTTTAACTGCTATCTCACTGACAGGAGAGACAGATCTTAATTCTAATTTGCTCTACCAAACTTTAAATTTAACTCACAGTTAGAAGTGCTGAAGACGCAGCGTGTGAGCTGATTGGAACTTCTTGAGAAGCGTTTAACTAGTCCGGCGTGAAGGGCTCCTGTGTTCTGAGATCACATTTTTGAGGTGGAGAACAAATTTTCGCAGGTCGCGGTAGAAGCATAATATGCATGAACCCGGCTGTTAACGCTCATTTATGCAGAGAAAAGAGGTGGATGCAAATAGCGGCAGGTAGCCTACAACATCTGTTCTGCTGAATTATGCATTCACCTAAGGTGCTTTTCTGGCACTTTGCTGTGCTCATTGATCAAACGCCACACCACCACATCTTTTAGCTGAATCTCAATGAATGATACTTCATGTAACAGAATATTAACGACTCTAAACGTTCAAAAAATATATACTTCAAATCATTTATCACCATTGATGAACCCCATGAAAGATATTAAAGCGTTTAAAAGCAGTACTTGGAGGTGCATGCAATTCTCGGCAGGCTTGCAAAACTCGGCATGACACCGTCAACACATGGGCCAATAGCGTTTTGTGAGCCGGGCCGCGAACTAGCCGGGCTGTTTTGATCTTGTTGTTAGCAGACTCGTTCTTCGACGTGTGGATGTAGTAGAACTTACAGTGAATTGAGATTCAGAGTTAGGGTTTATAGGCGTGGAGGAAGCAGCTGGGGTTTCGAACCATTTTCTGTCCATTGTCCATTTATGCCCTACTGTATGGAACGTATTTCTCATACTATACTGTATGTGGTTTGGGTTATGTTGCAAGCTGGTATTTGGCACAGAACATCATGAATGCTCACCTGCTGTTTCCAAAGCTTTACTTAACTAATAAATCTACTAAATTCCCCAGTGTGGGACATTTTCAAAGGCCAGTGCGGGCGCTGTAGGAGTGATTAGTAATCACGAGCATGCCTCGGTTCCTTTGGCATAAGTATTGTATGCACCACTATCCCTTTCCTTCACTCAGCATTTCAACCTTCGTCCTCGTCACCTCTTCGCTTCCCCTGAGGCATCGTGATTTGCAGATAGTATGGCAGTCCTGACAGCAGTGTTAACCAGAGGCCTAGCTGTTCTTCTGAAGGACAGGTGCTTCTGGCCCCTAAGGGGCTCGCCTGGACAGAGGACAGCGAGAGGACATGCTGGAGCCATCCTCACTGATGATGACAGCTTTTTAAATGCTTCAACCAAACTCACTAATAGACAGAAAGAGTAGAACGCCCTGGAACAGGAGTTAGGCAGGCCCTATGACTGCTCTGAGATGAGTCCTGGAGGGAAGGCTCACCAAAGCCTCTATTGGCTTAACCCATCCATATCAAAAGTTTCTCTGTAATCATTGATGACCAGAGGAAACATTCACCTTTTCAAAGTTAGGCATGCAAAATGAAAACCCCCCTTTGTCATGTTACCATCGCCAATAGGCACCATGAAAACCTCACTGGATTCATGTTTTGTCTACACCACTTTGCTGAACTCTGTGATGTTGCCAATGGAAACACTGTGTCATGAGTAATGCACCTGCCCATGGTGGTTCAGGTTGGTCGTGTATGAGTACTCTCCTCCAGAGAACAGCCATTGTCTCTGCTGTTCATCCTCTCAAAATATTCTGCTGCACGTTACCCTTCTGTTAGTAACTAAGAAGTGAAGGGTTATCAGCCCCTGTTTCTAAAGGGCTGGGGTTTGACTTTGTGGGGGGTTAATGGTAAATGATAACACAATTTTAATATATATACTATGAGTAATAAATAAATGCAATGCAAGGATGGTGCAGTTTATTCCAGGTTGCACCTTTTCATTCACATTTTCTTCCTCTCTCATAGAAATAAATATCCCTGGTCTAAGGATTAAAAGGGTCGTCTGCATAAATTCTAAACCAGAGCTTATAAAACATAGAATGATTACACGTTGGCTTGATTTCACAGCTCCTTTAGCAGGCGACAGCTAAAAGCGGCTTTGACATTTCATCATTTGCCGCGGTCGTGATTGCATTTTACACTTATACACTTTTGCAGTGAGAGCTGATACTGTCTGACTTTAAAACAAAAGATAATTTAAGGAAAGATTATGTATATGATTAACTTTAAATAATGGTATCAAAGTTTAAACCCTGTCGTTTGCCTCACTTGTTTCACACCTGAAACTAGAGATAAGTAAAAGATTTTCCTCCCCCAGTTTTGTTTTTTTTGTGCACGTGAACGGAAAATTTTATTAAACTATCTGACATGTGACGTTCATCTTTTAGAATAACCACAGTTTTTTCCCCCATTTAAAATTGAGGAGAAAAAAATGGGTTTTTTTGGCTGGCAATTTCAAATTATTAATTTATTTTTTTCCTATGTGTGTTTATCAGCTGCTACAATTTAAATTTGATTCAGTTTGTGTTTCATTGTACCACTGGTGAGATGGGCTGTTTTAAAAGTTATTTCCTCCCTGATAATTAGCAGAGAATAAATGACACTTACTTCCAGTCAGTAATGAAGCAAACAATTAAAGGGGATGTCAGAAAGCTGAGCCAGTTATTAGGCCCAGTTGCGCCCCCTCCCATCCTTAATAATATGATCAAAGCAGGCTCTTTAATTGAAGGTGTCATCTGTTATCTGTCATATTTTTCTGGAAGTCACTGCTTTCATAAATAAATCCCTTTTTCTTTTTCAGTAAGAAATACATTTTTTTACTTCTCACAACTTTGCCTTTGGTTTCATTTCTGTGTGCTGATTTTATTTCTCATATGCCACCTCTGTCCCTTTCCTACAGTCTTGTCAGCTGGCATTAGCATCACAAATGGTCAGTGTGCTTCTGAGCTGTGAATGTAGGACAGGTGGTATTTTGTCAGTCGTGTGACTCGCATCCAAACATCACAGTATCCCCCCGGCCTTCCTGTCATGCCCGTGGAGATGCGGGGCAGGGCATCTCTTCAGCCTCCCAGCAGGCCTGTGGAGCAGTAATGCGGGGCAGTATTGGTGTGTTAAGCCGCTGTCCTCTCTCAAGCCTCTCAGGACCACATCAGCGTGATCAGAGAGAAGCTCTGCTGTCAAATCTCTCTTCCTCCCGTTGTGGCTGAGCTGATCCAACTTGTGTGGGAAGGAGGGAGATACAGTGAGATACTGTATGTGTGTGTGGGTGGATGCCCGGATGCATTCATGTGTTTTAACATTTTTGTACAATGCTGTATATCTTTTTATCAGCCCACTATCCCCAAGAACCAGTTCATATTGGATGATTCTGCACCTCACAATTTATGCCCAATGCCTACGTTCATCCCCAATACAGGAAGAGAGTATTAAAATACTCCTTTGTCTGTTTTATTATTTATTTAATTATGTATTGATTTGTCACCGGGCCGGACAGGGGGGTAGACACGGGGATGGGGGGGCACAAACAGACAGCACAGAGAAAGGACAACACCTGCAAGAGAAGGGGGAAAGGGGGATGGAAGGTGGGGACAACAGGGAAAAGCTGTGGGAAACACCAATTGCAGAAAGCAACAAAACCTGCAATAGAACAGAGAGGGGGGCTTGGGGAGGAGAAAAACAACAACAACAAACAAACACAAACAAAAACAAACAATAAAAATAATAATAATAGTAAAAGACAACCAGCCGAACAGCAGCAATAAACAGCTGACATATTAAGACAACTAAGAGAACAATGAAAACAAACAGTCACACACACTAAATAAGCAACACAACACAGCCACGAGAGCTGGAATAATAATTAATTTAAATAAGTAACTGAAAGAAAGGCATCAGGAATAATTCTACCAGGGACAACCTAAGTTTGTTTGTGTCTGTGTGTGTCTGTGTGCGTGTGGGTGAATGTGTCTGTATGTGTGTGTGTGTACATGTGTGTGCGCATAAGCCTGTTAAAGAATGTAGTTGTTAGTGAGAGTGGGACGCCACGACTGTAACAGGCAGGCAAGAACCCCAGTAGCCAATAGGGGTGGGAGAAAGAAAAAGAATAAATCAAATAAAAAAAAAACAAAGACTCCCAGATGCACTGCGATGCTAACGCAGAAGACCCCGACCCAAATGCCAGTTGACAACGTAATGCCGACGGAACGCAAAAAGCGTAATTCGCGGAAGAGCAGCGACCGACCGCGGCGCGCACACAACATAGACCAGTGCTCCCCCCCACCCAGCACCCCACCGCCGCGCAGCAAACAACCAAAACGCCCAAATGCCACGGAATCATCAACACCAATGCACAAGTGACGAGCCCAACGCACACACTGCGCGAGCACGGCGGCACCCAATGCCCAGCAGCCCCCCGCGAATCCCACGTGCGAGGTCGGGCAAACGAGAGAGAGCAAATGGAACAACACGACAGCGAAAGCCAGCGGAGAGAAACACCAGCAGCAAGTCCCAGCCCGGCAGCAAACGCGCCGCACAGGTCACCGTGCACCCGCCAATAAAAGTCCCAACCACCGGAAAAAACTAAGGCCCAGCGTGCCCCCCGGCCGCCATGCAACATCAGCCAAACCAGCAACGAGGCAAAATCAACTAGCTCAGCTGCATGCCACCAACAACCCGTCAAGGGCCGAGAACTCCAGGCACAAACCCAGAACAAACCGGAGCACAGCCCTGCCCCGCAGCCACACTGCACATCCCGAAAACTAACTATATACCTCAGTATCCAGAGGGGTCCAACAACTGGCCGACAGAGAAATGGGGAAGCACGGATCCGAGGCCAACGAAGCAAAACAGGGACGCAAACAGGTCCCTCCAAGCCAACGAGGAGATGCCTCCCCCGGACTCCAATGCACAAACTAAACGCCCAGCAGCCATCCAGAGAAAAAAGCATAATGCATCAAGATGCATCGACAATCGCCCCACAATCCCACCGCAGCCCACCAAACCGCAATTGGATCAACCCGCGCAGAGACCCCCACCCCCAGAAGCCAGGACACCCTGTGACCCCCCAAAGCGCAATGGAACCCAGACCGCATGTCCAGGGGGAAGCTGTACCCTGCCCCAAGGAAGAACAGCAGAAAGCCGTGCCGGGAAGCTCCCTGCAGGGGGCGATAACGCGGGAGAACCAGGCCAACGGTCCCCCAGCCCAGCCAGAGGCATCCCTCCCTACAGTGCAGGCAGTGACAGCAGCCCCCGAGGCCGATCTCATCCCCGGACAGGGGCCCTGCCCCCCCTAGTCAAGCACCCCCAAGGAGGAGCACCAAAACCTACCCCGACAACACTGGTCATGCGCCCCAGAGATTCCCGAATGCCCCCACCGTGAGAGAGCTGGCAGGGGGAAGCAGCAGGAGCCTCACCTCTGCCGAAGAGGGCCCAGGCGAGGAGAGGAGACAACGGGCCCCCAGGCCCAGGGACAAACCACCCGCCCAGAAATGAGCAAAGGCCACAAGCCCGAGTCCCCAGAACCCTAGGTCAAGGGCGGGCCACGCCAGGGGAGCCCCGACCCCCCCCCAGCCCACCCCAGATCAGGCAAGGCCGTCACCAACCCCACAGCACCCCCGACGCCCGGGGCTCCAGGGGTATGACACGAGGCCAATGAGAATCTCCCCCACTCCTTCAACCCCTCTGCCTGCCTCTGTAAATGTATTGTTTTGTGTTGGATGCATGTCATGGATTGTGAAGTGTTGTATGGTGGAGTAAAGATAAGGTGTGTGGTAACTAAGGTGCAACTAAAATTGGAGGGTAGTTGTGACACAGGCACCCCACAACTGTCAGGTAGTGGAGCCTCCCATCGTGCCCCTCCCACCCCCCCCAAGCCCTCTGTGTCTAATGTGTAATTAAAATTGAGGGGCAGGCAGTGAGGGAGGAAGAAGTGCGAGGCCGCAATAAAGCAGCCCCACACCCCAAACGCCCTGCAGGCTGCCCGCCCCCCAGGGTCTTCACTTTAACTACCCCTGAGGCTGACAAAGTGCCGTTTACTCTACACCTGATTTTACGGACTTATTTACAGACTAATGTTGCCCTCACTGCTCCGAAACAGGATGCGATATCACTGAAACAGGTTATCATGAAATAATGAGCTGAAAAATCCCATTCATAGTCTGGTAGTGTAGTATTGTACCAAACATGGGTGGTGGGACACTTAAAAATATCAGTGAGTCCTCTGTTGTCAAACCAAAGACTGACTCAAAGACTCAAAGACAACATTGTTTTTGTTTGTTTATTCTGTTAGTTTTGTCTGATCAAGCCTTTAAACTAATAACAGTTGAACCAGCTCAGTGTAGGTGAGCTTGACAAGCTGAGTCCTAAAGAGGTACTGTAAAGAGGCCACCCTAAGGCAAAACCCAAGAAGGTTTGCCCCTCTAAGGATATAAGCATAGCATAGGTTTTCCCCAAGTTTTATCTATCCAGCAATTTTGCTTTTTAATTTTAATGAGCATTAACATCTTATTCTCATGGGGCTGCTAGTATGCTGTAGCTATGGTTTTGTTTTATTGTGGACAAATTAGTGTGTAGAATTAGTTTTTATGTATATCATTATCTTTTTATAGCATCATCAGTTTTCTATCAGATCGGTGGAAATTCTAAAAAATAAAAATTCAATGATACTGCTATATTTTCTCTTTTATACTCGAGGGCAGTGTATCTTGACATTGTCCAGTCTTTTAGATGTCTTTGACAAAAAGAATTTTGAACTGAATTGCTAAATATTATTCAATTAGTAATGGTTAATAAATTTGGCAGATGCCAGTAGTTGACAAGGTGCTCTCCACTTACACTAGTTGAACAGTGCATAAATGCCTAAGGACCTAGCCCATTTATTAGGTATGCTTTGTGATGTGGCTGTTGTAAATAATTAATCTTGGGTTGAATCAGACTCTGTGGGAAATGGAATAGGAAATCTTTTGCACATGTGGAATAATTCTCCGTATACACTGTGTGTTGTGAAATGAGTTTGTGCTGCACAATTCTCATAATTTCTTAGTTTAGTACTCGTCAACTTATGCGATAAAGAAAAAGAATGATAAACAATATGAGAACAAATCCCACCCCCAAGCTCATTAATTGGACTGTTGTTGATGTCTGTTGCTGATGTCACAGGTGATTCTGTCTTTGTTGGTCTGCCTGATTGTATGTGTAGCGTCCTACATAAAATAATATATTGAATGTATATGTGTGAATGTATATCTACACATACTACACATACAAATACTTTTATATGCTTAAATAAGACATGGTTTTCAATTCACAGGTATATTTTACAAAAATGCATTGACAATTTGTAATAGCTGCTGGTGGGTAACTGTCAGAGTGACTTCAGATAGAATAACATTTGCTCACCAAGGCATTTAGTAACAAAGTAACAAAGACTTCTAGCTGCTGTGGGAATTATGACTCGAGGAAGTAGTGTGACATTGTTATCAAGCCATAAGTTTAACACAAACTTATAATTATGACCATGTTGTTTATTATTGTAACCGTGATGACAAAGGTCCCCTAACCTTAACTAAGTAGAATTTTTAAACCAAGCCAACTTTCCCGTAACCAAGTTTGTGTGACTAAAAATTGAAAAATAGCTCCTTAACACTACTAGAGGTCTAAAACTCCACAGAGAACCTTTAACCAAAGCGTTGTTGATCAAACAATGCTTACACAATATGTGTTGTTCTAGAGGGCACCAATGAGCTATTTTTACAGTTAATTAGGAGTAATTGTAATAAAACCAATGTCTTGTGAGTGATATTAATTTATTTAATCCACTTTACGTGAAACTTTAACTCCATTATACTTTTTGGGCTGGTTATGTACATTGATATGAGTTTTCTTAGACTTTAGAGTGTCATATTTTGTTTTTTGCTGCTGTCTTAATTGTCTTTAACCCCCAAAAATGACCCCTTGTTTTGTCCCCAACATTCATTTTGATGATATTTTTTCATAACCTAATGCTAGTGTTTGCTTCTCCAAAGTTTTTCTTCCTCCTTCCTCTTTTGGTTCACGTTACACTGAGTGATGTCTGGTTCTGCTTGTTGTTGCCTATGTGCTGTACATTGTGTGGTCGCATTTATATGTCGTAATAATACAAGTCTCTGCAAGTGAGGAGGAGGTTGTTTTTATGCAAATGAACATTAATCAGTGTTGTTTATAAATGTAATCAGTTTGAAAAATGAGACCATGATTATAATATGATTAATGCACCGCCTTACTGGGAGTGCGTGCACATGCATGTATATTTGGCAGTGGCACACTGCTACTTGATGCAGCAGTGGGGGCGTGTACACATTTGCCCGCAGATATCAATAATTAAAAATTTAATCTAATGTCATCGCTAACTCCTTCTAGCGACAGACATGTGTTGCGTAACTATAAGAGGATAAGGGCACTGATTTCAGTCTTGGCTGAGACCAAAATTTTACATATTGCATTTTATGACTGATGATTTTAAACAATTTCAAAATGATTTAAAGAGCATTACATAGAAGTAGATGTTGAATGGGCTCAAAATAATCTCTATATCTGTACTTGCAGTATCTATTGGCCGTGTTGACATGCATAGGAAGCTAACACTTTTTGGAGAGTGTTAATTTTTATAGCCATTAATGTAGATGAGCTGGGGAATCCATCTCCATAACTCTTAGCAAAGGCCTACCTTCTTGTCCAGCCACCCGCATTAACAAGACACATGGAAGTCATAAGGACTCTGTGACATGCGTTGAGACATTCATCACCATAAACAACCCCCGTCTCCATGTGGATTCCTGCTGTAACTTATATCCACTGTTGCAGATTCAGAGCTGTTAAGAAGAACTGTTAAAACTGTTCAGCAGTTTGTGCTACCCTCTCAGCCGCAAGGAAGCAATGTGAAGCTGTATGGTTGTCTCTTTATGACCGATTCCCAGTGTGTCATCCTGGGAGGTGACCCAGCAGCAAACTTCGTATTCAGCCACCTGCCATTCCCCAAACACACTTCTAATTAGCCAGACGCTAAGATTGGCTTGAACACAACGGTGACCGTTAATCTTGTTTAAAAGTGTGTAAATAAAATCCATAAATCTCACCGGAGATTAAATACATCTTTAACCACACAGCGCAGCTTTTGTTGACTAGCGATTTTTGCAGGCTTTTATAATAATCGTCTATTTGAAGCATCATAATATCATGCGCTAAGTATCACAACTGGCAGTTCACTGGGGAACACAAATAAAGGGACCCCTGAGGGAGGTTCCTTGAATAAATATGCAATTTTTGTTTCAGCCATTTGGCAGCACATACTCAGAATATCAGACACACATTTTTATCCTTATGTACAGAAAACAGACGAGCTGCTTCAACGTTGAGTCAATAGATTGCACCTATACAGCAACAATCTTTGTTATTGCATGCAGCAGTGAGTACTATGTGATATCCTATCTTTAGGATTTATCAGGGCTCCTGTGGTTATTTGCAGCGTGTATCATGGCCAGCTTTGAATGCTAATAAACAACAGGATCAACACTAGGCCAATGCATAAGGGAGAGTGGTTCATTTTCATATGATGCATGCTGTTGTGCAGATTTTGTAAACACACCCTAGAGGTCTTCAACAATGTTATAATGATTGGCCTCTGCCCTCGTTTCCCAGTAACGGTCATGACTTGCATCCATGTGCTGCAATGATCAAATTGTCTGGGGCATGCAAAGCCTGTTAAATTGCATTGATTAGATGAAACAAGCAACATTAAGTCATTGAGGAAATATTCATTAACTTTTATTCAATAAAGGAAAACCTGTTGAGACCTCCTGATTTACAAAGAAACTCTGTTCACAATCATTTTCAAATCAAATGAAACACAATTCTTATAAACACAATAATAAATGTAAATCTACATGTGAAAATAGCAGCAATTTTTGTT
Organism: Micropterus salmoides; assembly: GCF_014851395.1. NCBI lineage: Eukaryota > Metazoa > Chordata > Actinopteri > Centrarchiformes > Centrarchidae > Micropterus > Micropterus salmoides. The sequence continues at coordinate 26,533,734 of NW_024040041.1, read as the reverse complement.
TATAAGCAATTGAGGTGGTAATCACAGACAATTTGTCTTAAATTCAACTGATGTGATCATAATAATGGCACACAGACTTCTTCCTTTAGTGCAGATCATCAGGAACAAGGTGCAATGTCTGATTTATTTCTCTGCCTCTAGGAAGTTAAGAGGCTTTAGAAGTTTTCCACGTTATCTCTGCAGCTGAGAACTTCTTTTCTTATATCTGAAGCTCATTTGAAAAACTTCAGAGCATTTTTATCACTTTTATGCTACTGTTACTTTTACTGGGCTGTTTCAAATCAGGCATGATATTTGTGTTTTGGCTGTCAGTCTTGTTTATTATTTCCGGATTTTCACGGATTATCTGGGAAACCCCAAAGACCTTCACACAGTGGTAATTTTAAATCGTATGCATTATAAACCCATTCAAATCAAATACCTTTTTCATTTTGATAATCTGTTTAGTGTGTGATAAAGCTGCAGCTCCAGCTACAGGTACTGCATATAGAGTTGCAGTGAAATGAGTGTTTCTCCCAATTTGCCCCTTCCTTTCCAGACGAGCCACCCAGTCCTGACCTGCAGAGCCTTGACTTTTGTCCCCATCACAGCTGAGCTTGTAGGGCTTTCTTCCAGACAAGTGAGAATCCAGAGCTGTTGAGTCATACAAAAAAGAAAATATATTTTTCATTCTTCTGAAAAGTCTAAAAATCATGTTGCCTCTTGTTCTTTCTGTTTGCATTTTTTTTTTAAATCATCTGAAATAGTGCTGGTCGCCTCTCAAATGCTGAACAAGCTTATTGTCCTTGATATAATGGATTAATAATTAACAAATCTCTTCATCAAAGATGATAAAACAAGTGCTGCGTTTGCAAAAGTGCAATAAAAGGTCAGGCAACCAGCGAAAAACAGGGGAGTAGTGCAAAGAAGAAGAAGAAAAATGATTTGCAAAATGAACTAGAGAAGAGGGGAAGTGAGTAGAGTGAGTATGAGGGAGAGACAGACTTATAAATGCAGCTCTTTTCTGCTGGGTATCTGAGCTCATAGTGGCATAGTTCTGGCATCCACAGCTGCTGAGTTTTGGTTTAAAGTAAAAATTGCCAGAGCATTTTATAGTTCACAGCTCACAGCAAAGTCCATTCCAGAAACCTTCCCTAGGGGATTTCCTCTGCAGCAGGATACCTTTGCCGTTCCTCCTCAGATGTTTGAATCTTTGAGTGGTCGAAAAGACTAGAAAGGCGCTATACAAGTACGGAGCATTTACTTTCAGCAACCTTAAGATTTGATGGTTAATAAACAAGGTAAAAAATGCTCCATCATCTTCCTAAATTTTGAGCTTCAGCCACAACTGCAGAAGCCAATTAGGTTATAAGAAGGCTAATCATTTGTTTTCAGTCACAGATAAGCCTCAGCTGTCAGTAACATCCTCCGAGGGGGTCGAGCTCCGGTGTGGCAGCCAAATGGGCCGCGATGTGTGTGTGTCGGCGGCAGCCTGGACGGATGGTCTATCCTCGCCTTCGGAGAGTTCAGACCGGGATGTCTGGCTGCTTCTCAGGCCACAGGCCAGAGCTCACCAACACCCTGGTGACTCAGATATCTCCACTCAGCTTGTCCACTGCACTAAAAAAACCACCTCCTTCTGTTGTTTTTGGCACTGGCACACACCCGTAAGCAAATATCATCTGACTCAGTCAGGCCTGCACCACACTAACACTGAAGAAAAGTGGTTGAGATAGACGCCATAGACTAACAAAGAACAGTACACATTATGCACCGACAAACTCACATCAGTCTCTAGCATGTTCATGTGTTGATCAATGTGGACTTACTGTGTCGTTTGCCATAAGAAGACCTTTGTACTCAACTAGGCTCTAAATGTTTACTGAGACCATGCGGTTCACTGCTACAGCCACGCACGCGCACACACCCATAAATAAAAATTTAATTATGGGATGGAACCCCCCCCCCATGCTGCTATATTACTCATGCTGCCATATTGGTGATTTATCAGTGTTTTAGGTAACAGCCCAGAACAGTTCCACAGGCAGATTTATGGGAGTTTCATTCTGCACCTGGCTATTAAAATAGGGAGAGAACTGCTTTGTTTATGTGACATTAAAATCAGATGGATTTTCCTCTGTATGGTTTGTGTTAACCTATTGAGTTTAATGTTCATAAGTCTCATTGACGAACTCTCCCTGCACTCTCCACAGATGTATCTGATGTCATCACTAAAAATTATCTTATCTATTCATACTATGTATTTGTCTATCACTAATGTTGACATTGAGTTGTTAGTGCTATATATATATAATGTTTTTAAGCTATTTTTATGCAGTGACAGCATCCCCTACTATATATAAGTGTTTTCCAGGGAGCTTGATTTCTTGGTACAAGCGCATACATGTCGACGTACATGGACGTGCAGTAAAGTGTAAATAGAACACACAGCAGCACAAAGCAAGTAAGTAAGTAAAGATTATTTGTATAGCACCTTTCACAGATAAAATCACAAATACTTCACAATAAAATGTAATACCAATACAACAAAGTAAAATACATTGCATAAGAAAATTTAATACAAATGGAAAACAGAACAAAACCATAAAAAACCCACGTCTAACTAAAAGCCTGCTTGAATAGCAGCATCTTCAGTTGCTTAAAAGAATCAACAGAATTCACACAACTTAGAAAGGTAGGCAAAGTATTCCACAGCCTACAATCAATGCCCTCTGGTTTTAAAATGAGTGTGGGGAACCACTAACAACCTCTGACCTGATGACCTCAGGCTACGGGTGGGAGTATGTAACAAATCCCCAGCAGCCTCATGACAGCAACACCAACTCAAGCAAACCAAATTATTAACAAGCAGAAAGAAAAATATATTGAATACTGGAAAAAAGTGACCAAAACACAAAGTAAATTACAATGTTATCTGACCCTAAAAAGAGAATTCACACTGGCTAATTACGTGAGCACAATAAAATGTCCTAAACTAAGAAAAATGTTGACAACATACAGACTGACTGAACATAGCCTGGCCATAGAAAAGGGTCGCCACAGACAGAGCTGGCTACCACAAGAGGAGAGACTCTGCTCCCAGTGTGACACGGGACAGGTAGAGACAGAGTTGCACTTTCTAACCAAGTTAAGACAAAAACACTTTGCAAACTTTTCCCAAATATACCCCGAATTCAAATTTATATCAGACACAGAAACTCCCCTATATACTGGGATAAATGTCCAAATGTCAAATAATTGCTGTAAAATATGTCTCCTCATGCAATGAAGTGAGGAAAACCAGTGGAAACTCAGACTGATAAATAATTGTACAAATTTTCTAATTATTATTATTTTGATTGCTTGATATTTTAGTAATTGTTACATTTGATACTGATTTCTTTAAAAAAAAATCTTATTGTTATTACACACACACACGCTTACTGTTTTATTTATTTATTTTAAATATATATTTTTTAACACACACATACACACATGCTTACTATTTTATTTATTTATTTTTATTTTTAACACACACACTCTTACTCTTTTATTTATTTTATTTTAATTTTTAACATTTATTTTTCACAACACAAACGCTTTAATTACTTTACGCTTTAATTACTTGTTTAATGAAATGTATGAGCTTGATTGTTCTTATGTAGTTTGTATGATGCTTTGGCAATATTGTTGTTACACATTCATGTTCAGCTCAAACAAGTAAAAACACTTATAGTCTTCTACTTGTTATAGTAATCTAAACGAGAGGAAATAAAAGCGTGAATGATCAAGTTCCACATAGAGATGTACATCACTGGAACTGGTAATGGTAACAGTACAAAAATGAATAAAAGTAATAATAGCAATAATGATAATAATTATAGGACTAATAATAGTAATTGTAGCCGCGGGTGTCGAGCAGGAACATGGGGACAGTTGGTGACTTGCAATCACAGATCCAGACTCCACAGCTCAGTAGGCAGAAAGCGTTAGAAGGAGAGAGACGAGAAAGCACAAAACTAAGAGAGAGGGAAGAAGTCAAGTTAATGACATGCATTCATGGGATAAGGGTGAGAGAGGAGCTCAGTGTAGCATGAGAGGACTCCCGGCAGTCTTGGCCTAAAGGGATGACCAGCTAACTACAATATAATCTTTATCAATTAAATGTGGAAATGGTGTCTGGACACAGCATTCTGGATCAGCTGGGGAGTCTTAAGGGACTTATTTGGACAGCGGGATAATAAATAATTCCAGTAATCCAGCCTAGAAGTAACATATGCATGGACTAGTTGTTCAGCATCATTTGGAGACAGGGTGTGCCTGATTTTTGCTATGTCACGTAGGTGAAAAAAGGTAATCGAAGCATATGTAAGGTGAATAGTATTAGTCCAAGCACAGAACCTTGTTGAACTAACTTCGGCGTGCATTGAGGATTCATCGTTAACATGTACAAACTGAGATCAATCTAAAAAACATGGACTGAGCTTAGTGCAGTTCCTTAAATGCCAGTAAATGTTTGTGTCTCTGTAATAGGATGTGATCAGTGGTGTCAAATGCAGGACTAAGCTCAAACAAGACAAGTACAAAGTCCTTTGTCTCATGCAGTTAGCAATTTGTATTTTTTTTCCACCAGTGCTGTCTCTGTGCTATGATGCACTCTGAATCCTGACTGAAAATCCTCAAACATAAGTTAATTTGAGGAGTAGCAAGTCGCACAACTGATTGGCAACTGCTTTCTCAAGGATCTTAGAGAGAAAGGGAAGGTTAGATGTAGGTCTATAGTTGACTAAAACCCCTGGATCAAGAGTTGTTTTTTTAAGAAGAGGTTTAATTACAGCTACTTTAAAGGAATGTGAATCATAGCCTGTTAGTAAAGACAGATTGATCGTAAAGAAGTGCTGAATAAGGGTAAAGCTTCTTTAAGCAGCCTAGTTGGGATGGGGTCTAAAAGGCAGGTTGATGGCTTTGATGAGAAAATCATTGAAGTTAGTTGTGAATATTGATGGGAGAAAAGGAATATATATCATGTTTTACAGATTTTTCTAAGGCTCTTGAGTTTGAAGGTAAATCTGTTGTGGACAGAAGGTGATACATTTTGTCTCTAATAAGTATAATTGTATCATTAAAGAAGCTCAGGAAGTCGTTACTACTGAGGGCTATATGAATACATGGCTCAGTGGGAGCTATACTGCCAATCTGTTGCATTGCTTTGTTATTGGCAGACTTCTCTGCTTAGAGAGATGTGAGTAAGCAAACTTTTGTGTCACACTGCTTATTTCTGGGTTTAACCAACATGGACCCCAGACATCTAGACCAAACAACCCCTCCTAAACATTTTGCATTGCTACAAAATCCTCAATGGCTTCTGTTGAATTTGGGCGGTGAAGGATCTGCAACAGATCTCCTCTCAGTTTTTAGTTTTCATAATGCTGTTTTATAGCCTGTTTGTCATTCTCAGCCTGTCGTCACTCAGCTGGTACCTCCCCTGGTGGGCTGTGACTTTGTGATTGCCGGATATGCTGCTGTTGGTGGGAATGTGTGTGGGTGTGTGTGTATAGGGAGCTTGATGTGCCTCCCAGCCGTATATAGTGTGTGAACCCAGGGGGCGTGGTGCTCCTGTCAGAAGGCATTACATTAAGTGTAACGTCCACTGGAGGAACAAGGCTAAAGATTTTAGACATGCACAGCATGCCTTTATGAGACAGAAAAACCCACTGTCAGAGATTCATATACTGTATCAGTCTGTCTATCTATTTCTCTGCACTGTATGGCCAAAACTATGTGGATGCCTACATAAAATCCTGACCACTTCACCATGAGCAAGCACTGGGCAACAGTAGCAAGAAAAAAATCCCTCAAGCAGAACCTTGACTCAGGGTGGGCTGCAGACTGCCTCGACAGGTTGAGTTGAGAGAGAGAGAGAGAGACAGATGGGGAAAGAGAGATGGGAGAGCAGGAGGAAAAAGGACATACAGTAGCACAATTCAAAATAATAATCCCAACGCCTTAGGGATGACCTGGATTGCGAGTCAGGCCTTATCACCAGACATCAGTGCTGGACCTCACAAATGCTTTTGTGGCTGAATGGGAGCAAATATGTGCAGTCAGGTTCCAACATATAAATGCTGAAACTAAAACAGTGGAGGAACTGTTACAGCAGCATGGGATAAAAAAACGATCAACAAATGGGTGCTGTTTGAAAATGAATCAGCAATTGTGACGATTTTGATAATCGATAATATTAGTTGTTTTTCAAGCTAAAATACCAAACAAAATGTCAATGTATTTGTCTTTAGGACTGTTGGTTGGAGAAAAAAAAAGCAATTTGAAGACGACACCTTGTATTTTAAGGAAATTGGGATTTTATAGAATTAATCGGCATATTCATTAGCCTATCTATAATCGCAAACTGAGATTGTCCAGTGTTTAGCAGACCAAAGAATTGAACTCTGAATGTGCTCATGTAAAACCAGTCATAATCCGGTCTGTTGAAGCTGTCGTTTCACTTTTAGGAAGTCTTAAAATAGTCGACAGTCTCATGGCTCATCATTATCATCTCTTCCCTCACTGACTCTCTGAGCTGCTTCCCTCTCGCCGTCTGTCCCCCTCCCACCGCCCCCTTCACTCACTCTGGCTATGTTTTCCTCCTCCGTTTTCTTGGCGTGTCATTTATTCATACTCTGCAGTACAATGTTTTCATTTTAGCCTTTTATTATTCAAGCAGATCGAACCAGGTGTTAGTAAAAAAAAAAAAATGATAAGTCAATCCATCAGCAAGTGGAGTAAAGACACCATGAGCCTGTGTAGTGTGCATTTGTTTGAGTGTGACTTTTCTGTGTATAAAACCAGGTGATGGGGAAAGAAGGATGTGCATGTCAATGACAGCGATGACAGCTAGCAAATATGAAATGAATCACAGTCCGGTTCACCTTATCATGAGCGCCGCAGCTACGAATCTGCGAGAGGGAGTGATTTATTTTTTTTTCTTCCTCTCCAGTTTTGCAGCTGTCATGGTTTCAGAGTGCAGTCTATATTACAAAGTAAAGAAGCGAAAAGGGCGAATGAGTGAGAAAGAGATCCTTTGACTAAAAGAGTTGATAGTCGACTGAGTTGGAACTGCCTTGACACGACTTGTCATCCGATTGAAAGCTTTTGATGTGAAAAAACAGAATGGTAGAAAAAATAACTCCTGGCTAGACGCTGAGCCATGGGCTTACTTTGAAGATTTCCGGTTGCATCTCAACTTTTCTATATCCCTGTGCGTGTGCATGTGTGTGTGATGGCAATGCGTGTTTCACGTGTGCCCAGGTGATGAGACATGGATTTGTGCTGCTCACACTTTTACTCTTGGGTTGTGTGGGTAGTTTTGGATAGAAAGGAGGAGGCGGGGACATAATGAACGCTCCACCGTTCCCCTCAGTTACGATGAACGATGTGGATTGAGGTCACATTGAACACCACTGCAGCAGAAACATCAAAAGCCCTCCTGGCATCATGCAGTGACGTGCTGTGTGTTTACAGTACGCCCCGGCATGTATGCACATAGCAGCATGGCAAACCGCTGATCTCAAGGGACGGCTGTGTATTCTGTGGGTGTGTTTGTGGGTGAATTTGACTGGCTGCGTCAGATAGATGGAGCATGTTAGGTGGCAACACAGCATCAAACAAAAAACCCTTCCTCCATATTAATAGACCTGCCTGTCTGTGTAATTTGAACCATCCATTTTCTCAGAGGACCTCCTTATCTCTTTTTTTCCATGTCAGTAACTCATTCTTCTCTCCATCTGCTGCTGCTGTGTTTCTGAAGGTAAACTGTCAGGGGCTTCAGCGACAAAGGAAATGTACAGTCATAGTGTATGTCAGGGCTGGGTAATGGTATTGAAGTCAGTACCTTGATTTGAATAATAATAGATGGCCAAAAGTATATGGACACATAAACATTATACCCATATGTGATTGTTGAATAGCTCATTTATATACCGCAGACATGAATCTGCTGCTTTAACAACCTCCCCTCTTTGAATGCTTTCCACAAGATTTTGGAAGCAGGGATTCTCTCGTTTCAGCCACAAGAGCATTAGTGAGGTCCAACACTGATGTTGCGCAATGAGGCCTGGCTTGCAGTCTGTGTTCCAAAGGTGTTGGAAGGGGTTTGAGGTTAGAGCTCTGTGCTGGCCAGTCAAGTTCTTCCACACCAAATTGAGAGAAATATTTCTCTGTGCCGAGGGAACCTGGGTTTTGTCCAAACCAGGACAAACGGCACCAGGGCATCAGTTCTCCTCCACTGAAGGTAGTGTTCTCCGGGCATCCATCCAAACCCAGGTTTGTCCGTCAGGTAGCCAAATATTAAACTTCGATTCCCTCCAGAAAACACATTTTTAACTGCCCCTGAGTTCTATGGTGACACGTGGCATTGGTTATAGGCTGCTGCATAATCACGGAAACCCATGTCACGAACCTCCCAAGGAGCCGTTCTTGTGCTGATGTTGCTTCTTCAGAGGGTTTGGAACTTGGTAGTTAGTGTTGCAACCAAGGACAAATTATTTTTACACGCTATGTGCCTCAGGACTCGGCATTCCCATTCTATGGGCTTGTGTGGTCTGTGGCTTCATGGCTGAGCTGTTGTTGCTCCTAGGTATTTCCACATCACAATAACAACCCTTACAGTTGACAGGGACAAATCTAGCAGGGTAGAAATTTGACAAATTGACTTTTTGGAAAGATTTCTTATGACAGTCCACACTGACCTCTTCAGAATGACTGATTCCAAAGCAATTGTGTGTCATTTTGAGTTTGTCAATAGAGATTACTCTCGCTTTTATGTAATGGGTGTGACTGAGGCAGCTGAGCCCAATAATTAGAATTATTTATTTTACTTCTGCTGTAATTAGTTGGAATTCTTATGTAGTGTCATAATCGATGAAGTTCTCTAACTAACTAACTTGCATTTAGTTGTAATTGGGCATCTTCACATTCAAAAGCATTAAACTGACAGACAGAATATACATGCCAACAAGACTAAAGTTTGTTTGCCCTTTGGTTTTGTTGGTGTTTGTCCCATTTTGTGTGTACTTGGTGTTCATTGGTCACCCCTGGCGCGTTCCAGTATGTATGAGAGTCTCTGTACTCTGTCGGCTTTATTACCCGCCTCCTCGGTTGACAGCGGAGGTCAGGGGCTGCTGCTCCTGGACGAGTCAGAGGAGGATAAGCTGGCATGAAGTCAGGCTGAGACCAGAAAGAGAGAAACGGCAATCCCCTTCCTCTCATCACATGTTATCGGTAAGAGGAACAGCAGGAGGGAATCGGAGACACATAGATATTTGATAGAGAAACTGACTTAAGAATCTGGCCTGCTTCTGATTTCACCCGTCTGCTTGAGACATGAAGCTATTAGCTTCACAATCTCATCTCCTTAAAAGTTTGAAGCTCGCTTCCTGTTTGAAGAGAGTTGTTTGTGTCGGCAAAACGCTCGGCAGGGCCAATAAGCCTGAATACTCCCAGACTGACGAATCAGCACTCTCAAACTAGGCAGGGTAAGCTTTACTTTTTATACACTTTGGCTCAGATTGCCGTAGTTGTTTTTCTTCCTTTCCTGTTTAAATGAGTGTGCCTGCAAAGGCTGTCCCCCAGCAGGTCTGTTAAGCCATTATCGGTCTTGTCTGGGCTTTTATGTTTGCCCACAGAACACGACCGGCATGCCTTTGAGACAAAACTGCTGACTGACACAAGCTCACAACCTCAGCCTAAAAGCTTATCGTCCTCACTCTTCAGGCAGGGATTATGCAAATCAGAGACTCAGGTGAAGCATCAAAAAGGCCTGGAGTTTTAAGGGACTTCTGTGTTTCACACAAGGCATCTGACATTAGAATTCAAGTGTGGTTGTTAATCACAATTTTCATGATTCCCCAATACCTCAGTTTTCAGCAATAGGGGATCAGCTTTACACTTTTCCTCAATCCTGCCTCGGTCATTTAGATGCTTCTTCTCACCCTTTTCTCTCTCCAGTATCAGAGAGAATGAATTTTTATCAGGTCTGTAGCCACCTTTGTCTTGTATATTTATTTCTGGAAATGTTAATGTTTTAACAACCAGTGGAGGAGTTTAAATTCTGCAATACAACAACAGATGTTGTGGTCATTAGCTTTAAAATGTGACAGTTTTAAGTAAAACAAAAAAGAATCCATTAAGAGTTTTAGTTTTTCTCCATGTGTAATATAATCCTGGCAGTGTCAAGAATTTTTGACAGCTTGTAGAGAATCAATCATCAAGTAAGGGAGATCCGATTTACAGGAAATATAACTCAGAAGATATTAATAAATATAATTTGAAAGTCCTTCTGGTGAATAGTTAAACAGTGCTATGTGGAAATCAGTTGTGCTGGAGGATATTTGGATTATAATCTCAGTATATCTAACAATGTAAGCCTGATTTTTATACGCATGTTCTTTTTCATTTCCTTAAATATGTAATTGTCTGCTGTGATGTAGCATAATAACCCAATTTGTTATGAACAATTAATTCTTGCTTGTGGTTTTTCTTGTGGTTTCTCAGACCAGCTGTGCACATACACAAATGAGGTCAAACAATGGAAATGAAACTAATAGTATACAAGCACCTAATAAACAAAGAACAAGTTAAATCCTTGGGGAGTTTATTACATTTGAGACAAAGACACCATCCTTTTATTTAAAAAAAAGAATGTTGAACTATTCTTACATTATTACTAAACCTCACCCGGCCTCCAAAGGCACCAGAAATAAGCGATCACTCTGAAAGATCTGTCATGTTTAAAACTGTATGGGATAATTGAATTAAAGATTGACACGGTTCTCACATCAGCCACAAGCCACTGAACTCCTCTCAGAGCTTGCTGTCTTCACTGGCTTCATTAAAATGTTACAAGCTAATACTCAGCAGTGTCTCACTTTTTGACACCATCCCAGGAATACAAAAGTTTAACATCACTCAACGCTGCAACGGCATAATAGTCTCTCCAGCACTATAACTTTAGAGAAAACATAGCAACATAATGATGTGTCACAAGAAAATATAGATCTGAACACTTTTAGGTTAGATAAGAAGAAGTGCTGAATTTTGTAAAAGTAAAGATTAGACCCTGTTTGCACCAGTGTTCCAGCTGCTAGCCTTATTTCCTTATGCCAGCCTTCTCTTTTATCCCTGCCTTTGCTGCAGAGATTCCGATTTAACAAAGTTTTCTTCTTATTCCCTGAAACAAATGCACATATTTTTTGTACCGTTTTAGAAAACTCTCCTTTTTAATCTCCACTTAGAGGAAGAGACAATCCCTCCTAATCAAGGCTTCACAAATTTCACACGGCCTCATCCGTGTCAGGAGATTCTCCTCAGCTCCTCCTCCTCCACACCTCCACATTTCTACAAACCAAATCCATGGCATGCTCCTGGCTAGTCATACTCCGTCACCCATTTCATCTTTGCATACGAGCACAGGAATGTTAATCCAGGTTGGGGGAAATCAAGGTCTCTGCTTGTAGTTTCTAACAGAGGCACATAGAAGTTTTTATGCTTAATGACCTGCATGCAGGGACGACTTCTTATGCATTTTAATGGTGAGATGAGCTCCATAATGCCCTAATTGATTTGAGGCAGCTTTGCAACAGTTATAAAAGAAAAGGTAAAATATGAAACTCTGATGATGTTGTCTAGGGAAGAATAAAGATATTATTAGATGTTGACTCTGTTTATACAAAGAAATTAAATTAAGTAAGAACAAAACAGCTGCAGTAGTTACTGTGTAGCAAAGAAATCTGTGAAATTAATTTGTTGTGTCATTACTACAGAGTGAGAGTGAATTGAAGTTTTCTGTAATGTTATCAGAAGGCCAAGTTAAAAGCTGCAGCAGTGAATATTAGCCAGCACATTTCCCAAATGGCTTCTCAACAATAAGAGGGAAATGTTAAGAGATCAAAAGAAGGGTTTTACTGCCTCACTCCGGGCTGAAACAATGAATTTCACAAGATGAAGGCAGCTGGTCTAAATATAAATATCTGCCTGAGATGCAGCCTTCGGGTGCTGGTTCAAAGTCCAGGTCTACCCACATATTTAGGTTAAGGAGTTTTGAACTGAACCTTTCAGGCAGCAATTACAGAGACGCTGCCTCCAACAGGCTCCGCCAGCCAAACGCTAATGTTTAAGTGAGAGGGTAAGAGTGAGGTGGAATTCATACGGGTAAGAAAAAGACCTTCTGCCCGAGAAAATTAACTCCTAGTTGGGGGACTTAATAGGTTCTTTTGATTGTCAGCAAGGCTCCCCCACTTTACGCACTTGTCCCACATCCTTTCTAAGTCCTGAATCACTGTATCCCCATGTCTCAATATTGCAACATTAACGGTAAAAGGATGCTTCAGTCAATCCCATCCAGACTGCAAGCGTGTCAGATGTGTCTTTTACTCGCACATATCATACAACAGATACGCTCTCATTTTAATTTTGTAAATATTGTAGATAGAGGCCATTTTTCATATCATGCAGTGCTTGACTGACTAGTTTATTTTTGCTGTTTTATGTTCCAAGTCCAAAGTGTTACTTTTTGTTACTGTTTGTGATGAGCTTGCTGGTTCATGTTGGTAAATGCCATTTTTGTGCTGGTTTATAGATTTAACAATTACTGAAGAAGCTGTTACATCTCTTGACGCCAGCTGTATTTTAACTACAGAAGCACACACTTTTTGGCTTCCCCATTTCTGAAATAAATCTGGCGTCCTTGGTTCCCAGAAATCAATATCCAGTCAAAGTCAAGTTATATAGGGTTTGGTTATATTGTTGCAGGTGCCCTACGTCAATATGTCTAAGGCTACGTTCAGAATGCAGGCCGAAGTAACCCAATTCCATTTTTTGGGGGAAAATGTGACTCAGATCTGATCTTTTTATTATGACAGTGTGAACAGGCCAAGTCACATGGACGCTGATATTTTCCAGTTCGGATTTGGACCACATATGAAAGTGGCCAGATCCAGATCGGATATTTTTACATTCGACCTGAGTCTGGACACTCAGGGCAGAATTGATGCGACTTTGACGTCACTCTAGAGCAGCTGTTCTGCTGTAGACGGAGCCGCGGTGAACAAAAAAGCTCCACAAAAGCCATTATTAAACATGTGACTCTCTTCCTCCTCTACCTCGCCATTGTCTGCTCACAAATTCCCTTTCTTACTCTCAGAGCTCTTTTCTGTGTAAACAGACACAGTGGGGAGAGAGAAGGGGAGTATGACAATGAAAAATGGGAGTCTCCCGTGCGATAACCGGAGCTAACCTCTGTTGCTCCTTGTTTACTTCTGTAGCCTGCAACAGCGTGCTGTGTGTGACGTCGTGCTATTCTCCTGCGCATGCGGGTCACTTTCAGGCCGCGGACAGTCCACACTGGAGTCCGTATGGGCCACATTTAAACAATAATGTAAACTGTCAAACCAAAAAAAAATCGCATCTGGGAAAAAAATCGGGATTGAGCATTAAGGTCTGTAGTCTGAACGTAGCCTAATGCTTCAACTGATCTACTCTCTATTAGCGCTGATTACATGGTGCATCATAATTGTTACAATAGAAACACATAGATTGTAAACTGTGGTGCGTATGGGTAAATGACACAATAACTCCTACCTATGGTCTTAATGTTCAGTTTTAGAGAGGTGTTGATGAAATTTGGGGATAATTTGCAGTTTGTAGTGCCATTGAATTGTATCACATTGTACTTATAGGTATTTCTGTTATTTTATCCACCCCATTAATATCAGAAATGCCTCTCTGTATAAAGCAATATAATTCAACAACACAACTAAGTGCAGCCTCCAATAGGACCCTAAAGTTGAATCGACACTGCTCTAAAACAAAACTGAACATTGAAGCCTTCACAAAGGTTATAATTAGTTTTAGTTAGTTTTAGCAAAGTTTTGTAGAGAGAAGAGAAAGATAAGAACACATCGAGGTGGATTTAAAAGATGAGATTGTCTGTGCATCAGTCTGAGTTAAAGTGCATTTCTGAGTTTGTCTTTGTGCTTCAGTAATCGCTGCATTTGAGACATGATTAAGGACAAGCACTGAACTATTGACAGCTTCCAAAAAAAAAAGGCTGAAGTGAAACATAAAAGAAAAAAAACAAGTATATGACAAAACAGCAACAAATGTTGAGCCGCTGAGTCGCTGCAAGCTGCTCTGTCAAAATTCAGTATTCAGTAGCGTGTCATATCTTGACAAGGCTGCGTTTCTGAAGAGTATTTGGGTCTTTCAGGACCTCATTTTACCAAGTAGAGAAGAACTTGTTACTTAGCATGTTTGCTATTCCATTGATTGTATATTACAGGTTGAATTGTTACATTCATCCACCTCAGCCTGGAACCTGCTGCTGAAATCAATAATGAGTTTAGAAATTATTGAGTGAAGACATTTTCTCACCAATCTCACACATGCAAGTCCCGTGTGAAATTATTCAGAAAGGATTTTCACAGCTGAAAAATATGTGAAACCTGTGAACAGACCTTCTGCGCTCTGTGAATGAGACATGAACTCCTTTATTTTTCTCTTTTCTGCTGCCTACCAGTCCGAATCATGTAGCTCTCTTTCTCTTCTGATGTATATAACAGGTTTCTCTATAGTCTTTAACCTCCTCTTCAAAGAAGTGATTTTCCAGGTCTATACCTGCCACTCATTTTAAAATAACCCACTACTCAGATGTTGCATAACATGGACAGAAGATATGTAAATATTGATCAGTAAATTTTTTAACATACAAATGAAACCTACGGTCTTTTTAGAGATTAATTTTTTTTGTGTGAAATTGTCAACCTTGGTGTGAAAAAGGCTTTAATACTGGGAGCTGGTATTACAAGTCCGATCGGGTCTGATAGCATTTTACTGAATCTGGATTCAGTGTCAAATCCGCTGAACAATTTTGAATCTTCTCAAATCTGAATCTTCTCAAATCCCTTATCCCATTGGATTCAGATTTCAGCATTTCTAACAGTTAAAAATAACTTCATTCGAAGAAGAGCTGGATTTTTTGTCGTCTGAGAAGGCAGAAACAGTTTGGAGTGGAAGCCTGTTCACAACCCGCATCTACAATCTAAAACTGAAATGAGCAGCAGAACATATGACATGTTCATGTTTTAATTACAAGTGTTGCCTACTTAGGAATCCTTAGTAACTCCTTATCTAACCCCTGACAACTATCACTGGATTACTTTGACTTTGAAGAAAACTTGTGATGTAATGATTCTCAAGCAAGTTCTGGAGTTATAAGGACCATCTTTTTTCAGAGCTGATGTATGGATGTTTATTCAAGATGGCAATGATTATACCCTTGGAAATTGGAAGTAACACTGAATCTAAAAAGAGCACAATTTTTGACAAAAATTGCAGAAATCAGGCAAATTGGGTTTTTTAAAGTACCATTATTGCCTCCATGAGCTGTGTGTCACAACCGCTGCTGCAACTGCTGACAGTGTTGATAAATGGACCAAATCAGCAGGCCAAAGTATAATAACCATCTTTCTGTTATTTTTCAGAACACCAACATACACATGTCCCTTTCACCTGATGCACATCTCTCCCTCCCTGACCTCCCTTCAACTCTCACTTTCACTTGCCTCACAGTTTTAGAGGGAAAAAGATTGGTTTGAAGATTTTTTTGCTTCCAAGCAAAACAAAACCAACTACTTTGGAATTAGGGTTAAAAGCTGTAAACTGAAAGTATATATGACAGTTCAAAGCAGAGGTTGCGTTTGATTTTCTTGTTGTCTGTCATTTTGTTCGTAAGAATTCTGTCATAATCTCTCAGAGCAGGACAATGACCCAAATCATACTTCAAAAAGCACCTAAAGATGCTTTAAGACAAAGCACTGGGGAGTTCTGAAGTGGCTAGCAATGAGTCCAGATTTAAATCCAACTGAGCACCTGTGGAGACGTATCAAAACAGCAGTTTTTTAAATCCCATAAAAAGACCTGCACTAGTAGGCAAAAGAAGAGTAGTCCAAAATTCCAGCACAGAGGTGTAAAAAACTCACTGATGGTTACAGGGGGCAATTGATTTCAGTTATTTTTCCAAAGGGTGTGCTACTAAATATTAAGAAAAGGGCGCCAACAATTTTGTCCAGTCCATTTTTGGAGTTCTGTGTGGAATGTCTCAGATTTGGCTTTTTTTCTCAGCTTTTTTGTGTTGTTTCAATGCAAACAAAATACTTAAACATGAGAATACCAAAGCATTTGTAATTGCAACAATTTTCTGGGAGAAGTATTGCATTCTGGGACAGATTTGTGCACAAAGTCGAACACCTTTCAGAGATGCTGCTGTCTGGATCTGATGGTCTCTCATTGTTGAGGAATTAGTTGTTGCTTACATTATGTGTTTTTTACGTTTGGCTTTGCCAGTAGGTTTTGGTTTCTCCTCTTATGTTTACTTCGTGTTTATTTTATAAGTTTCTGTTTTGTATTTGCAGTAAAGCAAAGGCTTAGAAAATATGGATGCCATTACTGATTAGGGCTCCCATGTTGTGTACTTGTAGTTGTGCTTATGCTTGGAACTGTGTGATGCAAACCTGGGAATTTGGTGACTGTGAGTTTTTAATGCATAGTAGAGAAGTTCAGCAGTCACAGTTACGGAGTGAAGTTAAGAGAGGAAGGAAAGAAATAGCCCAGAAGCCACAATCTCTAGTCTCTGAGGTTCAAAGAAGCTTCTTTTGGTTTGAAGCTGCGGGGGATGAACAACTCTTAAAATAAGAGGAGTTTCGTTCCAAATCTTTTCATAACCACGCGGCATGAAATCTGGCTTCTTCAAATTCATCAATCAATATTTAAAAACACAGATGGTTATGTCCTCAAAAACAGAGCTTTTTTTAACGTGAAAAGGTCTTAAGAAGACTCATAATTCATTAGCAACCCAAAATGTACTTTGCTTTCCTGCCAGCATTCATTTTTATCAAACTAGATGTTATTTTTCTGAAATGGTGGATTTATTTTTTTTTTTAGAATCACACACTGTTAACTAGAGGCGCTGACGTTAACAAACTGCAGTGAGCACTAAATGTAGTTCACGGACTGATTATTCACTGTCATGTAACATGTTAAGTGTTGTTCATGTTCACATTAAACACTGTTCGGGCTGGGTTGCCCTTTTTTCATCGTAGCAGTTTTTGCATACTGATCATAAAAATAAAATAAAAACCCATGCTCTTTTCCACAGTCAGCCAGTGATGATGTGGACAATCTGCAGGAATTCATCAATGAAATATGTTGGAGCTGGTCATTGTTGATTTTAACATTTTAATGTAACTTTAATATTAATATTAGTTTTCCCAGTAACTGGTAGTGTTGTGTGTTGTAGTGCGACCAGCAAAAAATCTTCATCCGTGAACAATTTTACATTAAATTTATAAAAGCATCTGCTAAAGCAGCACATGGAACTTACAGAAATAAACTTCGGCAGCTGCTGCCAGTGAAAGTGAAAGTAATATAGTAATGTAACAAGTAACAGAACTAGTTACTTTTACCAACTAGTAATATTATTACTTTTTTAAGGAGTAAGTATCTAGTAACTTATTACAATTTCTGAGTAACTTGCTGAACACTGGTTACGCAGAGGTGAAAGGCTGCTCAGTTTTATAATTTGGATCTTATTTTTGTAGGTTCTGCCATCATTCCTATCTTTAATAAAAGGATTGTACTGATAAGTTTATTGCTGAAACCTCCAGGTTTGTTTACAAACTTGGCTTATTTTGTAGGCAAATTTTAAAATGACAAATTGTTTGTTGTAAACATCCATCACAGACCTACTCGGTTCCTCTTTGACCTACCGTACTTGCTGTAGTTATGTGCACATACAATTCTCATTAGCCATGTCATCGTTACTTGACCCACTGGACTTCTTTGTAGTTATGTTGCCACGTTATTTTACTGTTCTTGCCCTAAAAATATATACAGTATTTACATTTATAATTGACTGCATAGAACACAGAAGTAGACACACCAGAAGAATTGACATTAATAAAATACAGTAAAATATAAATAAATAATACAGACTGGGTGATATTGACAGAATTAAATGCTGTAATGTAGTATTTTACCAAATACCTTAATAACAATACAGTTACAGTATACAGTATATTAATACAATTTGATATAATGTTTTTGACATGGCTGCTTTTAAATTACATTTTACAGAAAATTAAATAATTAATAATGCAGATATGGGTAAATAGTGTTTGTTTTACTTTTAAGTATTTGATTATCCAATGTGTCACTTAAATAGAAATAACAAGGTAGTCATTAAGAAAATTACTACTTGTACATACTGTTTCACAGAGGCCAATGTCAGTTTGTGAGACTGTAGTTTGCTGTGGATAGTCCTTATTTTTCATTTTAACTTTCAGAGCTATTCAAATAATTTTGCTGTTTACCGGCGACCCAGCTGTGTTTGATGTACAAGAAGGGTCAGAGAGGTTTTACCAACCGACCCGCTGCTTTAGTCGTCATTTTCAGTGAACCTCCACAATGTCACAGATGAGGTCTGACCTTTGCATTAGTCCTGGTTGTTTGTGTCCTTGTGGTTGTAATTAGACCCCAGCAGAACAAAAACCCCTCCCCTTCAACACTTTCATTAAAGCTGGACTACAAAAACAATTCCACTCAAAAATGTCATTGGGGATTAAGGCTTAGTCTGACTGAGACATCATTAGTTTTTCATCCTGTGTTCTGGGCAGCTGAGCTCTGCTCTCCGGCTGACAAAAGCACACACCTAAATTCCACACACACACACACATGCACACACACTGTTGTCACAGTGTGGAGGGTAGTGAATGGCTCTCTGGGCCCTCGGGTTGTCCTGTCATCCCTTTCCATTCCTCTGTGTGTGTGTGTGTGTGCGCACGTGTGTTGATGTCGATGAAGGCTGGACCTTATGTCATGGCCATTTTTGCTTTGACTGGAGGCCTCCTTTTTTTGACGGAGGATCTGAAGGTGCTGGGTGTCAGATGCTAATCCAGCAGGACTAATAGCAGCCAGCTCTCTTCCCTCACACACACATACACAAGTACAACCTCCCCCTCCCTCTCAGGGTCACTCACTCTTTTGGTTGCTGCTGCTGCTGCCTGTGCTTTCTGCTCCCGCTGTTAAGCCTTAGCAACGTCCCCTCCAGCTGGAGCCCTGGCTCAGCGGCTGGCTCCAACACAGATAGAGACAATCGATGGATAGATAGCCACGCTTTGCTTTGCTCGCTGTGGGTGCCGGACGGAACAGAGTGGGCAGTTTATAATGTAATCTCACCAGGGAAGGAGGCATTTAATTGCGAGCACGACTGCATGTACAAAGCTCTCTACTTTGAGCGTCCATCTGCATGCTGATTTCTGAAGTAGAATATGATGAAACACAGTGGTTTGCATCAAATCACATTACAGTAATTCAAGGAAATGACGTAAGGATTACTCCAGTTATACTATGTTCCCCTTGTGGCTAAGTGGTTGGACCCTGGGCTATAATGTGGACTGCTGTGATACCATGAATGTGCCTTGATTAATTATCTATCTAATCAGGGCCGGCCCTGACAGTGTTGGAGCCCTAGACGAGATTTGAAATTTAGCGCCCTCCCCTCTTATGGTTTATCTTCATATATAAAGGGAAACACAATATTCATGGGGGCAGGTGACAATTTAAAATATAAAAAAATTAATAGAATATAACGCAGTAAGGATTTTAGGCATTCTGTAGCTATTGCTTTTAAATGTGTTTCTCCTGTAGATCAACTTTTCTAATTTAATAAAATCCCTGCTGAGTCAGTACACACATGCTTAGTCTTCCCCCCTCTTTTGAGTCTCTGTTTGGAGAAATAACCTCTTTAAATATGTGGCACCTTTTCACCACAATGAGAAATTACTTCATTTTAATTCAGTTAGAAACTCCTGGACTTTAATATCTCCTGTGTTTCAGCAGGAATTCTGCTCATGTTCAAAACTTTCTGCACAAGATCTGTGTTCTCTGACATATCCAGAAAAAAAATATTACGAGACTAACGTCATCATTTAATGATAATTAATAATAGTTTTAATTCTACCTGCCGTTTGACACAATTAGGGACTGCATGCTGCATGTGAAACTTAAACCAACCGAAAACACTCATCAGGCAGAAATATCACCACATATCCACACCTTAACTACAGCAGCTCAGATAAAGGGCAGCTCACAGTCCCAAACAGAACCAGGCTGCCCTTCAGTTTCAAGATTTATATCGCAAAACCCTACCAGTTACGTTACTGTCTGACAACGCAAGGTGCACATGATTAAAATCGCATCAGCTGGGCGGAGTTGATTTTAAAATTTTATCTTGTGGCGCCCCCTGACATTTTGCGCTCTAGGCAACTGCCTATGTCACCTATGCCACGGACCGGCCCTGCATCTTAAACAGACACTTTCTCACCCTGACTTGCAAGGGCTCATACTAGTTAATCACTTGTGGGATTCCACCGTCATGAATCACATGTATTAAATCATATTTAACAATACAAATCTAATAAATGGATTCTGTTAGCTCGGGAAGAGGACCAGTATGTGAGCCACATTCACATTGATTAGACTTGAATTTCCCTCTTTCAATTAATCTCCTGTTTCATGTTCTCTTTCTCTCTTATATTCATTTTTTCTCCAAACTTGCTCTACGCACCTGTCACCCTTGCCAGTTGCCCCCCTGTTCAGCTCACTCACCCTCCTGCTGATACACCACCTCTGTGCTTGATGATTAGAGCGTTATATTTCCTCTGCAGAGAACTACTCCATATGATTTAGAAATTATTCATCAGTGAAGCATCATGCCACAGGCAACATGGTAACTTTGAGCACATCCTTTTTTTGTTTTGTATATTCTCTCCTGAGGTACAACTGAACTAAAACAACATAAAAGGTAAAAAAAACAATAGCATAGAGTTTTAAAAAAGAAAAAATGCCGGAGAGACTGAATGAATGCTTGAGTTTTTACAAGGTCTTGTGGTGTTTTTAGATGTGTGAACTTTGTGGTGGCTCACTGGTTCTCTGTTCTTCTTGGAAAGGCTGACAGCATCAACAGGGACCTGGGATGTGCGGCATGACGAATTGATCTGTGTTGGACAGGTGATGAAAGAGGCGAGGCAGAAAGGAGCACGAGAGACGACAGAGTTCTAATTAAATTGGACAGATAAAGGGAAGATGAAAGGCTCTGAGAGAATAAGTGTATAGTCCAAGCATAAAGCTTGGACTGTTTGAATGTAGCTGCACTTTCATATTGGATATGTAAGGAAGGAAAGAGGAAGGACACCTGAGAGGCTTGGATATTTGGAAAAGTGTTCCAACAGGCAAGCCCCACAACAAATCACGAGTTTCAGTTAATAGCAAAACATGCCCAGTTGAAATTAACTATCCTTTTTTTGGAGTAAGAAATTTTGATTTTAAAATGTATAATTTTTTTTTTTTTTATTTAAATGGAAAATAAAATATACAGAAGCAAATTTTTCAAACTAAACTCCAAAATACAGTATGCCTTTAAAAACAACCCATATGAACGTGCTCTTCTCAACAGTTGAGTGTCATCCAAAATCATTATAAGTGAAAAATGATTGACAAAAATTGGGGATGTGATGCTTTTCTTAGTTATTTATAATAGAAATATGAGTAGTTTGGGGTTTTGGACAGTTGGTGGGTCAAAACAAGCTACTTCAAGACGTCACATTGGGCTCTGAGAAATTGTGATAAGCCCTGTTTCACTCTTTTTTTTGACATTTTGTAGACTCCTGTAAAAATGAAGAATTACTCGATAATCAAACTAATCGTTACTTGCAGCTTTAAAATACATACCCAATAGCAAGCGTAGTGATAGATGCATAGACAGAAGTCTTCATGAAACCGGGGCTGTGTTTATCTACTGACGGCTCCTGATTTAAGCCATAATCACCCCATAATATTTTACTTGCCGTGGTTCTTATATGGCTGCTTTGTTGAAAGACTTTTTTTAAATTTCTCAAACCAAGGTTTCAAGAAAGCATAGTTTCTATATCACTTCCAAAAAATCAGCTATTGTATTGACATTAGTTAAAAAATGTTCAAATGATAACCAGCCTTCCATAACACACAAAAATATGAAATATTTTTATTTTTCCTTTTACTGATCAGTTGTCTGTATTGTAGTAAAACATTGTGCATTCAGTTTCAGTCAGCCTTCAGCCAGCATGAAAGTAATGAGCAATCATCCCAATTGTTAAACTCACTCCAAGCCTTATTTATTTTTTCTGATGATGTGGAACACAGAGAGGCTGTCATGTAGAAAATTGCAGGAAAAAGGTTTTGTCACTTTCCTCACTCAGTAGCCTACCTGTATTTCTTAATTTTCACCAGCTTTCACCCAGATACGAGGGGATTGGTCGGAGATTTGGGAGTGCGGTGACAGCTACACACATCTTTCTCAGGGCCGAGTGAGGATAGAAACAGAGCTGTTATAGACCCATCACCCTCCAGAGTTTGAATCACTATCTATAACACAGACGATGGATTCGCCATCACCTTTAATGTTTACGCCACATGCACATTGCTGAGGTTAAAGTGGTTCTATGTAGTAAATGAACAGGCCAGTCCATGATATTGTGCTTCAGAGAAAATAAATTATGTAGCCTAATTAATGAGGACTGGATTAAATGGCTACAACATTGTTTCATGCTGACCGAGTCACACATTTATTTATAAAGTGACTGCCGCCTTTCTCTCTCTTGATCTCCCTCCCTCTGTCTTTCCTCTGTCATTCTCCCTCCCATGCTATTCATTTCACTCATTTTTACAGGATCTCTCTCAGTCTTGGGTCTATATTTAGCTCTGATTCAGAATTCACTCGGGTATTAATGTGACTTTTCCATCAGCCACTCACCTCAGTCTTCATGCGATGTTCCCTCGCCACTGAGACATCGACACTTGCTTTTTTCATCCACATTTTTCCTTTCATTTAAATGACACAAACTTGCATCAAAACGCTATCTCTCACGCTGAGAGTGTTTTCCAGTTGCTGGAGCAAAATATTGAGATGGGATGGAGGGGCCCGAGTGCAGACAGATGTGGGAGGAAAATGGCGAGATAAGGCAAAAGTGAGTCTGAGGGGAACTGAGGGGAACGAGGGGAGAGGGAACAGATAAAATGGAGGAAGAGCAAAATCAACATTAAAGTGAGCGCAGGTGAAGTTAAGCACCCTACATGACAGTGTCTCTCAAAGCTCTTCTCAGTAACCAAGGTTAGACTGCTGTAAGATATTCTTTGTCTGTGATACATAAAGCAGTGCTACAGGCGAGACAGAAAAAATACAATAATTTCTATGCCATACTTTACCTTGCCACTGGTGCCACACTGCAGTTTAACTTAAGCTCAGCACTGGTAAAGGCTAACAGTCAGTCCCTCTCTTTCAAATCCCCACAATTTTACCTGCAATGAAATGGTCAAAGTAAAATAAGACTTTACTTTACTTACTTATTTACTTATTTATTTTTAGCGAATTTTCTTAGGAAAATAATCCAAAACAGACCCACTTTTCACTTTTTTACTATGTTCACCAGCTAGTTTCTAACTAGCTGTGTCTGCCATTTGGTGCTGAACTAGAGAACAGTGGATTTTTAGAGTTTGTTCACTGAAAACAGCTGAACATAACATACAACATAAGTGCAGTGAGAGTGAACCAAAACAGTAAAGTTGCTGGCCGGTCAACTAAACGGTGAGCTGAAACTCACTATAAAGCTCCGTAAAGCCGAGGGGAGATGGTCCAGACACTAATTCTCTGTAGGTATGTTGTGCCTGTTCATTCTTCACAACAGCTAGCTCACAGTTCAGTGCACACAAATGATAAAATTAATTTTGCACTAAGTTCACAGTCCCAAAACATGAATTAGTTCCTGTGAGTTTGACTTGGGTGGTGGAACTCATGGTCTTATGATTTCTTGTGATCATCGTTCACTTGCAGATATTTTCCAGGACTGGTCTGATGCTTCAACACTTCCTCAGTACTACAGGATATGCCTACTACATGACACACCATCATGTGTTGTCAGATTCTTGTATGTATTTTCTTAAGTTGTGCTCTCTTGGCAACCATTACCAAATCCCCTCTTAAATATGCAAACGTAAACATGCTTGCTGAGTAAACTCAGATACTGAGCTCCTCTCAGCTTTGACAACATTTCGTCATTTGTTGTTTCTGATTCTTACTTAAATCCTTCAAAACAAAGGGAAGAGGAGAGATGCAGCAGGTAGTGAAAAGGGACAGTGGAGGAGTGGATGACAGCATTGACAGTAGCCCCGAGCAGCAGGGGTATCAAACTAAGAGTTTTGTCGTTACAAGAAGGACTAAGCTGCCTGACACCGTGTCCTCAGTGCTGCAGTTCAAGCTGTCAGTCGAACTCTCCGGGTTTAGCGCAGAAACACTTAGAATAATAAATGCTGCACAACACTTTAAAGAGATAATTTGGTGTTTTGATCAACTTCTGTCAATACTGCTGATGCGCGCGACATATTTTCTCCACAATATTTATGTAACCACTGTAAAAACACCTTTTAGTCAGTTAACATAAAAACTAACATTTTGTCTTTTAATTTCAGTGTTTTCAGTTAAAGTGGATTTTTTTCACTATTGAATATGAATACTACTCTGTTTCCAGGTCTCTTACATTGTGGAAAAATAGGTGTGAGGGCTCCACAAGCTTCATTTTTGTTCCCATACCCAATTTAAATTTGTTGAATGATTTCGCTCTCTCTCTCTGTGCCCAGTACATGTTTAGCCCTCATGTATCCTAATGTTAGAAGGATGTAAAACTCAAGCTTGCTCCAGACTGTTGCTAGTCGCCTCCAGCCAGCAGTCTGCTGTCACCCACAATTTGAAGAACAATTTGTGACTGCTTGGCTATGCAATAAGGCAGGCTGAATTGTAGGTACAGAATGGGCCCAGACACTGGAGAACGAGGCACACACATCCAGAGATGTTTTAGGAGAGAAGGGATATATTTTATTTATATTTTATTTCTGTGTGGTTTGTACACAGCACGAGTGACAGGAAGAATGAGGAGGGTGGGCAGAGGAGGAACACAGAAAAGCAGAATCAGGCATTAGGTTACATTTTCCTGTGTTATAAATATATATTAAATTAAATATTAAAATATACAAACTGCACTACTAAACTACTGTACACCTTATGACTTGCAAATGCATAAAACCACAAGTTATGCAGTGTTGTAGCACTTTACTTCTAGACATACATAATGCCATTTAGAGGCCTCTTTGGAGGATATACAAGGAATTAGCACATTTATTGACGCTAGTGTAGTTGTAACTAAAAGTATATACAAGCCCCATTGCAACTGTAAAGCATTAGCATTCAATCTTAACAGAAATGCAATAAGCCCAGGCATAAAATGGACAGATGTGAGGCTAGAGGACAAACCAAGACCACAAAATACAGTAGCTTTGGCTTTGGCCTTGGCCATCCGTCTGCTTGTAGAAAAGGCACACAGGAAAGCATGGCACAAGCGTCAGGTTGATTCAGACACAGAAACTCTGCATATTTCCTTTTCTAGAGGGGGGAAGAGAAAAAGTGTCACCATATGAAAGGAATTGACATATCCAATACCAAGAGAGCTCATGTTTTTAATAACTTAAAAAAACAACAGCTGTAAAAATGCAGATGTCTCATGACTCGGGTGCTTTTCTGTCAGAGGTGCCCGCAGTTTTCTGTGAAATCAAAACATGGCTTCATTATTGGTTGTTCAAAGTAATGCTGCAAGAAAGAGGCAATATGATTTAATGTGAATTTGGAATTTCATTTAAAATTTTTAGTGTGTTTGGTAACTTTGGAGCGCTTCCCTTTTTATCTTTTCATTTTTTTTTTTGTTATGGATTTCGAGTGTTCCTGTGAGAGAGGTTTTGTGTTGTGCAAGAGTACGTGTAGTTAATAACTTATGCAGCAGGGGTCTTTGAATGGGAGGTTGTTTTAATGATTTAATGGGCCATTCAAAGGATTCATTCTACCGGGGTCCATGGTGACTATCTAAAAGATATGATGCTGCCGTTTTGTAGCTGGCGGGGTTTCAAGGAGACCTCTTTCCTCACACCAGGCTGTACCTGTGTTTACCCTGCATTTGCCCATGTTGTGCTTTTTCATGTTGCACACTGAATATTGCACATTTCCAGTCTGGAATAGCTCAGCAGAGTTTGCTTGAGCTTTGTTGCACAATTTGACAACTTCCCCAGAGGATTTTTAAATCCTTAAAAGACCTCACACCTAGATACCTCTCTTCCTCAAGGAAAAAAATGGATTTTAAATGGATTTTAGACTTTTAGATTTCTGTCTCAATTCCTCCACTGAGTTTGTCTTGTCCTCCACGTAAATCCCCAGCTCACATTGTGGAATAGCAGACGTTTTGAGACCAGAAAATCGCTTTTGCACGTAAATGTGGAGGTTAAGAAAAGGTGTGTTTCACTGCTGAATCTGCAATCACTCGAGTACCTGCGCAGGTCTGTTAAGTATACCTTTTTTGATAATATTCAAGTCTTAATAATAATAATTTAAAAATTAAACTGTGAAAGAGTAATTGTATAATTGATACTAGTATTCATACTTGTAGTGTTTTTAGATCAGTATTTCCTTAAAGGAAAATACATGTAATTAAAGCATTTATATTAGGTTTTTGTCCCCAAAATCTCATCTGCAGAATGTGATGGAATTAGCATTGACTGAAGCCCGTACAGCATCAACAAGCTCCCGCGGTGTGGGTTTAGTTTCAGAAGGTTTTGATTATAATCACAGTGTAACCTGCAAACTAAAATTTATATTATACTATTTTTTCTCCCCACAAAAAAACAACATGCAGAAGAGGTTGAGTAGTCTTCTCATCTCTGTCAAAAACAAACAAGCTATACCAATCCAACAGTTAAAGCAGCACGTAGCCTGAGAGACAAAGCCCACGCCAAAAGATTCCAATTTGCACAAACTGCTGCACATAAAGCTTGTACATTTGCATATTTGTAGGAACCACTGGTTCTGGAAGATTATTTTTCCTATTTGTTTCTATTCTTCCACTGTACCCTGGACCCATTTTAAAGTTTTCTTTAAAGGAGCTGTTTGCAACATTCATTGCACTAGAGCACACGCATTTCAGGCCAAAACATTATGCACTATGTCCCACCAGACTCCATTGAGAAAAACAGTAATATCACCTTGCAGATCATCGAGAAACAAATTAAATTCAAACTGAAAAGAAACAAAATGAAATGCACCGCAGCAATCTTAGTTAGTCTTTCCACTGTATAAATAGTCGCCCACTCTTGTTTCGTTGAAATTAAACCTTAATTCCCTTAGTTAGATGAGAAGAGATCCAGCCTTTATAGTTTCAGAGTGAGGGACTTACATTCAATAACATGCATGCGTGGCCAAAACAAAGGACAGAGAAGCTCGGACGACAACACACAGAGGGAGAGGGATGTCATTCTCTGTTCAGGATGGCATTACTCTGCTGAGTCTTTACATAGCAAATACCGGTTTGCTGCTATATAGTAATATATTAAAAATCATATATAGAACCTTTAACTACATCCTCAATATCCTTCAACATAGAAACATAAGAGTATAATAAGTTTCTTATAACCATAATTTCAAATTTGTTTTTAAGAAATTTAGTGTTTTTCATTTGGGAATGTAGGATGGTTCAAAATACCATCATACCCATGTGCTTCTGCCTGTTGCTATGGAGAAGAAGACAGATGCACAAATTAGGGCTTTAGAAAATACACATTGCTACTCAGCCTACTCACTGACTTCTTGGCTATGCAATAAGGCAGGCTGAATTGTACAGAACATCCACAAATTGTAAATGTAATCTTCCACTCGTAGTTAATGATGCATGCCGCCAAATTGAAGCCCAATCAAAACATTTCTTACCCCAAATGCTCATGGGGAGTCATGGCTGACCTCTGTTCTTACATTTTTATGTATATAGTATTAGTTTTTCTTTTTATCAATGATCAAGATATTTTCTAACACAGTTGTTTTTCATGTTTTTCACAGATTATTCAACTTGTTTCATGCTCCAGCTGTCAGTCACATAACATAGTGTATGCAGAACATGGACTGGACTTTAACTTCTAGAGCCCTAGATACCCAAAATAACTCATCCCACTTTTGAACTCGATTGTTGTTAACATATGGCAACTGACAAGACAAACAAGACAATCCAGGTGAGAGATGTCTCCAGTGGAAATGAAGCCTTGGATGACCTCTGTTACAGTGAAGACTGGTTCACATTGTTTTTCACAGTAAAAGACATTCACTCACACAATTTATGGAGGCCACAGTTCTGTGAAGTTGCAGACTATGTATGGCACATTAATTCATTGAGGTCAAAGTGACTTGGTGGTGCAGATATTAATCTGGAGCTGCATGATGCCTTACATGTGCTGCTGGGCCTCCTCACTGTCCTGTCACTGGATGTGCCTGCTGCACAATTATCCCAATCAGAGAGAAGACCAGCCTCAATAGTCGCCACGGCGAAGTAGAGCGGCTGAGTCACCACCACGGCTGGCCAGTAGCATCATTCACCGCATAGGGGGATTTTTTTTTATCCTTGTCAGAGTTAAATGTCAATGACACTGCTGCCCAAGGTGCACCACTCATGCTCGGGGACCACTATGCCTATTGACATTCAGCTCGTAGGGAGACTTCAATCAAATCACATCAGTCTCAGGCGATTCATCTACGCCCATACAGATACATGGCAGTGACAGAGAATAGAAGATATGGGAGTATTTTCACACATGGCTGATTTTAGTGTGAGCCTTGTTATGTCATCTAAAGGGCCGGTTGTGTCCCTAATTTCCTAAGATGTTTATCTTATCTTCTCCGTTGTATTTCACTCTTGTTCTCCTTTTCATTCATCCTCCCTCTCTCTTTTTGACTGACTGACTGAAGTACACACTCAGGCCTCAGTAGGCGTGACAGGAAATTGAGCTCAGGCTGGAGGTGCTGGTGATCCACTGGTGAATGTACATGTAGGACAGGTGGGCTTTTCACTGCGATCTGAAAGCCATGACAATCCTTGCATTTAAAGTCATTGCTTTTTAGTTTTATGTAATTGTTTTTATATAATTTCAAACAAGGCCTCCAAATTAAGGAAGGAAGGAAGTGATGAGTTGGGGTGCATTTCACACTGCTCTGCCCTCATTTCAACACATTGTCCATACAACTTGTGTCCACCATAGTTAGATTTGAATTCTGAGACAAAACTTGGTTTGTAAAACGTGCCATGCAGTTATTCTATGTTGTTCTGTGTACAATGACCCAAGAGCAAAGAAAAGTCGATTAACAATCAGGTTCCACTCGGGCGCTCCTCGACTGACAATTTAGATCGATGTTGGGGTGCAGCAAGTTAAAAGGCATTCATTTCTTCCAGCAGAATCGCCAAATACAATTCTAGCAAAAGAAAGACATACTGTACATTAATGTTACATAACTTGCTAACACACAACTTAGAAATTGTATCCTGACAAAACCTTTTTTTTACCTGTTCTTAAGTCATAAACACAGGAGAGAAAACTACACTGCTCAAAAAAATAAAGGGAACACTTAAACAACACAATGTAACTTCAAGTCAATCACACTCCTGTGAAATCAAACTGTCCACTTAGGAAGCAACACTGATTGACAATCAATTTCACATGCTGTTGTGCAAATGGAATAGACAACAGGTGGAAATTATAGGCAATTAGCAAGACGCCCCCAATAAAGGAGTGGTTCTGCAGGTGGTGACCACAGACCACTTCTCAGTTCCTATGCTTCCTTGGCGGTGGGTCAGTAATGGTGTGGGGTGGCATTTCTTTGGGGGGCCGCACAGCCCTCCATGTGCTCACCAGAGGTAGCCTGACTGCCATTAGGTACCGAGATGAGATCCTCAGACCCCTTGTGAGACCATATGATGGTGCGGTCGGCCCTGGGTTCCTCCTAATGCAACACAATGCTAGACCTCATGTGGCTGGAGTGTGTCAGCAGTTCCTGCAAGAGGAAGACATTGATGCTATGGACTGGCCCGCCCGTTCCCCAGACCTGAATCCAATTGAGCACATCTGGGACATCATGTCTCGCTCCATCCTGCTTTAGTCCAGGTCTGGGAGGAGATCCCTCAGGAGACCATCCGCCACCTCATCAGGAGCATGCCCAGGCGTTGTAGGGAGGTCATACAGGCACGTGGAGGCCACACACACTACTGAGCCTCATTTTGACTTGTTTTAAGGACATACATCAAAGTTGGATCGGCCTGTAGTGTGGTTTTCCACTTTGATTTTGAGTGTGACTCCAAATCCAGACCTCCATGGGTTGATAAATTTGATTTTCCTTGATAATTTCTGTGTGATTTTTGTTGTCAGCACATTCAACTATGTAAAGAAAGGATTATTTAATGAGATTATTTCATTCATTCAGATCTAGGATGTGTTATTTTAGTATTCCCCTTTATTTTTTTGAGCAGTGTATTTAGATCAAATGTAAACAAGGAATCTTTTTTTCCTCACTTGCCCCTCGGGGGCTTCCATAGAGTTCTGCATGCGTCTTCCAGCAGTATGCAGCTGAAGCAGGTGCTTCTTGTAAAAGCAAACCTCCAAGGGAAAAAGGAAGGCCGCGCAGCTGACCTCTCTGCGCTGACATAAGAAGAGTTTCAAGGATTCTCATTGTGCTCTGTAGTGAGGTTAAAGGAACTCTGCCATTCAGGTGTGCATACAACTTTCAAAAATCTGTACTTTACAGGCTCTGAAATACCTAAAAATGAATTATAATTGGAGAGGTCAGCTCTATTTTAACATTAATATACAATAAATTAATAAATATCCTCAGTATCAAACATTTACAGATGGAAAAAAATGGATGGTTAATTTTGCCCTTGAGGTTTTCATTCAAGTGATGCTATTACTGAGTTAACAGGTAAGTTCATACATTAGTGAGCCCCAGACCACAGTGCATGGCTGCAAGTAACATTGTACAAAGTAATTTATTTTCCATGAAGAACTGAAGAGGCTATTTTGTGAGTGTAGACCTGGATGTTAATGTTTTAAACAAAAACCTCTTCAGATGTATAATACTGTTGATTGCTGTAGTCCAGTAAGCCACGGTGAAGGACATTTTGTGAAAACCTAAATGTAATCCCCCCCCTGTATCAAGACAGATGTGTATGTGTGTGCATCGGCATGGCTGCATGTGTGTTTGATCAGACGCTAATTAAAAGTCAATTAGCCTGCAGCCCAGTGGGTGACTGACCCCTCTAAACACAAGAAGGATCGGGGATGGGAAAAGCTCCCCAAGCTCGTTATTTATCGTGACACTGTCCTTCTCCCTCTATTTACCGCAAGCTCCCACTTTCTGTCCACCTGTCTGCATCTGTCTCTCTGTGCGCTTCATTACTCTATATGTTACTCTACAATTCCCTTAATAATTATGTAAATACTATACCATAACATTTCCTTTAACTATGTAAATATAGTACATATCCACACTCCTTTATATTTTCTGTTCTTTTATATTTTTACCCTGATATGTATATACTTCTTTATATACTTTATATGTTTATTTATATTCCTTTGCTTTTTGTGCAATGTGTGCAACTGTGACACAGAGTTTCCCCTCGGGGATCAATAAAGTATTTCTCATTTCTTTGTTCCACGTAGCCACTGTGAAGCCACCCATTGGTTTGTGGACTACCATTTTGAAGGCTCGAGATTGGGCATTTTGGCCGTTGCCATCTTGGTTTTTTGGAAGTGAATATGTCTAATCATATTTGGATGAGAAGGTGCAGATAGCTCGCTTGGTTAGTAAGGTGCAGCCGTAATTCACAACAACACCCGACTCCAAGTCTCTGAGTGTCTTTTAGTACAACCGAACGCTCAATAAGACATTATTAGACCACCAAAATTTTGTAATTAACTTTTATGAACTGAAAAAAAGAGTCAAAGTTCTTAGACAAAAACACCGACAGCACAAAACAAGTTCAGTTAAATGTACACAGCACAGTGATACAATTCACCTCTATCCTGATTAATTTATCGTCTGTTTTCCTCTAAATGACAAAATGAACGTCATGCTGTATTGAAGAAGACTTGAAACTAACGATTGAGACCATAAACTCATTAGGAAAGTGTTTTTACGGAAGTAATAAATCAAGTGAGAAGTAGGTAGAAGTGGTATTTGGTCATCAATTCCAATGCTATCAGACTTCTTTTTTTAACCAGTTGAGTGGAGTGTAGAAAGAATGCAGCTTTAA
Organism: Micropterus salmoides; assembly: GCF_014851395.1. Lineage (NCBI taxonomy): Eukaryota > Metazoa > Chordata > Actinopteri > Centrarchiformes > Centrarchidae > Micropterus > Micropterus salmoides. The sequence goes on along the minus strand of NW_024040041.1, from coordinate 26,501,452 downwards.
GGCAGTTCAACATTGGCTTCACTTTTCAGACCCAGAGGTTGCTGCTTGCTACAGACACACAAGTTGACCATGTTTTGTTTTGCTGCACACTGGTGGAGCAATGTAACAAATGGCTGTCAGTAATTATCGCAATTCTTTGATGGAACCTCGCTGTCCCCAATGCTGAGGTTATATAGCTAACTCAGTGTTACGCTGGTAATTTATCAGTGGTTGAACACAACTTTGCTGTCAAGAATGCCAGAGGATGCTGTAGTAACACTGCATGAACAAAGATTTTTTATTTCTGTGACAGCTAACACAATACTTTCAGTAGCTATTATGCTTAAATAGCCAAATTACTTAACCATGTCTAGCATACACTTTTCTGTGACTGCCGCAACATGCTGATATTCCCCTCACACACCAGGAGAGACTCCTGGAGAGACTCCTGGTGTGTGAAGCCAGAGAGGCCACCTTTCTTAAAGAGGTAGTATTATTCTTTTTGGCTTTTGCCTCTCCTTTATTGAGGTTTTTATCTTTTTTGTGCATGTAACAGGTTTGCAAATTGAAAAAGCCCAAAGTCCACCCCAAAGGGAGTTCCCGTCTCCCACAGAAAACTCTGCTCTGAAGTTCTTGAAAACAGCTTGTTTGTAGTCCAGCCGTTTCCCTTTCAAAATGCGCATCATATGACGCTCGCCAAACGGCTACTCCGACATGCCCTCAAAAACACCAGTGGAAAAACACTGAGCTGCAGCACACACCTCTCCTCTCACTTCCAAACACTAGCTACCCTCCAGGCAGTCAATGGACATAAAGTTGTTACTGTGATGTAGATACAGAGCTCAGTTAAAACTTTATGGATGAAAGATACTTTTGTTACAGATTAATAACTCACCACTCTGGAACTCTTGCTCCAGTCCATGTTGATAAGCTGGTAAGGGGAACATATACAGCTGAACCGAAGCTGTGTTTACCGGCTTCTCACTGACCCGCCCTTCTCTGCTTCTAATTGGCTAGTAGTCCTTAATTAGAAACTGCGCTTGTGCAACTCCCAACAAAGATCATGTAGAGGCAACAAAGATCATGTAGAGGCAAGAAGTATCACTCCATAGCTAAGTGAAGCCTTCAACACACAGGGTGAATAGAGGAGCTGCAGAAATGTGCAGTATGACAAAAAATATGTTTTTTGAAAATTAAACCATGTAAATGTAAACCATGTTCTGGTACAACCCCTAAATAAGATTTTGAACCTGAAAATGAGCATAATATCACCTCTTTAAAGGGGGAAGCTCAGCTGGTAACACAGTGGAGTTAGGCTGTGGGTGTGCTAACCTACCTTGTTAAAAAAAGATAATAATTATATAATATAATATAATTATTAAGTGTTTATCTTCATAGACAGATAGGGGCAGTGGTGGAGGAAGTACTACTGCTACTCGAGGAAGTACTGCTATCATTTACAGTAAAAGTACTAATAACTAAGTATTTTACTGGCTTTCATTATGGATAAAACCTGTTGAATATTTTATCCATTATTTGATTGATTGTTTGATTTGTAAAAATTCTGAAACTAGTGAGAATTGGCAGGTGTACCAAAAAGTGAAGTTTTGGACCCTGTTCTATTCGTATTGGTGAATTACACTCAAGCCAGTTGTTTTTCTCCTCGCCTTAAAAACAGTGTACTGACTTTGGGTAAGAAATCAATGATGGATTGATTGATTGATTGATGACTCCCTGCATGGGTTTAATGGTTGTAGATTTGTTGAAATTGCTGGATGGGTATAAAACACTCAATCAACACACTCACCACATTTATTTTCCAATGTAAGTAATTGTTATTATTATTATTGGCTGTTGCAGTGAAGGTTGTCCAGAAGATGTTGCTAAATTCTGCTGGAGGACCAAAAGCTTGACAAGCGGACCATCTATCCTATTTACACTCCTCAGTAAGTTGAAGTCGGGGTGCAAATGTGAGATAAATGTAAAATTGTTCAATCAGGTATGGCAGTATAGGTTAAATATTGTCCTTGCGACCAGATGAAAAGGCCTCTGAAATTGATAAAACATGACAGAAACTAGTTCAGAAGGGACGAGGACAAGTTTGGCCATGACTGAAGACAGACTTAATGACCTCACAACGCTTTCCAAAATAACCCCTGGTCCCTGGCTAAACCTAAGATAGCAAAAGGAGATTCATGTCAGCTTGAGGGCCATACTCATGTAAATAAAAGAAGTTTGAGATAGGACAATAAACTTGAACTTCAACTAAATAAAGGATGTGATAAATAAAGTGAGAACTGACGAAGCTAAAGAACTCATATTGAGGACGGAGGAGCAAATGCACTGAGTCGAGGATGTTATGACCGAATTTAATTTGCAACAAATACATCAAGAGGATCAATGTAGAAGTAATAACATCAGGACATGTGGACTAGTATCCTGATTATGATCTGGTTTTTGGAGAATCCTGGTTATGTTTTGCGCATCGAATAAGGCCTAGTGGTTTTGAGAAACCTGGATATGCTACCTGGAGATACAAACCAGGAAACCTTGTCCAGATGATCAGAAACCTGGATAATGTAGTGATCATGTAAACAATTTATAATCAGGTTTCTCATGTTCCATGTAAATACAAATTTGATCAAAACCAGGATAAAACTCCAAACACATGTAAACACACTCAATATGTACAGATGTTAGTCTTAAAAAAGATCCGGTACACAGTCAATAAAAGCACAGAGCAAAGAGAGACAGCACAAATTTTTATCAGGATTGTTTCATCAGACAGGGGGCAACACTTTTGGTCTCCACCAACTCCTGACAGAAATATCTTGTCTGAACACATACAGTATGATGTCTGCGTTAAAAGTTAAAAGAATCGCATAAAAGATCACCTCACCAAGGGCTTCAAGTTTTGGGGGAAATTTCAATATCTTTAAGTCCCTCAAATTTAACAACACAGAGCATGCTAGTGTTTACCAAACGGTCTGGTCTGTGATGCTTTATATTAAAAGATAATAAAGAGATCAGAAGCGAAAGATTAAACATCAGGTATTCACTTCTCTCTAGGAGACAGTTTTAAGTTTGAAAAGTCTCCCAGTCACGTACTGTGAGGAGAAAGGTCACCGAGGTGACACCAGGTTTTCATTTTTGGAAAAATAAAATGAATCAATTAGTTGGGACAGATTGCTTCTCTGCTCAGCAGCTACACTCTTGATTGGTGATTTTTCATACCTACCCACACATCTGTATCACTTTCATCAGGAAAAATATTTGCCTGCTATGTTGAAATGAGGCTGTCATATTACAGCATGTACAATTAGATTTACCACCTGTTACTAGGTTCATTCCTCTATATCAAATATTTCCTGGTATGAGAGAGACATGTTTACCACATACCTCTCACACCACTGTCATTAAGCAAAGCACCTAGGTTTTGTTTCAACATTGTTGGGGACACTTATTAACCAGTTTTTTGGTTGTGGTGAATTTTTCTGTAACAGATGTCTGCCTTTTCCATATCAATTTATGTTGGAAATTGGTTAATTTATGTAAAGGTATTCAGGTGGCACTAAGGCTCTCATGCTTTCTTTATTGCTTTCAAATATGTATTCTCCCGTTGATCAACTTTTCCCTGCAGAGTCAATACACAAATGTAGCCACGATTTAGTCTTTTGTTTGGCGAAGTAACCTTTTTAAATGTGCATGTGGAACCTTGTCACCTCAGTGATAATGAGAATTAATTAAAAAATAATAATAATTATTAAAAATAATTAAAAACTCCTGGAATTGCTCCTGTATTTTTTTGCTAATTTTTAAAACTGTCTGCACATTAAAAATGTGTCCCATATATCTGCGTTCTCTGACATTTCAAAAATAAAGTCGTAATGTATGTTATTGCTCTGTGATATGGTATCATAGTATCCCCTTCAGACCGTCTGACATATGCTGAACCCCGTTTGGGACTTTACTAGATGAGACAAGTGTGGCTCTCTTTATTGGATGTGGAAAACTGAAACTAAGTGAAAGGACCTCTGATTCACCATGAATCCACACAAATGTTAACTTCAGTATCTCCGATAAAGTGCAGCTCGCAGCCGCTTCTGTGGGAAACATCCTGGAGAGCCAGGCCCAAACAGAGCAAACTTGTCTCTGAGTGAGGGGAATCAGAGGTACCGGTCAGTTTAAATAACTGCAGAATGCCAGAAAATACTAAAACATGTACATGTGACTCTGGGCAATTTATTATATTATGACCTTATTCTCGAAATATTACAACTTTCTTTCTGATAATGTTATCATCCAAGAGGTCAGTGGCCCTAATACTCCATCATAGTTGACAGACTACATTTCTGCCTTCGGTTTATGTTCTCTCGTTCATTTGTTGACTGTTAACCATTTTTGTACCAAATACAATGACTAGACACTGAAGGACAACATTGTTCATATTAAAACATTTTTATCAAATTTTTTGCTAGGGACAATTCAGTAGTCACTGGATATTGGTAGGGAAATTACTCCTACGTCCTTACCTAATTCTACAACTTAAGTGGCTGTAAAAGTAATATAAACATCCAACTTTTTTAGAACTTATGTGCTTTTTTCACTGTGTACTTTATTGTTCAATTACAGTACAAATGGCGAAAATGAATGTAAAGATAACACTGACATAAAGTGAGGTTAAGTTAATTTAAAAATTCCATTTCCATCAAGGAGAAAGTAATAATTAATCCACCTTGCATGTTACAAGTTATAGGCTTTAATTTGTTTTCTTGTCAATTTATCAGGCTACACTTAACGCGGGTTCTATAAGCATGTACATGTCTTGGTTTGACCTTTAACACACACAACAGAATATGGCTGATGTGCAGTAATTGGTTTAGCATCATGTATTTAAGAGAGCCTTCTATAATTTCTTTTCAAGGATGAATTATAGAATGAGAAATATGCAAATCAAGTCCCAAAACGTTTGTGATTTGACAGGATGGAAATATGAGGTGCCTCCACATGTGCATCAAATTCATAATAAGACATGTATGTTAATGTGATCTGCAGAACAATATTAAATTGTACGTTGTGCCTTCATACTGAGACCGGAGGGAGGGTTAGCACCTGCTTGTAAGATCCTCGTTCCAATTAGGCAAAGCATCCAAGCAGGCTTACGAGTACCCTTTTACCTCTCGCAGCAGTTGAGAGCTGTAAGTGTGCTTCCCCACAGTGATAACTGGACGAATTAAAGGACACTATCCCAATGGGTTACAAGCAAAGGAAGTGAGAAGTGGATCATCGGTTTTTATCAGTTCAGGATTTCACTTTGGCACGACTTTCCACAGGGCTGCATTAGAAAAAAATTAACATTTAGCGAGGAGTGCTTTCCTTATGCATAAAACCTACCAGAGGAGAGCCTCTGAAAAGGTTGTGAAAAGGCTTTCAGTGTAACTCCCGTCTTGACTTGGAACCATGGGACATGCCGGCTCTCTTGCTCAGTTTGAAATGCCTCATCAAGCATTCTCTCTTTGGGCAATTACAGCAGAGTGTGAAAGTGACTGAGGGCTGAGAAAGAAAACACAGGAGGAGGCAAACACCACCACCTGACTTTATCATTATTAATGAGGCTCCACCCAGGAGGCTGAGGATGGTGCTGGCAATATACAAGGTGTTTTCAAGGAGACATACATTAATAATACTTGCTGTTATTTTCAGAATATTGAACATTAGATTATTTAGTTGAAATGACTGCAATGAAATGACTGGGGAGGAGGAGCAGGTCCAGACATATTTTCTTTTTATTCCATGCACTCTTCGTCCCTCTTGCAACCTGGCGCCTTGATTAACCACAATGCAACTTGATTCAGTTGTGTTTGTAGTGGCGAATATAAGTTAAGTTAAAAATGACTACATATACAGATTTGTGTTCCATTATTGTTGAAAATGAAGGTGCACCTGTTAAAGGTCAAGTGTGTAATATAGGATGGATAAATTAATGGAAATGCAATATTATAGGCATAATTATGTTTTCAGTGGTGTATAAAGACCTTACATAATGAACTGTTATGTTTTTATTAACAAAGAATGAGCCATTTCTATCTACACACCCAGCTGGTCCCCTCCGCCGCCATGTTTCAGACAAACAGACAAACTGCTCAGAGGGTGTCTCATCACTACATTGAATGTGTACTAACAAGAAGTAGTATAAGTAGTTGTCTTGTTTTTTAGAAGTAAGAAGAGAAGGTAAATTTGTTGGCTGAACGACTGTGTCGGCCACCAGAGCTTCTGGGACGGGAGGGGAAGTGGTGACTGAGCCATTGGTTGCAATTCACAACCCTCACCCACTAGATGCCACTAAAAAACACACACTGAACCTTTAAATATGTTGTATATTGTAGACTGTTCCAACATAATTTCTACTTACTAGCTTTCAACCATACCACATGGTCTTCATCAGTGCATGGAGTTTGCTTATTTAGCATTTAGGACTTTTAGTGTGTGTGGGCTTGAAAATTCTTGTTGACAATGAAAGACATTGCAGCTGAGCAAATTCCACCTGTTGATGAGGACCTTGTGATATCAGGCTTACTTTAAGTTGTAATTGTTGTTGAGGATTGTTTTGTATTTTCATGTTTCAAGAAGGAACTTTCATGTTTGTGTGTTTGTGTCTATAATTTTGCATTTTACATTTCATTTTTGCTCTGAACTCACAGTTTAACCACGTGGACCCTGGCACCTATTTCCAGGAAAAAAACCTAAAATAACATACCCAAAATAAATCAGTAATATCTAAGGAATATAAATCCATTGTACATTAACACATTTATTTTACCATTACAGACTACATGGAGATGAAATACAGAAAAAATATATTTTCATCCTCGCCTGGTAAAAAAAAAAAAAAAAAAGCTATTTTAATGTAATAAACCATCAAGACCATCATAAGGTAGATTATAATACACCTGGAATACAACTAACTGTAAATGTGATGAAAAGAAACTGATATACAACAGTTACTACACAATCTTTCAAAAATAATTTTTTGGCCATATTTACTGTTTATATGTGCACTTTTATTGGGAGTTATTTTCAAAACATTATTTCTCTCCATATAACCACGTTCGAAATAACATGAAGCTTCCAAGACATTGAAATATTGATAAAAACTGTCAATATATATGACCAAAAGCACCCATGCTTTACAGGCGATAGCCTACAGGGCTGCAAGTGGTCTCTTTCTCTTCGTATACGCCTCTAGTGGCTGTAGGAATTATGACAGTCTTCCTGAAGAAAGAGAGGAAGTACCGTGATGTTATTATAGAACTACAAAGAACACAGAGGGTGGAGGTCGGTTTGGATGAATAGAACAACAAAACATCGGACAGCCGCTGTTGTTTCCTAACCTTGCCCAAGTCATTATTATCCATGACAACAAAGGTCCAAACCTTAAGAAGATCAATTTTAATATTTATCTAAAATTGAGTTCTTTGTACCTAAACCTAACCACTCTTAACCATAGTGATGTCAGATCATAAAACTGGTTTATTCCTCCAATATTGATTTGAAACAGTTTTGAAAGCCACAGACAAATGATATTGTCCTGCCGTTAAAAGTCATAAAACCTAAATGAACCCACACATTAAATAAACATATATCTTCATATAAACTTCACCCATCTGCTATCCTTAACCAACCTACAGTTTGACCCCATCACTAGTATTCTATGTGGATTCTGGTCTCATTAGTACCCATTAAATTAATTAGTATTCATTAGTTTCCTTCCTAAAGGTTCAAATGATTTGATCACAATTATTTTCTTAGGATTTAAAAATGTCTTTTAAAAACATCTCATAAACTTAGTAGAATATGTGTAATGGATTTGCATTTCAGTAATGGATTTCATTGCAGTAAACAGTGGTCATTTAATAGGACTAACTAACATTTGTCGCTGTCTGTCAACACCTCATACTGGACAACACCTACAATGCCCACCCTTGTTTTCTTTCTCATACAATTAGGTAATTGGTGTTAGTTATGAACCAGCATAAAGAGATAAAATGATGAATGAAATGGACTGGTGTGTGTGTGGCATTACAACACAGGTTTGCTCCATAAATAAGGGCCATTTTAATGAGTAATGATAAGACCGTAAAAACAGACGGAGGGAAACGAATTGAAAAAATACAGAGATGGCATACAAATACAAACAAAAAAAAGAACAACGAGTTAACATTATCTCTAAAATCTGCAATACACATGGATCACATTTATGCGTTGTGGCAAATAAACAGTTTGAACTGTATTCACTTGTGAGACTGTTTGTTTGTGAGAATAATTTGATTATGTTATTAACTCATTTAAGTGTTTTTATAACAAATGAGAGGCTGCTCTTTTAATTTCTTCTATAGTGTTCACTTTTTCACTTCGAAGGCTTGGACACTTGTTTTCCATTTGTCATCTCAGACACTGACATCCAGTGCCAAATATTCATACAGCACATATACCCCTTAAATTTCACTCTTAATGTCAGCAACCAACTACAGCCTTGCTGCATTCAGTCTGTGTCAGTAGTGGGAAGCTCATTAATCACTCTCTATTCCAATAAAGATTATTATTCATTACACAGAGGCAATGCCCTGCCCACATGCATGGGGCAACAATATATATGTCAATGTCAGCCTGTAGCTCTCAGGTTATTTATTTATTTATTGTTATCATTCCCCCTGTGGGAATGCATCCTATTATTTGCTCCAGGCGACCATTTTTCTTGCTTTGCCTGATCTTTGCAGAGGCATAATGAATGTTAGTGTGAGGAATCCCACCGGCACACCTGCTGATGATGATAAAGGCTCATTGGAGGGCAGATATGTTGAGTGTTACCCCATTCTAATGACAAATGCTGCACTGAACCAATGACACCGATTCACGATCTCTGGGCTAAATAAAATGGACATATTTACTCATGATATAACATTTAAAAATGTTGCTGCTGTAGATTTCAAGACGACTAACGACTCCAGTCGCCTGGAGTTTCAACAAACATAATGGGATTTATGTATTGATTTGATATCTTTTCTCTTCTATTTTCTTCTTACCACACTATGGTTTTGTGTCATTTATAGACCCTCATCTGAGATGCACTATTTTCATTGTTCCCTTTCAGAAGATTAATTCTTCTACCTTTACAATTAAGATAAAAGAAGATAAACTTGTATTGATCCCCAAGGGTGGAATGCAGGTGTTGCAGCAGCACAATGACTTGCCAATAAGATATAAGTACAGATAGAGAAGACATAAATAAATAAGAAGTAAAACAGAATAAAAATAACAAAAAATTAGAATAGAAATAAAAAGTAGAAGTTACACAGCAAGCAGTGCACATACTGTACATCCGTGATCAGTGTTGCTGCACCTTAAACTAATCTTAATGCAAAGCGACAGAGCAGTGTGATCAGTAGCAGGAATACAGCAAAATACAGTTGATACTAGACACCTGATGTAGTGTAGTATGGATCACATGAGATAATATATTACGTGTACTACATTACATTGTACTGTAATATTGTATGTATATGTGAGTGTAAACGTAATATGGTTAACTACTAAAACAGCTAAGAATAAAAAGTCTAACTATGCCTGTATTAATATATTAATAATGCAAAAGAGTATAATTTAATAATATATTAAAATATAGTGGAGTTTAGATTGATAATATAGAGTAATTTTGTGCCTCTTAGCATTTAAATTAAAAAAAGTAACTGATTGGTCAATTAATTCATAGATTAGTTGATTGAGAGAATGTTAACCACTTACAATTTTAATAGATGGTTACTTGTCTTAATTTAACAAATAAAAATACCAAAAATTTGCTGGATCCACTTCTCAAATATAAGCATTTGTGGATTTTTTTGCTTTGGTTTGTTTGTTTCCAACAACTGTTGATTGTGGAGTTTTGTATTGGACAATCACTAATATTTGACAATTTATAGACTCAGCAATTAATTGAATAGGCCTGCAAATAATATTCAGTTATATTTGATAATAAAAATAATTATTAGTTGTATCCAAACTGGAAAAATGTTCTTATTTAGTAATATATACTCAAGCACCCAGTTGTTACTCTTGTAAAAAAAAATGTACATAATGGAACACCTCTGGGCTCAATAAACCGCCAGATGCAGACAGACCTACATATATCATTTCACACACTTTCACTGTAGCTAGTTATTTAAAGTTTTATCCTGCCATTGCAAGTCAGTGTACAACATTGACATCCATCCAAAGTGTCTGCTGGGAAGGCTCCAAGTATAACTAACAAATGCAGAGTTTAAACCCCAGACCAAAATATTTCTCATCAAAATAAAATAGCAAAACCAAAACTAAACTCCACATGAGCAAGGAAGAAGAATTTCTCAGCAGACTGCTTGAGTTAGTTAATTAGAGCCGTGTTATAGTGTATAATATAAAACCTAGTTACCCAGTCATAGGAACAGGCCAGTGTAGATGATAATGTAGATGGAACGGATGAATCGGTGGAACAGATGGACTTGTAGATGAACAGATGGACTTACTCTCCACCTCTGAGCATTTGCATGTCTTTTGGGTAGAAGCCGTATGACTTTCTGCTGCTGCGGTGTGGACTTGGCCATTGACTCAAGTTCAGCCATCAGGAAAAGAAGAACATAATCTCTACTTTTTGTGTGTGTGTGTGTGTGTACAAGAGGGTGGGAGTGGTGTGGGAAGGTAATCAGATAGATTTAATTCAAATTCAGTGTTTGTCCTTGTTTTGTGTGAGGTAATGTTGCGTGATGACTGCTTCATTTAGTGAAGGTGATATACTGAAGGTGACAGACGGTTTGTCACTGTGATTCTCTCAATTTCCCCCCTTTTCATCCTCATTTTGGAGGTGAAACGTGTGTTTGTGGCTCCCTCAGTTTTGGCCAGCAGCTTGTGATTGAAAGCCTGACATTTGTCAGTTTCCTCTGTGTAGGAGGTGGAAGCTAAGGGAGTACTTACCCTGTTATTGACATTTTCTTGGACTGATAGGATTTTTTATTTTCATAAAATGGGGAGAGCTTGTCCTTTTCTGTCCAACAGCTGATAATGTCAGCGGGTAGGATATATTGTTGCATTCCTGATGTTACTACATGACGGATCAGTGTTACCACATGCTCTAAAGACCAAACCTTGTTCCAGGGTGAGCCTGTGAAGGTACAGGCAGGCATTAGAACATATCCATCATAATCTCTCTGGTTTTAACTGTTGTTTGAACTTGTTTTGCAGCCTTTAATGTTGCAATGGAGTCTAATAAATCACACTGGAGTGGACTGAACAAATAGATTTCATACAGAACGTGAACAGATTGCGCCAGATGTAGCTGCTTCACGATGCAGTGGTTAATTATCTCGCCGGATAGCTCCCTCAGCATTTGTTTCCTGACATGGGTGGAGTTCCTCCTGGTTCCAGACCTTCAAAACACCACTTCATAAATTACGTGCTTTATAGTACATGGTCCAGACAGATATGTAACAAGCAGGATTTTTTACCTGGGAGTAGCAACTCGTTAAAGACAGATGCAATGTTCCACTCACCAATCTTTAGTTAAATGTGTGGAATTCCTTGAGAGAAACCTGTGAAAGACTGTAGACAGAACTCCAACAAAAACACATTTGCTATATATTTAGGCTTCCATAATCTATTAATTTGATTTGGTAAACAGGTCTAGGTAAAGAAACATCTCATTTGCTTTATCTTACCATGCCCACATTGAATGTTTTACAGGTGTTTTACTTGAACGGCAGATGCTAAACTTAGGGATTCTGGGGCTAGATGGTGGTATCAAAAATGCTGCAGTACATGCTTTTGAATGGACTAAATACTTTTAATGCACAGATTACTAGGGGTGCAACTAATTATTATTATTTTCATAGTCGACTAATCTGTTAATAATTTATTCGATTAGTCGACTAATCACAATTATTTTTGTCATCACCTAACCCTAATCCTAATTAAACCATTTAATATATTTAATGTCTTTCAAGTGAATTACTGATCTCCAACACACAGCATAACTAGTTAACGTTAACCATTAAGTGAACAAGGTTTGCTATTCAGAATGAATACTAGTATCAATGCCAGGGGAGACCAGGGAAGAAGACAAGACAGCGTAGGATACTCCTATAATTCACTGATTTACTATTGCACTTAACATTATTGCCAAGTAGGTTTTTAAGTTTTTTGCTATATAAATTAAAAGCACATTAAAAGCAAGTATTATAACCACAACTGTACACGTATGTACTGTCTATTACGTATGTAATGTCTATTTAGAATAATGAAGCAAGAGTCAGTTCATAATATTTTATAGTTTATTTTTCCAAAGTGCTTATAAGTTATATGAGCAGAGAATGTTCTGTAGGCTACATCACCAGCCAGATGTTTCTTGATTTACTTTAAAATGTTAAAACATTACTCAGATTGTAAAGACAGAATAGGTGCGTTTGACTTCATGCGGCACTCCGCAGCACTGACTTAACGTGATACATGCTGGACTTAAAATAAGGCATGCTGGTTAGAAATTGTGTCCGATTTTTGCCAGCGCTGCAAAACGTCTCCATGTCACATGACACTGAAACTTCATGGGAGCATGGTTGCTCTTCTCCAGCTGCACAAAGTTGGAGCCACATTTTTGCCTTGAGATCAATCATCGATTTCAGCTCACAGTACGGTCATGCAGGTAGAATGTGTCCAACTTGACGGCACCATTTTTATAAGTTGCATGTAGCTGCAGTACCGGATACGGTAATATTACCGTATTACTTTGATACTACCAGCTAGCTGACTGGCTAGCTATGTTACTCTTTACAGCGGTCCTAGGATTGCGGGGGTCCTGAAACTGCAGCCTCCGGTACTGCAGCTTCATACAATTGATTTTTAAACTCCGCCCCTGCAGTCACCTGCAGCTCATTTTAGACTATCAAGTCGGCGAAAGTTAGCCGCAGTCATCTCGAACGCACCTAATAACAGTGGTACGAATATTGAAACTATCTTACAGTTGTGGCCATTCCTCTGTCGGTGCTGCTCTGTTGTTGCTGCTGCTGCAGTGGTCTGTCTAACTGGGACCAGAGGGCAGTGTGGGCGTGACTGGCTGGCCGCTGGCACCGCTAACCTCGCGGGCGCTTCTGGAGCTTCTCAACCCCGAAAACGTTTGAGCACATTTGCGATTCGCCATCCACTTTCGTGAAACTTCCAATATTCAAGTTCTACACAGTTGATTTCTTGCCTCAAAATCTCTCAAAAGTGTATTTAGTGATGAAATAGCGTACAAAACTTGTAAAACAAAAAAAACGTTCTGCTTTTTCTCCGCTTCTTTACGCTTCGCGCATGAAGCACTCACAGCAGACCGTGGAACCGATACTGCCCCTAGCATTCCATGTAGTGCATTGCAGTACAACCAGAAATATTCTCAATGAGAAGATTGCTATCTCTCCCTTAAACGGCATCTCTGTAACGACGCGTCGACAATGAGATTTCACGTTGACAAATTTTTATAATCGACGTCGATTACGTCAACTAATCATTGCAGCCATACAGATTACATTTTAGTGCACACTAAAGTTTTGAGGCTTAGCCAAGCCTGCAAGCACTAACTCTGGCTTAACATATTTCTCCCACTACTATTAATTTGTTAGCTAACTTACAACATAACATAACATAATGAGGAAAGTGAGTTTTTGGCTAGGTGCAAATATGTTGGTACTAAACGCGTGAGTATTATCTTCACTGTCAGCATATTAATTTAGATTTTGCAATACAATATCCACTTGTAGTGATTTTAGAATTATTAAACTTTTATTGTTACGTTTAGGCACTGGCAGCACTTGGATAAGGTTAGGTTAAGATGGTGGTCTTGTTTAATATGGAAAAGTTTCACAGAGACACAACGGCTAACAAGAAGGCAACGTCAGGCTGATTAATGGAGTTGTAAGGAAATGTCCATTCAGTCTGAGTATCAAGCTTCTGTCGCTTCAGCAGGTAAAAGGATCTTAAAGTGTTGTTCAGTTGTGGCTCAGAACAAGATCAATCTTAATCTACTCATTAGATTCCTTTGAAACCATTTTCTCTGACGCTGCCAATAAACACACATGCACATACACACACAAGAATTCCTGTGCACAAATACATTTTTAACAGTGCAACACAAGATGACTGATAATCTGTTCATTGGATGTTTTTTAGGGAATTTGAGGATCTTAACTGCCAGTGCACTCTGCTTACTTCTCTGTTGCTGGATCCTCTATGCAGAAAACACATGTACAAACACAGTACATTGAGACTGCTGGCAATAATCTAATCAGATTTCACATCACTGTGTCCCTCCACCCACTCTCTGTCCCCGCGTATGAATATGACAAACTAAGGGAAATGTCTTTTTATATATTTGGCATATCTGTTCCTAGTGAATCCCAGCGTTACTGTTCATCTATTTCCCATCACTTTATCCAATTTCATGCAGCTGAACGAGACAATGCAGACATTATCAGATTTTTTTTCTTCTCTGCTCTGTCCATGAATTCACAGGGAGCCAAGGCTTCCATTGTGAGAACTCCTGTGTGATGGATCATAATAGAGGGAGACATCGCACAGTTTTGACATGTTGGAAATGCACGCTCAGCTATATTCATTTTTGCAGATGGCTCCCCAGTTACATTTAGCTATGCGTGTCACTTGTCATCTCACTGCTGTTGTAATAATATCTGTACAGCAGAGGGGACCCATTGCCATATTGTTATTTCGTTTCAAATCATATGCTCCTCTTGCACAACCCTACCAGTTCTTGACAACATGGGCTGGTTTATGCTCCACATGCCCAGATCCACACTTTTATGAATGCAGAGATTAGTAAGAGCAGCAACCTCACAGACAGAAACATAGCTTGTGAGTGTCCTCCTTTGATCAACTATGTGAATATCAAACAGTTCTCTGTGACAGTGAAAGCACGATATGACTTGTAATTATCCAGCGCTTACCCAACAGACAGTAGCCTTGCCTAAAAATGAAACCGTACATAAAATATCTTTTCTTTTTGAGATGTCTGTGAAAATTCTCAGTCATCCAGGTCATAGTCACTCTCAACCATTATTAGTTTTTAGTATGCACCTTTGTGGAAAACAGAGGTCCACTTTAAGAGGCCTGTAAACACCATGGAGTTTGCATTGATCAGGCCTATGCACACATTTCTGAAATGACCAGGTATTTCAACTTCCTCGCTTACTTTTCTCCAAGCAATGTCCAGTTTTGTCCGTTTTTATATAAATATAAAGTAGTATCACAGAGCTCTGGGTGCCCACTGACGCTACAACAACTGTATAAGTCAGAAACACACAATGGCTCGCTGCTAATAAACGTTTTAATCCCAGAAAGTACAAGTAAAAAGTTAATTTAATAAAAGTGATTAACTGCAATTAGCTCCTCCTGCCGGTAAATGGTGCAGTTGTCAGAGCAGAATCCAGAGATTCTGTCCCTGCACTCTGACTACTCTTCTCCAAACATCGGTGACGTCTGGACAATCTCAGCGACTTTGACCCTCCAGTTAATAAATTTGAACCCATGCCAATGCATTTGCATCGTGGCCAGAGTGTCCACCACACTGCCTGACAGGAAATCACGTCTCTCTGCGTCTTTGCATTCACTTTGTACGTAATGTCACTGCCCTCAACGCTCGCTTCAACACCAAACCTGTTTGAATCATTGAAACAAAATCCAAAGGGTGGTGGTGATTCAGATATCTGAAACCACACTGGAAAAAATAACTCTAAAAAAATATGCGCTTGGGTGCATAGCAACTTCTCAAACCATTCCTGCATCATAATAATATTTTATAGTAACAGTAATATTTCTTTCACCAAAACATGGCAAAGTACAGTTTTTCTGACTCAGTCCTATGAAGCTCAGTAGCAGGAACATGTTTAGTTTTGTACCCAGTATCCTATCTTTGATATGTTGTTTCTTGGGAATGGCCGTGAATTAAAGTACATTACAAGACTTCAGTGGTTCATCTTAAAGAGTGGCACATGGACTGGGTATGGACTGTTTCCATGGTGTTGTATCAAATGTGTGGGTGTGCTATATATTCAGTGAGCTCATTTCCTGGGGTATGTGGTTGGGATTCAGGCTGTACTGTAGTGGCAAAAATCAGCTGTTTGTATTTATCACAAAATAAACCCAAAGTTGTGAAGAACTCTGCAGTACAAGAGGTACCATTTTGAATTTTCTGATGGTGGATTACTACCTTGGCAGCCTTTACGTGATAGTCCTACAGTCAGAGTAAAACACTGGACATTATCAATGAAATCAAACAGAACTCGTCATACTCTTCATCTGGTTCAGTGGATTTTTATCGTGTTGTATCTGGCAGAAAACCACCTAATTTTTTAAGCCCCACTGTAAGTATCCCTCTTGGCTCGAGACAGCTTTATATTTATGTTAATCCACACGGTGATTAAGTATTTGTGAGGAAACGCTCAATTGCCCGGTTGCTAACTTGCAAAGGGATGGTGTTGGCATGCAGTTGATTATTATTTTTGCTAATGTTTGGCAATTATAGCGTCACACAATAGCAGACGTTAAACATGATCTTCAGTGCACCAGGGAATCCTCCCACTCCTGCTGTTCTGATCATTTCACTCCTTCACAATTTTTTCCTTTCTTCCTGATTATTTAATTTGACTGAAACAAAAAGGCCAATAATTACCAGAGAAGTAAAGTTGTTGAAAACTGATTTGGTATTCCTTTTTTCCAACTTATTTGTCTGATTTGTTATTTTCCTGCAGTCTTTTCTTGACTGGAAATAAACAAAAGCCAAATACATATTTGGTTATACACACCCACTGACTCTTGCCTTCTATCTCTTGATTATGAACATACATAATCTTTTAAATTGTAGCTCCAATATTATTAGCAATCTTGGTGATCAGTGGTTATTTAATTTCTGTCTGTGTTATTTCATGGACCAGTGGTTCTGCTGTACAGCAGATATGATATGCTGCTCCAGCATGGCTACAAGCAGCTGTCAGGTCAGTATATTACATTGTGTTGTTATCTCAGGGTTAGTCTTCCTCATTTTCAGGAAAACTACACTGAAATTGTGAATTTATGAGGACTTACTTAAACAAGAAGGAAAAAGTATGGATACTGGCTGGAAGAGTTCTTTCATACAATTGTGCGTGTGTGCGCATGTGTCTGCTGTATCCATAGATGTCATTTACATTGGGGACGCTGGAGACATGTCCCCACCCCATTTTGAAATGGATGATTTTGTCCCCACCACTTTTTTTAAAGCATAGTTTGTTAAAAAAAACATTCTGAAAATGACTTTAGAAAGGTTTATTTGCACATTAAGAAAACATGCAATGCAATTAAAATATAGAAGAAACAAATCTGCATTGTCCAAAAAACGTAACTTAAGCGAAAAAAACAAAACAAGCTACTGATACTGAAAATGATCCAAAAACGTTCATGCAACAATCAGTAACTTTAACAACTTCTTGACACAGTTTTCTGTTCTCTCCCACATAACATAAGATAAAGGAAGACTAAATCATGCCTACATATGTGTTGCCTCAGCAGGGATGATATAACATGAGAAAAGTTGATCTACAAGAGAAACAGATCTGAAAGCAACACAGAATGCCTGAGAGCTGCACTGCATTATATTTTGTTATATTTTTATATTTGAAATGTCATGTGCCACCTGAATTTTGTGTTTCCTTTTACATAAATAAGAACATTTCCACCAGAAATTGGTCCCCCCAGACCTCCCACTCATTTATCTCGGCATTGAAGATATCTTTAAACACTATTTAAGGATCTTTTGGTCTCATTCTTGTGAACCTAATATCGCGTACCGTGATGTCTCGTGAGCTGTCTCTTCACACCCCTAATCTGAGCCCCTATGTCCCCACCACTTTTCAACACAAAGTGACGCCCTTGGCTGTATCTCTGTCTCACCATGAATAATATCCAAATATTTTCCCAGAAGGAAAAATAAATCACGTGAATTTTCACAGGAAATGCAATCAGCTAATAAATCAACGCATGATTCAAGTTTAAATTTATTTAATTCTGCGAGGATTGTGGCTGTCATAGACATACCCATTAATTTTCAGGAATAACCAGAAAGATAGCAACACATACGCACAAAACACATTATTTTGTACAATCACGACAGCTTTTGTATATGTAATATGGGTATGTATGTATGTGTATATGTATAAGATTAGGCATCTATTTTCTAGTTAGAACTTTTTTAAGTTTTGGAAAGATTGTTAATACGGTTTAAACAAGAGTGTACAGTCACTAGCCGCTAGCCGGTCTGTGAGGCTGTA
Source organism: Micropterus salmoides (assembly GCF_014851395.1). Lineage (NCBI taxonomy): Eukaryota > Metazoa > Chordata > Actinopteri > Centrarchiformes > Centrarchidae > Micropterus > Micropterus salmoides. The sequence continues at coordinate 26,483,099 of NW_024040041.1, read as the reverse complement.
CTGGGATACTTTGAGTTATATATTGTGTATAATAATAGTATTCATCGAAGACAAGAACTGAAGTGAAGAGAAGTCAGGAGAGTAGTCCTGTCTGAAGTACTCAGAGCAACAAAGTCTGAGATGAAGATTCTTGAAATACCTGAAATGTCAGAAGGTCTCGGCACTCTTCAAGAAGGCCTATTGGAATGAAGGCCACGGATGACAATGGCTGTAATCTTGGCAGTGCATTAAGCACAATCTTACCAGCCTCACTGAGCTGACATCCTCTCCACATACCATTGTGAGGAAGACAAGGCATGTCATCCAGTCAGATGAGTTGGTTTCCTGTCGGTGATTAGGAGCTGCCACTAGTCCCCCCACCCTTTCACTGTTACTGAGCCTTGCATCAACCCAGCAGAGACACGCAGACTGTGACAGGTGAGATACAGCCCCATCGGCCATCAGCGCCATGTGACTTATTAAAAATAATGACTGGCTGTGTGATGTGATTGATGAGTTTGGGGTGACAGCTGTAGTCCATAGCTATATCTGGACATGACATGCTGGGAGAGATGGGCGAGTGAGAGAGAACATGTCATTTTAATATTAATTTTTCTGCACCTGCAAGAAGAAAGGGTGGTCAAAGTCAAGGACAGCAATACAACTATTATTCAGGGAGTACAAGATGTTCTGCCCAAAGTAACTTCTTTTATTTTATTTGATCTATTGCTGAGACACCATCTGAACCTGAGGACCACAGTAATAAGGAGAGGAATGTATTGGCACAGGGCAGAGTCGCAAGACAAATACATTTAATGCACCTTTTCTGTTTTCAGTAGAAACATACTGCCTTGGAAGCTATGGAGATTATTGAGCAAACTTTTAATCTGCTGTAGAATACTGAATAGTGACATTTTTTGCAATATAACTATTTTTTGGTGAACAGCAACCCAAAGGAATGACCTCACAACGTCCTGAAGCCTTGTCATCACAGTGAGGTTGCCAGTTTTGGTACCATTGACCAAATCATGTATCTGACATCCTGGGCTATATCTGAAGAGGCTGCATAGAAGTTTTGTCCAGAAGAATAACTGAAAGAAAGAAAAAAATCATGTTACTCTAAACTGTACATTTTTTTGTTTTGTATTTTCATTTCTGTAAATATATGGTTTGATAAACATGTGCATAGGCTGATGTAAGAAATTTGAACACGGTGCTTACCTTCCACTTAAGGGGCAACTTGAGAGCTTAGCCATGCATGTGGCCAGTTTGATGTGAAGATGTTTCTGTTAGTCCCAAATGAGTGACTCCTGGCCTTGGGAAAAAGGTTTGACTCACCTGTAGCTGTAGGACTGGACTCTTTGTTATCTTTGGGATGTGCATGCTGGAGGTGGTTGAAGCTATCTGGCTGGCTGGTAGGCCCTTTTCTGACTTCCGTTAATATAGACAGTTCAGATTTCATTCACAACGGTGAAAAGAGTGGATTAGATAGAAAACAAATTGTTCCAGAGTCCAATATAACAAATCAAAGGATTTACAATTTTGGGATAATTCCAGTGTGATAGAGTTCAGCATCTATACTGCTACCCTGGCATCTCCCTGATTTATAGTGGCTAATAACTATGGATGCACCGATCCAATATCCCGGAGGTACCCTGAGTTTGAGGTATTAGAATCTGTATTAGGAGAGAAAAAGTTGAATTGATAGATCCCTACTGTTAACAAGTCATACCCTTTCTCCAGTCTAATCTTAGTGCTGAACCACCAGTTATTTCCTACACACACCCCGATCTACGCTGAAAGACGTGATGTCAATAATATCAGTTTTAGAGGTGTTGGTAGAGGTATTTTCACTCATGGAGCCAGGCTAGATGTTCCTTCCTGCCTCCAGTTAAGCTAAGTCAGACTAACCACACACAGAGCGCAAATAATCAAATCTCCAAAAATGTTGAACTATTCCTTTAAGGCACCATTGAAGCTGTATGGTCTTGTATGATGATTTATTGCACTGCAACACTCATCAGATCCTGTCTGTCCTGATCCTCCCAGCTTCTGCTGCATGCTCTCTTGTTTACAGGATTCTCTACCTAAAGCCTTATAATGGGTCTGACAAGAAACACCAGAGAATCTTATCCTTGAAAGCAGGCAAACCTTATGGATATTCAGTGTAGGCTGCCCTTCTTATAAATGATATTTGAATTGCAAAAGATGAAAGTAGTTTCGTGACGAGCAGTCTCAGATGCTGGTGAATTAGAGATGAAATCAGAATGGACGTCATAGCTGAAGGGAACAGCTGCCCTTTGATCGATCAGTCAGCAGAGGTGAAAGCCTCTGTGTCTCTGCGACCACACTCATCAAACTATGTTAAATCAAATAATTTTTTAACACAGAATCCACGCTGAAGACAGTTTCACTGGTTTGAGTTCAGCCACAGGGATTTAATTCACTTTTTGTTTTCTGATTCCCGATTAGTTTCTCACTTTCTCTTTTTCCCTCCTCTCATTTTTCTGTCTTTGTAGTTTTTATTCTCATTTCTAACCCTCCCTTATCCCTCCTCTCCGAGAGAAGAAATACCATGCTGGCAGCAGTGACTGCAATCCCTTGTGTCCTATGGCAGCGTGTGCTGTCTTGTAAAATAAAATATTATTGACCGGCATGGTAAACTTACATAAGGGTGCAATGATAAATGCATTCCATAAAACTCCCAACACGTCACATAAACGGCAGAATATGTTTAATGTGGCATGAAATATGTTCAGTTGCACGGGAAACTAGCTTGGCGTGCAAGTAGTGGAGTGGCGTGCATAAAGCCATAATGATGAGTGAGGCAGTTGTATATATGTGTGTGTAAAACTTAAACCCCTCCTTTCTAATACTTAGTGCCAACCCTGTCCCTAACGCAGCAGCCCTCTGCATTATTTATCCCTATAGCGGTACAACTACTTCTTGGCAGTGGAGAAAGTGCACACCTTGCAACTCAAAGACCTTTTTCATAAACTTTACTCCTCTCTTCTTCTCTCAGTAAGCCTTGAGGATAAAAGGCCTCCCTTTCCCCTTTCTCTCCTAACCATCAAGCTCCCTTTCTGCTTTGGTTTTATCGTAAAACGCCTGTTAGAGTCTTCCATAATGGATATTGATTTGTCAAACAATAACACCAGATTACAATAGATAGCTCATGCGAAAGCGATGTAACCTTGAAATTTGGAGGCACTTCATGGGAACTGTTAAACTGGTTGGCTGACTGTTATGTTTAACATTTCAATTTACTCTTCGCTGCGTTTCACTTTATGCCCCGCCTGCCAGCAAAGCAAATGAGATGAGCAACAGAATTGTCTTATTACCTGCTTATTCTGTAATGGAAAAGAGGGGTGCCAGTGGAATGTCATCCAGCAAATAATGAATACAGAGCTCAGCGCCTTATTCTCTAGTTTTGTGGAAAGGAATGTCTGTGTTTTATAGTGATGCATTAAAACACACAACTGACAGGAAATTTTAGCAAAGTCAGCATGCAGTACCCGATGAACAAGCTCTTCAGAAAGCTACAGTCCGTAATATTAGAAATCCAAAGGACTCATCATCTGGGCTTTCTTTTTATTGATCTTTACAGAACAGAAAATGGCCAACATGCATCACTGAATCAGCACAAATAATGAAAAAGATGTTTGAATAGGGGCCAACGTGGCAGATATGGCAAAGTAATTTTTTGTGGTAGATACAGCTTTGCTGTGTTTATAACATTAAAAGTGATATTTCTAAATAGGGCGGTGCACTTCAGGGTATTTTGATGGCTTGGACGTTACATGGTCATAAGAATATAAATAAGGGGCAAGTGGGAATAGGAGCACAAAGTAAAGAAAAGATAGCATCCCCTTTCTGGACCGATAAGCTGTCAGTTTTTTTGGCATCACATCAGGAAGCCATTTGCACAGCAGTGATAACAAAATAGGATTGCAAGAAAGCAAGATGTATTCAGAATGGCAGGGGTGTGTTAGAGTCCACCATGAAGAGTTTAGTGACTGCTTCAGACATGGTCAGATAGTTAGAGATACAGCGATTAAAAATTTTGCGAGTGCAGTTTTCTCCATCCCTTCACACATCTATTTCCTATTCTTGCATTACCCAGGAGCATGTTTTTGAATCTGATTTGTGGGTGGCTGTTTTTCTAAAAACAGAAATTAAAGCCATTTTTCATTGTGATGGGTAATCCATCCGTCTGTCCCATTCCCGTCAATGTGTTATCTCAGGAACGCCTTGAGGTATGTTTTTCAAATTTGGTACAAGGATGACCTGATTAGGATTTGGTGGTCAAAGGTCAAGGTCACTGTGACCATACAAAACAAGTTTTGTTGATAAATTGGGCAATTCCAGATTTCACACATATGTTGACCGGGTAAACAATAACTAGCACAGTACAAGCTTTCCTCCATCTAGACCGTTCTGCCTTTCACTTCCTGCCTCATTTTGAATTTCGGGGATCATCAGAATCATGTGACTGGAAACAACTGTTAGAGCGCACATAGCTAATCGTGATCCTGTGAGTGAGTGAGTTTCAAGTACAGCTCAGAAAGAGGCTTTTCATCTAGAAATGCCAGGAGAAAACAAAAGCACCACATTTTGTACAGCCATACCGTATAAGAATCCATCTTTACATAGAAATCAAGTACAAGTGTACCTGTTTAGCCAGTACATATATGAAAATCCTTCATTAATAAGTTCAACTATGTATATTAACTAGAATCATACATAATGTATCTTGAATATAATGATAATACAGACAGCCAAAAAAACTTTTATTCAATTCCTGCCAAGTATTCACTACATATATTATGAGTCTGAACAGACATTAATGTAAACTGCAATTGGCAGGGGCTTCTTCTCTGTGGGAGGCACTACATGGCAAACAAGCGAGGTCATGCCATGTTTGTAGCTCCACGCTTCCAGACATTCACACTTGCAACTGTGAATACTAATGAGATGTGTTTTGTTTGTCAAAAGGCATTTTAATTGGCGGCAGAGCAGCTCTCACTCGCAGGTCGGTTCTGAGACCTCTGGCTTGGATAGGGGGAAACGAATGTGATATTGGCAGCAACGGAGTTTGACTTTTCTGACATTTTAAATAGTACACTGACTCAATTAAACATCTTCTAACATTTAACAGCAACAGCAAGAACAGACAGGAGCAGCACAAAGTAGTCCTAACATGAATTGGAACTTTTTATGTTTTTTTTGTCACAAGGCATGAAGGCATTTTTTTTCTTTCTGTTTCGGCCATTTGGAGGCAGCAGAACAAGATGAAAACACAACATTGATACATTATCAGATTGTAGACTTGTGCTAATGTTAAAGCAAGCAGTTGCCTATTTACATATCCAGCAGACATGAAGTAACGTTACTCTGGTCTCCACCAGCTTCTGAGGGAAATATCTGGCTCTTTAGCTGCTAAGTGCTCCACTATGTTCCAAGCAAGAAACATACAGTGGATTCTTCTCTTCTTCTCTCTGCTGCTGCTGCTGCTGGAATCACAGTTGGTGAGAGTGGTAAAAGTAAACCAGAACAGTAAAACTGCGAGCCGTAAAACCAAAACATCAAAGTGACAGATACTAACATGCTGAGAGGGACTGCACTGACTGACTGAGTTGGGTGATGATTCGTTGTGGATTTGCCACTATATAGCAACATATTTGACTTTACACTTAGTAATTTGAGCAGTTGTTTACATAAAAATATTGACTGGTGAAACAACAAAACAAGTGACTGCACCTCGTATTAGAGCAGGTTATGTGGAATCAAATAACAGCTGGAAATCTGTATTGGCTCACTGGCATTGATCGAGTGCCGCCCGAGCCCAGGTTATCATGGCCTTGTTTATTGTAGGCAACTTTCTCCTTCATTGACAGAGATGACAACTGGGACAAACTTCCTAACGCAGACAGAGATAGTCAATATTATCTATTTGCCTTTTCACTTGTGCAATTTACTTGTAAAATGAGATCTGATACGTCTTTTTACTATTACATATTTTCCAGCAGAGCGCTGTTTCCTGCGCTATTCCACATTTCTGGACAGGTTTGAGAACTCATTACCTTCTCCTATCTGACAGCTCTACCTGAGGCGACAGATCAGGAGGGAAGTGAGAAACAGGAGGAGACAGAGGGTCAGCAGTGAGGATTTGCAAAATAACAGATCCCCAACGTCAAGGTTTTGTTAGTGTCTTTGTCATCTAGTGGCTGGAGAGGAGTCTTTGTGTCTGGCCGTGGTCTAATGGGATGCTGACCCAGCCATGGTCCTGTCTGTCAAACATCATCTGCCTTGACAAAAGAAGTGAAAGAGGGGCGAGCAGTGTCCCCCTGAGAGCAATTCTTCCCTTTATAAGAAAGGCAGGGGCGAGAGAGATGCTGAGAGTAGACACTTTGGAGCCAATTGCTTAGGAAATAAAAAAAAAAGAAAAAATCAGTGGAGGAATATTAAGTCTAATCTGTGGTTTCACATACATTCAATAGCAAATGACTGTTGGGTGATTAAACTTAATGCTACAGTCTTAGACCAATTAGCAATGTGAGGGTTAAATGGAACACTTCAATCTCCGGGGGGTTTGGACACCTACGTAAATTAAGTTAAGTTGAGTCAGGATTTCAGTTAAGTCAGGGTTATGTGGTCCATGTTAACACACCGTTTCTGCTAATGAAACTGGGTTCTGTGCAGTAAAGTTGTGACTAGATTGCCAGGCCATAGCAACAAATGTGACAAAGTCAATGCTGGGTGTTGGACTACCACCATATGGGACCTCTGTGGTGTCTGTACAGAGAAGTCTGTTTGAGTGCAGGAGAAAAAATGTTTTTAAAAACCCCAGCCATATTCTGTACCTGCAAACGAGGAGCGAGGCCATGAATATTTATCTGCTGTCCTCTTCACTGCACTTCGACACACCCAGTGTGTCATTTATTTTGTGCAGATACATATCACTGTTTATCATAGGTGAATGAACCTGTAATGTGGTACTTCATATTCTTCCGATCCGCACCACCTCTGTGGCAGTGTGGCATTAGCTAGTAGATCAGTCATGTCAGTAAACCATCCATGAGGAGGCCAGTGTCAATAAAGTAGGAGGATCATGAAATGAAAAGTCCATCTTAAAAGCACTGAAAAACAGCTATTGGCGTTGCACTTTGCCTGTCATTTTGTTGTCTTTTTCAGCAATATAAAACATCAGCGGTAAACATCTGGTCTGGCTCAGTCCCTCAAAACAGAAGACAAAGGCCTCAGAATTTTTAACCAGTCCTGGACAATCAATGGACAACATTTAGAGCACAGATGAAAAATAATCTCCTCTAACAATAGCCTTGATAGACCACAATGCACACACAAAAAATAAGATTGGTATTTTTTAGTTAGAAGCAAAATCTTGTTTTTGTCAACTGGAGTGCCTCTTGATATTTATTAAGGCATGATTATAATTATAACAATCGGCATTTCTCTTTGCCTCTTCTACATAAACAAGTTTGCTGCTGTCTTAAAATCATGTGGGATGGAAGGTAGTGATCAGAAAAATTCCCACGTTTACAACGAGATCTTAGGACGGTTTTACGATTGTAGAGTTGTAGTGATGTGAGGATATAGTTGAATGTTGCTCTATATCTGTTTTATTTGCATTTAATAACCTTTAATAACAGACCTGGCTGATAATGAGGCATTCTGTGGATAATGACGCATGATCACCTGCCTTTGCATTACAGCTGATTAATAAGCATTCTCGTTGTCTCGATGCAACCCGCACTGTGGGCGGATCTCACTTTTTTTAAATTGAGATCCGCCCAATCAATCTAATTTTCTCAAATTAGATAGGTGGGACTTTGTCCTTATACAGATAAAATATCCCAATACAGATTACATGTTGATACCAGGGCTCAGTGCTTGGTCCCCTCCTCTTCATCATCTACATCCTTCCACTTGGACAGATCCTCCTCCATCATGGCCTCCATTTTCACCGCTATGCTGATGACACTCAACTTTATCTCTCCTCCAAATTCATCACCCAAGCCACCCACACCAACCTCACCGCCTGTCTCACAGATTTAAAGTCTTGGATGCAACAGAACTTCAGAAACTGCCTTCTTCCACCTCAAGAACATTTCCCACCTCTGGCCTTCCTTGTCCTTTACTCCTGCAGAATTTCTCATCCATGCCCTCATCACTTTCAGACTCGACTACTGCAAAAGCATCCTCTACGGTTCACTTAACTAAATCATCAATAAACTTCAATACAACCAGAACTCTGGTGCCTGCATGCTCACTTCCTGCCGTTGCAGAGATCACATCACCCCCGTCCTTCACAACCTCAACTGACTCCCGGTTAAATACAGGATCCACTTTAAACAATGCTTTAAACAATCTGGCCCCTCCCTACCTCTCCGACCTCCTCCCCCGCAACACCTACACTCGTCGCCTCAGGTCTGGACGCAACAACACTAAAAACCATCCAGTTAAGGACCTGGGGTGACAGGACCTTTTCAGTTATTGCACCCTCCCTCTGTAACGCCCTCCCTCACCACATTCAACAGGATAACACCATGCCATCTTTCAAACAGGACCTCATACCAACCTTTTCAAGACTGCATTCTCCAGTTACCTCCCTTCCCCTCTCTCCCCTCCTCTTCTTATTAACCAATTACAGTACTTTCATCTTACTCTCTGTAAAGCGTCTTTGAGTGCTTAAAAATACGCTAGGTGCATATATATATATATATATATATATATATATATATATATATATATAGAAATGTTATTATTATTATACCAGATGTTAATGGGGTCAAAGTGCAAAGATCAAATTAGATTACAACACTGCTTCACGACCATTGTAAATAAAAAGTTATCACTATGTTATCACTGTGAGGCAATGTTTCATACAGTCAGGATGTATACAGATTGGAATCTATAATCTAATGAGAACAGAATATTGATTTAAAATTTTAAATTTTGCTTATAACAAAAACTGTTAAGTCAGTCCTTTCCATCAATCATTGCAGGATTGAAGTGGATGGTTTGTTATGGTGATTACTATTCATGAGTGGAGACCTCACAGCTATAGTCTCATTTACATGTTTACTTGTGTTACACACACGTGTGCACACACACACACACACACACTTCTCACATAAGCTGCACTCTTCAATCTCAGTCTATTATTCATAAATGCCTCAGAGGTATTTGGTGGTTCTTGGTGAGTTGGTGCTGGTAGGGAGAAACATTAGTGGAAGAAATCATTCTCCACATACTGTACCTCTAATGAGTGTGTCACTGTATTTTTAACACACAGAACATGGTAAGAATGGAGAGTTTCTTTAATAGTTGCTGAAGCCTTGTTGAAGTGCTGGTCGGTAATGGCAGACTGCTTTTAAGTGCTTACATGGGAAATTACCTGTTGCTCGTTTCTGCAGGCTCTGCAGTTGCTATGCTTTACCTAATAAGAGCTGTGCACAATTCAAAAGCTGAAGGTTTCTGCAGTGAGAAAGATTGATAATGTGAGAATAAAGGAGCATGTCTCTGGCAGCCTCCATTTCTTGCCAGACGCGTCCTTCACAGACACACACTTCACAGAAACACCTGTAGAAAGGATCACTGCCAATGTGATCACATGATCAAACATACATTACTTTCACTTGAACTCAACTGACTCGGGTCAAAAGCTGCAGCCCTTCTTTTCAGAGTCATAGCTCAAACCAGAGCACACAGACGTCACACATACGGCAACTTTTCAGTAATATTGGTATTCATCGTCCACTGTGGGTGAAAGTCCATTTCCTGCTTAGAAATGTTGTAAAGAAAAAAAGATGTCACATGTAGCTTAAGATATTGCATCTTTATCATCAAATTAAGACATTTTCTTCCGTATCAATAGCAATCCATCTGACTGATATCTGTACATCCATGGTTACAGTGTGTTACAGTGCGTTTTAAGTAACCCGACATACCCTATAAATAACTACTATATGGCATGCCTAGATAAGACATGTAGTGGCAATGCCATATGCTTGTCAATAAAAGAAGTCAGTGCAAATGGAGTAAAAACTGCCAAAAGTTAAAAGGGTTAAAGACAAAAGAAGGAAACAGATGGATAACGTTTTGCGGTTAGAGAGCTGTTTTGTTTGAAAGGGTAACTTACTATTATTTAAACCAAATAATGCAAGAAAACACATTGTAGCTTTAAAATGTTTCCTGCATGGTGGTAAATTGGCTCCATCAATGTACAATTTGAAGCATATCTACTGCAATGTTATCTTTGCTGTGTGTGTGTGTGTGTGTGTGTGTGTGTGTCTGTGTATCTGGGAATAACATGTTTTTTCTTATCAGTCCTCTTGCTCTGTATCTCCTCTTAGGTGTTCACCAGGTATGGGAAGTGCTACATGTTCAACGCTGCAGAGGAGGGGAAGACACTCCGCACCACCATGAAGGGAGGGACGGGAAACGGCCTGGAGATCATGCTGGACATACAGCAGGATGAGTACCTGCCGGTGTGGGGGGACACAGGTATGCATGACCACCTGCTCACCTGTCCTGCTTACACTGGACAGATCAGAAATTAAAAAAAAAAAAGAAACCTCACAGGTTCCTTTCTATCCCAGATCACACCACCGTCTTCCAAGCCTTTCTCCTTTACTCAAGAGATAGAAATGTCCACTTCTTGTCTCTTCCCTTTTTTTCTTAGTCTGCCTTCAAATTGAACTCGTGAGGTCATATTTTGAACATGTGCTTTAAGTCATGAGATCACCGTTGCCAAGTGACTAAAAATAAAAACAGACTTTGCCTTTTTTGCGTTTCAAAAGTGGTTAATGATTGTGTGCTTTCAGGCTAGAAACAAAAAGTGATTAAAGCTTTAAGAAAAAGTCTGCTCATGAAATCAAGAATCTTTCTTCTTATCTATTTGTAGTCTTTCTCTGCCATCTCGGCACCAAATTGTATTACATTACATACTTTAACGTCTATTATTCACAGAGGAGCCGGCCCTTCCTGTCTGGAACAACTGTTTACCTCCAGGCTAGCATAAAGTTTGTACTCCACTGAGCCTACTTTTGTCATTCCCACAAACACTATGTTGTTCTAAATGAGTCTCGAGCGCTCGTTTATCATGTAATGTCACATAAAAAAACATTTTTTCCACAGGCTTCAGCACCTTATTTAGTACAATGGTCTCTCACACTTTTGCCTTCTTTCTGCAAATTTCTGGTGCAAAGTAAATTTGAGATTATGATTGAGCCCCACATTGAGCCTTTGGGCCACACCTATTTTTTCATTCACTTTATTTAATTTAGCAATTATGAACACAGAAATTATTAATTGTACTCCCGATAAAATCACTCCAGGCACCGTTTCACACCCAGAAACTCTTTCATTCATTCATTCACTCATTTTTAAATCAGATAAAACTCCTGGAATGTGTTTTAAGATGTGTGAAGTGAGCTTTATCAGCTTAATTATTTTTATCTAATAGTCCTTTAACAGTTACAGCTAATCTTATTGTTATTGCTATGGTTAACAGTGTTCTTTTTTATTACTGTTTCTACTGGCAGTGTTTTTTTTAAGTAGTTCATTGTACCAAGCCTAATACTCAAGGATTTGCCCACGCAACCACTAAAAGGCTGATTGGTTTACACCTTTTTTAGTCCAGTTGAAGCACTTCTTGTTACACTAATGTCTGTGGACTTAAAGCTTATTCTGTTGTTGTATTGACTCTGGATAGGACTCTAAACAAAGTACTCATTGTCAGTCGCTGTACATCCAGTTCTGACTGGCTGTGATGATGATATTTTTCCTTAGAGAATGTAGACTTATCAGTAATCTTAATGCATATTCACAGAGCACTGGATCTTCTTTAATAATCTTTATTATATCCTCCATACTAATATGCGTGTTAGAGATCTTGTTAGTGGTGAGTGTTTTAGGGAGGCTTGCTACCTGGTTACACAGTAAAGCTCATTGAATGGCCAGCTCACGTCTGAACCAGTGGAAGGGCAGACAAGGGAGTTCCCAGAGCAGCTAGCCAAGCTACGAGCAGCCAAGCAGATGGACATTATTTACTCTAGGCACAACTTTAAGAAGCTCCATCATCAAAAAGTCAGCATCCTATCAATCCTCCGCATGTTCTTCTATGGAGCGCAGGTCCCTCAGGCCCATGTCCTGGACTCCCCTTGATTTTATTTCTGTTTGAACAGGCTGTACTCCAGCCACCACCCTGACAGCATGCAGAGTTTTGTCTCCCAGCAGGCTCCAGTTTCCAGTGCCCTTGTTTATCCCTGTGTGGTTTAATTAGCCCAGATGAGCTGAGTCAGCCTCAGCAGGGAGCGCAGTGTATCCTCAGCTGAGCCAGGTCTCCTCCCACCAATTACCTTTTTTCCATCAATCCCGACACCTTCTCCTTCTCCCCTCACCGTGCCTTTTCTTATTGTCCATCATCGACAGACCAGCAGTCAGTCTCTGGGGTTCTATTAGCACACCGCTCTTTCCAGGGAGCTGCAGGGTAGCCATGATACTCCTCCTCACTTTATCATGATGGACATTAAAAAAATAATGTGAAAAATGGACCAGATGGATTTAAGTTACAGTGGTGGGAAAAAAAACATATGGTCTGTTGCCTGGATACCCATTTTTCTACTCAAGTGATGGAGATAATATATGGATTGGATGTGTCCGTCTGTTATTGCCATCTACAGTGTGGCTGTAATCAAACCAAAATCATGTGATAAGGATTCTAAATCTGACTCTTGTTTTCCCACGTTATGTTTTTTCCTTTCCAGTTTTTATTATACTGAGAATTGCTGGCTCCAATGGTTCCACAGACGCCTGCTGCATGACTGTGAAAATGTTGCCGTCTCTTTGATCCCAAACACAAGCTTGTTTTGTTTGTGATTGCTAATTTCAGAAATACTTAGAATAACAACTTAAAATTAATTTAAACAGTTGCTCCCAGCACATGCACACTGACAAACAGTTATGTAATAAAAATGTTTGCATCTGTGAACTTGGCACACAAATCTTTAATTATTGGGGAGTTTGAATAATTAAGTTCAACTACACGTAGTCCTACTACACATTGACCTTTCTTTGAAAGGTTATCTGAAGTTTCCGCGTCAGGCAGGCCTCTCCGATGTGAGATTCGTCAAGCGGTCTTGATCAAAGTAGTCTGTTTACACACTCAGTACCCACCACATGTTTCCCTTCAGCGGCAGCGCTACAAATGTTTGCAGTATGGAGAAAAATCCTTGAAGCCTGTGAAACTGTGATGACATTCAAGTTTCATTTCTTCTCATATCAGAGACTAACTTCTTTTTTAATCATACACATCACAGTGTATGAGTTTTGGTCACAGTTTTGTCTTAGATCTGTTCGTGTACAGGAAACTAAACCTGAGTTCCCAAGCAACCAGTTACATTGTGTTCATCTACTATGCCTATTTTTAACAGCAGCATTGATGGAGTGATGCAGAATATGAAAGAAATACAAATAATTATAGTGCTGTTAAACTCTGTTTAATCTCCTCTCTGAAAATGTACCTTATCACAAGTCTGAACTATATGTCTCCTTCCTATTTCTGTTTACCGTCAATGTGCAATCCATCATCTCAGATCTTAGTTCCCATTTTATGTGGCAAACAGGCAAGTAAAGCCCGACAAACATTTGAGTGCAGTTCTAAAATCTTGCCGTGCATCTGCGCTCTTTGTGTCTGCTGTTATTAAATGAAAACGGTGGATAAAAGCACTCTGAGAAGCGCCTGAAAGGAGCAGGAGGATGTTCGTTCAACAACAGGTTAAACCGAGTGAAAAGTGGAAGTGGAAAGTCCTTGATCCTTTTATCTTTCCTCCTTGTGTCAATTCCCTTTGTGGTGTTGGGTCATCGTGATGTCCCTCTGTATCTGTGTGAAGCAAACTATTTCTTTTGCTTCTTGGTAACATGAAAGCTGTTCTTCTTTTAGTGCACCCTACAGGTTCCTACACTGGTGAGGCCAAATGGCAGCAAGAGTTAACTATTTAATATTTAAGCAATATCCAGAATGATGATATCATTAATTCATGCTGGTTTTGGTGAACTTTAGCTACACTATCACAAGTGACACGCTAGATGCAGTGCTCATTTGCTGCTGTTTAGAATATGTTTTCTTCCATTTCCAGTTTTGTTGTAAATTGTGACTTGTCTCTATGGCTGCACAAAGTAGATTAGTAGCACTCAACAGCAAAATTAGAATAATGACATGTTGTGCAAACAGGATAAATACAACATTATAGCTTTGCATGATGCGGCAGTTTCTCTTTGTAGCCTCAGTTTGTGAATTAAGCTGAGATTGGTGTATATTTTTACATCAAAGATGTGCCTAGGTTTGAAGACAATTTCTCAACTTTAAAGTAGGACAATGTATGAACTAAAAATGTTGAGTATTGAAGGATCCACATACGGATGACAAGGCTCAGAAAACATTAAAGATTTGAACATTTATGTGACAATTGTGGAACTCATGGACAAATTATAGCTTTGACCTGATGACGGCGCTGCATAAAAAAGGATTTCTCCTCTGGGCACCATGCACCAAATGTAATGGCAATCCACCCAGTAGTTGTCAACACATTTCACTAAAAAACAAATATGGCAATCTCATGGTGGGGGATAGTTTGGGATCACCAAAATCAGTTGGATTTATAATCTGGGGACCGTACAAAATTGTATTGCAATTGGTTCAATAGTTGCAGAAATATTTCAATCCAGATTAAAGTGGTGGACTGACGAACAAACTGGCATTTGTTCGCTTCGCTAGTGTGGCAAAAAAGGAGTAAAGAAAACTATCAGTCAGTTATGTGTAATACAGTATGTAAGTTGGTGTTTAATTATGTTCGTATTCACATAAACACTTATTAAGGACACATTCGTTACATTCACTTAGGCATGAATTTGTGCTTCAGCTTGTGAACAGCTGACTCCACCTGCATGCATTCAACACTCACACTCTCACATTAAACACACAATATAGACCAAGTCTGACATGTCATGGTCCTGAATGTGGCAGAAATTGCACAAATTGGAGAGCCGTAGAGGAAGAGGAGGGGGAGTGGTGTTACCGACAAACATGTCTGTAGTTGTTCTTCTTATGGCAGGTAGGTGAATGGGAAGGCACAGAAGTGTCTTCATAAACATGCCTGTAGATTAACTCTAACACCCTACAACAACAAGGAAGAATTGCCAATTGCATTTTGTATCTTATTTTAAACATGCATGCATCAACATGCTTGCATACACATACCTACTTGGATCATCCAATGTTGATCCTCTCTTCTTCCTCTCATGTTTTCCCTCACCGAAAATCACTTCAAATGCTGAAGGAGAATGGAGGTGAAATCAGAACACCATCTGAATTCATTCACTGTCATACAAAGCAGTAGGATCTAAGTTATGATTGTATCAGCCGGTAGCATCCTAATTTAGTCCGCCTCTCTTACTTTGAGTCATTTGAAGTCAAATGAGTGTGATAGATGTGATGAAATACATAGTAACTACAAACCTATCTGCTGAAGCCAGATATAACAAACATCGTTATCCATGATCCTCTTGATCATCTTTTGATATGGAGAGCTGAAGTGACTCGAGCACAAATGTGCTCAGCACAGTGAGCCCTGTTTGCTCTGATCTGTAACTCTCGCACACTCGCACAAACACTTCTCATTGTTTCTTCAGACAGACAGATGCATTGTGCAAATACAAACATCTCATTTCCACAGTAAGGGATTATTGTCTTATTACATCTATATAATATTCATATATCCATATGATCCGTTTGTTCAGTGTTCTCTATGTTTGTATCATCATTGATTGCTCTGGACACAACATGTTTGATGTTTGAGCATCTATTTGGTCATCTGATTCGAGTAAAACAAGCTGGTGTAATGCAGTAAATTTGGATGAGAATTAGAGCTGAAACAATTGGTAGATGGACGATGGAGTCATGTTTCAAGCAGACATGTCATACATTAGACAGGTCAAGCTTCAGTTGTAAGGATTTGCTGCTTTTCTATTTCTGATGTGATAATACACTGAATTTATCTGGGTTCTGGACATATTGTCAGACAAAACTAAGCATTTGAAGACCTCACATTGGGCTTTAGAAAAGCATGATGGATAGTTGGTGTTGGGTATTGTTTGTGAGTAGACCCAGGAGCATACAGACAGTGAGAGTGTAATTTGAGCAAAAGTGTTTGATGAACAAAACATGAATGGATAAAGGGCAGACTAAGGCGTAAAGTATGGCTGGGGTTGGTTGGTGCTATTTACTGACATTTTTTGGACCAAAAGATTACATGATTATTCTTAAAAATAGTCAGATTTATCAATAATTAAAATAAATATTTGTTACTGAACAAGACTCAATGATTATTAGACCCAATCCAAAATGTGGTTGAGCTGAACAGACACAAACAAACAGAAATAACAGAAATTAAATAACGAGCCGCCATGGTCGAAACCAGTAGTAAAATGTCTGAAAGGGTCAGTGTGCTCCAATTGAATCGCTTGTTGGATGGTCAAACAGCGTCTCTCCCTACCCCACCACCTTTCTGATGTCTGAATGGTGCGTGTTGTGTCCTACGTTTTCTGTAACTCTCTAAAACCGACAATTTGACATTCATGCCCACTTCACACAGCGTTTGTCCAGGAGAGAAAGTAAGCAGGGTGTAAACTTATCTCTCAAGCTCTCTTTATTAGTTCTTTACAGAACTACATTCAAGGAAAGATTGTCTGAACATGATTGTAGTGTACAAACAGTGTGGATTTGTGCATTTTATATCAAATAAATTTGGTTTAACTAACAATTGTTTTCCCTTTTATCAAATGCTTAAAACTAAGAACGGTATACCCATTTGACAATTAAGGTTTGATTGTGGGAAGATATTTGATTACAATACGCGCAAATAGATTTTAGATTAGACGTAACAGTAAAAAAAGTTAAAGTTAAAGAAAAGACTGCCCTCTGGGAACCACGACCCAACAGACAAAAGCAGCGAGACAGCGTGGGTTGCTGCTTTTGTCTGTTCTTTTTAAGCTTTATTCGTCGAGCTAACACTGATCCCAGACGCCCGGGCCAACAACGTGGTCCCGCCAGCAGTAACAAAGGACGACCAAACCTCTGACCCGAGCCAGGATTCAATAAGCCGACAAAAGACGGACCTCCGGAGCTATTCCCTTTCAGAGAAAGCGACGGCTTTAAGCTGTCCTAACTGAGAACGCACGGAACTCCGCCAGTGTGAGGCCATCTACCAACAACCCGGCTGGGAGAAACGACATGCAGTAAGACCAAAACCCTGCATTTTGTGGTCAGTGATATCCAATAGTCTGTTATCTTTAGTCCTTAAAACTCATAGCTTGTGTTCATTTGCTGCCCGTGTGAATCGAATGCTCCCCACAATAGAATCCCATATTCTTATTGTTTAGCCATTGTTTATTTCTTTGAGGTATATGTAACCGCATTTTTATAGTCACCTTAGTTAGTTAATAAATTTCAATGTAATCAAAGGAATTGTGTGTGTATTGCCTGTCTCCAAGTCCCTGCCACGAGAATTTACCCCTTCGATATGAGACTGACTGACTGATTTAAGATAATTGAGCGATTGTTAACTAACTGATCACTAGTAGCCATACCCAGGGAATCCCAAGACCCTGGGCGAACGGAATCTCGGGTGGTGCCCCGCGAAACGAGAAGCTTTGTGAATTAATATTTTCTGAATATTAAAATTAATAATTTGGTATTAATTCTCATAAATTTATTAGATCAAAAGTAGTCATGCTACATGATCGTGTCTCGCCCCCTCTCTACGACAGCCGGCTCTTTGGCCCACTTTCAAGTGTGCAGAACAGCTATAAACACAGCAACAAGATCAACTCAAATGTGTATCCATCCAATATATTTGCATTTTTGTGTTTACAACATCCTTTTAGTTAACAAATGTCAAACACGGAGCAGCAAGAGTCAGTTGACAGTAGGCCTAGACAGGAAAAAGTTGTTGATAATATTATTATTACATGATTTATTATTATCAACACATTACTTGACAACAACAAACAAAACAATGAATATACTCTACTAATTTAATGTATATGCCCCACAGACTGAGAGCTTATACCTCTTTGCTATAAAACTCCATTATCGTAGAAATACGATTAAAAAACACTAAAGAGCCACATGGTTGCACTGAGAGACAGACTGCTTTATCACAATGAACAGCTAATGTAGTTAGTTGCCTATATTTTCATGTTGGGCCGGTGTCAATGTGCAAGCTCAGGGACGCTGTTCTTTGTTTTTGTTCGCTGTAGTGAAGGAATGTGACAGCCAATGCAACAGTATGGCTCTTTTATGTGTTTTTGATCATTTTTGATCAACAGTTGCTAATTGTTTAAGGAATAGCTATGCTATGGCTCCTAAGGGGGGGGGGGGGCTTAGTCCAGCAACTATTATTGAGACATGTACAGTAGTTAAATACTATGTTTTTCTCTTTTTACATTCCACATTAACACCAGCAACTAAAATATATGACAAATTATGGTCAAATGGCAAATCCACATCCATAAACTTTTACGAACTTTTGGTCTAAGGCAGACTTTCATGGTTTGCTGAAATGACTAAACCCGGTTTTGTCTAGTTTTTAACTTTGTTAAGACTATGTAAGATCAAATTTGCAGGTTTATGCTGGTTTATGACCTGAATTGTGTCTGAAAACCTTCAGTCACATGTAATCTAACTTGGCCTCAGAGGACTAGATAAAACTATATATCCAAAAATATGTGAACACCTTTGAGATGAACTGAAACACCAACTGCAAGCCAGGCCTCATTGCCCAACATCACTGGCCTGCAAATTTCTGCAGACCGGGTCCATAGGTCTGGTTGAAAGCCTGAAACCAGAAGAGTGGAAGCTGAGCTGTTGCTGCCGTCATATTATAGTAAGAGTAAAATGTTAAGGGTTCCACATACTTTTGCTTATATAATATATAATATATAGTAAACTGCCTTGGAAAAATGGTGTGCTGCATTTGCTTTTCCCTGAATGTACTGTAAATGATGCCAATTCAATCAAGTTTTGTTTGTGCTAAATGCACTGAAAGTTAATAGCTTCTCAGTGGTACAGCGAACACATTTAAAAAGGACAGGTCACAGAGCTGGACAGTGTAGGACGAGACGTAAAGGACATAAAACCTGTCAGCCATACACAACTATAAGACCTTCATTACACAGGACATGATACTATATTTTACAGGACGGAAAGGACACTGCACAGTATAGGACACAAAAATGGTTTAACTCCCACCACACACATGAACACAGAGTCAGCTATCTGTCATCATGTTTTACACACACACACTTACACACGTTCAGATGTGCACATACTCAAAGGCAGCATCCACATTGCTGCACTCACTTCTCTATTTCTGATAGACACATAAAAATAGACTCTCATTATCTCTCTCAAACTGCCACAGTTTCTTTCATACTCTTTGACACACACAAATCTACACAAACACATAAACTTACTGTACTGTTTCAGAATTCTGGTCTCTGAAACCTGCAGCCAAAAAAAGTGTGAATGCATCCAAGCTGTCGCCATATCAGTCTCTGCAGATGTTTGATTGATGAGTGTATTCTTGTATGATACTGCTGTGTGTGTGTGTGTGTGTGTTGTCTGTCAATTTGTGAGGCTTGCTATGCTGGAAGGCTCCGATGACTTGGCTGCAGAGCACCTCGAGGTGTCCAGCTGATGGGCTGGCAGGTGTGAGCCTTGATTGAATGTCCAAGAGCGCAGCACTGATTGTGAGGACATGAAGAGAGAACTTTATCGATTTCTACAAAGACCGCTCTCTCTTTTCCTATAAATGTTATGGCTCTTTTCGTCCTTGTCCATTAGTGTGTGTGTGTGTGCACATATGAGTGCTCTGAATGGCAGGATAAAGGCCCTTTCATCTATGGAGTCAGCACCAAGCCTTCTTGACTACCTGTGTTTGATGTCAAGACAAATGGGACGGCACATCTCAGAGAGTGTGTTATAATAAAGACTATCTTAAAAGCCTGAGGCTTTGAGTCAAAAGCACCATATCCATTCACTGAAAGGCAGGGAAATTCAGTTTTTGTCTCTCTGCAGCAGCATCTGTTGAGCTTTATATTGCTCCTCTATTCCCTGAGCAGTTTAACTGAACCAGTCAAAAAGCCAAAGATATGTAATTTCTTTTCCTTTTTTGCACATTTCTGTTTGTTTATTGACTGAATTAATCAGCTAACTGGATCTTTCCATCTGTCTTCCTTTCCAGAGGATACAGCGTTTGAGGCAGGTGTGCGGGTGCAGATCCACAGCCAGGCGGAGCCCCCGTTCGTTCACGAGCTGGGCTTTGGTGTGGCCCCCGGCTTTCAGACTTTTGTAGCCACGCAGGAGCAGAGGGTATGTGTCCCTGACTTCCGCTGATACACACTTAATAGCTTTTTTTATCATTTGTCTTCCTTTTACTGTATTTCACTTCTAATCCACATGTTCAGCTTATCGTACAGCGATAAAAATAAAGAAAACCTCTATGGCATTATGGGTTTGTGTGCATGCATGTGTGTAAGTTGATGCGTTTGTCAAGGCATGTGTGTCTCAGTACTTTCTGGACACTTGACTGGCCTCTGTGGTCTCTTGGTGATTGTTGACTGACAAATGATAACTCCCCCCCCTGTCAGTGGCTTTGACCTTGCTGGTACAGAGGTGCTTCACTGGATCTGAGCCCCACTCAATCATAATAAAGCTTTGTCATACAAGATAGATCGATATTAAAGAGGTCATATTATGTTTTTTGGATTTTCCCTCTCCTTTATTGAGTTATATATCTTTTTTGTGCGTGTAATGGGTTTGCAAAGTGAAAAAGCTCAACTTCACCACCTCCATGTGCCACCTCTCCTCATTCGCTGGATCCATAATTTCTGGATTCATAATTTCACAGGCAGTGAGGATGGGAAGCACCACATCCACCACCATTACTGTCAACACCGAAGCCCCCCAAGGCTGTGTCCTACAACAATGACTGCCTTAGCCCCTCTCCCATTACAAAATACTTCCAATACTCTGATGACACAGCCATACTCGCCCACCTCTCTAACCCAGAATCAGTTACAGCATATCAACAATCCATTGCACCCAGTGGTGTAAAGACAGTCACCTCCTCCGTCACCAAGACAAAGGAACTCATCCTGGACACACGCCATAAACTTTCCACCCCTCACTGCCCCATCTCCATAAATAGCCAGCCAGTAGAAATTGTTGACAGCATCAGGTACCTTGGCATCACTATGGACAATAAACTGAGTTTTGATCACCACATCACAGACATCCACAGACGCTGTCAACAAAGACTTTTTGTCATACGAAAACTGAGGACTCTCTGTCAAACCACACCTACTGCTTCTCCTGTACCGTAGAATCATTGAACCCATCCTTTTGTACTGTGCTACTTCATCATGGTCTCTTCAACCAATAGGAATAAGTTTCTTAAAATCAGTAACACTTCCTCCAAAATAATAAGTCTTCCCACTCCCTACCTGCAGGCCCTCATTAATACTGCCACTGCTTGCAGAGCAACTACCATAGTTTGTGTGTAGAATTCATGTTGAAGATGCTCTTTGTACAGACTGTGAAAACAAATTTCCTCCACTGAGGACAATAAAGAATGAATCTGAATTTGAATCTAAATCCAGAACACATGTAAAAATGCTCGCCAAGCGGCTAGTCAGGTACGCCCTCAAAAGCACCAGTGGAAAAACACACTGAGCTGCAGCGCACACACAGTGACAAGATGTCCACCTGCTGCCTCCCCTCACCCCCACTCTCCCTTCCAAACGTTAGATACCCTCCAGCAAGCGTAGAGGAAGGAGGGTGCGGAGGGTGCTGCAGCACCCCCTCTTGACAGGGACGAACACAGCAAATTACTTTGCATTGTTGCTATATGACAACATAAAATAAAGCAGCTCAGTGCTGAATTCAGAGGATGCTCGTTGATTATAGCCTAAAGATTTGATGTCAGCAGCACTGTTTTGTCACGATTATAGGAGCTAGGTTGGTGTGATGCGTGGAGACAGGACAGACAGAGGAAACTCTGCAGAGGAAATAGAATTCAACTTTTAGCTTCTGAAAAAATTTAGATGCACCAATGGAGCTCAGTATTGATCAGGAGGAGGGCTGCTGAACTCCAAACAGTTTCACTGTATGAACCTGGACTGTGTGTGAGACCTTTTGGATGTGGAGAAGAACACAAAATATTAATTAACGTTAGATTCTGACTGATCCTGTCTGCGTGTCGGGAGATTTAAATGCTGCTGTGCCCTGTGTGTAAATGCGCACGTCTCTCACGACGATTCACCCTTTTTAAAAAACATATCGTCCGAAACTCTGCCCGCAAACAGTGGTGCCCTTAGTTATTGTAGGCACAAGGTTTTCATGTGTTTCCCCAAGCGTGGAAGTGTTTTTCAAGTTGAAATGAGGGTAGCGACCGTTAAATCAGCTGCGCCCACATGGCCTTCATTTAAGTTCATCGTGTTATCAATGGTTTTTATTTGAATTATTTAATTTATAATTACATAAATACATATAATAACGGAGGTCCGGATCTGGGGGACCTCATACAACCATGCTTGTAACCACTCTGTGTTGAAGGAAAGTCTGTAAGTGTGTGCCCACACACAGTTGTGTCATGCGTGCATTTCTGCTGTGCAGCACCCCTAAGCGAAAGTGTCTTGCCCTCCAGGCAGGCCGTGCGGGAACAAGTTGTTACTGTGATGTTCAGACAGTACAGTTACAAATTAATAACTTACCTCTCTGAAACTCTTGCTCCAGTCTGTTTCTAAGCTGGTTCAGGAACACGCAAAGCTGAACCGAAGCCTTGTTTACTGGCTTTTCAGGACCCGCCCTACTCTGCTTCTGGTCGGCTAGTAGTCCTTTACAAAGTACTGTGACAAAGTAGTGAGATGCATCACTCCATAGCTAAAACGGAGCGTTCAACACACGGGAAAGAAAAGGAGTGAAAAGAGGTTGTGCAGTACGACCATGAAACCATGTAAACCTATTCTTGTACAACCCGTAAATGAAATTATTAACCTGAAAATAAGCATAATATGATCATTAAAGACGGTAGGTCTCACATATACTGTATATATGTATATGTGTGTATATATATATATTTGAAGCTATTTGAGGTAAATAACCTCTTTGTCACCAGATGCTCCTACTTCACAACTCCCATCTTCTCTTTTCCATCCTGCTGGCTTCACAGCTTCAGTGAGTGTTTCTACACTGAATGTCTTTATATTGTGATTCCTCCTCTCAACCGTTTCAATCAGGAATACATTTTACCAAGGTTATGAGTTCTGCCTTTCATTGTCAATGTTTTTGCCTCCATTTAGGTTTCTTTTGTCGGTTTCTCTTTTTCTGCCTCCAAGTTCCTCTTTTGAAAATGTACTGTCTGGCTCATCAGTTGAGCATACACATTTCTGGCCAGATAAATTCATTGCACATTTAATTTTAAAATGGGTTCTGTCTCTGGCTTATGAATACATTTCCTTTGGCAACCGCTGTATGTCCATGAGTATTTACACGTATGTGAAACTGCGATTGTGGATTTTTTGACCACTTGAGAGCAGCAGAAACAAGCTATGAAAACAAAACGTATTAAAACCTTTTAAACTAATATGGGGAACACGTTAGCAAACAGTTCACTATTTACTCATCTAGCAGATATGGAGCGACATTTGAATTACTTTGGTGTTGCATGTCTGGCCACTTAGCAAGTGAGTCCAATATTCCACCAAATATCTGGGTCTTTAGCCATTAAATGCTCAGCTATGTTCACCAGCTAGTTGCTAACTTTGTGTATCTACTGAAAAGACAAAGCAATGAGCTGAAAGTCGCTATAAAATGTTTGCAAAGATGTGGGATAATAATAAGATAATAATAATAAAGCAATAGGTTACAGATTAGGGACTTTAGGGACAGTTTCCAGGTTAATAGCACATGTAAACACATTTTTTCTAATTAACCTGGTTTCTCAAGAGCCTGCTAATGTACTTAAGGAGAGTGAATGAAATAGCATAACAAAGTAGATAACAAAGTAGTTCATCTTGAATTTTAGAAACTTTTCTTCAGCAAATATCAGTTGAAGCCTCGCCTCACTACAGCACAGCTCAGCATGGTGCTGCAATACAGAGTCACCTCAGCGGTAGGCAGGAAGGGGAAGAGGAGATCTATCCAGAGATGGTTAGGCCTCCTGGGTAATGAGCCTCCAGGGTTTCTGTCTCTGCTCATCCATCAGCCCAGTTCTGACTAGCAGAATGAAGACAGGCCCTCCTCTGCCTACCTGCTGTGAAAACACTACCCTTCTCCACAAACGCGCACAGTGGGAAACACAAAAAAATTTAGCTCCAGCTAATTAATGCAGAACTGTGCTTTGTATCAGTCAATCAGAAAAACTCTCCCGCTGTGAGTAGTTCCCACCTGTCTCTTCAAGCTTTTTCTTCTGTGGAAACCCGGAGGGCACTTTCAAGTATGTCCAAAAACAATCCCGATAATGATGATTGGGTAGAGGATCTAGGGCGAAGATTTGGGATGGGGCCTTGTGGAGCATGTTAAAAAAAAAATGGTGATTAGTGGATCTTTATAATGGATACCAATCAGTCTGCCTGTGAAAATGACTTTGACAAAGGGTTTAAATGAACTCATTTTGGCTAATAATATTGGGTCTAGATCAAAGCTGCTCAATCAAGTGAGCTAAAGGCACAAAGTATACAGCCTATAATAAGAGCTGGATGAGTCCTCAGATGCAGACAGGCAATTTTAAATGTAAGCTCTTCAGACATAGAAATGGCTTTTGACTGGAGCTGAAAGGGCATGGTGACCCCTTGGTTGAGAAAGTCATTCTCTCTAAGGAAAAGAAAATCTCCATTATATCATTATTCCTTTGCTGCCTCTTGATTCATCCTCAGAGTCTTTGTATCTCAGTTTTGCTCTCTGCTGCCAAAAGAAAGAGAGAAAAACAGCAGAGGGCGCTTTTTGGAGAAATTTGACTTCCGTACTTCTGTACACCAATTTGATGTTCAGCTCAAACCAGCACTCTGCAGTTGCCTTTTCAGCTCTAAAACAGTGACCTCATTAAAACCCACCGTGTTCTCAAATCCAACTTTTTTAACAATGTCCCTTGCTGACCAAATTAATGTAAAGTAAAGTAAAGTAAGTAAAGCCTAATTAAAGCATTGCTCTGGTATAACAGGGGAATGGAACACTGATTGATAACACAGTGAGTGGGGCACAGGCCTCAGCTCTTATTAGATAGACCATAATCAGGTCAGCAGGTCTCAACACAATGAAAAGTGATATTGAGCACCTTGGATTATCTGATTACAGAGAAATAATCAGATCTCAAATTAACCTCAGCTGACTCTAATTAGGCCAGAAGTGAAGATTAGCTGAGGTGTGAAGGTGATTTTAAAGGTTAAGGATTGCAGAGAAGCACCTTTCATAAGCCCCTTAATAAAATTAATAGCGAGATGTCGGTATTCATTGCTTGCACTTGCTGCTGGCATCAAAGAGGACATGTTTAATTACCACAGGAGACATCATTGCCCTGCCCAGAAATGGCTAGAGGCTTTTGAACGTTGAAATATTCAGCATGCTAGATTGCTGTTTGGATTGCGTTTGAATTTATTGTCCTAAGTGTCGGTGGAGTGAATGTATCTGCAGACCTAAAGCATCAAACTCCCTAGAAGCAGTGACACAACATCGCCTGATAGGAGGGGCAGGGTTTCAAATTTTGTCAGTACTAACAATCAAACTGTGGCCAAATTTCACCTGGCAGGATGTTGTGTTTTGCCTCATCCAAAAAAAACTGCTCTTTTGGCAGAGAAAGCGGCCCCACTTGGGATGCATTGTGATGACATGGAAGGGAACTGGGGAACGGAGGGTGGTGGGTGATGGAAACCGAGTGCACAGCTAGAGCGCGCTGCCTGTGTTGTGGAGCAGATGGGTCTCCGCACTGCTCGGCCCGGTATCCCTCGTTCCTCATCTGCTATCCCAGTCTTCAGAGCCACAGGAACAGGAGGAGAACATTTGGAGTTTTTGTGCTCCCGTCACTGGGTGTTGTGGGATTTCTCCGACAGAGTCTGGCTATCTGTTGAATTGTTTTACTCACTGCTTGGTTTGTTGTGAGGCTCTTCTGCTTCTCTATACTGGCTGGGTTTCAAGGAATAAGAGACGGGTTTTGGAGAGCTGCTGTCAGGATCTGTCCACATTTTGGACTTAATACATGGATTTTCTCTGTACATTTGTGTGTGCATGATTGAAAAGTCTGAAAGTTTAAAAGTCCTTGTCTTGCTTGCTGTATGCAGTAACATTGGTTCTAACTTTTTCATGTGATGACAGGCTGGGAGATGTTATACATCTATAAAATAGGGCTACATAATGAATTGAAACATTATTGAAATTGCAATAAGGCCAAGTGCAATATGCAAATCACAGAAACTGTATTATAATGAAGCGCTGTAGTGCAATAGTTTTTTCTGTGAAAATGAAAATTGTGATATGAAAATGATCATTCCTATTGATCAAAAATAATTTAGCAGATCATAATGTTTGTCAAAACGATCACAATATGCGTTTTTTACCATATCATGCAGCCCTTCTATAAACTATAGGTGAGAATGGTGGGACAGGGGATTGTACATGCAGCCAGGGGCGTAGGACTTTGGGTGGAAAGGGGGACTGACTATACAGGCCCTCATGTGAGGAGGGCCCACAAAGATACTAGGGGTGGGGGAAAAAATCGATACAGCATAGTATCGCGATATTTTGCAAAGCAATATCGTATCGTAACACGAACGTCAAGTATCGATCTTTTATTATATAAATTGTACATGAGAAGTTTGTTTTTTGGCACTAATAAAATTGCTTTTTCAGTCCACTAGAAAAAGAATTTTCCTTTGGGGACACAATTTGAAGATGGGTAAAAAGATAAAATATTGCAATAAACTGCAATATGTTTAAAATCGCAATAATATCATATCGTGACATAAGTATCGTGATAATATCGTATCGTGGGGCCTCTGGTGATTCCCACCCTCTAAAAGATACTAGAATGAATAGCTCTGGATGCAAGGAGAGGCCATAGAGAATGCCTATGTACAGGGTCCATAATTTTGTGTTTCAGCAGGCTGTTTAATCCTATTTTGTAGAGTTTCAGTCAGCACCATCAGACCTATAGTAAGGACTGCTGCTAGCCACAGTAACTAGGAAAATCACTTATCCATAATGGGCATGTGTCAATTTTAGCAAAAACTTTAAAATTAATTATTGTTTCATTGCTTTATCCATCCATCAATTTTCTGCCGCTTACTTGGGTCCAGATCACGTTAATTAATGATTATATTAATAGGTATTATTGTTATACACTGTAAAGCTGGGAAGGACTGAAATCAAGGTGATATAAATGTCAATAAAGTCATGTACTTAATAGATAATTGTAAGCCCTATTGTTCTCTATTGGTTTTCTGTCATTCTTTGACAGGTATGATGATGAAAAAGGTGTTAAATTACATTCTATGTGGTATTACAAAGATCTTAAATTTCGTTCAGTGAACACTGCAGGAATCCTAGTGTGTGCGTTTGACAGAAACTATCTCCTGACTAATCCCACATCTCCTTTCTCACCTGTAGCTGACCTATCTGCCTCCCCCGTGGGGAGAGTGCGAGTCAAAGGCTCTGGAGTCGGGCTTTTTCCAGGTCTACAGTGTAACTGCCTGCAGGATTGACTGTGAAACTCGCTACATCGTCGAGAACTGCAACTGCAGGATGGTGCACATGCCTGGTAAGCACCACCACACCTTTGGTGGTGTATTGACCGTGTGTTTATCCAAAGTTTTTAGCAATGTTGCAGTATTTTAATGCGCGATTAAACTGCATTGAGAAGGCTCATATTGATATGACATGAAAATAATGGATTAGGGGTTGGCATTAAAAAAAGCCCTGGGATTATATATCTGGCACAAGAAAAGGCACTGCATCTTACATACTGTTTCTTGATTAACCTAATTGTGTTTGTACCTAAAGAGTTTTCCAAGAACTTAATGTATTAACACTGCCATTGACTGAATCCCTGTGTTTCATTCACTTTTCCTAGGTGATGCTTCTTACTGCACACCTGAGCAGTACAAAGACTGTGCTGAGCCTGCCCTTGGTAAGTCTGCATAAACACACAACTCTCATGAACATAAGTCACAATGACACACACATACTGTTTTTTATGGTTTACATATCGTTATTTGCCTCGGCAAGGATTAGGATTAATGTTTTTCCTGTTGATACAGAGCTTTAATGCTAAACATGCTTTAAAGATGAGCAACACCGGACAGATTTTTAAGCTTGAGACGACTCAACTGAAGAGCAGCTACAGTATATCATCTTGAATGCCAAACCACTGTAGTAGGAAAAGAAAATTCAAGATTTGATGATAGTCGATGTCATACTGTCCGTCTTAGTCCTCATTAAAAAAGGAAATTGCACAGTCAAGGAATAACTCACGTAGCTTCTGAAGGCCGATAACTGGTGTGCTAATTAGGCTACAGCACTCTGAGTATATTATATATGGTGGAAAGTGAATGTGTCACTACTTAACTTTTTGATTTATCAAGAGAATGAGATTCATCTCAATATTTCTCCTCGTGTATGAAGGGCTCATCAAGAGCAGACAGGGACTGCAGTATTAGAGTTCAATTTAATGGACGGATAGTCAGATAGATAATGGGTCATATTTCCTGCATTGAGTGAAATTATACAGCCAGGTAAGAGGTTTTTGGCAGCCTTCATCCATCCGTTCAAGTTCAAGATTTTATATTAACTTTGTCAGTTTTATTAAATGTCGGCAGGTCTCGTTGTTTTAAGATATTGATCGGTTTTACTTTGTTTTTACTTTTTATGAAACTGCCCTAATGTCTCAGTGTAATATTTTACTTTTTGCCATAGCCGCACACTCGAGAAAGACTCATGAAAGTCAGATTACGTTTTCTTTGTGATTTGATCTAAATAAAATTCCTTGGAAAGTGCTTCTAAAGCAGCAGGATTATAAAGAGATGTTTAAAGAGATGTTTTTTCAAACTATGTTAAGGAGCACAAGAAAGGCTGGAGCCTATATCACAGCAATGCATTTAAAAATTACATATTAACAAATTTACCAACAATGTGTTTTTCCACAAAGGCACCAAAGCTTTCACTGTAAGGGCTTTTCTTCCAGACAAAAAGTCTGTAGAGAAAAACTGTTGACGATGTGTTCTGTGGTATATCTAGAGTAACAAGGACTGTTTTACAGATCTAGGGTCTGTGTGTCAATGTGTCAAGCGGACCCTATCAGCTCTAACTGTCCACTGTTCCCCTTAGGGTTAGTTCTCTTTTTTTGAAAATGTGTTTTTGCACATTAGGTTTTTCACCGGTCCATTTCCAAACAAAAATGGTGGACTCGTGAAGATCGCTAATACAAAATAAATTCCATTAACCTCTGTTGTATTGGGCTGCAGGCAGAAACCTTATGAACTGTCTGTTTGGCTAGATTGTATGAGGTGCGATTTTTTTGTAATTTGGGCGTACCTATCATTTCGTAACTTCATTAAAAAATTAAAGCCTACTTGATATGATTAAGTTAAGCCACTGTTAGCCATATTAATTCTAATATAATCAGGTTTTTTTAATAAATAAAAGCCCATAGTCAGTAAAAACACAAATAATACATATTAATAAGCTCATTGAAAAGCAGACTAATGGTAATGCATCAACTGTTGGCCAGTCGGAGTTACAGCCACATTACAAGAGACTTTCTATCCTTCCACACGAGGACAATTATTTCTGGAAAGCCAGAAAGGTACCAAAAAACATAGCCATGGGCAACAAAACTTCCAGGCAATCAGCATCAAGAGTATTTACTGTAAATCACCAATGTGTCATTAGCATGCACTCAGAACCACACGTTGCACTGTGTGATTCAGCAGGAAGGCTTTGGTGCTTATTCCAGACAGCTCTTTTCCTCTCTCTTTCCTGTAATTGGCTTCATTTTGGAACAGTAAGGCTTTCACAATCCCAACACACACACACACACACACACACACACACTCAGCTTGGATCATTGAATGCAAATGAATTTTCATTTTAAACTCAGTGCCAGTTTGCTCTACCCACCAGAGAAGATTTCACACAGCAAAGTTTGATTGGGTTTTTCTCTCTCTATAACTGTGTCACTCAAGTTTTGGATACGGCCCTGAAAATATATTTTTTTGACAGGAGAAAGCTGCATCTGTTGTCTGTGAACAACTTGCTCATCAAGCCGTGTGCTTTTGAGGAAACGGAGACGGCTTGTAATTACACACCGAAGCAGAAAACACAATTATTTTGTTACAGCTGCCAAACTGAACATTCAACCTGCCAAAACTGTCCTCAATAAGTGGTTACCAGTATATCAGATGTCAGAAAGATATTATATCAGTTGTTATTAACAGCTAGTTATGCATTATAATTTAGAAAGAAGTTATCAAAAAGATTTAGTCTTTTAGATTTAAATGTGTGTGAGAGGGTTGTGGACAAAGGTGAGAGGCATAGAGAAAGAAATCAATCATTTGAAAGCACGAGGCCTTGCTCCCTTGTATCCAATAACGTCTCATTTGAATAAAAATAAGAGACCACTGAGAAGCCATATTGAATTTCCTCTTGCAATTACGTGACTGTGTGGCCTTGCTGGCTATTAGTGCACCATGGGGGATAGCTGCCTCGTGCTCTGTGATCTGCGGGTCTGCCACAGGCTGCCACTGTGAGAAGTAAGCCTGATAATATTAACTTCTCCTTCCCATTCCATTCAGAGGTTTAAAATCCGAAGAAGAGTTTTAAGTTCAAAGAAAGAAGTTTTAGGTAGATAGAGAGGACTCTGTAATCTCTGATGAAATTAAATGAGATCTATTCAAACTTTGCAATTTTAGAAATTCAGACTTCAGCTTAAGAAAGTGATTTGTGAGGAGTGTGAGCAGCCTTGGTGTCGGAGAAGCTTTTGATGGAGCTATATTTGAAAAGCTTGTGTCACTTAACATTACCATCACCGCGAGAGAGTTGGTGTTATGTAGGAGGCTGTGGGCTTAACATGAAATCATCCAGTGCATTTTAGTTTTTTTCTTTAAGTCAAACTACCAAAGCAGAGTCGTGAATAGCGTGGCATTTCTGCATCAGACTTTGTCTCTGCCAGGGTAAAGGCTGTTTCACAGTTGCTGCTCGAGGGTGTGTTTGTGTTTGGTGCTTTACATTCTCTCCTCTGTGACTTTGACAATGACATTGACTTATACTGTCGTTAGGGCTTTAACAGAGTAAACAGCCCCACGACTCAAGACGCTGTATAAATGGGGACGTGTGTGCAATTGTGTGTGTTATTCGTATGCCTGTGTTTGTAGGTATTATAGGTGTATGCGACCTCTGTTTTCAGTCAGTATAAGAAAAGAGTTGCTAGATGCATTTTAGATGCACAAAGTTGCAGAAGCTTCTGACTTCTACTTTAGTTTGAGCACAAGCTTTAAGGTTTATCAACAGTGAAAGAGCATCAACATATAGCTGACACTACAAAGATGTGGCTTATTAAAAGTAATTAGCTGTGCAGGTTATCGCAACTATTGCAACAACTTAACATAATGCTATTTTAGATTTGTAACAGGGGCGATTTTAGACCATTTTTATGGGTGCTTCAGCAAATTTTGGAGGTCTTTAAATTACTTAACGTTAAAAATACTACAAGGTTTGATTGTTTTTCTAATAAATTGAATGGTTATTTAGTCTACAAAATGTCAGAAAATTGTATAAAATGCTTGGTGCACTTTCCCAGATTCTAAGGTGATGTCTTCAAATATCTTGTTTTGTCCCATTAACAGTACAGACCCATGATATATTAAAATCAAATCTTCATCTTTGAGAAGCTGGAATCAGTGAACACTCTGCATTTTGCTTGAAAAACTTGAAACTTAAAAAATTAATAAGATATTGAAATTCAATTTTTCATAATTTCCTATTAATGGACAAAAATGACTATTTTATAATTTTTATAGAAATTAAAATGTGTTAAAAGCCTTATAGTGACCTTAACATATTGTAAATCATTTTCTCTAATTCCACTGTTTTAAAATATAGTCTCAGGATGTTTTTACTTTATACCTGCTGATCAAATTTGATCTTTTTTCATATTTTATACTTTTAATAACATTAACATGTTTTTTTTATCAACAGTTTTCTCATAAGGTATTAGAATAATACCTTATTTGATTTGTGCAGGTGACTCTCCTCCTGCCATTTTTATTGCATTTTATTTAGGGCTGGGCACGTTAACGTGTTATTATCGAGTTAACACATTAATTAACGCCTTAATAGCTACACACTGCTGGTCTTAGGAACGTCCTTAAAATCGCAACATAGGCTCTTGGCCCCGTGGGGTTGCTCTTTGCTCAGGTGAACAACACCAGACAAACGCTCCGCAAGTAAACGGCAGGCGCTCTATGGATAGTAACCATGGCAACGGCTTCTCTGCACTACACAGCTGTGGCCTATTTAACTTAAGTTAAAATTATAGGCTAACGTTACACAACTTTACCCGATAGACCTTCATCTGGTTTTGCGGGAATGATCTGCCATGTGAATTCCCTCCTGTTGATGTCCTATTTAGTAAACAGTAATGATGTTATGTTCGTGGCTCTGGACTCTAACTTGTTCCAACAAGCTATAAAAGGTGATGCCCTGGCAGTGTTAAATAGCTTTGGTTTTATATGTGATTTGATTACATTAATGTTTAAGTTGAGATTTACAAGAAATATTTTATTGCTACTGTGTAAAGGGAATACTGCTGGTAAAAAGCACCTTATTTGTTGAAGTGTTTGCAAACCACATGTTATTGCACTTTTGTGTATATACAGTAGGAGTACATTTAAATTAAAACTGTGCAATACACTACTTTAGAATTCAATATTCAGTTTTGCGCATAACAATGTGATTAATCGCGATTAAAATTTTAATCATTGCCCAGCACTAATTTTATTATTAATCCAGGCTGAATGCCTTAGTCAGACTTTAACATTGTCAGCAGAGTATTCATAACCACAACAGGAACTTCATGCCCAAAATTTGGTAAAAACTCTGAGTATTTTCTGCATTTAAACTGGATGTCTCACTATGTCTGGTAGTATGTCAGGAAAGTTTCACTTTGTATCTAAAAGACCATTTTCCCCTTGTGTTCATCATCCTCAACCCATCCTCCCACATTGCGTTCCATGAAGCTAAACTGTCTGCCGTGGAGAGCAGTAACTGCATGTGCAGGACACCGTGTAACATGACCCGCTACAACAAAGAGCTGTCCATGGTAAAAATCCCCA
Organism: Micropterus salmoides; assembly: GCF_014851395.1. Taxonomy (NCBI): domain Eukaryota; kingdom Metazoa; phylum Chordata; class Actinopteri; order Centrarchiformes; family Centrarchidae; genus Micropterus; species Micropterus salmoides. The sequence continues at coordinate 26,449,658 of NW_024040041.1, read as the reverse complement.
GCAAGACCTCGGCCCGCTACCTGCAGAAGAAGTTCAACAAGTCAGAGAAGTACATCACGTAAGTAGCCAGAGCTTCTTCTCATGTTGTTTGCTCTGTTCTGACCACCAGCAGGCAATGCAAGTGAAGCATACTGTATATATTTACTGGTCACAGAACTTTGCAACTGTGACCTGTAGATATATTAGCTCTTATTAACATTGTTATTCGGCTAAAGATACTGTGGGACTGCTTGTACTGTTAGGAAATAAAATTCCAATAGCATAGAATTAACATAAAAATAACTTTGAATGAATGTATTATAAATTGAAACATTACAGCATTTCTGAACTATGCCTATGAATTTAATTAATATGTTTTTGAGATTAGTCAATGTTTTCATTTTTCCTAAATGATAGTAGGTAGAAATGACCACAAAGTGATAACACAACAATTCTTAATATGTTTTGTCATGTGTTGTAAGCCATGAAATACCACCAAAAAAAACTAACTGATGGAGGGAAACTACCAGAAAATATTCACTTCCTGCAATCCCTCATGCTAATGATTACTTAGGCTTAAGAACATTGCATGTGGATTAAAAACAAATCATTGGCGAGCACATTTCATGAATCAGATGTAGTTTGCTTATTTTTTCCGATTTTGTTTTGGCAAAGACAAAAAAGAAAAAGGAAAAGGTCATTTGTGAATGAGGCACAATGAGTGTAGCTGATTATTTTTGAGGGATTTTTACCAAATGCATTCATTGTTAACACACTACGGCAGACATTTATACAGACACATTTATACCAACGCACATTTTAGTCTCCAATTTACCTGATGCAGAGGAAAGCATCCAGCATCCAGTGGAAACACATAAAGGGGAAAACTCACTACAGAGACACTCAATCATTAATTTAAAGGACTATAGGAAACAATCTAGGCAGCAAAAAGGCTCAGTGGTTATTGTTTCCTATAGTCCTTTAAATTAATGATTTAAAAAGCTGGAATCTCTGTCTAGTTATGCAGCCAGCGTGTTCTCCTCCCACACAGTGATTGTGTTTCCCTGTTTGCTCAGCTCTGCAAGAAATGGATGGACTGTTGCTGATTGTGCTGCATGCCAAGTTATCACCTGATGTGGGATTCATTAAGACAAGTACCCTGTTTTGCTTTTTGCAGAGACAACATCTTGGTGTTGGACGTGTTCTTTGAGGCTTTGAACTACGAGACCATCGAGCAAAAGAAAGCTTACGAGGTGGCAGGCTTGCTGGGTAGGTTTTAATCAATGTTAATCTCATTTTCCAAACCTGGATCCAGTCTGCGTTAGCCACAACCAAATGCTACTTTTGAAATTATGACATGATTTATGGGAAACCCTGACTCATGGCAGCAGATTTAAATAAGATAATTAAAAGATGCCTGATTGGATGATCAACAACTTTACTGATAATGCTATTATAGGGAATGTGACAAGTCATCAGCAAAATGACTTGTCACTGAAATGTTGTGATTTAAAGTGGCAGTAAGCACATTTTTACAACTTTGGAGTTGTTGGGGTTCAGTAAATGAACAGAGCAGCAATTACCCTCTCCACAATCTTTAACTGATTATAAAGAGGTCATTGAAGTTACTAATTTTTGTGTGTTGCTGTCACTTGTTTTAACATTGACCAGTTATCTGAGACAAGCTGAATAAAAATAGCCTAATGCGACTCTGGGAATGGGAATCTGGAATCCAGGTCAACTGAGATATTGTATGTGATTAAGTAAGACATGATACTCAATCGAGTTGTACTGACTCAAACTTGACAGGTGCAAACAAAGTGTTAGGTTTAACGTTGGTTTTGTTGCTGAAAGCTTAGGGCTTGGGACGGATTTTGTTTTATTTATTTTCAAATGTATTCAATTAAGAAATCTCCCTCTTTCTACAAAATGCCCACAGAAGAGGGAAAAAGCAAAAGTATAGCCAAGGCATTGCATTGGTCAAATAAAGCAGAAATATTGACTTGATTCTTGTTTGGGCATTACCAGTAGGGTTCAAATGAGTCAGGTTTTGAGGTCAGGACATTGGTAGGGGCTGGGTTTGGGCCTTTGCAGAACTCTAACGAGCTGTTGTGATATCTGAAAGTAAAGGATGAAGTGGAGGCACTGTGACATTTCAAGAGTTTGTTGTTTTCATATATCAGGACACCATGGAGAGTTTCACTGTGCCTGTGCTAACCACAGGCCAACGAGGAAGCAATGTTCAAAATCCCATTAATTATCAGTTTAACCAATTTATCTGCAGTTTACTATATCTTGCACACTGATTCAGAACACTGGTTAGACAACTGACCACAATTATTTGAGATGTCATGTCATACAACTTTAACAGACTGACTTGTTGTTTCTGTCTTTTTGTGTAACTTCTGCAGGTGATATTGGTGGTCAGATGGGTCTGTTCATTGGAGCCAGCATCCTCACCATCCTAGAGCTGTTTGACTATGCTTATGAGGTCAGTCCAAAGTTGCCTTTGAAAGGTTTTCACACTTTTATTCTCACATACAAGGTTGTAGGTTTGGTCTGAACATTGGTAGGGACCAACGGTGGATTTTTCATGTCATTACTACAAAGTCTGCTGCTCATCTACCACCCAACCTTGTTCCCCTCTTGTGTTGCTGTGAAGTTTAAAAGCGACAGAGACCCAGATTGTCACTTAACCATAGTAACTCACTCTCACTCCTGCCTGCATGGTGCAGGAAGAGAGGGAGAGCCACTGACTGAGATTACTCTGAGCACTTTCCCCCTGATGTTCTGAATAACTCCCTAGATCTGTCGCTAATCACTTTTTTGGAAATAAAGTCGCTGAAAGGGACAATTCAGTAGTTGCTGGATATTGGTTGGGACGTGTCCCTATTGTACCTACTTAATTCTTCGCCTTTGCTACATACTATACAACTAATTACAGTTTCACAATTTTTGTTGGTGCAATTAACTTTGATAGCTTTTGGTTTTTTCAGTAAACAGCGAGAACACTGACCATGAAAGCTGACAACAGAAACAATGTCACTTGTACAAAAAGCAGATAGGAACTAGACTTACTTAGCTGGCGGAGATAAAGGATTGTGTGATGGTACGTTTCCATTAACTTTGCGCTATTGTGCGCAACCCTCTTTAGAGCTTCTCATGCTGCTTTCAGCTGCACAAGGTTTGGATCTGGAAACACATTTTAATGGCCATGATGGAGTAATGAGGATAAGAAAGCAGTTCATGCAGAAATGATTGTGATGGTGTAGCGTGTTGCCACATTTTCCACCAGATTACTTTTTTTACTTTGACGCCAAATGTTCCTGTACAGTCTGTAATTACCGGAGAGCTAATGGAGGTCTTCTATAACAGACTGAATTTGAAGTCTCTTTGACTTATTTCCCAATCTGCAGGTGGTTAAAGACAGACTACTGGATTTACTGAGCAGAGAGGATGAGGAAGAGAGTCATGGAGAGGATGTGGTAAGTGCAGTCTTCAACCTTTCATTTGTCAATCTTCTTTACAGATTGCTCTGTGTATATGGAGTATATAGATTCAGTGTAATTTTACTCACTCTGATCATGCATATCCAACCTTGCCCTTTCTCTACTCCTCTGCGCAAGCATGTAGAAAGAGCACCCTTGCAAATCTAAGCCTGTGTTCAGACCGATAGTCGCATGCCAATTTGGCAGAAAAAACTCTTTGAAGGAGCACTCAAAGAATCCGACCAGCAACAAGGACTCTGCTGGGAGCAACTAATCCCCCCTTAACAAAAACGTGCATGAACATCAAATCTTAGTTGAATCAACAATGCCAAAATCTGCAGTATAGGGAGAAAGGATAGAGTGGTGGAGGGAGCTGCAGCAGCTAACAGCATTTGCATGACAGTGCCTATAGAGTAATCAGTGAGAAGTGTCAGGTTGTGATGGTCACTATTGACACTTGAAAGAATATTACTGCACATTATTAGTCATCTGTTAGCCAAGCAGCAGTGAATAAACCACTGATGACGAAGCATGAATGAAGCTGCTGCCAATTCAGTGGCAGTACCCCGCTGATAACGATCCTGTATTTTTGAATCATTTCACATTGAGCTCAACTTTAGTGAATTTTGACACACACATTTAATTTATTGACCAATTTTATACAACATGCTGTGTCTGAGAATTAACTGCTTTATTAGAGTCATGAGGGTCAAATTCAAAGGATTGCACGGTTTTTGCAGCCGCTAAACCAGCTCACATAAAACAAAAAGAAACCGTGTAATTGTCAAAGCACCAACAAAGGGTGAAATGTACCCCTAACTGCACTTCCAAGCAAATAGTGTCTCTGTGCTCCGATGTTATTTGCACATATTTAAATTAGATAATATGCATACAATTGACACGAAATTGGCCCCTTTCTATGCAAACAAGCCTCACTGCAAAAAAAGCCCAATTCATAAACACCAGTGCTAATAGCCACATGCAGTTAACGTGAATTAGAATTATTAGCGTCTTCAGAGAGTTGGTGGTAGCTGAAGCATATTTATAAGGAGTGTCACACCTAGACTTTCGAGTGATAATGGCAGTGGTGATTGTAGCCAGGCGAAGCAATAGCCCAACACAGTACACCATATGAGCACACACAGTACAATACCTGATATAGACCACAAGGTAATGAAACTGGAAAACAACATAAAAACTACTGCTGAGAGAAGCGAATGGTTACGCAGAGTAATAGTCTAGCCCAGAGCAGAGTAGGAGAGAAAACGGCTCTCTATGAGCAGGAGTGCACATGTAAAGAATCCCAAACAACAGTCACTCTGACAAAACACTGAGTGAGGCATAGAAAAACGAAAAACATCCCATAATTATGGGTGTTAATATATAATTAGAATACTTATAATTAGAATGTCTTCTCTTTCAAATCAAAAATTTTAAGGTACGACCGGAAAGGTTTGTTCTTGCAGCCACATATATTAGGTTTTTTGACTCAAATGTTGTTTAACCATGTCATGTGATATATAATTTAAGTATACTTTAAGAACAAATGCTACTGGGACCACTACAGAAAATTGCAGATGAACATTTTACCGTTGCAAAAAAGGGCAAATTGCACTCAGCTGAAAATCTTTATGGCTGTGTTTGCGCTTAGTGCAATATCTTTTGTGATTTGGACCTTGAGACAGGGCAGATAGCGGTTGAAAGTGATGAGCAACTGATGGTGCTATAAGTGGCCTCATTCCTTGAGTAAAATGCGTTAACTTACTGTCCTGTTACCGCCCAAGCTACCATGGCTGAGTAGTTCTAGCATGTTACGGCCAAACTAGCAATCGGCTCCATAAGTAGTCACCACGTCATCAGAAACACAGATTTCAAAAGAATGCCGAAAATGTGCTTTTCCTCTCTGACCTAGCACTAAGACTCTTTTGATCTTTTTTTCCCAGAGTTCCTGTGACCCCGTGGCAAACCACTCGGAGTCCATCAGCCACACTGTGACAGTCCCCCTGCAGACAACACTGGGCACCCTGGAGGAGATTGCCTGCTGAGGCCCTCCCCTGTTCCCCTCAGAGCCACACACATCCAGAGGCTGCCTCCACTGGGTGGCACTACATCCTCTGTTAGGGCATCCTGTAGGACCGTAACAGTGGAGGGGAGGAGACAAAGACAAGTTGGTCTAAAAACAGCACTGCGCACTGTCACACCGCCCTATCTGAGGCACTAATGGGGATTAAAGCGCTGTCGGCTGGACTTATCGGCCCTCTCTGTCACCCTCTACGTAGTGGGAGGGCGGGCTCCACTTTGCCAGACCTGCAGGGGGGTCTGAATCTCCACATACATGCACACAGAAAATCAGAGACTAGGTGTGGCAACTACCCATAAAGGGGGCCTGTCCCTGTGCAACATATCTATGTAACAAACACATTCATATGTCGGTCACTGCCAAATGAACTGTACAAAATTGGTTTTGAACTGTCCAAACTGCATGTGTCAATCTATTTTGCTCTTTTTGCTGATGCATACGCTGGGCTACAGTGTTGCTTTACTGTACATGTGTGCCATTTGTCTCTCTATCTGCAGGACACGCCTGTGGCAAGGGCACAGTGAGATATTGAACTTCGAATGTACAGATTGAACATATGGTTGTTCATGAATCATTGTTCAGATATGACCAATCCTTTCAAAATCTATTCTAATGAGCGATATATCATTTCTTAGATAAATATCCTGAAAGGAGTTGGTGATCTATGAGCGTTACTGAGAGGAAAAAAACACCTGAACATTTGCTTTGTTTACTGAAAACGGAGTGTAATCCGAACATTTTACATATTTTTTTTTTTCAGTTTCAGTTAAATCAGTTTACTAGAAGGCATGTTTGCTATGTGACTCCTGGGGTGCTAAGCTGTTCTCTACAGACATCTTTAAAGGGATGTCATACTCGTACTGTTAATTTATGTGAATAAATGACTGGCTTCTGGCTGCTGCACCTCACCACAACACCCAGCTAAGTGAGGTAGAATTTGAATTTATTTGCCTGCCAGACAGCAAGCCATTTACAAAACGCTGCAGAAAATGAATATGCCCTCGGTGTTGTTAAACTATTGTTTCACTAAGAGAATGTCAGGTTGATATTTTGGACAGCTATTACCACTTTATCAATGATGGCATCATTTTGTCCTTTACCAAGAAAATCCCCGTTCTTGATTATTAAAATAACTACAAAAGCACCTTGAAGAGGGTTCAGCCAAGATGGGGTTATTTGTTGTTTTTTCAGGATACAGGGTCTGCTGTGTTATGGTGTAAATATCTGTGTTTTTTTTCCTTATAGAAACGGGTACCACGCAGACCTGCCTGAAGCAGATCTAATTTAAAAGATCTTTGGTAAAACATCAACTCCAGTTCCAGACGTGACTACTTATTTTTTTGTCAAAATGTTACTCTGCAGCTCTCAGTAGGTAAGAATGTTATATAACAGGGAGTAGCATTTTGGGGTAGTTGAATGTCATGCTAAAAATGAAGGGCACACTTTGCTATGAGCACCAGGCATCCGTTCCAATGCAGGTTCAGCTGAACCTTCAGTGTCCTCAGTTAACATATAAATGGCTTTACACCAAAAGCTTGTGTGAGACCATGTGGAAGATTTAGTGTATCTAAGTTTTCTATAGTTCATGATCATCCTAGCATGATCTCTGTCATGATGGTAATGTATATTACAGGTAGGAATGAATTCAAGTGCTTTGTGAGACTGTTTGAATTATGATTTCCCATCTGTGGCTCAACCTGCTGTCTCTGTGTACTATCTCATGTTGTGGCTTCAGACGAACACAATCCTCAGCCGACCTGAAGGAGTGTGAGACAAACGTGTTTCGCTTCTCTTGGTGGCAATGACACTGGCTGTTTCTTCTCTCTACTTTGGCTTCAATTGTTAACGCAGGACAGCGTTTTCTCATTTTGTGATGCAGCATACAGTGTGTGTTTTTAATGTGAAACAATTAAATTAAACAGTTGTTTTGCAGTGGTGGCGTCCTGTTGTAACAAGGCTAAGCAAGACAAGTTATTTGTATTGCACCTTTCAACAACAATGCAATTTAAACTGCTTTAAATAACACATGATATAAAAGAAACACAAGACAATATAACTAGACTAAGAGTCTACAGCCATACTAGCAGCAACAGCAATCCACCCTGTAGTAGTTGAAATATATCAGTTTGGACTGACAGACATAAGCTAAAACTGAACAAAACAGAATACACAGAAAAGTAAAAAGTTACAGTGCAGAGGTTTAAGCCTGTTAACAAGAACCAAGAGTTGGAGCAGTTTTTCTGTGAGCTTGCCTTGCAGTCGTCCTCAGTCGATGTGCCATTTCTTGGGCGGTTTAGACAGTGAACTATGAACTGACTCTGGGACATTCTTAACTTTTAAATGTGGGAGTTTGAAAGACTGCAGGGAATGAGTTGGCACAAAGCTCCTGACAACTCCTGCAGATAGAACTGGAGAATGAACAGCAAGCTACGCTAGATCAAATGTACAGTAGCTTGGCAAGGTGCAATTCCCCTCTGACGTCCATACTACATGCTCTTAATATTGACAGAGGTGTTCCCCTAATCAGCCGTGAATGATTAAAGCAGCTTGGACATTGGGGGAGTCATGCCACAGCAGTGGAAAAATCCCCTTGAAAACTGATTTAGCTGGCTAGTCAGGTTTTATTAAGCATCGCTACTTTTAAGAAAATCGAACAGTAGTAGCAGTGAGCGCTGGAACTTAGAGAGTGCTATATCTGTCCTTACTCCGTGGCTACAGATTTGTTTCATAAATCCACTCTAATAATGCTTCAGCTACAGCTCAGACATGCACAAACCATAGTACTTGTGAATGAAATAATGCTGTCATAAGTAGAAGCATTAATGATTGTAATAGTTAATGGACTGTGGGCTGAGGAACTGTCCTCAAAGGGACTTTCAGTTGAGCTTATCTTCAGAGCATGAGGGCAGTTACATTTTTGAGTTAACTATTGTAGAAAATAATCCCTGTATTTGGTTTACTTATATTAATATTCTTCGCATTGCCAGAGACTCTTATCTGGGAGCTGCTGCAGGCTGGGGTTCAGTCTCAGTTCAGTCTCACTTCATTTAGCAGATATTTAGGCAGTAGAAATTGCCTGCAGGTCAGCCATAGTGCATCAGCAGCTCATTGTAAACATACAAGTTGCTTTGGTAGACTAGGTACCCACATACAGCAGAGGTTGCACAAGTACTTAAAAAAGCATTCTAGAAACAATAAGATCAAATACTTTAGTGCAGTTAAGTGTTTCATGAATCAATTTCATGTGCTAAAGTAAGAAGAGAGAAATATTGTGCTCAGTCAAAGACAAAAAGGGAGCTCATTTGTCACTAATGTCAAAGTACCAAAATAGTTTTTGCACCAACATCCATCTGGATGTTCTTTTAATTCAATTTTTTTCATTTTTGTATCAAACACGGGAGTATTTAGGCTCTGCTTTCTTCAGTTTGCAGTTAGCATTAGTGTTTATAACCTCTGATTTTATTAACAGACGTATTGTTAATAGTTTTTATTGGGTGTAACTTTTGCTAATCCAGAGGCTGGCTTTATGGATATATCAGTATAAAAGGAGCTTTTCATTTTCACATCTCACTCATTAGAAATTGTAGTTTTCCACAGGGGTCTGAAAAGGCTCAATTCTGTTTGTACAAGGTAGATTTATTTATCATTTAACAACACAGGGTTATATAACAGCATGAAGTTGTAGTTCCCTTTATGCTAACAGTAGATGGGTGGATAAATAACAAGTCATAGAAATAAAATTATATTACATGGTGGAGTACTGCGGTTGAATGTTGGAGCCTGGAGAAAGAAGCTGCTCTTAAATCTGGTGGTACCGCAGTGGATCCTTCTGCATCGATTGCCAGACAGCAACTGGTGAACATCCTAGTATCCTGTGGGCTCTGCACAGGCACCTCACCTCACCGATATCTCTGACGCTTCGTAGATTGGCACAAATAATGCTCTGGGTGGTTGTGATCACCCACTTCACCCGCCTGTGATGTTTCCAGTCAGGATGCTTTCTATTGCTCCTCTGTAAAAGTTAACAAGAACTTGGAACGGGAATTTATCCTTCTTAAGTTTCCTTAAGAAACAGCCGTTTCTGAGCTTTCTTCACCAGCATAAAGATGTGATATCATCATGTCAGGTTCTCTGTGATGCTGATTCCCAGGAACCTGAAATTATTTGCCTGCTCCACCTCAGCTCCACTGATGTAGACAGTAATGAGCGTCTTTATTATAAAATCAGCTATCAGCTCCTTGGTTTTGCTGATGTTGAGCCGTAAGCTGTTCTCTGTGTTCCGTTCTGCAAGAGTGTTGATTTCCTCCTGATATAAAGTCTCATCATTGCTTGAAATCCTGCCGATAACAGTGGTGTCATCCACAAACCTCACAACAGAGTTCTCACCATGTCAGGGGATGCAGTCATGGGTGTACAGCGTGAACAGGAGGGGGCTGAGCACACAGCCCTGGGGGGCTCCGGTGTTAAGCACTAGAGTGGAGGAGGTGTGACCGCCAATCCAGAGTATCTGTGGTCTGTTTGCGAGGAAGTAGCAATATCCAGTTGGAGAGTGTTGTACTTAAGCCTAGAGTGCTGAGTTTGCTAATCAGTTTCATGGGGGAGATTGTGTGGAATGCTGAGCTAAAATCCACAAACACTGTAGGGCAGTGGAGATCCTCTGTTAATCTGTTGGTCCTACTAGCAAACTGGTGAGGGCCCATGCTGACTGGGATGTTGTACTTTATGTGCTGGAGAACCCAAGGCGTCACTTTGTGCTGAAAAGTAGTAGGGACATTTAAGGGATCAGATTAGGAGTGCAGTGATACATTTTGGGGGATGTGGGGGTCCTCCCCAGAAAATTTTGAGCATTAAACACTTAATTTCCTGCATTCTGGAGACATTTTCCAGACCAATTTATGGTTGAAATGTCTTTTATAAATAAAGGGAAACACAAAATTCAGGTGTTAGGTGACAATACAAAATATAAAAATATAATGTAATATAATGTACAACTTGTTTTTTTTAGCTTAAGTTACTTTCTTGGACAATGCACATTTGTTTCTTAGATATTTACATTGCATTGCATGTTTCTTATTGTCCTTCTTTTTGCTGTTTTCACAAGTCGTGTGTCAACGTGTGATGAAGATGAAGAGGTTGTGGTAGCTCATGTGGTAGAGCACAGACAACATATCAAGACTGAGTCCACACCGCAGCGACCCAGATTCAAATCCAGCTTGAGTTCTTTGCTGCACGTCATCCCCTCTCTCTTCTGCCTTTCCTGTCTCTCTCTGCTGTCCTATCAAATAAAATGGAAAAATGCCACAAATAAAAAAGACTCAGCCCTGCAGCTAAATGCTGAAGAAGGCATAGCCAAAACCCTAGAAAATATAATCAGTGCTTTATTTTTCTATATGCAAAAGCAAGAACACCCAAACACAAACAAACAATTTGTACACCTAAAGTCATGTTGGAGAAGTGTCCAGTGCATCCAGCTTGGCCAGTCTGTGTCAATAAACACAAACTGTCAATGTTCACTGGTAGGAAGCCAGCCAGGGACCATGTCCAGGTTGCTGCACTGGAACTTCTTTGAAAGAGGCTGTGAGTGAGACAGTGCATGCACTAAGACCAAATGATGTTTCTGATGCAGAGAAAGGGTTCATGGGAAGCTTTTAGCTGCTAGATTGGAGATAGGCCAATCACTGACTGATTGGCTGGGCAAGGATATCTGGCAGCACTGGCACTACTGTAGGCCAACCTAGATGTTTGTTGTTGTTTTTTTTATTATTTGCTTCCTAACTTCGTCGTCCTTGACATCGCATTCCCTGTTTCTCTCAGTGCCTTTCAGCCTGGGAAGGATGTAGACTACCATTTACCTCCACTGTCTGATACACATGGAGTCACTAGCCTTACAACAGAGGAGTTATACCAGGAGACCATAACTGAAATTGAAACTGTGACCTTAGTTTATTACAACATGTTTCGATATGTATATGTAACATTTTTGATAAAAACTGCTCAAATGTTACATTATCATGTAAATACTGGTGAAAACTATGGCTGCAAATAACAATTATTTTCATTATCAGTTAGTCTGTTGTTTATTTCTAAAGTAATGTATTAATTGAGTGGTCCATAAAATGTCAGAAAGAAAGTAAAAGGCCCATCACAATTTCTCAAAGCCCAAGTTGTCATTTTCAAAAGTCTTTGTTAGCAGGTTAACTCAAAAACTACAATATGATTTAACTTGTAAAGTTTGGTTCGGGGCCCAGGACGTGCTAGTTCACTGCAGTTAAGCAAAGATGCAAATTTTTCCCTTGTGTTCTTGGTTCAAGGTACAGGACAATATACTTATGTTCCTTTAATTCAGTGTTTCAGTTGTCACATTTTCAATCAATCTTCAACAAAATCGTTACTTAAATACTTGGATCACCCCCCAAAATGTATTTATCTGTTGATGTTCCACACTATTTATATATAATTGTTTGTAAAATTCTTGCATGCATACAAACTGCCTTATCTAACTCTGGGATGGATTGTGCAGCTGCAATCAAAGTTAGATGACAGCTGCACATTATCTGCTCCAAGCTATCCTGAGAAATGTTAGTGGTGGTAGTGGTGTAGAGCAACATAATGAAACAGGATTTAGATTCTCCAGAAATCACCACAACATTTGATGGCAGCTCAGGATCCAAATGCAGAGGAAAAACATTTAACCATGTTTTAGTATTAATAATACATTTATCTATTGTATTAGATTATTATTCTAGTTTAGTGTTGTTATTCGGATTGTGAGTTTTTAATTGCATTTTGTTCATTACATTAACCACAGTTGCTACATTTTTATCTTTTAAAAGAAAACTTTAAACTCATTCTTTTTACAGTTATATCTAAATGATTTCATAAATACAGACAGAATGTTCATCAGCAACAGAACACAACATCAAGCTGGATTTGAAGCCACTTTGATTTAATCTTCTCAGCATTCACAGTTAATCAGGCATCACACGCTTGTGCTCTTCATTCATGTCAGAGAGAGAAAGGCAGTTAGTGCCGAGTGAGGAGATTAAAGAGAAAATGAGGGATAATTGGAGTTTGAACAAAGAGACAGTCGTAGATTGACAGTAAAACAGCCGCTGGAGAGCTGAAAAGTAAGTACAAAACATATCATGGAGAAAGGTTTAAACCAGGGCTTCGTTTTCCCATTTGTGCCAGACATTGACACTCCCACAGTCTCCATTTCTGGAAACCTTCAGCTTAGTCAGGCCATTCTGAGGGCAGTCCTGTTAACTTTGAGATCCATTATTAATGTTGCAAATTTGACGTCACACAATTGAAATTGGCAACCTAATTGAATTTCCATCTCCAAACATACACCAAGGATTGAGAATTGTTGACTTCATCTTACTGAATATGATTATTGAAAGAGTCTATGTACTAAATTAGAAAATAGTTTAGAAAAATAGGGAACCAGAATACTCACTCGGGCCAGTATAATGGCGCATTAGAAATTACATACCAGTATTACTTTTATGTATACACTCCCTGGCTGTTACCTGGGGCTGAATCATGTTTAATTACCTGTTGACTCTGTTTATTGCTTAAGAGAGTCGATTACTAATTTAATCACAAGCCACAGACTCATCAGGGAGCCCTTTTCTTGTGCTTCTAACGAGCCCCTGGGAAATCAGTGGCATCCAGAATAGTTAACTTGGCTAATAATCCATTCAGCTAATGAAACGACATATACATTCACCTGACCAGCTGTCATGTGTCAACGTTCCTGAGATCCTTCAGGACAGTTTTGCAGACATATCAGGGAGTTGTTATGTGCCATGATAATTACTGAAACAAGGCTGCAACATCCCACATGACTCAGAAATTGTCATGGCGTGATGAGCTAAAGCCCCGTATAAATTCCCTTAAAGGGATTTACAGGAAGACTTTGAAACTGAAGTCATAAAGTGGCGTGTGTGTTGGGCCGTGTTCTTGTGCACAATGGAAGCGAACCTTCAGATTTTGGCTTAAACTTGGCTCATGAGTATGTTTTATGAAATCTGGTTGGTCTGATTAAGAAATACAAACTTGTGGCATTTGTGGTCAGATGGAATTTAAAATCAGCTTTGTCAACATGATTCCCAAGGCTGACTTGACAGACATGTCATAGTATTAGAGCTGACATCACATTTTTCAGCATCATAGTGTTTTTGTTTTTATTTGTTTCAAGGCTGTACCCTGAAGCAGTGGTGGAAGAAGAAGAAGTAAAAGTACCAATACATTAATGTAAAAAAAATTAATGTTTAATATAAAATACCCAATTACAAGTAAAAGTCATGCTTTCAAAATCCTACTTAAATTAAAGTAGTATCAGAATAGTAGTAGTAGCTAAATGTATGTGAAAGTACTTTTACTGTTCTACTGGTTCTACTGGTTTACTGGTAGAAATGGGGCTAGTTGTACCTGCTTTATGTACTGTTAGGTAGTTTAGGTCACAAGATAACTGATAACAAGATCCATATAAAGCTTATGATATACAGTCCCCTCCAAAAGTATAGTAGTAAAAGAACGGTAGGGAAAATTCCTTTGTTTTTGTTGTTCACTGAAAACATTTGGGTTTGAGATCAAAAGATTTGTATGAGACAAGAGTTCAGAATTTCAGCTCTCATTTCGTGGTATTCACATCTAGATGTGTTAAACAACTCAGGACATACCACCCTTTGTTTGAACCCACCCATTTTTTAAGTGAGCAAAACTATTGGAACATGTGTTTCTTGTTGCAAAGGTGTTGCCTTTTAGGTTGATTGTTCAAACATTAACTAGTCTAAGTTTTCATCCTTGGTTCAAACCTATAAAGACTGCATTTCCTGTTAAAGAGGATAAATCAACATGAAGACCAGAGAGCTGTCTATGGGAGAAAAGCAAGCCATTGTCAAGCTGAGAAAAGAAGGAAAATTGACCAGAGCCATTGGACAAACATTGAGCATAGCAAGCACAACAATTTGTAATGTCCTGAAGAAGAAAGAAACTACTGGTGTACTGAGCAACAGACGTCCAACAGGTCGGCCAAGGACAGCAACAGTATTTGAAGACAGAAATATCGTGAGAGCTGTGAAGAAAACCCTCAAAACATCAGTAAGTGACAACAACCTCCACAGTGCAGGGGTGAAGGTATCACAATCCACTGTGGGAAGAAGACTCAGAGAGCAGAAATATAGAGGCCACACCACAAGATGCAAACCACTCATCAGCAGCAAGGGTTGGAAGGCCAGATTGAAATTTGCAAAGAAGTACAGAGATGAGCCGCAAAAGTTCTATAACACGATCTTATGGACTGATGAGACCAAGATTAATCTCTACCAAAGTGATGGAAAGGCCAAAGTGTGGAGAAAGAAAGGAACTGCTAATGATCCGAAGCATAAAAGCTGATCTGTGAAGCATGGTGGAGGTGATGTCATGGCTTGGGCCTGCATGGCTGCTTCTGGAACAGGCTCATTAATATTTATTGATGATGGAAGCAGCAGAATGATTGTTGCATTGGAAGGAAGTTTATCATGCAGCAGGACAATGACCCAAAGCACACTGCCAACAAAACAAAGGACTTCATCAGGGAGAAAAAGTTTTCGACTGGCCAAGTCAATCACCTGACCTTAACCCAATAGAGCTGCACTTCACCTCCCCAAGAGGAGACTGAAGGGAAAAACACCCTGAAACAAGAAGTTGCGGTAAAAGCCTGGAATAGCATCACAAATGAAGAATGCAACAGTTTGAGTCAGTTATTGCAAGCAAGGGTTGTGCCACCAAATATTAAATGTTATTTACTTTAAGATTATTTGTTCCATTTCTTTTGCTCACCTAAGAATGCTGTGATCTAATACAAACAGTGGTATGTCCTCAGTTGTTTAACACATCTAGATGTGAATACCACAAAATGAGAGCTGAAATTCTGAACTCTTGTCTCATACTCATCATTTGATCTTAAACCCAAATGCCTTCAGTGAACAACAAAAACAAAGGAATTTGCCCTACCGTTCCAATACTTTTGGGGGGGACAGTCTGAACCAATGCGGTGAATCAACCCTAGTGCTGCTAGCATGGGTAAAAGTTCCAAATATTAAAATGAGAACTGATGAAAAATATTTTGAGATGTAATTTAACTGAAGAAAAAGATGTATGGGAAAGAGCTGAAAGGATAATTTTATTTCCCTCTAATAAGTAAGAATGTGAATAAAGATGACTGTCTTTACAGAAAATCCTCACACATCTTGACGCCACAGGTTGTAGAGCTTGCACATTATTAAATATTACTACATAACTACTGGCTATACAAAAGTTTCCCAAGAATCTATTCTCAATCCTTCCAGTGCAAGTAATAAAAACTTTCATAAATTTACATTTTGATTTCAATTAAAATTGACAAATAAATAATAAATAGAACAGAAAAAATCCCAAAGCAATCACAGTCATAACTGTGGAACAGGTTGGGGAATGAGTGATAGTGCATGTGTGTTCATGTCTGGGTGTGTGCTCCTCAGTAAAATGTTTTGTGCCAAACAGTGATAGATAACACTACCTGCGGGGGGAGATCTGGGCCAAAGCAATGGAACTAAGGACACGAAGGAAACCTTTAGAGAAGAGCCTCCACTATTGCAATCATTTGTTCTCCAGCTCATCCATCACTGAGATATCTTCTTGGGTACAAGTTACATTATGAAAAAAAGTCATCTGGGGAGATTAGTGTGTGGCCTTCGTGCTGTACGGTACCTTAGAGGCAGTACTTATTAGATTTGATTGTCTGATAGTGGAGAAGCAGACCTCTGCTGCATGTTATCGTGACCAGATGTTGAGTTCTGATTCAATAACACGTGGCCTTCATCAGTATCACTCCTGAGAAATATGTATTTACCAGCTTTTTATTTCATCTCATATCTCACAGCACAAGTGAATAAACAAAGTCGAGTGTGACATGGCTCTCGGTGCCTGAAGGCAGGTAGAATTAGAATGTTAACATTATCATCACAAAACAATTTTAGGGTGAAAACATCTTTGACACCATCTCCTGCCAAAAATATCTTTCCCACATTGGGCTGCCTCGTGTTCTCCTTGTGCCATCTAGTGGTGATATAGTAGCTCATTTGATGTGACCTCAATAATATCTTTCTATGACATTGTGAGGAGGCCATAAACAATTATAATCATGCCATGACAGGGTCAGTTTGGTGATAAAATGTTAATTAATTTATGGACAAATAATCCATAATTCTATATCAGAGAGATGCCTTTTGTGTACCTCATCTGAAGTTTGATTTTCTATGATGATATATGGCTGAAAATATCTAATTAAAAAAGCTGCTGTAACATGTTCCACTTGTATTTGAAGGCTTTCCGCAAGATTTTGGAACCTGGCTGCAGTGTTTTGCTCCCATTTATCTACAAGGTCATTAGTTGTTAGATGTGATGTTGGCTTTTCTTGCCGTCAGCGTTCCAGTTCATCTCAAATTTTCTGCCCTCACTATTCATGTAGGTGCACAGCTACTGTATGCATTTCCAATAAACTATGAAGACAGAAGTCGATCTTTGAGGTTTTTACTGGAAGCACAAATGAATGAATGTCATAAATACAAATATGCCAGAACCAGAATGCTGCATATTTTCAAGCAATAATGTAAAAAATTAAAACCAGCTTGAACTACTCTCATAACCCTACCTTTAGACCATCACTGTAGAATTCATAAATCTCTGGCAGAAACATTTACTATATAATACCTGAGAAGGTAAATAATAGATAAATATTTCATGTTGCCTTCATTTACAGACTTTTGAGAAAAAGTTAGCAAACATAAATATGTTAAATTTAAACAACAATATTATACAATATTTTAGTTTTTTGTAGAACCATGTAATGGAAAATTAACTTAACTCTTGAATCATCATAATATGTACAGTACAAAAAAGAAAAGTGAACTTTACTGGATAACATTTTCAATGATCGTGAAGATGAAAGGTGAAAACTGCAACATAACAACAAACTATTCAATTTAAATTGCTAATGGATCAGTTGAGGTCAAGAATCTTCTTCAGTTCTTCCACACCAAACTGGGGAATAGATCTGACTTTGTGCACAGGGACTTAGTCATGTTGAAATAGGTATGGGCCCTCTCCAAACTGTTGCCATAAAGTTAGAAGCAAACTTGTATTTCAAATAGTATGTACTTGCATACATGTGTGCTTCCTCAGATCGCCTAGCTGGTTTGGCTTTTTGAGTTGGAGGCGCTGATAACTCCTGGCTTTCAGAGGGCTGTTTTCTATTCTCTTGTTGTTTAGCCATAATGAAAGTGTAAAGTCTTCTTCATAAATTGCTGTAGCTATTCTTGTTTCCTCTTTAATTATGTGCAATTGATTAGTGTCGGCTGTTGTCGTCAGTACAACAGGAAACATATGTGTTGGTGCATACCATTTGAATCCAGCGCAGGAATGGCAGACCCAGTATCCAAAATTTATTTTGATATGATCTGAAAAATCTGAAGGATTGTTACTTCTCTTCCCTTGATTTCTCTTGATTGGAACTAATTGGTTTAGTCTAAACCATGGAAAACATCTAAAATCACAGGTCTTTCAGGAAGTTGAGGCCCCTCTTTACAGTATATTATATGTTTATATTTGGTACAGTTGATGTCAAAGTCAAGATGTGTCAAACATGACCTTTTGAAAGGCTTTGAAGAGCTAGTCAGGTGGATGCACATGTCATTTTATTATATTATTTCATCTGTTACACTATTAGGCTAGGTAACACTTCTAAACGGAATTTCAAAAAATAGATAAATTAGAAACTTTTTAATACAATGAAAACATCTGGAAGCAGCTCTTGTAGTTTCTATAAAAAGACGGTGAGTCCCTCGACTAAAGTGACTCACTCTGCAGCTGGTTAATCAAGTCATTGGCAACACCTGTCATCATTAGCTTCTGCTCAAAAAGAACAAAACACACACACACACAAAGCAGATGAACAATGGCTTAATTTATGACATATCACTGTTCATGGACAACAAATCAAACTTCTGCACAGAGAAAACAAAACAGGTAAGAGAATGTTTTCTTTTGTACTTTAGAAAAGGCAATACATTCTGATAATTAAATTTCAAATACTGCAAACAGATGACAGTGTCTGTAGACATTATTAGAATCACCTCAACTCTTCCTGCAATAATTTATAGGTCAACTTTTTTTAATTCACTCTCCGTTAGAAATTAAAAGAGGTAATTTCTGTTATAAGAACTCTGATTCTTTAGTTAACAAACACTTTTTTTTCTGAATGATGTGCATCTCTATACCATACTTCAAACTGCAAAATGAGTGTGAAGCACCCACAATCTGAAGGTCACCTCATCCATCTCCAGGAAATGCCCTTAGATGAGAGCTGTTCTCTAATTCCACTATATCTTCAGCTATAGGGCCCTAAACCTGAATTACATCCAGTCTGGCTCATACAGAGGTGCTGCTGTGCCAAACACTATATACCTGTAATTGAATTCCGATTCAATTATAGCACAATATATCATCATCATTATAGCCGCCTCTAAGGCCCAAATGAGTTCAAAGGCTCTCCTCAGACAAGGTTCATGTTCATCTTTATTATTTTTCGTGCCTGAAAACACATTCTGTCACTACTTCAGTCTCTCTGTTAAATATTGTATTTTTTATGTCTTAAATTTGATTACCTTGTGCCCTCAGTTAATTGGGTTTACAATGTTAGAAAAAGAGAGAACCTCATTATGAGCAAACAGAGAGAATCCAAACCCAATCTTAAACTAATAGAAAAAAGTTAAATCATGAAGTTAAAAGTAAATGTGCAGCTAATTACAATTCCTTGCACGGTTGTACAAGATTGTCCTTGTTCTGTTTTGTCCTTGGGGAAATCCAAGTCCATCTGAACAACTTTTTGTAACTTCATAGGTATTCTCAGTGTACTCAAGGACAAAGCAATCCCCGAGTTTCTGTTTGCTAAGAATATGAATAAACTAAAAGGTTAAGTAGTTTTTCCTTTTTGAGTTGACACACAATTGTTCTGCATTAGACCAGCCTCTTTAAGCTCAAGCCTCAATTGAAATATAATTGTAGATATAGGTTTACAATATAAAAAGATAATGAACCATAAAGTCTTCAAGTGGATTTATTCCCACTTCGTTAATTTTGTAGAGCAAAAAAACTGCAAGGCCATGAAACTGTAGGCCTAAATCATATAAATGCTCACTGGAGAGGCAAGAGAGTTATCTAGCGAGTTTAAAGACAAAGACATTCTGCTTATAAGCTTTCTTTCTGACAGTGTGAAGATAAGATTTGATGCTATTAATCTCATGTTCTATGTACTAAGAACGAAGCTGAAATCAGGACATGTGCAAGTGAAACAGTTAGCTTGGTTTGGTCAAAAGTGACAAAAAAAATGCAATGAAAAACTCTCATTTACACAATGTATCTTGCATCCACCTCCAAAACCACACTTTTTTTTTGTTTGTTTTTTTCTTAATCATGCTAGCGTCATCTGTCCACCACTTTGGTACAAACAATTTTCTAAAACTATCAGATTTCCATTAAAATTCATACTTTGTGGTGTTTGTGGGTGTGAGTTAGCATGTTAATATGCTTAACTTGGATGGTAAACATGTTAAACACACTTGCTTTTCACCAGTGTGCCAGCATTGTTTAGCATTATTGTTAGCTGATGTTAGCATATAGGTCAAAGGGGCACAGTGCCACAACACCAAAATTTGGACTTATATTCAGGTTTTTAAATGCTAAAAATAGTTTATAGATATGGATGAGACATCCATGTCCACTTTACATGGCTCTGGATCCAATAAATACTTGTGACTACTGAGTCATTTCACCCGGGAGTTAATGCAGATTATACCCTTTCCCACTGAAATCAAGAGGTTGATGTTAGCAGGTGTTAGTGGGTTTTTTGTCCAATGTAAAAGAGGCTTAAGTAGAGCCTCTCAGAGCTGCTTGCATGGTGTCATTTTTGCATTGTTACATGTCTGTTTATATACAGGTTAAACACAGAAGATATATGATGAAGAAGTCAGCTTTAGAGGTGTTGATAGGTGAAGTTTTTTACTTAAACATAGGCAGACTAGACTAGCTGTTTCCCCCTGTTTTGTTTTCAGTCTTTAAACACATCCTGAGTCTAGGCATGAGGCAAAGACATCAGATCTTCTCATCAAAGAAAGGTTGGTCAGCCTGTGATTTCATTTTTTTAAAATTTGATTTTCGGTGTGATTTAGAATCCAGCCCTCAGTTGGTTGGTGATTTTGGTTTCCACTGAATGTACAGTAAAGATTCTGAACAATTTTGTTCAAAATCTGATGTGTGATTTCCGTGTGCCCTTATTTATTTTGAGCAGTGTATATATCTCCTTCAAAACAGATGTGGTATTTATTGGTAGGTATAAAGAATATGTGGCCTCCTTTTAACTGCTGTGCTGTGAATCACTGCACATTTTGTTTGTCCATAATGAATGTCAGTGGATCTGTGTACAGCCTCAGCACACCTCCACACTAACGGTTCCATTTTCTCAGTGGAGCAGCTTCACTAATTAGAATGGTTGTTACCCAGTTTAATTGACTCTGTCAGCAGCAGTCTCAGGAGTCACAGGATGTTCGCAGAGGTAATTGCATATGAGAGAGAGAGCTGATGATGAACCCTCACAAAACTTACAAAAACCTGCGCTACACAGGCAAAATAATGGGCTTCCTATCTTTTTTCAATTATAGAAACTGAATGGGATCGGTAATGAAGAATGGGTGCAAGTCCAAAAAGGTGTTTACTGCAGAAAAGGCATGAAAGGGAAATACGTTTTTACACTTTACAAAATTATAAACACTTTTGTTTTTGCCCCCGTTCATGAGCTGAACTCAGCGATCTTCTCACAAATCTGTCAGAATCTGTGTTAGTGAGCACTTCTCCTTTGCTGAGATAATCCATCCACCTCACAGGTGTGGCATAGCAAGATGCTGATCAGACAGCATGGGTATTGCACAGGTGTGGCTTAGGTGGGCCACAATAGACCACTCAAATGTGGCCAAAGAACTTCAATTTGTTTTTATTGTATCTATTACTGTGGCAGTCTTTCCCTAGTGCACACCACCAAGAAAGCATGGCTGTGATGTGGAGTGCTCTTGTGGACACAAACCGAGGATGCACTTAAATGAACTGCACTGAAGCCAAGAACAGCTGAGAGGTAATCACACTAAACTGCCGGATTTCATTTGAAACCTCAAGGTGTTAAGAATTACTGACTTGTTTTTGATTCAGCTAGCTTTATTATGGCACTTTGTACATGTCACATTACAAACTCAACATTCAGGGTTTCTTGGTTCATACAGCACATGTAAAGATCTGAACATTGCATGTTTTTTATTTTTAATTCGGTATCACCACACACACTCAAGATAGTTTATCCAAAATTTTGTCAAGCCATATAGATAACTGGTTTTTCATTAGGATAGGTTCACATTTTTAAGTCTTTCTTTATAATATTTGCATGCCATATTTACCTTGAAGGGGCTCTTAGTTAATGTAATTATTCCCTTTCTCCAGACTGGTTGTGAAAAGATCTCTTCCTAAAATGATTTTAGTATAAGTGATGGTGACGAAATTGTTTTACTACTTCAGTTCAGCTGAAGCTAATGAGGCTTCATTCTGAGTTAAATGATTCTCTTCTAAAGTTACTGTATTGTTGGTACCAAATTCACTCGTCGTTTGACCAGACAGCATACCTTGCTGACATTCAGCAGAAGGTAACAAAAACAGACTTTGGAACATACCCACTTGATTTGGCCAACATAGACCTCCAAAGCCTTATACTGTGTGTGTGTGTGTGTGTGTGTGTGTGTGTGTTAGCCTGCACTAAACTTTTAAAGCATTTTTACACAGAATGAGGACTGCCCCCACCCCAATACTTTCAAAATTGTGTTAGGCAGGAATGTTTAACAACCATTAGAGAGAAAATAAACAATTATAACCAGGGAATGTTTTGCATTTTTGCTAATACTTAAATATTAATCAATTATCAAAACATTTGCTTGATTTTTCTACTGATCAATGCATCGACAAATTGATTCTGAAATCTGTGAATATTTGGTCTCCAATCTCAACAATGTATCTCCAGTCTGACAAGACATCAATGAATCAAAACCCTGATTATCAAAGAAAACAGACATCTAGTACCGACCGACCTCATAAATACATAATGCAGATATGTGCAAGGAAACTGTTAAAAACCCATTCCTGTAAGTAAAATTAGCATCTTATGTTGATGCATGTGCACATACACTGACATCCATCCTCACATACTTTGTGCACAGTATTATTCTACACACAAACACATGTGAGTTCCCAGGGATCAACGGTAAACAGGTTGCATTGAAGTGCTACGAGACCTTTCGTTGGCACACGAGGAGTAACATTTACAATATTTACATCTGAGATTAAATGATCAGTTGTCATGCTTTTCCTAAAAACAAACAGTTTTGTAGAAAATAAAATTCTCACATTCCATTTGGATATCATTTTGTTTCTGTCCGTGTGTGTAAATGAGATTTATGGTTTAGCAAAAAGAACAATTTCAAATGGCATTCACTTAAATTTATATTAATAAGTCCTGTTGAATGTATGATTGGTTCTTATACTGTCCAGGATACATGAGCAGGAGGAATTAACTGGAAGCATTCTGGGATTGGCATTGAGTTGAGTAAAACCAAAAAAAACCATGCTACTAAAAGGTACTCCAACAAGAGTCACAATAAAGCTGACTGACTGAGCAATCCTCTGAGAGGGATCCCAAACCTGACACTCTAGTGAACAATGCAGCTAGAAAGAGTGACTGGGAATAAAACACTGCTTTTCAACTACAAACTTCAATCTGTCTCTTGGCTCCAAAGTCAAACGCATAAAAACCAAACCTGAATAAATATGACTTGAGGAAGTGCCCGTAAGACTGAGTTTTGGGTATTTAAACTGATTTGAGCCAAGAGAGCTGACAATCTGCTGCATCACCCCAGACAATGAGGTATTCCTCTGACATCATCCACTCCCTTTGGTGCCTCGGTTTATGGTTGTCTGACCAGTCCTGCATCAGTCAGAGGGAGTTCAGCAGATTCCTAGGCTGGCCAGAAGGACATTTGGGGTAGGGGGGTGGGATCTGCTCATTAGGAGAGGACTGGTGTAGGATTTGGGTGGGTTGTCTGAAGTTCTTCTGGATAATACAGGGGGAGTAAGTTTAGGTCCGCACCCAGCTGACAGGCACCCAGAAGGACTCTCGCTCCAGCCTTTCTAAGATACCTCGCAGTTCTGTACAGGCACTGGCTGAGTCCTCCTTGATCAGGACCCGGTCAACCAGGTGTCCATACTGCTGGTCAATCTGAATAGCAGACTGACGCATCTCCTGGAGGTCTTCATCCTGTTGCAGAAAGCAAAATGTAATTACTTATACAGAATGAGACATACAGGAAAACTCTGACCACCTTCCTCCCCAGGTATAACCTTACTGTGCCCAACATAGACATGGGAACCTTTTGAAGGATGCATCCCATAAAGATGAATCCTATGTAGGACCTGAAGACTGAATCTGTTCTTCCTCCATAAATGAGAAAGTCTAGCTTCAGAGACCAAAACCAATGGTGCTATTGCACAGCTTTTCATGCTGCAATGGCCAATACTTTGTGACAAAACCTGATGCCAGTTGTGGACAACTGCAAAATAATGTTGCAGTTTACTGTTAAATATATACATTTTCCTGTAATGCCTGGGGATTAACATGTCCAGGTTGGTGAAGTTTGTGTCTGGCTTCCAATCTTTACACCCTGCAGTACCTTTTGCAATTGGCCTAGTTCATTTGACATTTACAAGTGACTGATGACCATCTGAACACAAATACCTGGTCATTATGAAATGGTCACATTTGTCCAAATTTTATGAGTTGGCAAGAATTTTCTGTGTCGCCATTAAACGGTATTCAATATTTACATGAAAGATGCATGTACTCCAGGTTTGGACTAAAGAAGCCTTCTAAGCCTCTGAATTGGAACACCACTATTATTGCCAAGAGAAAATTTAGGACTCACTGTCATGCGGCCATGCTCTCCCCCTCCTGGTGAGGTGGCGGCGCTGCGGCGACGTCTGCTCTCAGGAACACGAGGTTTGACAAATATTACATAGGGCTTGAACTCCGCTGTCCGTAGCCTTTTCAGGGCCTGAAGTAGGGGGAGGATTTACATACAAAACGGCAAACAGAGGTCAGAAATCAGACATGGTAGGAGAAGGTCAACATGATGCATCGGAATCTCCACACAGTGAGCAGATCTGATGTGAGTGACTGCCTGCCCTCATCTACTCAGCAAACTGCTGCTGCCTGCAGGATCTGATCATGATATGACTGAGGTGCATTGTGATACATTTGGATGCACATTAAACAAGATGTGCTTATTGGTTGTAACATGACTCCTACCTCAGGCTGCACGTCCACTATGCACATCTTATTCTTGGCCTGTACAGAGCGGATAGCTTCTATACTTGTGCCATACTGGTTCTCTTTGTATTCCCCGTGCTCTATGAACCTAGGGAGAAAAAACATACTTAATCTTCAGGAGGAAACAAATCACATATCTTTACATAAAACAATACCATATCAGCATAAACATACTTGTTGTTTAAAGCATCTGCATCAAATTGCTGTTTGGTGACAAAGTGGTACTCCACCCCCTCCTTCTCATGAGGTTTCTTGGGCCTGGTGGTATCTGTGGGAACACAGAAGAGGAATTTACTTGTATGTGTAGTGTAATGATGGTTCTTTGATAGACAGTATCAACATTAATTGTTGTCTGACTCACGTGGTACAGCTACTGCAAAACGATGTGGGTTTTCAGCAATCACCCGCTGTTTGAGTTCATTGATTCGTGCTCCAAGAGAACCTTTGCAAGCCGGTTGTGTTTAAAGGAGAATAAAAAATAAAGAACTTCACAAGCATCATCATTTTGAAAAAAGCTGTAAGAATTGGGTCATCAGTATGTTGCAACACATGCTTTAATCCACTAGGTGTCACTATCATCACAGGAGAATATTTGTGCCTTTCAGCGGCTCAGCCTCACCAATCAGAACCACCAGACGGGGCCTCTCATGGGGCCTCTGTTGGTAGCGGGTCACCTCTTCATAAGTCAGGAACTCGGGATCTCCAGGATCAGAGCCCTCTCCGGAGGATCCTTGCCTGTCCTTACGACTAAGCCGGAAACTCCTTCGCAAACCAGCTGCAGCGAGGCCGGGGAAGGGATCGGAAGAAGAAGCAGAAAAAGAAGGTCTTGGGTCAGATGTCATGTAACCAAACTTTTTAATTAAACAAGATTACATATCATAAGTACACTACTTCATATCCATGATGCAGATAAATTTTTTTCATTTAAAGAAAGTTATTAGATAAGTGCAGTGAACAAACATGTTTTGAATAAATACAAGACCAACCCATTAGTAATCATGCATTAAAAAAAACCTTGGTAAATAGTGTGCATGGATAAAAATAGCTCACTCTTGTCTGAAGCGTAAATACTTGATAGAGCGAGATATTAGATGAACTTAACAGCTAATTCGACATCATGCTTCAACTAAAATTAGATTACATGCAGCTGACAGTAAAAACAGGTGAAATTCTTAAAGCACGACATTGAAGCAGACTATTTAAAGCAAAACATTACTTGAATTAAGTTTTTTAAAGTGATGAAGACTCATTCAGCAGTTCAAAACCGATTTCAGTGACCCACAATATACATAATTTTCCAATATTATGGTCTAAACAAGGCATGCTGCTTTGAACGAGGCTACAGTGTTGAGGCAGGACACACAGGACAGCCTGGCCCTGAGAAACACCACGTTAAAAGCAGAGAGCGACTGCAAATCGGGGTCTCCCATGGTCAGGACTGTCTGTATCCCCCGTCAGTGGTGTGTACCTGAGGGAATGAGCCGGGGCACTGTACCTGTATAAAATTCCCAGGAAAACACCTGGCCACAGGAGGGCGCCACTGCTTTACACTTAGGAGAGACTATAACTGGCGTTAGAGCATCACACAACCCAGCCTTACACCTCCACACAGGGTGAACGAGCAGCAAACGTGCCTGGTTGAGTGTGCAATGCGTCCAACGCAGCAGGGCCCTCATGGGAGGAACAGGGAGGGTGTTTTGGGGAAGGGGGAAGCAGTGCACTGGCTACAGCACAGCAGCAGGGACAGTTAGTTAGATGCAGGAGGGAGGGAGGGAGGTTTAGGAGAATCCAAACACTGCAAGGTGGAGGGGGTGGGCAGAGGGATGGAAAGGGGAGGGTTTTATAGCTTCAAGCAGAGTGCATGATAGGAAGCACAAATATTGTTTTAATAATGTACATTGTGTTACAGAAGGTCCTGAGAAGCTTTAAGCTGTATTTAGATCTCTCCTTGTGCTAACCATCATTCCAAGCAGCTCACATGATGTGGGGGAGTAAACGGGGTCAGGTTAGGCTGAAGAAGGGTGAGGGAGGGAAGGTCAGTGGAAGGCTAGAGAGGAGAGGGGTTGAGGTTCAAGGGGACTAATGTATTCCCCTCCAGCCCAATTTGAAGTCAGTAAAGCCTGTCATAACAAAGAAATACCTGTCTACCTATAAAAATACAAGTACAAACATTCAGTGTTATTGTAGTAATATTTGGTAATGTTTTATATAACAGGTCCATGCTTTCCTAATACTTCACAATAAGTGTAATTTGGTATTAAATTAGTATAGTAATATGTTGAATTGTATGGTTCATGTTTTGGCATCTTCAGCTGGCCTGCTCTGCACAGACTAAAATACTCTTCATGGTAGTAATTATTTGGTTTATTACTTTATTATTATTAATTTAGTACTAAGTGTACAAATTAAGTGTCTCCTATCCTATAAGTAGCACCAAATTACATAGTTCTTCTCAGGAAACTTATCTTGAAATAATTAGGAAACTATAGACAAACAAATTCTGTTCTAAACAAATCATCACTTTGTTTTTATATAGTACAAAAATACAGTCCAAGTTTGATTTGCTTCTGTACTGTGATATCAGACACTAACATATCCTCTCTATTAACTCATTTTGCAGTGGAGAGTCTGAAGAGGCAGATCTGTTACTTTCACCTGCAGAAATGTGAGACGATACTTCCTACACATTTTGTTTACATTACTTCCCTTTCAGGTGTGATACAAACACTTGTAACAGGTTTGTTTTTCTATATCTGCACATCTTCCCTTGTACAAATACAACCAAGTTACCCTCATCCATCTTCCTCCTCTGGCACTGTCTTTGACCCCGTCTCTTGACCCTTCAAAACCTTCCTCTTTTCCCTTAACCCTGGCCCCAGACAGGTCAACCCTACAAAAAGTAATTTTGACCCCCAGCACCTAAAGCACCCAGGGACCCAGCGCACAGTCAGGCTGCAGCAGGCAAAGAGCAAATAGGGAGAAGGAGGTGGAGAAAGATGTGCACGCTCTCACCTATGTACTGTCCATTGAAATAGCCCTCACAGTCACAGTCCTCTGTAGGGAGGCAAGCAGGGAGAAGAGGGAGTAAGTACAGGGTAAGAGACCTGGAAGAGTTAAGGAGTAGGGGAAGTGGAAGAGTTAAACAGCGGGGCGGGCCATGGACAGGCAGGCAAACAGCAGGAGGCGAGAGTGGTGGGGCAGCCAAGAGATAATGAAGGAAAGCTGTTAGAGGCAACGGCCAATAACGAAGTCTTGATGAAGAGATCTGACATTACGAGAACAGAGAGGAGACAAGAAAGGTGTTTTCCCTTCATCTGGAAAGGACCCATGTGTGAGCCTGGTCTCTGCGACCCACACACACATTAAAAAAGCCTAGCCTCCCCAAAAATGTGCAGCTGGGGTACAATCTGCCTCACATATTAAAACCTACAAATATACAACTGTTACTCATCTACGTCTAAATTCTGTCGAATGTACGACAATATGCACTGATTTTAGAAAATAGACAAATGATGGGTGTGCTGAAAATTCTCTTGCAGCACAGAAACAGGAGCAAAGAACATTAGAACAGCAGCTGAAACTGCAGTAAAGTAAAGATGAGGAGGGAAAACAGAACAAAAGATACCAGGGACTGAGGATGACGCAAAAGAAAAGAGGAGCTATTGTTATCTTTGACAACCTCTGCTTGGGCTAAAGTCTCCAGGGATGCTGTTCTGTCTGCACATTACCTGGTACAATACACACAAACACACACACACACACACACACACACACACAGCAAAGAATCGCTATTCTGGTTTGGTGCACTAACAGCAGGAGAGAAGGAATTAAGCTAGAAGCAGTAGAAATCCCACTAGCACACATGCAACCTCTCCATACTTTGAGGCCTCTATGAAATTTTTCCATTGTGTGTTTTGTGTGAAGATGTGTCTGCGTGTTCGAGATGAATCATGTTTGTTTTGTTGCTGCACATGTACCCACCTTTATCACATCCGTGGTCATCTGATATTGTATGCATCAAAGGAAAACAGAGTGTAAAACATAATCATTAGAGTAGGTAAAGGACAGATCATTTTGGTGACAGATCAGAGAATGACATTTGGGAAATTTATGAAGGTATTGTAGATTTTAAATTTGAAGAGATTTTCTTGCCGTCGTCAGTGACGCCATAGACGAGACAAGGGGGGGATCCACATTTAAAGGGCCCCTGCTGGGATTTAGAGGAATTAATCAGAGAGCTGGAGGAGCGTGGAGGGAGGCAGAGACAGAAGAGTCCCTGTAGGTTTGCTGCAGCGTGGCGTGGCAGGGCTAGCTGCCATATTGCTAAGCTCTTGTTGTCTCACCGTGGCTCAGGCCTAATCGGATCGCATGCAGCTTATGCACCAGGAAGAGCCACCACTCACATTACACACTCACCTGGATGTTTACACGCCACCTGTATAGTATCAAGTGAGAAAGTGAGAAGTGTAATGTATTGTTGAGGCTTTGTGTCTCAGTGGGCGCCTCTTGTAACCTTGTCTGGATCTACTTAAGCTTAACTCTCAGCCTGCTTGCCGGCCAGATGGACCAAACATGAAAGAGATTAATTCATATCTGTGATCCCTTTCTCCGTCTCTGTGCCCCTCCATCTCTCATCCCTTTTAAAAACATGTCTACGTAGCAGCATGGAGAGGACGGACAATGAATACTAATGCCTCTGAGAATGCCAATTACCAGCACAAAAGGTCAATAAAAGTCAATGAAAACACTGCTGCATTTATCCAGCGGGGATATTATTGTGCCTAAAATGACTAAGGAGAGCTGATAGTGAGAGATGTTGCAGTTCGTAAACTGTAATTATGAAATAATGCTGAAGATGCAGTGGAATCCTGGGAAGCATAAACTTACAGACAGGCTTTTTAGGGGATTTTGGATTCGGGAGTGTGCCCATTTTCATCCTGTAGGCCAGTCGCCTGGAGGAATGTGCCGCAGAACAAAAAGCCAAAGAGGATGGAGGCAGGAAGAGAATCATCAGGTCAGAAAAACACAATAAGCGAAAGGTGAGGAGGGAATGTCAGAGAGGAGTAGTAAAAGATTTAAACATGAAAGACAGAGGAGCAAACAACACTTATGAACTGATGAGACAGTGGGCCTCAGGGCACAAACATATAAAAAGCCCCTACCCCCACCTCTTATATAAGAGCAAGACACCCAAAAACACAAAGCAACTACAGACAATGGAATCTCTCTGTGGTTGTTGTGTCGTTTGATGTCTTTGTGGTCGTTGTGTCTCTAAATGTGGTCATGTTGGTTCTCTTTGTGGTCGTTTTGTGTCTCTCTCTTTGTGGTCGTTGTCTCTCTCTTTGTGGTCGTTGTGTCTCTCTTTGTGGTCGTTGTGTCTCTCTCTTTGTGGTCGTTTTGTGTCTCGTTGTGGCAGTTATGTCTCGTTTTGTAGTTGTTGTGTCTCTCTTTGTGGTTGTTTTGTCTCTTTGTGGTGGTTTTGTCTCTTTCTTTGTGGTCATTTTGCCTCTTTGTGGTCATTTTGTCTCTCTTTGTGTCCGTTGTCTCTCTCTTTGTGGTTGTTTTGCCTGTTTGTGGCTGTTGTCTCTCTCTTTGTGGTCGTTGTGTTTCTCTTTGTGGTCGGTCTTTCTCTTTGTGGTCGTTTTTTGTGTCTCTCTCTTTGTGGTCGTTTTGTGTCTCTTTGTGGCAGTTATGTCTCTTTTTGTAGTTGTTGTGTCTCTCTTTGCGTCCGTTGTCTCTCTCTTTGTGGTCGTTGTGTCTCTCTTTGTGGTCGTTGTGTCTCTCTTTGTGGTCGTTGTGTCTCTCTTTGTGGTCGTTTTGTCTCTCTTTGTGGTCGTTGTGTCTCTCTTTGTGGTCGTTTTGTGTCTCTTTGTGGTCGCTGTGTCTCTCTCTTTGTGGTCGTTTTGTCTCTTTGTGGTTGTTTTGTCTCTCTTTGTGTCCGTTGTCTCTCTCTTTGTGTCCGTTGTGTCTCTCTTTGTGGTCGTTGTGTCTCTCTTTGTGGTCGTTGTGTCTCTCTTTGTGGTCGTTGTGTCTCTCTTTGTGGTCGTTGTCTCTCTCTTTGTGGTCGTTTTGTGTTTCTTTGTGGTCGTTGTGTCTCTCTTTGTGTCCGTTGTCTCTCTCTTTGTGGTCGTTGTGTCTCTCTTTGTGGTCGTTGTGTCTCTCTTTGTGGTCGTTTTGTCTCTCTTTGTGGTCGTTGTGTCTCTCTTTGTGTCCGTTGTCTCTCTCTTTGTGGTCGTTTTGTGTTTCTTTGTGGTCGCTGTGTCTCTCTTTGTGTCCGTTGTCTCTCTCTTTGTGGTCGTTGTGTCTCTCTTTGTGGTCGTTGTGTCTCTCTTTGTGGTCGTTATGTCTCTTTTTGTAGTTGTTGTGTCTCTCTTTGTGGTCGTTTTGTCTCTTTGTGGTTATTTTGTCTCTCTTTGTGTCCGTTGTCTCTCTCTTTGTGGTCGTTTTGTCTCTGTGTCCGTTGTCTCTCTCTTTGTGGTCGTTTTGTCTCTCTTTGTGTCCGTTGTCTCTCTCTTGGTGGTCGTTTTGTCTCTCTTTTTGGCTGTTGTCTCTCTTTGTAGTCGTTTTGTGTCTCTCTCTTTGTGGTCGTTTTGTGTCTCTTTGTGGCAGTTATGTCTCTTTTTGTAGTTGTTGTGTCTCTCTTTGTGGTTGTTTTTTCTCTTTGTGGTCGTTTTGTCTCTCATTGTGGTCGTTGTGTCTCTCTTTGTAGTCTTTTTGTCTCTCTTTGTGGTTGTTATGTCTCTTTATCATCCTTTTGTTTCTCTTGGAGGTTCCTTTCTTTTCGTTTTTGTGCTTATTTTGTGGGGTTTTTTGCACTGGTTTTGTGTCTCTTTCTGGGAATTTTGTGTCTCCTCATGGTATTTTCGCATCTTTCTATTGTTGTTCTCTCGTCATTTTGCATCTCTTTGTAGTCAATTCATTGACTTTCTAACAATGCTGCTAGTCAGACTGATTGTTAGCTCTGAGTGCAGCAGGAACCCACGGCATCAGCAGAAATGTGTTATTTCATCCGAAACATTTATTTAACCTACCAAACACAGCATTAAGGCTTTTCAGAGCTTGCAGACCCCTCTGACCTGTGTCTTTCTCTGTGTTTAAGCTGTGGTTATTAATCCAACAGATGCTGCAGTGTTTGGCAGGGATCTCCCGGCCTGCTGAGATCATCTTACTGAAGGATTATGACACCAACAGTATCTGCATGCATTCAAGGCTGTGTTTCGATTAATTTTTTTCCAAACTGTTTTGATGCTTCATCTAATCATAGTGAACCCTCAAAGTGGAACACATGAATGTAGGTTTAACAGATTACAAATGGCTGCATAAAATAAACTACCAGCACTGTGTGGGTGAACTTCACAGTCCTGGCACTGATTTGTTTACACCACAGGTTGTTCAGTTTTAGTGTGCAGATACATGATGTGACACCCGTTTCCTCATGGGCGCTCTCACCTCTCCTGGAACTGTTTGGAGGGGATGAGTCCGGCCCGCAGGTTGCTGTCTCCCACACGCTTGGCCTGCCACCACGTTGGATCATCTTGGGTCACAACCTGCAGGATGTCTCCCCGTTTAAAGGGAAGTCCCGCTTCTTGGCAAGGCGTTGCCTTGTCTTCTAGTGGGATGTAGTCAAACAAGGCTCTCATGTGCACCTGAAATCAAAAACAAAAAGCACCAAATTTAGATAATTATTATTGTAGGAAAACACGGACAAAGCTGTTTATCTGAATAGTTGTAGGGACCTAATCATGATCGGAAACGTATTATTTTAAATCAGTGGCTTACTTTTATTATTATTTACTATACCTTTATTTTACCAGGCAAGTTAATTAAGAAGAATTTCTTATTTACAATAACAGCCTGGCAGGAGACAAAGGCATCCTGTTGGAAAAGGGTAAATAAAATAACAAACAATAGAAAGAGGACGCAGGACAACAACACAGTCCCAACAACAAACCTTAAAAACCAGGCACAAAGACACCAGATGAGAAAATAATTAAAGACAGATAAAAAAACATGATAACAGACTAGACATAAGGTAATCTACAGAGAATAGACAACAAATGGCACAATAGTTGAATAATGAAAACAATCAAGATAGCAGCTGAGCAACATATAACAGCAAATATCACATGAAGCAATTACAGGTTTCTGTAAACGAGTTGGTGATTTTGCCTTTAAAAGTGGCAGAGATGACTATGAAGGTATTTAATTTTAATGCAAGCAAAAAATTTTTTAGAGCATATTTATCGCACTGCAATCAAAAATCATTTTTATAATTAAAAACAAACACGTCTTTTTTGTGTCAAAAAGTTTTAATTGCTAATTTCTCCTCTTTGATGGCAAGTCGAAAAGTTTTCCTTGCGAGTCAGAAAGTTTTGCAAGTTAAACAGCTTTGCATGTCAAATGGTTTTCCCTGTGAGACAAAGTTTTGCAGGTTAAACCATTTTGCAGGAGAGAGAGTTTTGCGAGTCAAAAATGGTTGAAATAAGAGATTCTATTGGTGGGTTTCACGGACCAATTATGGGTTTGCACTGACTGCATGGCCATGCCCACAATCCCCTTGCTCTGATGGCTCCGACCAGCACTTAACTCTACAGGAAACGGAGCTGTTACGTGTACAGGCTAGATGGGGGTAAGTTGATGTTATGTCGCTCATTTCAATAGAAATGCTTTTAAATGTAGTATGGTATGCTTTAATGATTATTTTTATCTACCTTTGTCAAGGTCACGGAGTTTGTCGCTGTCTCCTTCTTTAGAATGACATGTATAACAGTTAGCTAGCCATCTTGGCATGAAGCTTGACTGGCAGTGCATTTGTGCGCTCAGATATGACTAGCTAGGCTAAGGTTAGCTATTCATGTTTAACATGTACATAATATCCAGCAAAACTAGTTTTCTGTGACTGTGGTAATTGAAGTTTATGGTCACACAGCATAAACTGCGAAGTGTGTGTCATTAATATATATTGAAAAAACTGTTGGGCCTTAAATTGAGCCTTGTGGTACTCCCTTGGTGACAGTAAGGGGCTTAGACAGCAGATGTTCTGACCTTACACTTTGGACTCAGTGTGGTAATTGGCAAACCACAGCACTTAATGCTCAGAGACACCAATGCTCCTAAGTCGGTTTACTAGGATGGAATGGTCTACTGTGTCAAAAGCTTTTGCCAGCTCAATAAAAATAGCGGCACAACATTGCTTCTTGTCAAGTGAATTTGTAATATCATTCAGACCTCCAGGGTTGCAGTGGTACAACTAAAGCCAGTACGAAAAAAAACAGATTGCATACAAGAAGTTAAACTATGATCATGAAGAAAGTCAGTCAGTTGCTTATTGACATGTTTTTCTAGCCCCTTTGAGATACTGGGTAGAATAGAAATTGGCCTGTAACAGCTTGATCTCCCCCCTTAAATAAAGGACTCACTACCGCTGCCTTCCAAGCACTGGGAACTTCTGCACAGTCAAACGACAGGTTGAATAGGTGAGAAAGAGCCTCAGCATCTTTAAAGAAATCATTAATCTGAAATGTCACAACAATAATGCTTCAGACTTTGAGTGTTACCTCTCAGCTGCAGTTTCACTGAGCATGCTCAGTCACTCATGTTACATCTCACCTTGCTCTCCTTCAGGCGGTCCTCTTCTTTAATGGCAGGGATTATCTTTAGAGTGATGGAGCCCTGGGACTGGGACTAGATCGCAAATAGACAGTAGAAGTGGAGAAGAGGAGATTGTCACTGCAGGCTCAAATTAAAGACAAAGACTAAACATACTTAGCTGTAAAAGGCACACTGAGCTGTATTTGATTTAAACTGAACTATTAGTGCACACTGTTTATGAAAAAAATAAAAGGTGGCCATAACATTTTAGGTGAGGATTCATTACTGTCATAATAAATGGGGGTTACTCTCTTGAGTTTATAGTTTACCCACCACTATCCATTTACCATTGCATCTGTCTGGGGCAAATACAAGGAAGTCTGTGTATAAATAAACAAAACATGGGCACAGCATTTTCAGTGATTATTCTAAAGAAAAAACATGTATTCTGCACATGCGCAATTAAATCAACAGATTTAACTGATATATGTGAGTTTACACCTGTGCAGCAAAATACTATATAACTTACTGTAAATTTTTATAGGGTGAAAAAACACAAATGAATGCTTCTCTGAATATTTAATTTATTTTGGTCATATTGGTTGATTGCCTTATGATGATCACTGACTTGATTTTTTCGCTTATCCAACATTGTTATTTTTAACTGTTGATCTAAAGTATTTAGTGAAACAATTGGCCTTTGACTTCCAGCCTCAAAGCTTTTGACTGTGATCAGTGTGTTTGGACTTTTTACAGGCATTTAGATTGTTTGCCTGTAAAGAAAGAAAAAAAAAAAAAACATTGCATAAATAACAAACAAACAAATCAAAGAAGAAAAAAACGAATTATGACAATTTAACATAATACGGTCTACACCTTTTTGTACAGAGGGAAAGACTGATCTTGGGATTTTAACAATTTAAATGGTATCATTCAACTGAAAATCAGGAAAGTCAGGAAATCCATGTTTGTACCCAGTCTTATATTTATTCCAATTCTAAATTACTGATCTATTCCAGCATTTCTTAAAAGCTACACAATGAAATTACAGCAGAACTGTCTCACCAGCAGCTGACTGATCTCGTCAGGCCTCTTGTTGATCACAGAGACTCCGTTTACCTCCCTGAGTTCATCTCCTACATGGACCAAACCTGTGAGGAGGAGAGGCAAAAACATCAATGACATTTACAAGAGTCCTCACTGAGCCTTATCAGTCATATCTTAACATCAGTATCGTTGTCAGATCCACAGATCCTTACAGCTTCTATCCTCAGCTGGGATCTATTTAGCTGCAGCCACAACAAAGAAACCAAAGACTGAGAGAAGTTGAATCAATACACTCTTCCCTCAGGACAGAGAAACACATAGCAGATCCACTACTGTGCAATCATACATGTATAATGTATGTATTTACCAGACACACAAAGAGACCTGAGGCTAATTCTGAAATCTCTCCACAGCGTCTGTCTTCACACTGATGAGACACAGCAGGAAACGGAAGAAGACATCAAAGATTAATGCATACGGACACTGATTGGTTTACTTTCCAAGCACGCATGTTTCTAATGCCAAATAACACACACACATCTACAGATGTGATCTGAAATTTCCATGGCAACGCCAATGAAAGGATTTTACTGAGTCTATATGATGTGTGAATGATTCTCTGAGGACTCCTGGTTTCTCTCATGCATCTCCTGCTGCTGCTGTATCTCTCTCTCATTGTGGTTTTGATATCACTGTCATTTGAGTACTTATATCCTTTTTTTTTTTTACTAAAACTAACTGGTTTTAAGAAGACAATTGCTATCACGCTGCTGTGGAAATCGGGAGCCCCCTGGGGCGTCCAGGTAGCTCAGCTTCCTGCATTACTCCAGTCTTCCATGAGGGAAACTTTTCTGTTTCTGCATGTCATCCTCGCGTCCCTTTTCCCATTTCTTTAACTATTAAGCCATTGTATAAATGTCCAAAAACTTTAACAGTAGCAGTTCCCATTTAATTTGGTAAAAGTTTGAACATGTGGAAGAGTTTAAATAAACAGATGAGCACATCTTTATGGGTCAGTGGTTCCCAACCTTTTCACCTCACGACCCCTTAATACATAGCTTGTGTCACCTCATCATAGGGTGTGTGTCTATAGTTGTGAGCATGGCTATGAGTAAGCTCACCAAAACCATTTTCTCTGTATTATTTTGGGGAATGTGAGGGTTTTAATAAACTAAGAATGAGTTTACATTCTACAGCTCCACACAAAATACACATGCCATTTTTTTTTTCTTATACATCTATTACAGCTAACTCATTTAATTGACTGGTTTTAGGGGGAAATTACGTAAAAGGGGTTTTTATATATTCTCCACCAGGATTGTATAGCAGTGTGGAGAGCATGACAATATAGAGAGATGGGCTCACAAAGAGGGAATTTGGACTCTAAAACCATGGCTGCTGACCAGATTGTGAGCAGTTCGGTGATTTTCTCTGCTCAGACTTTTATTTTAATCATTTTAGAGCTCTGGGGGCATAAATGTTTTTTTTCAAAAGAAAAAAAGGTTCAATAAAAGTCCAAAAACAAAAA
The DNA here is from genome assembly GCF_014851395.1 of Micropterus salmoides. Lineage (NCBI taxonomy): Eukaryota > Metazoa > Chordata > Actinopteri > Centrarchiformes > Centrarchidae > Micropterus > Micropterus salmoides. The sequence continues at coordinate 26,412,447 of NW_024040041.1, read as the reverse complement.
TAAAAAATGTGCTTATTTCTTATTCATCACGCAACCTTTTAAATTAATTTGTGTCTGTGTTCCAGCACAGTTGAGAACTACAGGTACTGGGAGTCTAGTAGAGTGACAAGACTTGTAGAAAACTCAGTGACGAAAAGAGTACAGTTTACCACTTCTGTCAGCTGCGCCCCCTCTCATGATCCGAGCCACGATCACCGTCCCAGTGGCATCATCCCGCCTGATGGTGGCTCCCTGGAGTACAGACATAGGAATATGATCATTAACAGAAAAGAGCAAAAGGTCTCTGTCCATGTTCTCCTGCGGACTCTTAAGGTCTCTTCTCCGCTCTCATGCTTCACAGCTCACCAGAGGCTCCTTGTTCTTCACCAGCCTGACAATCTTCACCGACTCTTCCTCCAGCTCATCCTCAAAGTCGTCTGGTAGTGGCGGAAGCACAGGGTCAAAGTTCTTCTGAGCCACGGTGTCGTGCACCGAGAGAACGGCCTGGAGGGACAGAAAACCGATGTGCTGAGACTACAATGCTGACGTTGAGCTGCACAGAGAGCAGATGTCTACCAGAATCTATAAGAAGCTTCAGAGATGAATGTCAGGGCAAATAACATGTCTGACAGGTAAAAATGGCACCATGAATGTACACTAACGCTACATCTCCTCATGATTGTAGGACTGTGTGTTTACCTTGAGATGTGGTGATGTCAGCAGGTGCAGCAGCTCCTTCTCCTCTGTGCTCATTGGTCCACTCTGCAGCTCCTCTGCCACCTGCCGATCACAAAACCTACATGAAGCGAGAGCCCTGACCTGGTTTGACCCTGTGCAGGTGTATACCAGTAATGCACGATGCAGTTTACCGTAGAATAAATGCACACAGATACACAGACGTGCACACAATGGAAGATAAGTTGTGAACAGCTAAGGTCAGCAGTTTCCCACACTGATAACTGGTGAGAGCGAGAGGAGAGCAGCAGGATATAGAGTTTCATTAGATGAACATCGGGATGATTCAGCACTTTGAGAACATTAAAATTCATTTTTGATACCTGCATTGCTTCTCTGTCAGTGCTAGCTCATTGTGACTGACGGCTGTGCCCAAGTGGAAAAGTAATTTAGGATGTGTGTGTGTGTAAGTGTGAGAGAAAGAGAGAGAGAGAGAGAGAGATGAACTTACATCTTCTGCCAGAGAAGAGGCACTGTGGAGGACGGGTGTTGGACTCTGTCTCTCATACTGTCTTAACTTCTCATGAATCTGTAACACAAACACGTGTAGTTTATTAGAGAGGGTTTCATCAAGGAATGCACAGTTTCAGAAAAAAGCTGAAGATTAAAAGGTGCCTGCAGAAGTTTCTTGTAAACAAACCAATGTTATGTTGACATTCAGTGTTACTTACCAAATGCATCATGTCAGTCCTTGAGTTCTAACTAATGAATGCATTTCCACTGCTTACAACATTCACAAAGCCAACTTTTAAAATAAAAAAAGGTAAATCCTGCATTGTTTGCATCCATGTTTACTAGCTTCTAGTCTTCTTTATCCCTGCCTTTGTGGGTGCATAGCTATGTTTCTTGATGCATTACCACCATCTATAGTCAGCGAAATAGTATGAAACCATTGGTAGAAATATGTATTGTGTCACCCTTGTGAACACATGCATGCATGTACAAAACAAATAAACCCACTTGTAAAAAAACTGCTTCCTGGCTTTACTAGAGAAAAGAGAGTTTGGTTAAGAAATCTGAAATGATTCTGTACGCATGCCTAAAAAGTACTGTGTTTTTCGTGTATAGAAAGAATAAAAAGCAGGTAATGCAGCAAGACTGCACAATCCTTGAAATTTGTTGCTGTAATGTTTTGAAATTTTCACTGCATAATATACACAGAGTAAAGAAAGTCATGGGCTACATGTGCCCCATTTCACTTTTCTAAAATAAGTGCTGTGAGAAAATACGGAAAATGTTATCAAATCTAAGTAATCCTTTCAAAAATTTCAAGATCAGCACAGACATCATGATCTGCAGTGATAACCAAAGTATTCCATGGTCCCTTGACTAACCTTCTACCAATATAACTGAAATCTTCTGTTTATGAGATATTTGGCTAATTGTCAAAAAGCCAAATAAACAAAAAAGACACAAACGTACAGAGGTAATCAAATTATCTAAATAAATAGTCTAAATTTCCATCCAAAGTGGATGAATATATGGCTTCTTGTGACATTAAAATAAACCCATCAGCTATATATTTTTAGTAAAATGTTTTATTTTTAAACATTGTGAATGTGGAAGCCATACTACTTGTATTACCACAAAGTTGCTCTTCTTACAGTATCTTGGATTCCATGTGTAGTTGACAAATATCACACATGTAGGCGGTCTTCCACAACAACTTTCCATTGGTCCACTTGGATGACTTATGTTTACAATTTCCTGGCAAATAATGAGTGTGTTTTCTCAGAGGCGAAGATGGACGCAGTGTGGTACTGAGAGAGCACAACAAAATGACGGGGTTGTTGTGGATGGACGGTTGGGTCGGGGATACTGCTGTTTGCGTTCTGTTGCCTACCAACAGTACGAACAATGAACAATATGTCTAATATATTGTATGAACAATAAACAAGTAGTTTCAGTTGCCTAAATGTAACCAAAAAGTCAGAGTTTTTGGAAGGCAGTGACAACAGATGAGGAATGACCTGAGTTGTCCCGTCACTTTCAGGTAACCTGACCAACAGGCCAGTTTATTAGAAAAAATAATGTACATTTTCAAGACTATCAAATCCATTCCTGCTATTTTTTTGTTAATATATTCTAAAACTGCATAAAAAATGTAATGGTACACAGCTGTATATCACATCTGTATGTAAATAATGATGTTACTCATAGAATCTGACTCAGAAGAAGTAATAACCTCACCTTCATGAGGTATCCCAAGCTCCTCTCACTGAAAACATCTTTGAGGAAGACCATGTCCTCTTTGTGATTCGCATCGGGACGCAGCTGAGAGGTCAGCAGGGCCAACGTTTCATGTAGCCCTGCAGAGGAGAGGAATTAGAAAATCCATCGTGTATATTAACATGAACAGATGGAGCACAGCAAGCTACACAGAGTATGGAGAGTATGTGTTGAGCATCTGTGCCAACTCATCTCACCCGCTCCTGCTGTGAGGACCGGCATGGCTTCTTTCATGGGCCAGTGAGGTGAGGGGGGCGGGGAGATCTGGGAGGAGGAGAAAGAAAAATTATACAGATGCTGTTAAATTGAGTTTCTGAGAGATTTAAGACACTGTCTGGGAGGATTTAAAAAAAAAAATCCCCTTCTCACAAAAAGCAAAAAAAGAAGGATAATGGTGTTTTTGTGTTTATGAGAGTGTGTACCACTGATGTAAAGGCATCTGGAGACCCATATTGCAGTAATTATAGCCATACATCATCTCCTTGTAGGCTCAGTAAATGTGAAGGGCCTGCTTGCATTATTGAGCCGTACTAGTAAGATAAACCGTAACTGCTGGTTCTATTAACCCCACTGACTCTCACCAGGTTGCGTGAGTTTGTGGGTTTAGTGCCGGCATGTTAGAGAGCACAAACCTGTATGAAATAACTAGAAAGTGGTCATACAACTTTAAGGACTTCCATTTAACTGACAGCTCATTAACCTGTAGGATGTATGCCATCTAACATGCACAGTATAGTATTTCTTGTGTTGTAAGTTTGTTCTCTCTGCTCTACTAAATAAAGCTACGTGTAAAAGTTTACTTCCTCTTTCTGCCGGAGGGACATAATAACTAGGAATTTGTGAATTTGATGTTATATTAACTCTGGAGGAAAGGTCAGGTGATCATCAAAGTCGGTAGGATTCATCCATTACGCACTATGAATGTCTGTATCAAATTTCATGGCAATCCATCCAATAGTTGCTGGTGCTATTTTAGTCTGAACCGAAGTGGTGGACCGACAGACTAAAATCATTTTAGGCCTCCATAATGGGCTAAATGACATGTTAAGAGATTATTTTGCATTATATGCGCTTGATCACTTTCGTTATATCTATATTCATATGCTGAGAGATCTGTGCATGACTCCAAGATAGAGTACTGCACAGACTGCTGGATTATTGCAGCCCCTACTGATCAATATCCATGTCACTCCACTCAATAGTCTCCATACATCCTCCCTTTGGAAACATGCGTCAATAACACAAACCACAAAATCCCCAATATGACGCCATGAGCCGATGACAAAACAGCAGGAAAGCAGCACCACGAAGCCAAAACAACACAACAAAGCTGCAATAAGGAGTATTAACATTTAGATATATTAAGTTATAAGTTATTTGCCAGAACAGTTTTGATTTATAAAAATGTTGAATACATTTTGGATGGGGATGTCAGACAGTGTGTGATTTTCCACTCAGGGTGTCTTTTTTGTTCTGCCTAGAAATATGGAATTAATAAGTAGGTAAATATATTATATTACATCTACATACTGTGCAATATAATCATACACCATAGACATATTTACTGTAGTGAAACACTGACAGAAAGTGTGTTTAGACTGTTTAGAAAAGAGGCAGAGGCCAAATAGCTTAACCTGTTTGGCAGTGATGTGCTTTCCTGCTTTGTATGTGTAAAATAAACATAAGCTTTATATGAGATGTATTCAGTAGAGCGCTGTTCATGTTACCCTGTCCATCACTTTATGGACGCCTGCCATGATGATGCATCTTTTTGTGGTGTGTTACCTTGCACAGAGACTGTAGAGTTGATATCAGTAATTGTTTTTACATGGTCTTGAGTAGGGATTCCATGTGTGGTTGATTTTTAGTGCTTTCTTAATTTATAACATTTGGACAGATTTTGAGTAATTATGACAAATAAATCAATTTAGAAACACTGACTGGTTGATGGAGAAAGAGACAATGAGGCTAACACAACAGACAAGCCTTTCAGAAACACAGTCACAATAAAGATTACATTTTCAGTATCTGAAACCAGGAGACAAAAATCTGAACTATTTCAATAGCATGCTAACAGTTCAGTATTACTTTGGGCTAATGTGCAGACTGAAGAAACAGGTGTGTAGCAGTGGGTTTGAAACAGTTTTACTGGGTAAAGAGGCAGGCTTACAGTCAAATCAGGTACAAATCCAAAGGCTAAAGCAGACAGACAGCCAGGACAGGAACAAAGCTGGAAGCAACTGACAAAGAATATCCAGTTTATTGTAGAGTGGAGCTAATGTGAGGCAGCTGTGCGGGCACATGGTTTGGTCAGGTGGTATAAAGTAGAAGCTGACTCTGCAGTGGCAGCTAGGGGACAGGTGAGCAACAGCAGCCAGAAGTAGAGGAGTCAGATGAGGAGGGTAGGGAGGATGAACAGAGTGTCAGATTAACCCAACAGGAAATTTCCCAGATGAGTGGGAGGAATGCAGGAGTTCCTTTATATATGGAGGCAATAATATACCTCCATCATCCTAAGCCTGTTCACTCTGATACAAATACAAGTCCAATGTCTACACGTCTTTGTGTCATACTGTTGTAAGACAGAAGAGCCATAAAGAAACATTTGCCAATAATTTTCAAGTATTAAATCTTTCAACATCTTCTGTCTGTAAAATTTTCAAACATAAAACATTAGCTTTTATGAAATAAAATACATTTAATATAATAAAATCTATACACTACTGTAATGATTTTAAGCTTCCCGTTCTTCTCTTAGTCATAGTAGCAGTAGTGGCTCAATTGTAATGTCTTGGGGCAAGATTTAAATATCTCAACTTTTGATGGGATTGATGGGTAATGTACAATATATGTTCCCATCAGGATCAATTGTTATAACTTTGATAATCTCCTGACTTCTCAGCTAGAACCAGTCAAATTTTCACTTTGCCTAATGCTTTGGTTTATGACCAAATACCTGCAAAACTAACTAAACATTCCCATCAGCCTCAGCTGCACTTTGTTCAGTGCTGATTAGCAACAAACTAAACCCAACTAAGTGGGTGCATTATACCTACAAAACATCAGCATATTCACATTGACAATGTGAATCACAAAGCTGCTACCACAGTTGTAAACTTAGTCATATAAATATTATCCATTCACATATTCTATATTGTCTATCTAATATACACTGACCCCTTGTGTGTGAAATTTTTTGAAGTGGCAAAAAAAGTTTGTGGTTAATTATGTTACTAGTGCAGGATTATATTTTTAGAGACCCTACCCTAAAAACATCACCATAGATATGTGGTGCAGCAAGTGAAGAGTTGTTGAATGAGGACAGTGGGGGGGCAACGTGAACAAACTGCAGCTAAACCCTCAACTTAAAAGCAATTTAAAATAAAACAATTTTTTGTAAAATAAAACTTTTCTGTTGAAAGTTTTGTTGTCTCCAGGTTTTCCTTCAATGAGTTATGTTACTTTTTCAAAGAAAATCCGCAAGAATCTGTAACACGCATACAGTATTGATCAGCTACAGAGCGCTTATTTTATCTCTGGAGGCTTGTTCATGAAAAAAAGCTTCAGTATGTCAGCCTAAATTTTACTTTTATGTTTCTATATTGCAAGATTGCTATTCTCACCCCTCCTAAAGTATTTCTAAACATATCCTTGTGCTTTGATGGTACATAATCAGAATATGATTAACATCAGCAGAGACAGACAGCAATGAGCTCATGAATAATGCACAGAAAGGATGTTACAGAGCCAGAAAGAGGGATGAGGAGAAGATGAATGAGAGGAGGAAAAAGAGGGAGGCATCACTTTGTGTTTTGTGCTGTCAGGAGAATCAGTGAGATCAACACACAAGATACAGTCTCTTTATTCTCAAGTGTGTCAATCAGGATTTTCTCCTTAAATCCTCACTATATTTAACTTCATCAATGTCATCATTCTTTACTTCATCAACTCCTTTGGTATTTCCTCAACCAAAACTGTCAAAATTCAGCTTGAAGAAAACAAACGCCATTGAGGAGAAAAAACACAAGTTCATTAATGTAAGATCAGTTCAAAACAGCAGCCACATTTTGTTTTTCTGAATAATTAAACTGGAAATGGATTTGTTTAGAAATTGCTGCTATTAAACAATGAAAAGTGTGTGGTTCATTACATCTCCCTTTGCAGCAGTTCAGTCACTAACAGTCCGGAGAATGACATCATCTGCTGAGCTGCTCTTACTTTGACAGGGTGAGGTCATCAGAGAGAGGCATCATATCAATTTGGCTATTGAAAACATTGAGTGTGTTGAGTCTTTAAATGATTAAAATGTCAATACTTCGGTTATATACACTTGGATGGTACAACACAGCCAGGGGTTGACTGATAATCTCGCATACAGGGCAACTGCCGGGTGGGCTGACGCACTGTTGGGGTGGGTGTTTATTTAACTGTCATTTCTATACTGGGCTGGGCTAATCACATCTCTTACTGCAAAGTAATACAAGTATTACAATTAAATCAATCTGATCCATTAGCAGTTTTTTAGTTAACAGCTTGAATTAAATTGCTCGTAAAATACTTAAAATACTCGTCCCACTGTGAATCAACGCCACAGTCAGCTTTCAGCTCACTGTTTTAGTTTGGTCTCTGTATGCTTGACTACCAACAGCTCACACAGACCTACTGCTAACAATAGTTTAGGTACAAATTACAGTTTGCTGGCAAACTAGTACCACAGCCACAACAGCCCTACTGTACACTTATAGCTTAACGGCTTTCAGAAAACCTGCAGGAATCAGTCCAAGTTCTTGTAGCCTTCAGAAAGCACCACATTCCTGTGATCTCACATCACTGAAAAACATTACTACACTACCTCAAATAACCAAACATTGCTGATCCAGAAATAGACTCAGACATCACACTTTTTGCATTTTGTCCCTATGAAAATTACATTTTCCGTTCAAATCTAGTTAAGAGCTTAGCTGGAGATCACACAGACATGATAGAGACCCAGTGAGGTCACAGCAAAAGCTCACATGTCAGCTCATCAGATAACAGCCTTCGTCATGCACTGTTCATCTAGACACATTTAGCTAAAATACAGACAGATCAGCCTCTACTACCGCTGTTACTGCGTTAATAACATGATCCTGTGTTAAATAGGAGATTTATAAACCAAAATGACACTGGATGTAATTCTCAGTATTGTTCATCCACACTTAATACTCATTCACAGATAAGTAGTTTGGACTCACATATGCACTCAAAGTACTTAACTTACATGAACACACAACCAACATACTCAGACATCATGTCTCTGTGCCCCTCTGGCTTCATCTAACCCCCAAGCACATTTCTATTCACAGTCTTTTGTTCCTGATTCATCTTTTACTTTGTCACTCTCACGCAAGCTGGTGCAGACACGCTTTATTCTCCTGTTTTCAGTCACGACCCCCAGAGGTGGTGTGACGTAAGCAGGTTCAGCAGGGCAGCGGTTGGCCCTCTTTGCAATCAGCACACTGCCAAGAGTTTCTTCTAGTCTCCCAGGGAGATTTGATGCCACAGTTTATGCCTCATCCAATAGGACTTCAGCTGTAAGAGCTTCTTACACAGCAGCCACTGCTAGACTGAAAATGAGCAGGGTTATAAAACCTACTAGTGTGGTGGTGTAGCTGTAGGTCCTTGTTCCTCAAAGAACACTGCTGGTTCTAGGACTGCAAATTAAGAATTCCTTGCATCATCGATTAATGTGTTGATTATTTTTGCAATTACTCGACTAATCTTATATACAATGTCAGAAAACTAGATCAAAATTTACCAGAGCTCAAGGTTAAAATATCTTTTGTCTGACTAACGGTCTAACTTCAAATATCTTCAATTTAATTATATGAACCAGAGAGAAGTAGCAAACCCTTACATTGAACAATCTGAGTATGTATAGTATGAAATTTTTACTTGATCTAGAAGTTATTAAGTGATTACCAAAAGAGTTGCTAATTCATTTCTGTCAGTTGAGTTAATTGAATCATTCCCAACCACAGGGACCCCAGGGGCAACTTCTGCAGTTGACAGGAATATGTGGAAATATTGTGGAGTAGCTCAATTAATAAAATCTTTTTTTTTAAATTACGTGTTGATTAAAAAATATATCCATATATCGAGTCAGGTTTAACACAATGTGTTGAGAGTGCATGAAAACTAGTTAGTAAGCAAGCAAGCATGCAAAGGAGTACAAACTATCAGCCCAAAGTAATAAAGAAATTATTTAAATAGACAGCTAAAATGAATGGCTAATCGGTTCAAATAGATTAATAAATATTGTACAAATGATGGCTTCTCCCGCGACCCTGTACGCAGGATAAGCGGTTGACAATGGATGGATGGATGGATGATGGCTTCCACCACTTCAAGTTGAAGGAGAATGAATGCAAACTTGACCAAACCAACCTTAACATTGACAGTTTTACTATATGTAAACATTCTTGTAACAATACATTTTTATGTCTAACAGAGTTGAATAACAACCAATTTAAAATCAGTTCAAATAAACACATGTGGGTGACAGGGGGTGTCAATAAAGGGGTTCATGAGTTCATCTGACAGGGCTGTGAGAGAGACAAGAAGTTTGGGATCCCTTGGTGTCATCGATTGACCTATCGTTTCAGCCATAGTTGGTTCTGCTACCTGTTTCATTTTATATTTAATTTTTTGTGAAAATGTGTGACAGGACATACTAAGTGTTTTATATGCACATACATAAAAAAGGCTTGAGACTGACCTCACCACAAACAGAATTGTTTATGTATTCAACCACTTAAACTGATCTGAGTTTACATTTTCCAGAAAAGCAAACTCTTGTAGTCATGCAAATAAACTGATTTCTGTACCAGAAAAATTGTTCATTCACTGAGATGACAAATCTCAGGAGTACTGTAGCGTGATATTGCTACACAACACCTTTTAGGAAGGAGATTGAGATGTATAAGCGAAGAAGAGGTTGGAGTTCTACTAACTGTAGGGTACAGTTGCTGTTAGAAAGTGATCCCAACCTTAACACAGACGTTTAAGTTGCATAACCTTAACCACAAAAATGGCACTCATGACTCATTTTTAAAAGGCACTGACAATCTACCAGTTTTGTCAAACCTGACAACTTCTTGAAGAAAAAAAGGAGCATCCACTCACACACCTATAGGTTGAAACACAGACGACTACTGAGTGTATTCATCTCTTTCCTGTGATACACCTTTTTGTGATTCCTCTCACACTGTGTTTCTTTTAGGAACACCAGAGTCAACATGATGTGATGCTTGCAATTGTTCCAACAAGTCCTCCAATATTAAACGACAAAATATGTTGTTTGTCCACGTCCTCTAGAGCGACACATAAGGACATCAGATCAGGTAATGCTTGACAACACAATGGTTAAGGTTTGCTTCGGTTTAGGTCTTGATTAAGTTTAGGAAGAGATCACTTTTGGGTTTAAATGATTACCTCGCTAAAGTTAAGGGACCATCGAAAGTCATGGTTACAGTAATAAACGTGGTTAAGGTTAGGGAGCGATCTCTGTCGATTTTAAACGGGAAACTCTTCTCTTGTTTTAAAATCCAATGTTTTGTTGTCGCTCTATAACAACATCACAGACTTACTCCTCCATTGTTTAAGTGCTACAATGTGCTATAGTTCTCTATGTATGTCTAAAGAAGGTTCAACACAATTTCTGCCATCTGCAGTGGTTATCGTGGAGCCTTCGAGGGTATAGGGATCATTAGAAACACCCTCTCAAACGTAACAGCTCTTAATGAAAATGTATTGTCCACAAGGCTGTGAAAATGCCTTGGCATGGAGACACTAAAACAACAAATGCTCTGTCAAGCTGTTCTAAACAGGGTGCCTTTCCAGACTATATCACTGCCAGATGACGATGGACAACCCTGCTCCTTTCCCTCCTTCAGGACCATACAGTCCCATTTTGAGCTACGCTCTTTAACAATATGTTGGAGGATATAATTTCTGTATCAATCACAAAACGTTGAAACTGAAGAATCTGAACCATGGAGCAATGCCCAGAGCAGAAGGCTGGATGAGTATTTAGCACCGCAGCCTGGTGTACTACAGCATTTTTCAGATGTGCTCTGCATGTACTGACACAACACAGGCAAATAAACACACACATACACGTGGATGGTATTTTTCTATACAAACAACCACACACACATCTGACTGACAACATCTTGGTCAGTACACGATCGAGCGTGTTGCCTTGACCTCTCTCTGTCTCGAGAATAAACACTGCTCACACACAGCTAATCCACTGCCCTGACAGTAACGGGAGGCAACACCAAGCATGTTTGGCCAGCATCCAACATGCCTTTCACACACACATTTCCCAGACTCACACCCTCACACCGATGCGACCACAAACCCACCCATCACATAATCTCATCTCATAGCGAGCAGAGGGTGTGGTCAGACAGAAACTTATATCTCCAACATGGAGGGAAACTACAGATGTTGACAGATGACACAGTGTACAGCTTGTGCACTGTCATTCAAATGCTAAACCTCCTCAATCCCCATACACCCAACACCTCACTGCAACACAGCAAAGCATAGGCAGATGTTAATTTCTCTCCTTTTCCACCTCCTCTTTTCTTCTATTCTTACTTCCTCCTGTCTGTAGAGCATAATGCCGGCCCTCCATCCCTCCCTCCCTCTCTCCCTCTCTCTCTCTCTCCTCCATCTCTCTGCATCACTCTGCAGTGCTACGACGATCTGCTCTCCCAACATACAGCATGTCGTCAGCTGGCAGACAGAGGAAGAAAAGGAAAACACACACTGGATCGCAGAGCATCCCGCCCATACCTCACGTTCACACAACACAGCACAGACAAATACAATTCTCACCTTCTCTTCTTCTCTCTGTATCTCCTCCTCTGTCTCCCTCTCTGTTTGTGTCCCTCCTGACTGCAGCCACACTGTTTCTCTCGCTCCGATTCCTCTTCCTCCTTCCTTCTTGATCCTCCTCCTCCGGGCCGGCTGCTGCTCTCACAAACCTGCTGCCGCCGTGTGTCCGCCTCTTCCCCTCTCTTCCCCTCTCTCCCCCTGCCTCTCTCAGCTCCTCCCCTACCCACCCTCCTCCCTTCACATCTCTGATGCTCCCTCTGGCCGCAGCATCGGTGGATGAAGAATGCTGTGTATTTTGCTGCCTATGAGATGCTGTAGCCTCAGTTTGTGCATCTCATGTATTATCATGAAATTCAAGTCACAGAGCCAAGCATATGTTTTTCTGTATTATCAGTTATTCTGAAAAAGAAATCTTTGGCGATCTTTCGAAAACTTAAAGGGTGATTTACCATCACTTAAAGCTGTTTTGAAGGTATCTCCAGTTTTATCCAGAAAGGCTCTTCTGTCTGTCTGCGTGAAAAAAATATCTGTCTGCTGCACAATTTCCCAAGTAGGGATTTTCTAACAAAGACAACAGCCTGACTTGACATCGTTCTTTGCAAGTTTTGTTGGACACACGAAAAATAAACACGCTGTTACGAATGAAAATATGCTATACAGCTAGCTAAAACTAATGCAGTCTGATGTTACATCATGCAGTAAAGGGTGCTGCTGTTTAATTCTATTGTATACTGGTGTTTGATTAATTTGTGTATTGTTTTGTCCACCTCATTTATATCACTGAGGATAGGCTAAATAACAGAAACACCTCTGTTTAATGCAAAACTGTTCAACAGCACCACAAACAAAAACTACACAAAATGATCACACTGTTGAACACCACTTTAAAATTATTTCAAGAAAACTGAACATCACAACCTTCATATAGAAAGCATTTATTGTAGGACTGTTGTATTTAAAAAAAAGGTTTTGGCTAGGTATCTTAGCATTTTCTAGCTAACTGTTTTTTCAGCTTACAAGTTTACTGTTTCGGTTCACACTCATAGCTCTCCCACTGCACTACCTGCCCAGCCCCAAAGAAGAGACAGACAATGTTTTTGGTTAGTCATTGAAAGTTTGTGAGCACTATAGGCCTTTAGCTGCTGAGGAAATATTGCTTCTCAGGTGTTGGTAATGCTAAGTTAGTGCAACAAAGAGAGAGATTATTGGATTTACATTCATCAGGTGGCCAGAAACAGGACTCCTAAAGAATGCTAACATTGCTCCATCTTGTGTATAGGCAACTATTTTCTAACACCTTTGCCAGTCAACTTTATAAGGTGATAATAGATCAGTATTAAAAGCTTGTTCTGCTTCCCCCAAGTGGCCAAAAAAATCTAGTAAATAGTGCATAAACCTTTAAACAGATATGCCTCTTTGGTTATGGTTTTTGTTTGGATTAGGGAAGACAGCTGTAACTTGGAAAACAGGGTGAAGATCAGTTTTTATATCCAAATGGCTAAATGGTGGACCAACAGTGAAAGCTGTATCTTGTCCCCTTTCATTTTGGCTTGATTCCACTCTATCATGTTGTGGTGGCTAATTGGATCTGACTTCTGGCTACTTCTGATAGAGGGTTCCCCTCCCCCTCTGTCTGAGCCTGGCAGACTGAAGCTGGGGTTGTTGCAGCCCACCTCCATCTACACAGTGTCTGCTGGCTCTTTGTTTGCTTGCATGTAGCTCATGCAGTGGACACACAGAATCTTAATGATGGGTTAACCCCCCTACTCACACTTCACCCCTTCTTTTACATGGTAATTGTGGGTGTTTCCAGTCTGTCTTTGTGCCTGGGTTCGGCTTTGTAGGAAACAATATTTTTCGTATAAGTAGCAGGTTACATATTGGTGCTCAGGACATATAAATATTTTCATTAACATTTGTTTCCATAGCAGGCATTTAGTAACTGTGACTTTAAATTTCTAAAAGTAACATGAATGAATGATGTGTTATGATGCTTATTGTTTTATAGTATAGTATAGTATTAAACTATGTGCAAGAAAACATTTAGTTTAGAAAAACAAATAATATTCTATTAGTACTTACTCTTACTTCTTATTATTATTAAATATTTTTCATCTATTCCAGGTTCTTCAGGTAATCTGGACAGTGAAGTCCAGTCAATAAAAGTTATTTATTTACATTTATTGAAATGCTGATGTCCCTGTAAAAATAAACATATCAATAACTAAAAGATACTCTGAGTCCTGACCTGCTACAACGATGGCAGTGCAAAGACTCCTGTGTTCTCTGGACGTCAGCTGGACAGACCGAGTATCTACACTCCAAACATCCCCATTAATTATGGCAGAGATCGTTATGGGTCTTTGGCCAAATTGATTCAGAGGTATCTGCTTACCTCTGGGGAGATGGGCCTGATGTCCACCGTGAGAGGTGGAGCACGAGGTCCAAGCCGTCGTCTGACCCCACAAATAGGTTATAATCTGGGCCTGTGTGTGTTCAGGAAGCCCCAGGGGAACCACGTGGACGGAGCTGACATCAGATAATAGGGCACATGCTGGAGATTCTGTGAGCCATTATTCTCTGCAGCTGTGCTGTACCACAAAATGATGCTGCATCACAAAACGATGCAGTATTTATTAAATAAAGGAGTAGAATCCAGACAAGGCTGGTAGTAGTAGTAGTCTGCATGATGTTTGCATGTCAGGTCATGTGCCTTTGTCCCTCTGGCATCTTTCCTCTCATTCATCCTGTAAGCAGAAATGACTGATGTTGAATATCTTCAAAAATCCAATACTATTATTTCCTTCACACTCTCACACTGATTTTTTTAAAATGCAGTGAATACTTTCTCTGCAATGCTAGACATGTCGTGTACCAGCCCTGGTGTATAAACTCCATTGTGCATTTTACGTTCTTTCAATCAATATCAATATCAATTTTATTAATGTAGCACACTCCAAAACAACCAAGGTTGACCAAGTGCTTTACTTTACTGTACATGATATATATAATGATATTAAAATTGCCATTAATCCCCAAAAAAGCCCAATTAATAAAGCATTAAGCATTTTATTCTCCGTAGAAAGTGCAGTAGGCACAATTTACCCAAACGGCGGGCATTTGTCAAAACAAAACCCAGCTGGTGAGCCAGGTTATTCGGAATCTATAAACAGGTAACAGCCTTTTAGAGGATATACTGGATTCTCAAGATTTATTTATTTTATCCTGGGATTGCAAATTATCCTAGAGAAGCTCTTTTATCTGCAGGTTTAATCACAGTGACTGCCAATTAGTGCATCAGCAGCCACATTTCAAGAACAAATTCTCCACAAGCGAGACAGTTAAAGTCTCTACCTGCTCTCTCATGATGTGTGCAGTAAGTGTCTGGAATGAAATTTCAGCTAAATGTTTAAGAATTAAATTGCATTAAGGGAAATATATGTCTGTCATCACTGTATTTTAGTGATGATTAAGTTTATATAAATTAACAAAAACACGCTTTACTGCACATCAGACGGCAGTTTTTAATATTAAGTTTAAATTTTATAAAGACAATAAAAATACAGAAGAGAAATTACAGTCGAAGGCGCAAGAAGACAAGGCAGTTTTTAAATTTAGATTAGACTAGAAGGTGTTCCTGCTATTTTGTCCCTCCCATTCTTTGTGGATATTTTAGGGGTCAGCTTGAGGTGGACGATTAACAGAGAGAGAAGAAGGTATCACCTCTCTGTACGATATTAACAGCAATCATATTTACTGTTCTCCCTTTCATCAGATTGTTGCTGTTTGTCTGGAAGTAGGAGGCTTAATGTCCTCCCAGACTAATGCCTGCCTGGCGCCACAACTTTCTCACCATTCGCTCAACCTCCAAGAGTGATTGTCTGTCTGGCCTTCACTACATTATCTGCTGGCACTCAGACTCCTCCAAGGCCTCCGACTGCACGCTCCTCTTCACTGTCTGAGATCATGTCAGGGAAGATGGTAGGATAACAAATCAGGTTGGAACCAAACAGAGCCACTTTGATAGAGTGAAGTAAGGGACCAAAAACGAGCTACATGTTTCTGTAACAATTTAGCTTGTTTCTTACTTGATTTAAGTGATGATATTTTCCTAATTAAAGTGTCAGGCAGTCCCACCAAGGAGGGGCGGGGCCAGAGGTGAGGCATTTTATGATGTGACATAACATTTCTTGTTGAAAAGTAAATCAAACAACCACAAAGATATGTAAAAACTGAAAAAAGTCCTATATAGCTGCAGTCTGGGTGTCTTCCTCCTGTGCAAAGACACATTTATTCTCTTCTTCTCTCTCTAGTAAAAATCCCAATTTAAATGTCCCATCATTATGGGATTATCCATCCATCCATTGTCAACCGCTTATCCTGCGTACAGGGTCGCGGGGGGCTGGAGCCAATCCCAGCTGGCATCGGGCGAAAGATAGGGTACATCCTGGACAGGTCGCCAGTCCATCGCAGGGCCACACATAGACAAACAACTACTCATGCTCACGCTCACACCTAAGGACAATTTAGGGTCACCAACTAACTCAATTTATTCATATATGAAGGATTCATATCAGTCTGCACAGGTGATTAAACAGCTTTTTGCAAATGAAAATGATTGGTAGGCCGAGTTTAAATGGCCTCACTTTACATCCCCGGTTGTAACTTTAACACAGAGGTATAAGGCCGCTGACGACTGTGGAGTTTTATTTTTTTTTTGGCAGGTGTTAGTTGAGATCTATAAGGTTGCTGGGAAGTGTTTCATAATTTTATGTACTTCACTGGCCGCTGCAGAGTGGCATTAGTGAAAGTGAATTACAGCCGTCTGTGAGACTTAATGGAAACAGAAGAAGGGAGGCAGAGAAAGCTGAGAGGCAAAAGAGGGGTGTTTCCACTCATTCACAGCAGTAAAATAGTTGAGCAGGTGGCTTTAGCTTCCTTTGTGGGCCTTTTGGCAGGAATTTATTAGTTTGCTTTGTTGACAATCATGGATTGTAAACTTAAGTGTTCTCCATCCGCTGCAGTTAAGAAGTCTCTAATCTTTGCCTGTCTGTTGTTTGGTAGTGCCGTCCCAGAACTCAGCATCACACCTAGGTAATATCCTCAGACAGGATTTCTGTCATTTTTTAGAAATTGGAAATAAACTCGGATCATTAAATTTTATGTTATGAGTAGTTGTTGACCTCAGGTGCTTCCAGGGAGGACTAGACAAGTTAACTGATTATAGATGAATATATGTGCTGTTTTGTGGAAACCATGTACCTTCAGTTTTGTTTTGTCGACCCAAAAAAATCATTTATTGTAATCTGAAAGTTTATCTGAAAGTTTGAAGCTGTAATAATAGATTTTTTGGGCCGTTTGGTTGCAGTAGATCAGAGTATCAGAGGTTTTTTATTATCCTGCTGCACGTTGCTGCTGGAGATGAAGTTGATGAGAGCCTAGAGACTGAACCAAACATTAAAGGTCCAGTAGTGCAGTAGATGGTTTCAGCTGGCAGCTGGGAACTGGCTGCAGTGGCTGCAACGTATTCCTTCAGGGCAATAGTGGCCATCGAAATTACATCCACAAAAAGTGCTTCTTTTTGCCACTGACAGACTTTTATACCAGGTGTCTGACAACATCATGGAAAGGATCCCTATGAGTGACTCCCGGTGACACCCTTTGATTTTAGTGTCACTCAAGGACAATTCTCTCACTGAAATCTCGTGAGAGGTGAGTTGCTGCAGGAAAATGTTTGTGTGTGTACTCCCACACAACAAACTACTCTCCCCAACTCTGACTCACGTTTCCACCATCGTTTTCCTGCAACTCTCTCGTGAGATTTCAGAGCGAGAATTGTCCTTGAGCAAGACTTCTGCTTCCTGGCTATGCCTCGCATAGCCAAACCTATCTCCAGTATTAAAGCATTAAGAGAACTGGATACAGCATTGGAGGCTGGGCTCTATTCATTCCTATGAAAGCTCCTTAGTGGCACATGAAGCCAAAATTTCAACTTCTGGGTATACAATTATCATTTTGCTATACTGCTGCAGCTAACATTTATTGTCATAACTGAATGATTCTGTTGATTGTTTTCTCGATTCAATGATTATTGTTTTTAGATAAAATATTTGATATTGGGAGAAATGCCCATCCCTTTTTTCCCAGAGACCAAGGTGACACATACTAACCCTACTGCAAAAAAAATTTGCAGTATACGTTTTGATTGGTATATTATAGCCTAACCCTAACTCTACATGCCCCTGTATCTCTGCACTTGTTATTAAGAATTGGGTTGTGGAACAGCTTCAGATGTCTTTAGTGCACAGTTTCCTTATTAAGTTTGGAGATGGAATCAGTACCTCAATTAGGGGCCACATTTAATTTATCTCACCATAAGGGTAGCTGAAACAGAGTCCTGCAGAGTATTGGATCTGCATCTCCTCCCATCGAGAACAGCCTCTCAGAGGTGAGGAAGTTCCTTAAGTTGGCGGTCCAGCTTGCTTGTCTCGGTGGCTCGATGCTTATTGGATTGCGTGCCCATTCCCACAGCTCCAGCCGGTCAAATGACTGGGATGTGTAGCTCACGGCCGCTAAGTGGTCTATCGATCAGTCAGCTGAGCCTGTGGGCTGATGGGATGTGCTGCATCAGACAGAGCCCGGAGTTGACAGGCTGGTAATGGGTACAAAATACAATGCATTCCTGCACAGATTAGAACAGCTGCCTTGGCTGACAGAGCCCATTACAGAAAAAGTAGAAAATTAAGTGGACAGTATAATTCAAGTTAATGGGAAATTCCAATCCTCGCACATTTTGAACTGTACTGCTGTCAGATGGAAACCTTGTATGGAATATGGAAAAACCTGCTTTTTATCTTCACCACCAGTTTATGTTTCATGATACACACTGGGTTTTGAGAGAGTTTGAAGGTTATAATATTTGCAAATGAGATCCACTGCAGCTAAAAGAGGAAATTTAACAAAAGATAAGAGGTTTTCATAATACATTTCTCTTGCACTTGCAGTAGATCTGCCAGCAATTTTGTACCAAAGCCAGAGAACTTAATGAACACTCACTTTATTATCCTACTGACCATATCAAATGATAACAGTTTATCCAGTTACCTAATCTATCACATCAGTAAAACGTTCAGCCGCCCCCTGACTCCATGTTGGTATGAACTTATGGTATGAACTTCAGCCCAGTTCCCCCAATATCGTTGACAAAATGGATCAATATCAGTATCATCTGCTGCTTATAACAGAAGAATAATAATATAATATAGAATAATAATTCTATAATTAGTAGTCACTGTTACATTATGAGTTCAGAACACATGGGTTGTGAGAGTTTAAATTTATGTGACTATCATAAAGTAATAACATTTTATTGATATTCAGTGTCCTCCATCACATCAGCTGAATTTTACTTTATGTTTAATTCATGCAGAGGTGTTAATTGGCTCACACAGAGAATGCAGCTTGTGCCGTATTTCCTCAATGCACACAAGTCAAATACCATGTTCCCTCTTTCATGTGAAGATCTGTGACTGTTAAATTTGTGTTATTTACTCAAAGACAGATGATCCAGCCCTGCAACTGGCATTGGCATTAAGCTACAGATCAGGATGCTACACAGTAAACACACAGACACACACACACACACACAACTGTTTATTCTATGAATGCAAATACAAATGAACACACCACATGATTTATACCCTGTGTGTGCCAGTCACAGTGTGTTCCAGTGACCCAGTGCCCAAGATTAAGGCCTGGCAAAGCCAGATTTAGCCTCCCAGCAAACCAAAGCTTTTAAGAGCCTGTGAGGAGCATATTCTAACGCTACAGCAACACACTGCCAGCCAAGTTTTACACAAACAGCAACATGAAACTTGTGAAGCCTGACAAAGTGCTGCGCCAACCCCATCTCCATAAAAAATCTTATTAACACTGTGATTCATGTGGCCATTCATTTAGGTCTGCTGCATAATGAACTGCAGCAATATTTACCTTTCGTTCAATTTAAATGAGAGCCTGGATGTTTATAAAAGCAACCCAGCAAATTAAATGTTTCACTTTGCATATGCAGATTGTCATATGCATATATATTAAATTTGAGAACAGTTATTTTATTACAGTTTTCTAGGTATATAAACATATGATTAAAACACGCTGACGGAGACACAATTATTTTCAAAAACAAATCTAATTGAGATACATCCTCAATCCTATGAGGGAAATGAAACACAACTTAATTATTTTAAAGAAAGTATAATGAATAACAAGGCCCCTGAGTACTGGAAAGAGCAGAAAACATAAAACATGACTGAACATAATGTATGTGATACAAAATGTTATATGTTATATTTAAACGCGCCCTGTTGAGTTTTGTTGTAACTAACAGAAGTTATGTGAACATAAAGTTTGTGTTTACCCTTGAGGGTATTATAAAGTAATCTCAATCCACCATTATTTACATTCATGTCTACTTGCTATCTCTCTTCATCTTAAGCCAAACGGGGACTCACTCATTGAAAAACAGCCCAATTGCTACTAGAGGTAAAAAACTCCACAGGGAACTTTTAATCCTAGTGTTTGGTTGACTTTGACTTTACTTCCTCATTCCATCCCTGCTGTATGTGTAAAAATAACATGTCTTTCCCTTTACATTCTATATATTCTTTCCCTTTTGTGTTAAAATTCCTGTCCATACCAATTACACATATAGAGCGTTTGAAAATACATTTGTATTTAACCACATTTTACAGAAGTAAAGTAAAGGATAATTTTCTCTAGTGGACTTAAACATCAGTATAAAATCATGTTTACCAGAGATTCTCATTGGAAAAGTCCAAGTACCAAGCCAATAAAACAATGTTCAGTATGTTTTTGAGCTGTTAAAAGATGGCCTGGGGTCTCCAGTACCTGAAACAAACATAATGTAGTAGTTGAACTCCCCTGAATTCTAATCTTTATCTTCTGCAGCTTTAGGCAGCTTGTCCTCTGACAGCGCTGTTGGGCAGCCTAATTAGTCTTGCAGAACAATTCAATGAATGACCTATGGCCACTTTTAACTCTTCAGATATCAATGACAGAGCATCCTACTCTACACAGATGATGATGATTAGTGACACAAAAAAAGACTCAAGCTTGAATTAGCCGTTTGAGTATTTATGTAGTTAAACTGACAACGATGATGAGAAGCATGACTGTTGTGTTTAAATTAATTTATTTCCATCGCACATACACACATTCTCTGCCAAAAGATCTTCAGCTATTTACAAAACCTTTACACAAACAAAATAGTTCAGTGCCTCAGACACACAAGGATAAATATATCTAAGAGTTTTCAAAAGAAATGTGATAATTGGCACATCCAGGAGACAGGCTTTATCATCAGCTTTGCATGTTTCCTATTTGTCAAACAGACCTTTAAAACAGGCACATTTTGCGAGTGCAGCTTCAGCAAATAGAGTACTCAGCTTTAAATAGCTTCAATATAAAGCCCTAAAAAAATACCCCGAACTAGGGATCCAGCCCCTTTAATCATACAAGATTTATTTTTCTAAAGAATAATCATACCCATAACAAAAATATCTATCAGCCCCTGAACACCCACATTCAATTTACCTTTGATTTCAGAGGAAAACAGGTGGTAAACACACTTCAGTGCAATTATCATGTAAGAAGCTAAATTTTAAAAGACTACAGAATTATTTAAAACATAAATAAGACAAATGTACCTTTACAGCAGGAGATTTAGATTGAGCAACAGCAACACCTACTGGTTATATTCAGCACCATTTACCTTTTCCAAAAAAAAGAAATGATGCATACAACCTCACTTTTAAGAAATTGTTAAAATGATCTTGCTCATATGATTTAATCTCTTTGGTGGCTGTTTCCCAGTTAAGAAATGTCCTTTGTGATTTGTCATTAATCCAAGCATGTTAAAAAAAAAGTATAACCTGGGGCCTCATTTATAAAACAGTGCGTAGGATCCTTACTAAAAGTGTACTAAAAGTTTACGTGTGCACAAAAACCGACCTGGTCCTGCTCAGGAAATGTGCCTGTACACATAGAATTTCAAATCAATGACTTTTTTTTGATCCCACGTTCCTCACTTCTACACGGACTTCTTCCCCCGCTGGCCGTGATGTTTTTCATTCAGTCTTCCCATCACCTGGTAAAAAGTAGGGGTTCTCATGGCCTTGAACCAAATAGGAGTACCGGGACGGGTTTTTACCTTTGAAGGTCTTCATTCCCTCTGGGTTCAGATCATATGATCCCGACTGAAATGTAAGTAGAAGCAGTCAAAGTATTAGTTTCTTTCAGATGTTCACATATCCGCACCCAAACACCCACAAAAGCCAAATACATATACTCAAGTAACTGCAGTCACCAGTATTCACGAGTACTCCCCATCTAGCATCAGATGAGTTTCTTTGAACTGTCACTAGATTCAGCATGAAGATGAAAGCACATGCCTCTCCACAACAGAGATCCCTCATGAAGTTTCCCATCACCCTGAAACCCTGCCACCTTGATCCTCACTGTGGCCTGTCTAAATAATCAGCAGGGGGCATCACGGCAAATTAGAATCTAAAAGCAAAGCCACGCCTTACCTTTTTCCATCCTTTCCACTTCAGCTGAAACCCCTAAAGTAACACACTCTGAGTCAGGCAAAGCAGGGAGCATGGGAGGGAGCTATGTGCTAGAACTTCTATACATACACAACCATACATTCTGAATAATTGGGTTTACCAAACATAAACATACAATACATCGCACAGAGTATCTGAAATGATACAAGATGGATGTGTGCCCAGTTAGTATGGATTTGTTGATTTACAGGGCAAATAAAACCATGTGTCTCGGGTTAAAACTTAAACATTTGGTAGAAAAGCATTGTCTGTGAAGGTTCTCAGTCATCCATAGTTATCCAAGGAAGGTTAAAATCAACAGCAACTGGACTTGGTTTACGATATTTGAAGACATTTTGTCCCTCATTCAAGAGACTTCTTCAGTTCTGACTGAAACTCAGCTACGACCCCACAGAGGTTAAATAGCTGAGTGTACCAGCTACCAGTCAGTCAGAACTGAAGAAGTCTCTTGGATGAGGAAATGAGACCAAAGAAGTCTCAAGTATCTTCAACCAAGTTCAGTTGATTTTGATTTTAACCTTCCTTGGGTAGAAAAGCATTGTGTTTCATTAAATAGCAGCTCCACATTAAAATGTATTCATTGAAATGATGTTGATGTATAAACAACAGTTTATATGGAGCCTAAATGTAAAAATAAAACTTTACTAACCTAATTTAGCCAGGTGTTAACATAGACCTCGATGTATGCATGCAAATGGCCAAATCCATGCTTACTGGTTGGGTTTCAGATTAATGAACCTGATGCAAGATTCTGGGTTAAGACTGAACAAACTAAAGACTGATTTAGTGGATGGTATGAAAGACAGTGAGTCTGAGGATTGGTTGTGAGATGACAGAGGAACATGTGATAACACACCAGTCCGTTGGTTTGATGCTTTTTGTCCACCAAGCCATAAGTGTTGCCCCCTTCTGTCATCTCTATGGAAGGAGCTGCATCCCAGTTGGAGGTTGCACGGGGGATGGGGGTGATGCCAGTGGGCCAGGGCTGGTTTATTTCACCTGATGAGTACGGACTGCTGCTGTAGTCTGGCTTGCTCTTTGGGCATCCCCTCCTGTTGTACAGACAATATGGAATGTAAAATCTGCATGTACAGTACAGTATATTTTCCTTTTTGTTTATCAAATCCAACAATGATGGATGAAGGATGATCCTAGTAACAAGCACTGCTCGTATATTGAAATCTGTGTCTTATTCCTCTGTGTCACAGAGCTCCATTGTTGTAAAAAAACAAAAACATTTTTTACTGGGTTTCTTTATTACCATGAACACAATCATTGTATTTTATTTTCAATTCTTCGTACACCATCCTGCTGCTATAAATACTCAAACACAAAAAGTGTATACACCTGGTTAGCAAGTGAGATTTTTAGACATATAGGTTACATACAACTGCTGCTTTAATTGCATTTCAATGATTGAATTTCAATGTGACACAGGTCAGAACTACACATTGAAATATGGGGTTTAAAATGATGCAAGAGAACCACTTTTTACTTTTTATTAATTAACTTTTCTACAAAAATGTATGCTTTTTGACCTGCAAATATCCAGAGCCATATCTACAGGGATAACATGGGTCAAAGTTGCAAAGGGCAGAATGTAAATATGAATTTCTTTCCACAGAGCTACGGCATTAGTTGATTATTTGCACAATGAGTATAAATAAGTCAGTATTGATGCTGGAATAGTTGTGAGGAGCTCACCAGCAGCAGTATATAAGCAAAGCCAGGACAAGGATGAGAAGGACACCTCCCAGTACACAGGAGATGACCACCACTGCCAGCAGAGATGCTGAAAACACACACATAAAGACATATTTAGATGTTTACGGGTCAGCTCACAACTGTTACTACTGCTGCTCCATCATGTTTGCCTTTGGAACAATGTAGTTACTCACAATCATTGCAGTTGAAGCCACCATATCCGAATGCACATCTGAAAGACAAAACAGAGCAGTTAAACTTTAAATTTCAGGGTTGTCTTGTAGCATATTAATAGAGTTTATAATACTGAATCCACACAGGGAAGCCAACTTCATATTGACATGTACAACACACAGTAATACACAGACACCCCACATCTGAAAAGAAAAACATTAACAATGTGTGTACTCACGGTTGACACGGGGGAGTAGAGTTTTCTACTGCCCTCTGCCCACTTGGACACGCTACAAAAAGAAACACAAAAATGTAAACACACAAACACACACACAATGTTTTGCACAAAGAGACTATAACAAGCTACAGTTTCTGACTCAGTCACAGTAGATGCAGACGTACAGTACGCCTGGTTGAACATGCAATGAAAACATGAGCACAATGAGAGCCTCTTCATATAGAGGCTGCATGATGACCATTACAAACACGCACATAGTGGTACATTATGTTTTTTTCTGGGAAACAAGCTTTGTGCAGCATTTGTCTGAAAGTCTTTATTCTTTTAATTTAATTCTTTATTCACTCTTCCTATAGCTGATCTCCTCGGTCACAACCCTCCACAGAGAGCGAAAGCTGTAATTCTTCCACATGTTTCCAGGGAAACAACCCCATTAAAAAGAAATAAATCTGAAAGATAAATGAAGCAAGGGCCAAGGGTCAGCCTGGAGAAAAGGCTACAGCTCTTGACCTTGTCTCTGACTCTCGCTCCCTGTTGTTTCTCTCCCTCACTCTCATACACAATTATTTCACTGAGGATAAGAAAGTGTTCTTACAGTTCTCTTCACTGTAGATCAGCTGGGAAAAATTTACTTGAGCTTCTCTCAGGAGTTGTGGGTCATCAGCTCTTATGGTCTAAATATTTGTCATATACACATACATGTAGTGAAATTTATCCTCTGCATTTATCCCATCCCTGAAGGGAGCAGTGGGCAGCCACTATACAGCACCCAGGGACCAACTCCAGATTGAAATGCAGTGCCAGGTCAAACGGCAATGACTGAAGAACCTACCTAACATGTTTTTGATGTTGGGGAAAATCCATGCAGACACGGGGAGAACATGCAAACTCCACACAGAAAGGCCAGGTTCGAATCCGGGACCTTCTTGCTGTGAGGCCACAGTGCTATCCACCGGTCCACCATGCTGCCCATTTATATATGATGATATATACACTCACCTAAAGGAGGTGTTTGACCCCCTTTCGCCTTCAGAACTGCCATAATTCTACTTGGCATTGATTCAACAAGGTGCTGAAAGCATTCTTTAGAAATGTTGGCCCATATTGATAGGATAGCATCTTGCAGTTGATGGAGATTTGTGGGATGCACATCCAGGGCACGAAGCTCCCGTTCCACCACATCCCAAAGATGCTCTATTGGGTTGAGATCTGGTGACTGTGGGGGCCATTTTAGTACAGTGAACTCATTGTCATGTTCAAGAAACCAATTTGAAATGATTCGAGCTTTGAGACATGGTGCATTATCCTGCTGGAAGTAGCCATCAGAGGATGGGTACATGGTGGCCATAAAGGGATGGACATGGTCAGAAACAATGCTCAGGTAGGCCGTGGTCTTCAAGTGTCCAATTTTGGTGAGCTCTTGCAAATTGTAGCTTCTTTTTCCTATTTGTAGTGGAGATGAGTGGTACCCGGTGGGGTCTTCTGCTGTTGTAGCCCATCCGCCTCAAGGTTGTGCGTGTTGTGGCTTCACAAATGCTTTGCTGCATACCTCGGTTGTAACGAGTGGTTATTTCAGTCAAAGTTGCTCTTCTATCAGCTTGAATCGGTCGGCCCATTCTCCTCTGACCTCTAGCATCAACAAGGCATTTTCGCCCACAGGACTGCCGCATACTTGATGTTTTTCCCTTTTCACACCATTCTTTGTAAACCCTAGAAATGGTTGTGCGTGAAAATCCCAGTAACTGAGCAGATTGTGAAATACTCAGACCGGCCCGTCTGGCACCAACAACCATGCCACGCTCAAAATTACTTAAATCACCTTTCTTTCCCATTGTGACATTCAGTTTGGAGTTCAGGAGATTGTCTGCATTGAAGCAACTGCCATGTGATTGGTTGATTAGATAATTGCATTAATGAGAAATTGAACAGGTGTTCCTAATAATCCTTTAGGTGAGTGTATATATGATGCTTTATGATCTATAGTGCTTTGGCAGCGGCACATTGTAAAGATTACAAATGTTTAAAATATGAAAGACCCAACATAAACACAAGAACATGATCTTGTCTGCTTATTTAAACCCAACCCTAGCCTTGGTAAAGGAGATACATAAACAAATACATATTAAATAGTCACTTTTACCTTTGCAGCTAGTGTTTGAGTAAATGTTGGAGTAGTAGCCCTCTTTACAGGAACAAGTAGCCAGGCCTTTTATACTAACGCACGTTGTAGTGGAGCCCTCACAAGGTGGAGGGTTCTGTTCACACAGGTTTGTACCTAAAGCAGACAGGATATAAAACAGCTGTATGACAAAAACCTTCTTCTTGAAAAAATGTAACCTGTGTCTCATTCTTCCAGAATGAAAGACTTAGATAGTGTATGAGCAGTACTTACTTGTAAATGTGGCATTAACCAACAATCCACTTGCTATAGCCGTTTGAATGGACTGATCAATAGACTCTTTAGTGGTGTTGGTGTTTTGAAAGATGTTATTTACAGTTGCTTGCACACTTCCTGGCCTAGAGAATTAAAGAGAAGCCCCAAAAGAGATATGTAATCTTTTTTAAGTGGTGACATAATATCTTTCTGTTGGAGAAAGAGTATATACTCACTCAAGTTGCACAACATCAGACTGTTTATACCCTGGCAGATTTCCAAGGGCAAGTCTGAGCTATGAAACAGAATAAACATGTAGTTTAATGACTGAGAAAGGAGCATTTATTATAATTATTCAACATGCTTGCTTCTTACCGATGCTGAGATATTAGCCGCTGTGTCCTGGAATATTTTGGAGGACCTGTTGCTCATTTCTTTTACAAATGTCAAGGAGGTGAGATGAAGTTGGCCTGGGAACACTTGGGCTGAGTGAAAAGGAGGAAAGGAGAAAATAAGTCATCGCCACTCCCGTTATGATTTCTGTTAAGGTAATTTTTCATCTGACCAGACATGAAATGTTGTTTTGTTCTCACCAGGTGTACAGCGGCCATTTAGCAGGAAGCTGCCAGATATACACTGGCAGGTGCCATTAAGACAGACGCTTTCAGGTGGGCACGGGACAGCCGGACACACTAATGAGCGATTGAAGAAAAAAGATTAGCAGCTGGCCTCTACCAACTCCTGAGGGAAATATCTGACTTTTAAGCTTCTAAATGCTCCACCATGTTCACAAACTAGTTGTTTCTGTGTCTAGCTATGGTGCTGAGCTGGTAGTGTATAGTGGGTTTTTACAGATTTTTTTTAAACAGATGTCTGCTGTGGCCAAAAACATTGAGAGTACTTAGAGTGAACCAAAACAGTAAAGTTGTGGGCCAGACAGCTAAACTATGAGCTAAAAATCACTATAAAGATCTGGGCCCATATTTATCAAGCTTCTCAAAGTGCCATTTTAGTCTTAAGTGCTGAGAATTCATGAAATTTACTCCTACTCTTAAACTTAAGAATAAAAGAAAGTTTTCAAATTTCTCAACGCTAAGAATCACTCTTACTCTCCCAGTCTCCTCAAGTGGTTAGGAGTTGCCAGTAGAGCTTGTGATGGCGCTGTGGAGACAGAGACATGCAGAGAGGAGAGGAAGAATTCTGACGACGCGCAGTTAATAAGACGGGGTCGGACAGCGCAGGCATAAACTTTGTCAGAGAGTTGGTGAGGGACGTCATCTCACCACTGACTTTACACAGTAATGCGTTTTCAGTTAAATTGAAGGTGGAGATGACGCTTCGTTTATTTGCCACAGGAGAAACGCATCAATGCTGATGATTTTGGCAGTCACAACCATCAATAAGCCAAATAATTACAGAAACAATTTTAGCACTTACAGCTCCATACACTGTCACATGTTTCATCGACTTCCCAACAACACCCCCCAGTAATCCGACAGACGCAAACACAGTTCATATAGCCAGCAATACAGGAGCGCATTTGATGCTGCTCATATAAAGATAAAAAAAAGATTATCTTTCATTTATTAATGTATAGGCCTATATCATAATGTATTATCTTGAAAATTCTTTATTCTTAAATGTGTGTTGAATATAAACTCCTCCATTCAATGTGAATTTATCTGAGAATATTCTTAAAGAAGGAAATCTCTTCAGTGATTGGTCCTTGGCGACATCGTCATCCAAAATCCTGTTTGCAGCACAGCAAAGTGTCGTAAATCAGCACTAATAGTGACACTTAAGATTTAGTCACTTCACTCAAACTGGGGCTATGATGCTTGATAACAAACATTTAAGCACAGCTTTGAGCCAAGAATTTTTTTACTCTTAAGTCAGTTCTTAGCAGTGTTCATATTCAGTAATTCTGAGAAGCTTGATAAATACGGGCCCTGTAAATTAGAGGGGAGCCGGAAATTCAGGTGATAATCTCTGTGTTCTTCAACACCTTTCACATTGCGATTTCATTTTGTTATAAGAAAAATGATGATAATATATGCTTTAACTTCCAATGCAACAAATCTTTTTTTTTTTTCTCATTGTAAAACATTTTATCATGAAATACATGAAAGCAATTATCTCTAGCATTGTGTGTGTATGCAGGACTTAATTCCAACCAAGGAATTTCTTTCATCAGTTAATTTTTTTTGATTGATAGTGTTTTTTGTTAAAAACCTACATACATCTGGACCACGAGAAAGGTACAAACCTATGACTGGACTCTGGGTAGGGATGGGCGGGGCTGCTGTGGTGGAGTTGTTGGTGGTGATGTCTGTTGGTCGCAGGGTGGTGACAGTGCTGGTGGTGCCAGCACTAATGGTCGTTGAAGCTTGTGTACTGACACTAGCTGGTTCAGTTGAAGAATTAAAATTTGTGGTTTCTGTATCAAAAACAATGTAAAGATCAGTCCAAGAACATTTAAACAGAGAACAGAGCCAACATCAATGTTTAATAATTGTACTATGACTATTTACACACTGCACATTTAACTGTTTAAAGCTGCTGAAGGCAAATTTATTAGACAAAGATTATTACAATTTACCTTAATCTCATTTTTTACGTACTGGCAAGGCTTTTGCATTGTTTGCAGTTTGCTTACAGTATATTAAATTATTAAAAGGACCACGGTGGTATGTTGTTGTTAAAACCCATTAACTTCAAATCACATATACTTTACATTACTGCAGACAATTTTCCAAAGCATACCATCCATTTGTAGATTGATTTCCTACTTTCCAGGCCACTGTAGGTTTCAGTTGATATAAAGCCTGTTAGGTTGTGATAAGTACTTAAAGAAGATGTTGCCTTTGTTTGTTATTAATTTATATATGTTTGTCAAATGTTTCATTGAGTAGTAATTTGACAATTGGTACTGTTTAATTGGTACCTTCTTTATTTAAAAACAAAAAGAATCTCCAGCATCTCATATTTAAAATCAACTACCAGAAAGCACTGCAATCACAAGTTATGTTGGACAAACATCAGGATAGCATGGATGCTGTGAAAAGTTATATTAAAATGTTAATTTTCCAATGTTGCCATCTCTAAAACAATGAATGCCACATGTTCACTGTAGTTGATTGTTTTCCTAATATTTCATGAGCTGCAATTTAGTACAATAATTTAGACGTTCTTGTTTGAATTTTTCATGTGTCCAATACTTTGGTTTTGTCCAAAAACCTGGAAAACTAATGACATTCCCGTCAGCCTCAGTTGTACTTTGTGTTTAGTGTTATTTAGCAAATGTTAGCATTCTAACATTACACCTTCTTAGCATCACCACATTAGCATTGTCATTGTGAGCATGTTTGCATGCTGATGTTCGCATTGAGCTCAAATCACCACTGTGCTTTGTATGGCCTCACAGCGCATAGATGTAGACTCTGTGTCTAACAGGACAGCAATGCATGCTGTTTGAAAGGGATCAAACAATCTTGTCTTGTCACATAAGATGACTTTAAACTGCCTTTGTCACGGTCAATTTTGCAGCATCAATGCTGCCTACCCATAAATCTGTGCGCCTGAAAAGTTAGTGAGAACTAAATACTGTAATATCTTATTAGCCTGTGACGGTAACTAACCAAGTTTGTTTAATATGATTTCTGAGGGGTCTGTAAGACATTCGCCTTCTCAATAGCTCGCATTTACATACAAAGTCAACGCAACGACACGGAGGGTCGCAAATTCCTGTCAGACGGTGCAGAGGGGGCGCTGCCGGTAACACGAAGCCATTTGCGTCGAGATGAAAATGTTCACCTCAAAGGGAAAGTCGCGTGACACTGAGTCGCGAAAGCCTATTAGCGTTGAGATTTGGAGAGTACCAGACAGAGCGGGGAAGTGAAACATTGCTGGCCAAAGGAGAGCTGCTGAGCTACGGTAAGCTGTCGAGGACAGAGCTGGGAGCAGCGCTGCAGCTTTTGGATAAATAAACACCTGCAGCCAGTCTGGATTGTGCTCTGACAGCTCTGCCGTTTAGCTGCGGGAGAAATTAACTTTTTACTTTAGTTTATGGGATTACAACGTTGATTTATCTTCACTCGCGCTTCTCAGCAGCGAGCTTCCATGCATTTCTGTTCCACTGTTGTTGTTAGCGTCAGTGGTCACACAGAGCTTTGTGATACTACTATTTCATATTTATATAAAAACCAGACAGACATTGACATTGACATTGAACTTGACATTGCTTGGAGAAAAGTAAGCGAGGAGGTTGATCTATCTGGTGAGTTTAGAAAATATGTTTGTTATTTTATTCCAGCTACCGTTGTACGTTACTGTGAAAATGTTAGCATAGCCCCAATTAATCCAAACTCCATTCAGAAAGAAAAACATTTTAAAAGTTGTTGTCCTGCTGACTTGCTGACAGACCTGACAAAACATGAATTCATATGTTTATCAAATCTGCATCATGTTGTAGTTACTTCAGCATCACTTTGATCCGTTTATTGCAATTAAATCATAGCAAAATGTTTACTTTGGGTTCATACAGCTGTATTAATCGCAGGTTGTGTTTATTCGCGTTATCGCGTTGTATGTGAACACTTAGCAGTAGTCCAGCAATAAAACCCCCGCGAGGAAGGCGTCACGAGGATTAAATTTGCGTTTCGTCTGAATGCACAGTAAGGCTAGTGAATGACAGCCAGAAGAGAAGCAAGACAGCATGCTGACGTCACGCAGTGCAGGTGCTGCCCTAAAAGGCTGTTCGAAACCAATGTTCTTCACTCGAAAGTTATGCCTTCTGAGGCACTATTACATACTGTCTATGTGAGCCAGCGAGGCAACTGCCTTCTGTTTCAACCAGAGCCTTAGTCTTGTTATGGACATATACAGCTGATTAAAGAAGAAAGGATGTGAAATCCAGAAATCCACATTTGGAGACCTGAAAAACATGCACACTGACTTGGAATTTGCATTCGAGGAGTTGTGACTTGGCTTGACTTGGAGAGTGCAGCTTTAAATCATGGTCCTCACTGAATTATTTTGTAAGAACACACATTAACATTCATGCTATTAGTCCTACCTCCTGATGTTGTTGTTGAGGGACTAAGGGTGGTGGTATTTCCAGTGTGGGGTGCGGGGCTACTGCCTGGGGAGGTGTTTTCAGGGATAGAGCTGGAGGTGGAGATGGAGGTGACAGTGGACAAGGGTGTGGTGGTGGATGCAGGAGTCTCAGGCGAGGTATTAGTAGGGTTTGTTAGTGTAGTTGTAGTTAGTACAGCTGTAGAGATTTCTGAAGTTACTGTACTTGTATTTGCTGTGCCGTGGCTGGTTTGTGTGGTCGCTGGAGTTGGAGTTGTTGTGAAGTTGCCTGGCTGTGTCGTGGCTTTAGTCGAAGTTGAGCTGTTGTTGGTCTGAGCAGTCGGTGTACTTGTAGTTGTGTTGTTGCTTGTGTGTGTGACAAGTGTACTTGTAGTTGTGTTGTTGCTGGTGTGTGTGATGGGTGTACTTGTAGTTGTGTCGTTGCCGGTGTGTGTGATGGGTGTACTTGTAGTTGTGTCGTTGCTGGTGTGTGTGATGGGTGTACTTGTAGTTGTGTCGTTGCCGGTGTGTGTGATGGGTGTACTTGTAGTTGTGTCGTTGCCGGTGTGTGTGATGGGTGTACTTGTAGTTGTGTCGTTGCCGGTGTGTGTGACGAGTGTACTTGTAGTTGTGTCGTTGCTGGTGTGTGTGATGGGTGTACTTGTAGTTGTGTCGTTGCCGGTGTGTGTGACGAGTGTACTTGTAGTTGTGTCGTTGCTGGTGTGTGTGATGGGTGTACTTGTAGTTGTGTCGTTGCTGGTGTGTGTGATGGGTGTACTTGTAGTTGTGTTGTTGCTTGTGTGTGTGACGAGTGTACTTGTAGTTGTGTCGTTGCTGGTGTGTGTGACGGGTGTACTTGTAGTTGTGTCGTTGCTGGTGTGTGTGATGGGTGTACTTGTAGTTGTGTCGTTGCTGGTGTGTGTGTCGTTGCCGGTGTGTGTGATGGGTGTACTTGTAGTTGTGTCGTTGCTGGTGTGTGTGATGGGTGTACTTGTAGTTGTGTCGTTGCTGGTGTGTGTGATGGGTGTACTTGTAGTTGTGTCGTTGCCGGTGTGTGTGATGGGTGTACTTGTAGTTGTGTCGTTGCCGGTGTGTGTGATGGGTGTACTTGTAGTTGTGTCGTTGCTGGTGTGTGTGATGGGTGTACTTGTAGTTGTGTCGTTGCTGGTGTGTGTGATGGGTGTACTTGTAGTTGTGTCGTTGCTGGTGTGTGTGATGGGTGTACTTGTAGTTGTGTCGTTGCTTGTGTGTGTGATGGGTGTACTTGTAGTTGTGTCGTTGCTGGTGTGTGTGATGGGTGTACTTGTAGTTGTGTCGTTGCTGGTGTGTGTGTCGTTGCCGGTGTGTGTGATGGGTGTACTTGTAGTTGTGTCGTTGCTTGTGTGTGTGATGGGTGTACTTGTAGTTGTGTCGTTGCTGGTGTGTGTGATGGGTGTACTTGTAGTTGTGTCGTTGCTGGTGTGTGTGATGGGTGTACTTGTAGTTGTGTCGTTGCTGGTGTGTGTGATGGGTGTACTTGTAGTTGTGTCGTTGCTGGTGTGTGTGATGGGTGTACTTGTAGTTGTGTCGTTGCTGGTGTGTGTGATGGGTGTACTTGTAGTTGTGTCGTTGCTGGTGTGTGTGATGGGTGTACTTGTAGTTGTGTCGTTGCCGGTGTGTGTGATGGGTGTACTTGTAGTTGTGTCGTTGCTGGTGTGTGTGATGGGTGTACTTGTAGTTGTGTCGTTGCTGGTGTGTGTGATGGGTGTACTTGTAGTTGTGTCGTTGCTGGTGTGTGTGATGGGTGTGTCGTTGCTAGTGATTAGTGCGGTAGTAGTTGTGTCATTGCTAGTGTTTGTGATCGTAGTTATGCTGTTACTAGTAAAACTTCCGGTTGAAGTTGCTGGAGTAGTGGATGTCGCATCAGTGCTGAGATCCATTGTCATTCCTACAGTGAAAATAAAAGCACAAAATATAATCAGCTCATCACCTTTTCTTTTCTGGGAACATCTCACTGAAATGTTTGGGAGTCCAAATCTGGGATGTGAGCCACCAGAAAAAAAGAAGACGGATGGACTATTGCAATTTTCAAATCACAGAAGGTGCAATATTTGTTAAAGGCAAAAGTGTGTCAAAATACAATTTTAATTAAATATTGTCATGCTGCAGAGATGTCCTGGCCTACACATAATATTCTACAGACTTAAGAGAACATCTCTGTTTGGTACAGACCCTTGCAAATATCACACCATAATCATTCAAATCATACCATTCCATCCAATATCGCAAATCATATTGCAATTGCAATACCAGTCAAAGTAATCACATGTAGATGTTTTTTTTCAAAATCTGTCAGCCCTAGTGTAGGATTTGAATATTTTTGACTTTGGAATTACACAGTGGTAATGTAATATCAGAAAAGACACTGTGGGAGAGAGCAATAGACACTAGACAAATGTCCAGATAAATAGATATAACTGCACCAATTTTAAATGAGTGTCTCATGTTTCTAGAAACAAAAACTGATGTAGATGTAAACACATTTGTTGGATGTGTGCCTATTCTCACATCAAGCAGACACAGCAACATAAGCATTCTTTTTATGTCGTGTTTGAGTCCAACAGATAAATCTAAATCCAGTATTTACTCTCTTCCTCTCCTGTTTTTGGCTCTTTATCTGCTAAATGCTCCACTGTGTTCACCAGCTAGTTGCTAACTGTGTCCAGCTGCCGTCTGATTCTGAGCAGGAAGAGTACAGGTGGTTTATCACAGCTTTTACCACTAAAAAACAGATGCCTGCTACTACTGGAAATAATGCAGAGAATGTAGACCCAAACCATAATCTTAAGGACCATAAAACCAAAACAGTCACCTTAAACATGTTAAAATAATCCACAGAGTTGAGAGAAGGTTGAGGTAATATTTCTTAATAGTTCAGTACCAGCAACGCCTTTCACATATAAGTAGTGATTTGATCCATTGTTAATATACAAATATTGATAAGAGCAGTTTAAGATATGCCATGTCCCCATCACAGCTTACCAAATTAAATATTCATACTAATTACTGAGAGAAATCCATGCATTAATTAGCAAATATTTCCATGTCAGTGTCCTGACAACAATGATAAAAGGCAATTGATGTTATTTACGTTAAGTAGGATATTACTGCTTTTAGTCTTTCAAGATGACAGTTTTTTTTTCGACCTTGGTTATAGTTTGTGCTTATAAACTGAATTACAGAAAACACTGTAAACCTTGTATCGGTTGTTAAACATATTTTATTTCTGTTTAGTCGTGATATTCCAAAGATTGCAGGACTTTAAGCTGCAATCAGAGAGTGCAACAAGTTTGTGTCTTAAATAAACATTTAAAGCAGAGTGCCTTAAAAGATGACAAAAGCTGTGACTCAGCAGATACAAATTACTGTAAGTGACGGCTGTTTACAACACTGACGTGTGTCAGTCAAGTGTTCAGTGTGCTGTTGTGATGATGCCTGTTCCCATTTATCTTGCTCTTCACTTTGTGTTTATGGGGGAACAGAGGGCATAGGGCAGCTTGAGGAGAAGTACAAACAGTATGAGGTATTTGATAATGACTTAGCCAGTTTATCTCAGCTCCTTATATCTATGCATTGATTGATTACATTCAAAGAACCTTCTCAGCAGCCAGAGAGGGAACATACGCCTTCCACAAACATTTTCTTCCAGTAAGTCATCTCAAAAATACAAGGATGTGGTGAGAAAACCAGAACAAATATCAGATCCTGAGTGTGATTTGATTATTTTCTCTGTGTACAAGGCCCTGTGTGACCTAATGTCTTTATCCCTTGGTAACCAAGACTCATTTAGAGATGAAAAAGCACAGGCTCCACACCCTGTGACAACAGACTTTTATGGATATGATGCATTTAATGTACACACGCCTAGACCCACCTTCAGTAATTTGTGGAATGGAATAAGACATTGACCAATCACTGTGACGGAAGATGGGAAAGACATATAGGTCTGATGTGACGTTTTTAATGCTCATAAAGTAAAAGAATGGCAGAGATAAGCAGGGCTGGATCTATTATGTGAAGCAGCGTGTGTGATCATTGCTATAAAATGCACATGAATCAATTTGTGACTGGCTCGTCTAGATTAAGACTTAAGGGCAGTGAACTAATCTTACTGGATGACCAGAGACCAAGATTAATGAAAAACCTCTTAAATAAGATCCAGTCCACCCTCCCGTCTTGATTAGCCCTGTTACATTCTCTGTGTTGCATTTTAGTAGAATATCAGTTGCAAGGACGTGTGTGGGTTTCCATGAACGACTGAGTTGAAGGTTAAGCATTTCACTGTGCCCCTCATTCCTCAGTCAAGTCTCAAAGGCTGAAGTTTTATCTGCTTGTATCAAAAATCATTAAATTTTAGCCGTTTTTCAAATTCCTTTTGCTTTGTAGAAACTGGGCAGCCAGTTTCAGTTTACACTCCATCCTGTAGATTAGTCAGGCGTGTGTGACTTGCTCCACTACATTAGCTCGGTGCCATGCCAGTGTCAGAGCCAGCAGCTAGATCTGTGAGCAGGAGCAAAGGCAATGAAAGTCTGTCACATTTTAGAAATACAGTTTTTAACACACACTATCGATCAACACACAGCTGTTAAGAAGAAAAGAGTGACATTTATGGTGCAAACTCAAAGAGCCTTATCAGCTCTCTGTGTGTGTGGAGAAACCATTTTCTTATCAATAGCTTTCATTTCCACACAATTGTCAGACAAAGTTTACAGTTTTGATTAATGATCCACTAAAACTAATCATGGATGGACACATTTCTTAATTGAACACTGAAGAGGTCAGAGGTTAAAATAGTGCATCGGAGAGAAAATAAGTTATACCTGGGAGTTGGGCTGGGCAATAAAACAATAATGATAATTTTACTCAATGACAATAGAACAAATGTTCAATAAAGATTTAATTAATTTGAATAAAAAACAAATCAGCACTCCGGTGACCCGGTACGCAGGATAAGCGGTTGACGATGGATGGATAGGTGGACAAATTAGCACTTAATTTTTCTATTAAGATATTTATTATGTTGAGGAAAAAAAGATTTTACTTTCTTTTAGTCATGCAGATTTGTTGAATTTTTTTTTTATCATAACTATTTTGAATATTCTACTTCAGATTTGTGAAGTGATCCACTGTTTGGCATCAAGTGTAAAGAATAGTTTAAAATAATAATTATCAATATCGAATGATATGATTTTTTTTCTCATGATAACAAACAAAGCCTCCTGACATGCTAAGGTATTTCTGATATCTAGTCATTATTAGTCCAGATAAAGATACAGAGAGAATGCAGTGGTCTCATCATAAAAACACAGTCTAATTATGGACACGGGGAAGTGATAGACAAAAGGGAAATTGTCAAGAATGTGAGTGTGCATGACTTAGCACAAACAATCACAGTGGTTCTCTGTCATTTCCACAGTGCTGGTTCTCTGTTTTAAAGTACATAGGATCAACTGTGACGAATTTCACAGGCAATCTGTGACACCCTAGTCAAAGACTAATCAAAGAATTTCACCACAGACCACAGCATTTCTTAAACTACATGTTAGCAGCCCAATGCCTTTGTTTTTATGATTTGCACAGGTCTGTTAATTTTCTAGGTCTCCTGTGATGGAGGAGTTATCCAAACTGGAAAGGTTTATGAAACAATATAAACAGAAGTCACTTAGTGTGATGCACTTGAAACAGTGGAGTAATTCAGAGCACACTCTGCGTTGCACATCTAACACGAAGCCTTGTCTCTAAGGATTTAACCTACAGCAGGATAATCCCCTACAGACAAAAGGGATGTCAGGCAGGGTGACAAGTGGGTCTAAGTTCAACCTGCGAGCACACACTCAGGAGGAATTGGAAAAAGAAGGTCCAGTTTTACTCACTGAATCCTTTGGTCCAACTGTGAATTACAAAACTGTACTGAAGCCACTTAAAGCCACACCACATCGCCTCTATCATTCCTTTTCTTTCTCAACATAGTAGTCAAACAGAGTGCAGCGTGGGAGTGTATCTGTTGCCAAGGATATATCTGCTTCCAGCTGTCAAAGCTTCGACTCACTTCAAATCACTAACAGTAACAGAAAAAGAGAGCCAGACTTCAGCGTTGACGCTTGTGTTTTCAGCGCAGCGCTGCACTTCAGGGGATTTCTATTCATGCGACACAATAGCACTCCTGTGTAGTACCTGCTCATGAACTGACTGTCAGATCCAGTTCCCCAAACGCACATCGTCAACTTCCCAAACACAATGCCACTCCTTGAGAATTAATACTCGTCTGCATCAATGACACACATGTCTGAGCGAGGACCAGAGTTCATAGAAGGGATTCCTGAGCAGACCACAGGGCTGCAGACAAACTCCTGATTTTTCAATGTCCCCATTAAATATTTCCAGTTTATCGTTGGGATTAGGGGACAGTGTGTTCCTGAATAGCTCTTTATTGTGTCCAGCAGCACTGCAAGAAGGATGGACCTGATTAAAGAATGCACACAGAGCAGGAGGTGAAACTACAGGCTGTGACCCAACAGCCAGGAAGAGCCTGAGGCCAAAAGGCAGCATCTCATTAGGGGACAGAGGGGTAATGTTAAGAGCTGACCTATAGCGCCGTGTGTGTGTATGTGTGTGTGTGTGTGTGTGTGTGTGTAGTGCCTGTGTTGAAGAAATGACGCAGTATGACATCTGAAACAAGCTAATTAAAGACAAAAATGCCAGAGGCATATAGCTCACAGCTGACTACTGGTCACACTTTGGGCCTCTTTGCCAGTTAATAAGAGTGAACATTTCCAACACACTGCTTTATGAACCTCTGGCATTTAAAGGTGCCCATCCCTGCCTTACAAAGCCTCATGGTACACGAACATACACACAGGTCGGCTTCTTTCAGCATTCATTGCTGAGGGAAAACCAAGCCCGAGGGCTGCCACATCAAAGCACCACAGCTGACGTCGGGTCACCAGGAGCGACCTGACATGACTGAGAGGAAGCTTTTCATAAACAAAAAGATCATCCTGTTGGGCATGTCGTGTCAACAGTCAGTCTAATCAGAGGCCTTATTCGGTGGAGGTGAAGGGCTGGGCAATACGGCTGAAGTCAATATCCCAATATTATTAAAAACATTCTTTCAGTGTGTATTTATACACTTTGTTAGAGCTGAAAAAATTAGACAACTAAGCATCTTATGTGAAAGTAAATTGAATACCATTAGGTCTTGAAAAAAACAAGGCATTTGAGAACAACACCTTGGGTTTTAAGATATGATGATGGACATTATTCACTATTTTCTGACATTTTATGGACCATACAATTAATCATTGAATTGAGAAAATAATTGTCTGATTAGCTGATAATTAAAGTAATAGTTAGTTGCAGCCAACACTCAATTTCCACTTTTTAGGTAGAGCTAAAACTAATGCAGTCTTAGTAGTCATGCAGTGAATAAAATTGTTATCATGTTCAGTTTATGTTGAAACTGTTTACTTTAGTCTCCCTTTCTTGATCCAAATGTGGAAGATAAAATATTAAAACACCTGATCTCAGTGAAACACAAAACATTTCAGCACCACAAAATACATCCTCCAAAATTATTGTAAAGTTGCATCAACACCTCTCTACTACAGCTACAACAAAAACTGAACATGATAATCTTAATGAAGGTCAGATTTATTGCAGACTGTTGTATTAGACTGCATTAGTTTTAGCCAGGTGTACTTAATAAACTGGAACCTGCACTACACAGCTGTATTTTGGACAGTGGTGGGGAAAGTATTGTCCTTTACCTGAAAAATGTATAAGTACTTTTATAATTAAAAGTCCTACCTTAAATAATAAATAGCACTATTATAAATAGTATTATTATTAATATTATCAGTAAAAAATGAACTGGCGATCTGTATAGTGTCTACCCAGCCTCTCGCCCAATGTCAGGTGGGATTTGCTCCAGCCCTCAATACTCAAGTACAAGTATCTACATTCAAAGACTGAGAGGTAGAAAGGAAAAGCAATAAAGGGAGGTCTTTTAACCAGTAATCCAAGCCAGCTGATGGGTTTCTAAAGCTTTATTTTTCTAGTTGATTTTACTGATTTTTCTGGTATTGTTTGATAAATTTTTTGTGTACATGTATTATTGTATTTTGGCAACATTTTTCTTTTATAATTCTTTTTAATTCTAAATAATTTTCCAAGACGATTCTTGGAAAGAATTTGGTACTATTTATAGTGAAAATACATACATAGATCTGTTCAATTAGAAGAGTACTAAAGTAGTTAGTTGTGTTGAGTTTATAAGCAGTCATTTAAGCAGTTTGTCAGAGGCTCTTCCTGCTGCTGACGAGACAGACTTGATGCCTGACACACGCGTGCAAACATTCAGGCCACGGTTGTTTTACAATTACTATAGAACAGGAACACACTGAGTTCAGCAGACAAATTAAAAGAAGCTGACCAGGTGTCTAGTCCTTAAAAGGAGGAGGCACGCAGAAATGAACAAAGTCTGAACAAACAGAGCTCTTATTCTGTAACTCAGAGGTAACAGATGGCTCCCTGGTACAAGGCTCATTCGCAAGGCCTCTGCACATATCATATCCAATTAAAGCTCCGCTAGCACATGCTTTCCAATTACAGAGTGAGATTTACTGCCCTGGAGCAGGTCTAATCTGACAGGATACAGCAGGGACACAGCGAAACAGCAAGACAGAGAAAAGACAAGGGAGGAAACAGCAGAGAAAACAGCAACAACTGTGCATGAGAAGTGGATGTAAAAACTATTTGTGCTAGAGAGAGTGTGAAATAAGGAAAATGAGATCAATGTTCAATATTTTAACAGAAACAAGGAGAAGAGGAACCAAGTGATATTCTAACAACACTGGTGTTCACCAAAACTGAACTCTTAATGTACTCATCCCACTACCCTAAGCAATCCGTGCATGCTCTGGTAATGACCTCATGATGACAAGCCAGCAAAACATGACACATGTGGAGGAGACATGACAAACCGCATGTGGTCTGAGAGAGGAAACGAGAAGAGGCAGGCATTTAACATGCTCTGCTCCTCTCTCCGGAAGATTTCTAATAGAAGGCACAAGCAAGTGTGGCGCCAGACTCAGAGGAGGAGGAGCACAACCCTCAGGAGGTCTTTTCATCTGGACCTCTTTACTGCTAGACACACTCAGTTATGCCCCGAACTGGAGCCTCCATCACCCCCCTGTCTTCCTCTATCGCCCTCCGACTCTGTGTTTCTCTACAAGCAGACACATGACAGAAGGGGAAACACACAAGCACCCTGCAGGCTGGCGGCGAGGCTCCGGCACATGACAGTGACTCTCAGCCTTCATATGGGAACCTTGAATCACAGGGAGGCACTTCAGAACAGTCCAAATTAATACAAAGGGTGACTAATGGATTTAACTGCAGCAAAGCTTAGCGAGTCTGTGCAGTGGAGAGCTCTTCAAAATTCCTCAGGGCATGGTCGAGGGGGTCCGCTTATGCACACACAGAGTAAACTTTGTGTGTGGAGTGTGCTGCGCTTCGGGAGGGCCGATGCCTCCTCGCTGGCATCAGTCCACCCAGAGAGCTCTGAGTCACACGGAAGGAGCTGTGAGTCAGGGTTTAAGACTATTTGGGGAACCCCTGCCCCCCCTGTTAATGTGTAGGAAAAAAGAAGAAAGATGAAGAAAAGATGTATTTTTCTTCCAAAACTTGAATAAATGGAAAAAGATACCTCCTTTAATTAAGGTATGCTTTAAAGGCAAATGTTAAACAATGGCTGCTAGATAGTATTCCCTAATATGTTTGTTTGGTTTACTAATTAATTAATTGATATTTGCACCTTGAACGTCATAATGTTGCACAACTGTTTGTCTAGGACACCTTTTTCACTTGTCTGCTATGTGAAAAAATTCATACAATTCTTAGTTCATATGATAACATTTTCTGTCTATACTTATTTTGTAGTATGTGTAAATGCCACACATGTCTAGAACTTTATAAAGGTTGGTGGATTCTGTAAACAGTGATAAAAGTCCAGCACTTCATCATTCTGTTGGCCTTGTGTTTTTAAACATATAATATTCTGCTGTCAATAAACCAAACCAAAAAAGTCACATTCATCAAATTTGGGTGTATATTTATGTTTTTGTATATTTTGTATATAAATTATAGGTTGTAGGATTGTTTCAATATATAAAAAATTATAAAGTCTACTTAAAAGTGATTTTCTGTCACTAACTACACTATAATAGATGATAAACATACATTGGACATAATGGCAAAAGGAGATTTTGTCAGACCAACTAGCCTACAACAGAAATGCTACTTAACAATAAAATAATCAGTATTATTTTTATTAATAATACTAATATACTTACTGTGGCAAAAGGGAAACGTTTTGATACATTTTGCAATAATACTTATGTACATTTACTTTCCAAATCGCAGGATTATACTATAATTTATAAAAGTATGTTTACTTTTAGGCTAGGTAAAGGACCACTGATCACAACATATTTAAGGATATTCATGGGGATTAAATCTGTGCCGAGTACACTCAAAGTGGTAAAAAGTAGCATGACAGTGTATTCGCAGGATTCAGTTCATTTTCCAAATCAAATGCGCAGTAACGTTATGTCAATAGAAAACAGTTTGCTGGTCTAAAACCGTGGAAGTAGGCTAAACTTCACTCACCTCTGGCCAGGAGAAACACGACAGGCAGATAACTGAGAAACATGTTTCAGGTCTCCTGTGTGACTTTGTAAAAACGGTTCGAAGGACCAGCCGGTTATGAAGTCCCTTGTGAATCTGACAGTGCTGTGACGACGCGGTGTCCTCCGGGGTGTAGTCGCTGCTGCCTGCTACAGGTGGTTTGGACCGGGAGCTGCACCCTCTGACAGCATTAAAAGCTTTAATCCCTCCTCTGATTGGCCGGCTCTCCTGTCACACATCATTACTCTACTGGAGCTGCACTGCTGTGCCTCCACCTGTCATCAGCAATACAGGAGAGCTCCTGGTCAATAACATTTTCAGCCTATTGTTTACACATTAAGTGAATACTTTAACGCTAACATTAGT
Organism: Micropterus salmoides; assembly: GCF_014851395.1. NCBI lineage: Eukaryota > Metazoa > Chordata > Actinopteri > Centrarchiformes > Centrarchidae > Micropterus > Micropterus salmoides. The sequence continues at coordinate 26,369,318 of NW_024040041.1, read as the reverse complement.
ATCACATGACCAACAAATTAATGAGGATATTACATGTATCACAGCAAAGCAAAACCTTTTTAAAATAAAGCAAAAAAAGACTTAGGCTAATATTGTAATGTAATTCGCTGCGAGGATATTATGGACATGTGAGGGTAATATCAAACAAGACTTAGAGTCTACAGCTATGTTAATGCTTGCAGCTCTGTGGGGCTGTAACTTGTGGCTTTGAGCTAAATGCTGAAGTCAGCATGCTAACAGGTTCACAATGACATAGTCTAACATGCTTTGGCAGGAATGATTTATAATGTTCACTGTCTTGGTATGCTAACATTTACTATTTTTGTTTTGCTGGTATTTGCACATAAACCATAATCATAAAGTATTGGACAAAGTGAACTTTTGACCGGACAGTTGCACTAAATGAAAAGTTAAGGGATCAGGAGAGTTATTACAATTCATCCTGAGGAGGGAGTGTACCAAAATGAATGGCGATCCATCCAATAGCTTCCTCACTTGAAACCAAGTGATGCCAGATTAAAGGTCAGGGGATCACCAAAGTCATTAAATAATTCATCCTCTGGGCACCATGGATATCTGGACAAGATGTCATGAAACAATAAATAGAAATAGTTTTCAAGATGTGTCGTAAAAAACAAGTATTAATATCAATGTCCAGCTATAGAGGAAAAGTCAGGGGATCAGCAAAGTCATAATGATTCATTCTCTGTGGACCATGAATGTCTTTACAAAAGTTTCATGTTGACCCATCCAATGGCTCTTGAGATACTTCAGTCTAGACCAAAGAGTGGGATTTGTCAACCTGAGAGCTACGGCCCTCGCATGACTAAAATGACCATAAACGATGAGCTCACCATGAACTTATCGGAACATGCATTGAATGCTTGTAAGGTAAATATTTGAATATTCCTCTGCAGTGTACAGTGCACACAAAGACAAATTCCCCTCATATTTGACTAACTGTATCATATTCACTCTCTCTCTATTAATAGTTTTGACAATGGACTTCACACAAAGACCTACCCTAAATCCAAATAACCTGAAGCTTTTCCCATAATTTCCATACAAATATCAAATTTCTTACTCCATTCAGTGTTTACTTAAGCTGTAGACACACGTTAACCTCACAATTCCTTTTTTTGTGAGCCATCTCGCTTTTACCATGATGTTTACTTCAGCAGACTTGTATGAAACTCTGGTCTTCCAATGATGTCATTAATTACTTAACCATAACCATGATCAGGTCATCTGGACTTTAAAATGAATATGAGTTCTTTGGAGTTAAAAATCCAACTTAATGAGTTATGTTATTGATGTGATCTTCACAAGTGAAGTATGCAAGCTTATTTTCATTCTTTTTTTAAGTATGCTATCGACATCCTTTGTATACTAAGAGTTTTTTTTTTACTTAATGTCCAAAAATGAGAACACAAGAGAACAAACTCCTTCAGAATCAGAACACAAAAAACCCTCCATGTTGCCGTTTCTTTTCTTCATTTTGTTAATGTGGACTTCTAAATGGGCTCGACCATTTCAGGCTAAATAGGCTTTGTTAGGAAACGCAAAGACAGCTCCTTAAAAACAACATTCTATTATATTTTCAGTGGTTATTAACCTCTGAGACCTTAAGAAGAAAACATGCAATTGCTGACAGACCCTTGTTATCTGTTCCACTTCAGCTGGGTGCTTAAAAGTTCAGTTAATCCGAATAAACTTCCCCCCCTAGTTAACCTTAATCATCTAGATACTGTAGTTTTGATTTCATATTTTAAAAAATCCAAACTCAGTGGATTCTAACCTTATGAAAGCCCACCAACTGTAACAACACAACTGACTAACATTTAGACTTTTGTCTTTTTAGATGTCCATGTTATTTAGGGTGATCGATAGACCTTGATTGAAATAGTGAAAACTGTGAAAACAGCAAGAGAATTTATAATGCTGACGACACAGTATTTTTTGGAGATTTTATTTGACATTGAGTGAGACCTCGTCAGATGTCCATATAGACAATGGTGTTAAAATATTAACTTTTTTAAAGGGTCCTTCCCATTAATTAATTTAATTAATCAACCAGTGTGTAAAATCTTGACATCATTGACAATACAGGCCGTAGCTAACACTGGTGGTGCTAGTAAGACCAAACAGGGACATGAATTTCAGGTGCAAAACCACCTGTGCCAGGTGATTTGGCCAGAGTTTTCCAGTGGTAAAAGGCACTTTATTTAATACTTTTACATCCCCAGGATGTCCAGGGTTTGCGGGGAGTAACACATTACAGAATTAAAGTACCCAAGGAAAAAGACACCATGAAAAACTGCCTTAAATCAGATGTGTTTTTATTACAAATAAACAAACTGAAAACTAGCTTTCTTTGAACACAAAAGGAGAAACCGAATCAGTACAAAGGAGGTATTCTGGCGAACTGAAAATACACTCCTGTAGCCTACCCTTTAGCAGGGAGAAGACCACTGTCGTTTTAACGTGGTCCACAGCTCTTAATTTAGTATTGACACATACAGCATAGAAGCTGCTGAACAACCCACAGGTGCACACTATCAACACTGTCATCTTACAGTTCTCTCCATGCCTTTTTTAACTCAGGTTCTGATTAGGTATTATGGACAGCTGCCACCAATCACACACTGCAGCTCCAAGGTGGGGAGAAGGGCAGTACCTGGATGAGCACAGGAGAGAAAGAGCAGCACAACAAAATCAAAACAAACATGGGCGTAACAAATATAGTCTGATCTGTTTGAAGTACCATGTTTTCATTGAGATACAACACGGAAAATAATGAAAGAACTGTAGAATTAACATCTTTTCAGTGAGTAATTATGTGATGGTATAGGATCAGTAGGCCATCAACAAGCTGTTTGTTTGTTTGCTAGGCTGGTATCTCCATAGATCTGGAGCTGTAACAAAAACATTCGCTGATCATTTAGACCCTAAAGCCTTTACTTGTTTGTCAGGAAAAAAAAGTCAGGTTAGAAGAAAAATCCATGGTTTTGTTTCTTATGAAACTTCTGCTTGCACCCCACAGTGTACAGTACAGTCGACTGATTTTAAGCATTAGTAAAATTTGATTTAAAGCGCCCAATGTAAGCTGGGATTGGCTCCAGCCCCCTGCGACCCTGTCCGCAGGATAAGCGTTTGACGATGGATGGATGGATGGATGGATGGATGATTTAAAGTGAAGTACATTGTCCCACTCTGTTACAAACACTCCAAACCTGTGCAAGCTTTTAATGACAAAATGATAAAATAGCTGTGGTTTAAAACGCTGGTTCCACACCTGCATCTGAACTGGCATAACCGTATCATATGTGAGCTAATATCTCGTTTCAGATCCTCATAGAAGCAAAATCTGCTTCAAGGACAGAACTCTGATGATTGAGGTCACACAGGTCATTTATTACGTTTCTTAGGACCTTGGTCTATGTTTTATTTGTGTTTTTCTCCTCCTGTACCAAAAGACTACACAGTCAGTAGCTACTTTTCAAGGAATGATCTTTACTTGGAAATTGGGTTTATGAGTGCATTGGCTTTGTTTTATTACTCGAATGACTCCACAATGAATTCACATTTGTTTAATTGTGGATGACACAACTCGGCAATGCAAATTTTGAACAAAAGCAAACAGATGATATGAACAGTAAATATGTTTCATAAAAAACAGTAGTAAAATTTGACACAAAATTTGACATTCAAAATAAAATTTGGCATTGAAGATAAAACTGGAACTGAAAAAGGAAATATTGGCATTGAAACCCTCGTACTGGAAAAGCTGTACTGTATTCTACTATACTATAAAAATAGGCATTAAATATTATTTCATTTTATTTATTATTTATATTTATTAATTTAGCTGACACTTTTATCCAAAGTGACTTACAATTGCTATATATGTCAGAGGTCGCACGCCTCTGGAGCAACTAGGGGTTAAGTGTCTTGCTCAGGGACACATTGGTGTCTCACAGTGGATTTGAACCCAGGTCTCTCACACCAAAGGCATGAGTCTTATCCACTGCATACAGCATACTCTATTCATTTATCATTTACCAGACTTGATTGAATGATATAGTGCTGGAATCCTATACTGTATGTTACATTTGTGTATTGCATGTGGCAGCAACTGAAGATGAAAATATGGATTAAACAGATAAGACACAGTTTCCTCATGGACCTATGGTTGTAAAGTCATAGTCTGACCCAGTTATAATGATTTTGGTTATTTGCAGTTTTAAAGGTATGATAGGTAAGATTAAAAGTGGCTGTCAAAACACATGAAGACTATATGCAGCCTATATTCAAAAATGCACTTTTCGTTGAGCTGCACCACAATCATCCTCACAGAATTATTCACATCATCTCCAACATGATAGCCTATGCTAACTATGATAGGAATGTTCCATCAGTGCCACAAAATCACAACATGATAAATGATTGTTCAGTGATCAGTGTCTTATGTGTCTAAAGCTTTGTACAGATTTGTTTTCTTTGAATAGTGATTTCAGCAATGTAGCCTACGGTAAATGTTTCAGTGCTGGGGATTTTAACTTGTCGACAATGACAATGTTTCTTTTTTCCAGTTGGAATTTTATTTTCAATTCCACATTTTTATTTTATATGCCAAATTTTGAAGTCTGAACTAGGTCAGCCAACATAAAAAAAAAAATCCTGAGTGATTAACAAGGAAACATTTACTTTTAATTTCTTTTCTGTTCTTCTGAAGTTGACACATATGAGTAATTGACTGTTGACTAAGTGGATAAGTCATTGTGTTCAGAGGGCTGTTTCACAAATCCAAGATAGCGGATTAAGCCAGGATGCACTGATCACACTAGGTCAAGCCTAGCCTTTTCTGTTATCCTGGATTTCTAAATTCTGCTTTTGTGAAACAGCCATCTGGACACACACTTCAAACACACAGGTAAAAATAATATTATCATGAACTGCAGTACTTGAACAAATAACTCCTTCATTATACGAAGCCCCTCACATTGTCATCATAACAGTTTGTTAAGTTTGTTAAATTAAATGTCACGTCACACATTTTTGACTTGATTTGCTATCTATATCTATATCGTTTTGCAGTGTCAAAATACATTAACTACAGTAATAACATGGCATCAAGCATTTTAAAACATACTAGACCAGTTATCAAGGAAGTATTTTTCTTCTGAAGCCTCTGCGTATGACAGATTGTTATTGTTTAACTAGGGAGTTGACTTTTTCCGAGTATAATAATAACATAATATTAATTGATGTTTAATTTCTCATTGCAGCCTTTCAACCATTCAATATGTGAAGTATTTTTGTGGGAAATTCACTTAGTATTTTCTCATATTCTCTCCTCTTGCCATTGGATAGCATTTATGGCTCTGCTCTGGCGTGCTCCTTCATTACAGACATAACAAATGTCAAGCATGTGTACAAATACATACACCTTGCTGAACTCTTATCTCATGCAAATACTCTGGGACAATGTAACATTTTTCAATACCTTGTGTTGACTTTCAGCCTGCCAACCACCAAGATTAATTCCAGAGGCATTTCATGGCTGACACAAGTGACTGGATTCTGGGGGAAAAGTTTGCTGGTGTTAATATTGTACAAGGTCATTTTAAGATGCACTTTTAATTTCTGTTGTTGATGGATAACTTCATCCTCAGCTGCTAAGGTGATGATGCTTTTTTGGAGTAAAGAGCAAGAGCAACCTTTTAACATTGGTTACAGATGACCAAATGTTCTAAGTGGACCACAAAAAAAGTCATAAAAACCCATTTTTAACTGTTAATTATAGGAATTATATTTAAATAAGCAAGACTAAAAGTCTAGCCATGCCAACAGCTCAACAGGCTGGCAATACTAGCATGCTGATGATAAGCAGGTATAGTTTTGTAGCCATAAACCCAAGCAATTGACAAATTAAACAATTGACATGATAATGATAAAGTTCAAAAGTGAAGAATCTATCAAAATAGTCAGCTGACGACTGACATTGCCAACTCTACGGCCATGGAAGTAGCTTTATTTGACTAATATTGCCAATGGGTCATATTACAGCATCATTAAAACTCATTCCTCTTTTTTATTGCTGTTTGTTCCTGTTCACTAGCTATGTGCACACAACCCAATATGCAGCCTAGCTTTGAAGATAAGAATATCATGCATGTCACTCTCTCATATACTCTGTCAACAGACCTGTTACCCCAGGAAGAAGAAAAGGGCAACAGAACTGCAGACACAGATAGTGAAAACGCTCACTAACTAATTAACAGTTAGGCAGGCCTCCCACAGGGAACTATCTGCTGTGGTGTGTTCAACCAAAAAAAAAACTTTTTGACATTCAGCCAAGGGAATACGAAGCACTGTTTCACTGCCTTCAAAACATCTTGGTTACTTCATAAAAACTCACATTCCTCCTGATCACACCCATACTATTCTTGCTTTAACTTTTATGGCTCTTATCGATACTGACTCATGATGATGCAAAGAAAGGTTTCAGGGGAAATCAGCAGAACAGAAACTTTGGCCATATCATCATCACAGCGTCAAATAGAAAAAGCAGTCATTTATTAACTGAACAAAATGAATCATGCAGGTTTTGGGTGTATATGTGTGTTCCAAAGTACATAACATGCTAAAACATTTGCAGATTCATTGCAAGCAAAATACATGTGCACTGCAGGTTCTATTCTTTGGTGACAGGAAGGTGGCCCACTTCCTTTTTTGATTTAAGGAAGCAACTTAATTCCCCACAGAGATACTGAAATGGAAAGAAAAGAATATAAATCGTCCAAGCGCGACAAAGTTAAAGGTTAAATTTAGTCCAGTTGTGGCAGCACTCATGAAGGCTGTCTGATATTTGGTGGCTTCTTCTAATATTCGCTCACTTGCTTGCCTATATTTCTTTAACATTTCTTTAATGATAAGTTTCTTCGCCCTTTTTGTGTTTTGTATGTTTGCGCTTGATTTTTTTAGCTCTAAAGCACAATATGAATCTATAAATATACCACACTATATTATTTTCTTCTTGCTCTGTTAGTGTGTATAAATTTACTTTATTGCTGTATTGTTAATGAAATGTTGATGTTATATTCACATGGCTATAGAGGCGCCACTCCTAATAACTGTATAATTGGGTATATTGTACTCATGTATATTATCAGTTACCTTAATTTTCATGATGTGTCATAACAGATTATCTACAGCTGTGCTCACACCCTTACTTTTATCTGAGGATGAAGCACCATGTAGAACAAAAGAGGAATTACAAATGAAATAGTAGTACTTTCTGTCTTTCAGTTCAATTCACTCATGATGGTAGGCTCATTGAAAGTTGGAAAAGGCAACATTTAAAGATTGGCTTAATAATATAGACAGCATCTGCAATACCAGTGTGACTTTCAATAGTCTGGGTTGAAAGTATATAGTCGCTGGAAAAAAACTTGTGTACTAAAATTGAGACTCACTACAAATTCATAATATATGCCTTCACTTATTTGTTCCAGCGGTTTGTTTACATAACTTTACCCTAACCCTTTACATGATTACTAACATGTAGTGAATCAATTTTAAAGGAAATAATTAAAAGAAAAAATGAAGGGGGCGTCTGTATATGTGCTCTTCTAAACCTAGAAATGGGGGAAATGTATTTAACCGACCAATTCTTACATTATAAAGAATATTGTTTTTTTTAAAGTTTGCAACAGGAAAAGGCTTATTTGAAGATGAAGATTTAGTATTCATGTTGCATCCTGAAATACCAGCTCACAGATCAATGTTTTATGAAGTGTGATGTGATTTTATAGGCGTGAATCTAAGCCATCAAGTCCATTAAGCCCTTGGTCTTAAAAAAAAGAAAAAGAAAGAGTTGCTCTTTTATTCACGGGACAAGCTGTTGAATGAGCCTAGTGGGGTCGCACAACCTTCTGTAAAACAGGCCTGAATTAGAAACTAGCAAATTATTAGAAATTCAAGCCAAGATGAAGTTAAAGTCTGTGTTTTACAGGATGAGATCCCAAAATTATTAATAAAATGTAGCGACAAAGTCAGATAAGCACTAAAGCATATTTGAACTGAAGGCCCACAGCATCTCACTTCTAGAAGAACATCACCACCTAGTGGTGGGAATAAATATAACTCCATTAAGCTTCAGTAAGCCCCTTACAGCTACCAAACATTAATATGCAGAGTACATAATGTATGGCAACTCACATGCACTCATTAACAGTATCTGATAACCGATATATTTCATTTCAGTGTAAACATAAAAATGCACTACTGGATCAACATGTTTAACACTACTTTCCACATAAAGGTTGACAGTAACAAATGCTGTTAACAGTATTTTTATTGTTTTCTCCCTAATCAGTTTTAAATTCATTGGACAAGTACAGTCTTGTGAAACGCATCACAAGAACCTGAAAGAACATAAAAATGGAAGATATCAGCTACAAAATTTGGCGGTGACAAAAAAAAAAAAAGTTAAAGAAAGATTTAAGATAAAATTTATACAGGGGTCAGAATTCAGTAAAGTCAGATGTAGTGTTTTGTACATTTTTTGTAAACAATAAACATATTGAAACAGTATGACAAATCAGATCTGGAGGAGAGAGGAGGTCAAACTGAAGAGACTGAACACTGGTTGGCATGACACATTTACAGAAACCCTTAAGCAACAATGTCTTAATGGGTCACAAAAATGTCATGTACACAAATGTTTAAAAATAGTCCAGTCGAAACATTTGTTGTTGTTTTTTAGGTTTTTTTTTTTTTTTTTTTTACATACAACAGCATCTCTGCTACATACATCAAGCCTTCACTCCTTTGTCCCTGGTTTATTGTGATATGAGGTATATACGAGGCAAATTCTTGTTTATGCCTCAACCGTTCCAACATGGCAACATATTATTTAAGATATTACAGCATTGCTTTCACTATGCCATGTTATATGATTGCTTAAAACAACAGGCCATCAGGTCGCAAAACTGTTTAAAGACTCATTCAGCAGAGTGATATCATTTCTAGCACTCAAGGCCAGTTGAAGCTATGGAAGACAGCGCAATTATTGTTGTCTTTAGAAAAAAGTACAGCATAAATACATTTAAAAATCAGCAAGAAATTACATTTAACATTTACTAGACAATATCTTGCACCCGTGCTTCTCAGGAATAGGCACCCAATTGCTAACGGCTGCCAGCCAGCACATGTGAAAGATCTAAATGCATACAAATTTTTGGTCAGCCACATTTTTGCTCATACTGGATATGGCTGCCTCAGTAACAGCTGAAGAAATACTTGATCACGAACACATTTGTCATCAAATTCAATAGGAAAGCAAAGCTGCTAAGTTGGATCACAAGTCAAACAAGAAAAAAAAACTAGGGGTCTGAATTACATTTACATTATCCCGATTAAATGTTACTGTATTTCCCCCCCCTCCCTCTTCCCTCCCAAGCCCTTCCTAAAAGTAAGGAGAAAAAGAGAAAATGTTAAAATGAAAAATCCCACTTTCACATATCAACCCTGCCCAAACAACACGTCTCTGGCCAAAAAAGTCCACTGATGACATTTGAGCTTCCTTGATCCGACGGGGTACTTTACTCAGTGAGAGGCAACGGCTCAAAGTGCTAATTGGATTCTTATAAAGAAATAAGAGAACCAAATAAGAAGTGGAGGGCAAGAAAAGGGGAAGGCCATTCTATTGCTGTCAAACAGTAACCCCTATTGGCCAAATAAAAGCCCTAACATCACTTTTGTTCCCCAAAAATATTCCAAGGACAACATTTACCCCCCCTCAACCAGCCCTCATTCTTCCTCTACTTCAACTGGCAACTCCCCAGATTGATTAAATTTACATTAATATATATTCTTATAAATATCTATCTATATCTATATAGATATATATATATATATATAGATATAGATATGGCCCTTATTGAAGAAAACAAGTTTCACATTGACACGAAAGTACCATAATCTCTATGTAGCCAAGAACAAAGTGTTTTCAGTGCTCAAGTGAGCTGGCAGCAGTCTGTTTATGTCACACTCATTCAACAAGTAATAAAACATGAGAAAAAGAATCCTCTTTGAAATCGCACAACCTAAACTTCTGAAAAGAGTGCTCACGGCACTTCATAGGCTTTCCACTTTTTCCTGAGTAATACTTTCAACCTTGTAACAGACAATAACTTTGTTTTTCTTTTTTGCTATTTCAACTCTGGGCTATTCCCTGCCATCATGGTTATTTCCATTATTATTTTACAATTGTAAAGTTGATTGCTCAAACACCTCAGCTCATTGGAAAAGAAATACTTGTTGAAAAAGTACTTTCAGTTCATGATGAATGACCAGACCTAATGTCACTAATATGACAAGAATAAACAGTAAATACATATTTAACTTAAAAATAACAGTTAAAAAAAAAGTTGCATTTGCAGGAAGCCTTGCAGGCTTATTGTGGGGAGAGGCGTGGGCACAAAACAGAGCATCAGTATAATTAAAAGGAAGATGTCACTTAAAAAAAATTGTAATAACAATAATAATAATAAAATAGGAGCACTAAAAAATTAACAGAAGAACAACTTTAACGGCCGAGTGTTCTCTTCCTCTCAGGCTCTCATCTGTAGCTTTGGCTTGTTGTAGTTTTGGAACCTGTACTTACTGGCTCATTGACATCAGATAACAAACTACTATACCCTGAGAATTCAGACACAGGCGTCCGTATCCTGTGATCCACCTCCCCACTAGAATCAGTGCCGTAAGACAAGCCACGGCCGTCTGGCTTGAACTGAGAGCCAAAGGCCTGGGCAAAGTTTTCTATCTGGTAGGAAGGCTTCGAGGAGTCCAGAGAGGCCAGATCCTGCGAGGAGGCCAGAGGGTAGACCACCGTACCATTCTTAACTGGCGGGTGGTCCTTCTGGCTGCTAAGGTCAGATGGGCTGATCTGGTAGGAGGAAGGGGGAGTGGAGGAGTGCTGCTGCTTCTCCATCTGGTCGGTGAGCTCCTGAGAAGGGGTGAGCTGCTGGTGCGTGGAGGCCTCCAGGCTGCTCAGGTGGAAGCTGTGCTGTGGTGAGGAGCCTGTCAGCATCGCAAAGTGAGACTTTGGCATAGAGGAGGGCAGCGAAGGCGAGGCCACCGACTGGCCGAAACCACACTCCAGTGGGGCTGTAGTGTAGATGTTCTTGTCAGCATAGAGGGGATTTCCCGGGTGGGAACTGGTGAATGGTCCTGAGGCGGGAGGCCCGGGGCTCAGAGGGAAGCTGGCACTGTGGCTGGTGCGCTCCAAAGCCTGCAGCAGGAAGCGCGAGTACTCGTGCATCATTACAGTCTTGTCTCCAGATGGGCTGGGAGTGTCAGTGTGGTGGCCGATGTCAGCTGAGGCGGGGTTCAGCTCCACGTGGTGGTCACCGATATCAAAGTGAACGTCGTGGTGCGAGCCGTCAGGTTTTTGGGTGTAGTGGTCGAGGATGCTCTGTAGCACCTCATCTGGGATCCCCGACCTATCGAGACTCAGAGGTACGTCATTGTCCATCACACTGGAAACGACACCCTGAATGACCGACAGCTGGGAGGACATGTGACCAATGCCGACATCATACTCACTGGTAGTTCCTCCAACCACTCCTGGCCCTGATGAGTTTGCATTGTTTGCTGCTTGAAGGTAGCGTCTTTTCTTGAGGAACTGCATGGCGTCGTCATAGTTGCTGGTTGCGGGCCCTACTTTAACCCCGTTACCCTGTATGAGCCCAAGACCATCTATGCCCCCACTCTGTTCCAACGAGCCTGCTTTGGCCTGTCCCGCACCAGCTTTGTCCAGGCTCTTACGATTGGCCTTCTTGAATGCCATCTTTGGAGCTCGGCCGTGGTGGACCTGCTGCATGCTGGGCCCTGGCTCAGTAGAGGAAGATACTGTTTGATTCTCTATAGAGTATTCATGAATGCTGTAGCCTCCAGATACAGCCCCGTGAATGTGCGGTACCCTCATGCCGCCTCCATCCCCCTTCTTTTTCTTGCGCTCCCCTCCCTCTCCGGAGTTTTTAGACCTTCCTCTCTTTCTACCAGTACTCCCAGTATTTCCCTGAGTGATCCCATAGCTGCCATGTCCCATGTCTACACAATCCAACTCCATCATTCCAGGATCCAGCCCCTTCTTTATGGCTTCTCCACAGGTTCGCTTGTGCTTAAGCAGTCGGTCTGTCCTAGAAAAATACTGAAGGGAACAAACACCAAATGTTGTATTTAAAGCAAATAATAACAGTTATTTTAAAGTTCTTCATATAAAAGTTAGGGCTGGACAATATGACCTAAAATCAAAATTAATTAAAAACACAATTAATTGAATGTAACCTCGATTATGATTAAGGAACGATTATTTTGTTTTGTTGCCCTCATAGTTCTCTGACAAGGTTTGTACTGTAAAAATGCTCAAATATGAAAGATATATTTATTCACAAATGCCATAAACCGATTATCTAAATGTTAATTGATAATGCCAGACAGTCTGTGGCGAGCACATAACAGAGACGCATGTCCGCTGTTGAATGAACGACTGCCACTACAAAAGTTTCACATGATCCTTCATATCAATGCGCAAATAATGATATTCACTTGGCATGCTGTGCGAGCACGGCAACGCTCAATGCTCGGCTAGCATCCATTCGTCATTCTTCAACTGACATCTACGTGACAGGTGCTGTTATAAGAGCCGCGTAAATTAGGTCAGGGCATTCAATGTGTGTGCGTAGCGCGCGTGTGTGTGTGTGAGATCAGATGTGAGACAGCAAGTGGTAGAAAGTGACAGAGAAAGCGATCAAGTAAGTTGTCAGTGTTGTCCCTTAATCAAAGTCTGTCTGTTGGAAAGTGAAGGTGGTTAGCTGCAGCAAACGTCTCCCTTTGGCTTCAGACTCCGGTCTGGAAGCTGAGCAGGACTGGACAGGGTGGAGTCAGGTGACTACACATGCGGTAGTATGTTTTTAAAATGAAAGTACATAAACACACACAGTGGGGGGAAAAATTCATAGGAAATTACAGACATAGGAAAGTTTTGTCTGTTAGATGCTCTGAATTTCAGTTTCGATTACTTTTCGATTATTAGTCCAGCCCTATATAAAGTATCAAGTACCTGTTGGCAGGTCTCACATCTATACGGTTTTTCTCCACTGTGCGTCCTCTTGTGCCTCTCCATGTGGTACTTTTGAATGAAACGCATGTTACACTGGTCACAGCTGAACGGCTTCTCTCCTGACATAAAAAAAACAACACCACTCACAGTTAACTGACATTAGAAGCACACAATGACAGGTTGAAGAATCAGCCGTTCGGTGAAATGAATGGTTGTTGTCAATCACTCACCACTGTGGATTTTCTCGTGTCGCTGGAGAAGGTATTTCTGAATGAAACTCATGTTGCACTGATTGCATCTGAAAGGTCTTTCACCTGAAATGAAATCCCAGAGGTTAATACAGTTACAATGTTGTATCCCTCAGATAGTCAATACACCCACTTATTTGTACAGTAACACAAGCATCAGTACAACATAATGAAATCCAATGCAATGTTTACAAACTTATTTTGTTTATAAGGATTTTTTGAGGTTGTTTATAAGGATTTTTTGAGGTTGTGTGAATTTGTCTCCATGGTAACTCTTCAGGCCATAGTCAAACCTTGACTAAGCAGTATGTGTTGCATGGCCAGTGCAATGGATTACATTGGATTTCACACATGTTCAGGTCATTGTGTTCATCCCTTACTGACAAACTGCATTTTACTCTATAAGCATGTATGTTTATTATTTTCAAAGCCAAACATATCACGACCAGCTCCAGGTGATATTCCACTTTTAAACAAATTTTGACTGACTGTAGTGATTATAACATAGCAGCTAATCATTCTGAAGCTGGGGCCACACAACCTGCCTGATAGGGGTGAGGGAAATCGATACAGCATAGTATCGTGATATTTGCCATGGCAAAACTGTGTCGATATACGGACGCCAAGTATCGATATTTTATTATATAAATTGCAGATGGGAGTTTTAACTTTTTAGTGCTAGAATAATAAAAGCTATTGCTTTTTTTAGTCCACTAGAAAACTTAACAGGACTATATAGAGGACTGAAAAAGTGATATGAACAAACAGAGAAATGTATCTTTTTAGATAAACAGATGTTGACAAAGTTTATATATAGTAGTAAATTAAAATCATTAAAATCAAATCGAAACATAAATATCGTGATAATATCGTATCGTGGGGCCTCTGGTGATTCCCACCCCTACTGCCTGAGCGGTGCGTGTGCATCATGGAACCTCTTGCTTTTCATCTCAGCGCCCATGTTAACAAGGTAGACCAAAAAATAGGTGCGATCTGAGCGGTTCTTAGCAAAAATAGACAATTTATATAGAAAAGTATCAGCTGATAGTCATATGGACATCAGCAACACTACACTTTTCACTACTGTTTCCATGTCTATATCTGTAGATTTTCGCCATGGCAAAGAAAGGGAGCAGGACAAAGTCAGACAGTAAAAACATAAAACAACAATACAAAATACAGTCAAAACATTTACCCTTTTACCTATATACAAATGTAACAGTCACAAAATTAAACCAGTCAATTCAAACTTCGATAAGCAGTTAAAATACATCAATGTAATACCAGCTTATTCAAAAACTGTTACATTCATCTTTAAAACTTCTGTAATCAAGGATTTGAACTTCTTAAGAGGTACCAGTACCTCCAGTCGGAGGGTCCTTTACAAGGAGTTCCATGTTAATGGTGCACAGCCTGAGAAGGCAGTCTTTCCCAACACTGAAGTCACCCTGGGAACTTTAAAAAGCAGCAGCCTGCTGGACTGGGTATGATGACTACTGACCACAAAGCTGAGGAGGCTATTAATGTAATGTGTCATTTGCAAACAAGTGCCTCATAAAGAATATGTCACAAACATGAAAAAATCCCATTACAGAATCCCTTCATTTGTTAACAAGGCTTTTATTGTATTGTATCTATCAAAGGCAAACTCAAGTTAGAAAGATAGGGATAGCAGTAGTAGCAATGCTGTCTGTGTGGACACCACATTAAATAAAGAAACAAGAATGATTGTTGTTTTACTAAGCAACTGCAGAAAAACAAACACAACTAGAGCTACACATAATGACAATATAGAACAATATAATCTCCATTTATAACCTTTATGCTTGACTCAAACTGGAAACTCACAGTCCTTCAGAATTAATGTCTACCCAACACTCTGTGTGTCTGTGTCATTCATATATATATTTTCTTTTCTTTTTTTGTGCCGATGGTTCTGTTATAAAAAAAAAAATGCACACAGAGGAGAAAATATGAGCATCATGGTGGAAATATGCACGCTACAATACCTGTGTGAATGAGGACATGTCTGCGTAAGTGATAGGAGCTTCTGAACGATGCAGTGCAGTGCTCACAGATGTGAGGCTTGGTTCCCGGCGACAGGCTGCCTCCATCTGCATCCAGCATCATTGATTGCTGTAGAACAATAACAGAAACACAGGGGTCAGATTCAGTCAGCTGTCTTCTCTATCATCTGAATACATTTCTAAAGGATTATTTCATATTATTCATATTGGGTAGAATGCACACAAACAATAAGCACTATCCATGTTTTTAAAATAATTTATAATAGGTAAAAGTAGACAATACATACATGTATACATTTATTCTATGAATACAGTTCAAATACTAATGCATTACTCTCTAAAGGAAATGTATTAGTGTTTATTTTGAATATTATACATATAATATATACACATTTCTTTGTAATTGTTTATATGCACAAATTCTTCTTTGGTAAAGACTTTTAAATGGCAAAATATGGCTACATTCACAGACAAATATATGACAAACCTTTGCCTCGTTTCTCTTCTTTCTTGGTTTACCCTCCTGTCCATCACCATTTGACCTTCGGCCTTTCCTCCCAATGGGCTCCTTTCCTAACTGACTCGGCAGCTGTGAGGATGACAAAGGGAGTGGGAGAGGGCCATGAGAGCGAGCCATGACAAGGACATTACTTGACTGAAGGTTAAGAGCCTTCAGTCTAAAACATCATGTAAACAAGTCAATATTTGTTGTTCAAGCAAAAAAAAAAACCAACTAAACTCTTGGGAAAATGTCTAGTGATTGTCTGTTGGAAACTCATTGTGCAAGATGCGGTTCTAGTGGGCGAAGTAACAATGCCTTAAATTTATGGCCCCTCAATGAACAAGCAGCCTGTAATTCACAGCGAGATCCTTTCATCTGTTATTCTAAACAAAGAAATAGACAAACTGCACACCTCACATGCCAAACTAAACATTATAAATGATTCCTCTTCACTAAACTTCATCACAAACATGCTGTATGGGCTAGTAATTCTAAAAGGAAGAAAATTGGTTCCTGATTCCTCTCTTTCTGTTTTCCACCCCACACTGCCTTCTCTTTCTCAGTTAACATGCTGCACCTCAGTGCCATATGGAGACTGACAGGGTTAATGTGGGCGCACCTGCTGTTCTCAAAATCAGCCCAATTTTTTTTTTAGCATCAAGTGGCTAAAAAGTCGTGCGAGCCTGACAGAAAAATGGAAATGTGTGGTGTTCAAAGGTTCCTCGTGTTGTGCTAAAATAAAATCCTTAACATGAAATTGTCTTGGAGTAGACAATCTGGCACAGATTGCACACACATAATTCATTCTGTTTTTTCAACAAACCTGCACCCTGAACCTTCGTGAACTCTGATGCCTAGCTATTGTTAGAAATGTGTGCTTGTGAGTATTTCTATTTGAATGAGCACAAAAGACATCTGAAATGAAGTGCAAGCTCAAACAAGACAGCTGTGTCCTTGCCATGACGTTTTCATTCACGCTGAGGCTGGATGACATCACCCTTCTACCCAGAAAATGAAACAGAGGAAAGGAGGGAGGGGTGCTCTTTTATATTTTGCATCTCAAGCAGTCAGTAGATTTATGTCACCATAAACAGCTTCACACAAGCCCCTCCCCTGCACCCATCCTCCCTCTCAAGCTTTTCAAATATGAGCTGCATGACAACACAGCCTGCGATGGACTGGCGACCTGTCCAGGGTGTACCCCGTCTTTTGGCCGATGTCAGCTGGGATTGGCTCCAGCCCCCCGTGACCCTGTACGCAGGATAAGCGGTTCACGATGGATGGATGACAACACAGCAGGGCGCTTTTTGGGGGGACAAACTAACCAGAAAAGCGTTTCAAATTAAATACTTTGTGTGTATATTGCCCATGTTTTAATCTACACTGTCCATGTCAACAAACACAAAAACTGTAACTAATCACACAATAATGCACAAAAAGGAACACCATCATATTTCCCCCCTTACAAGCAGTGTTATTAAATTATGATTCCAACAACAATCGTAGATAGAAACCTGCACATACTGCACTCTAGAAATGGTGCATTGCATAGATAAATTGTTGACAACGCAGTTATCTGTGTTAGTAGAAATGAACTAAATGAGGAGCTGCTGGGGGCCTGGGAGAGAGTATCTTATGAAATCCTTACTTTCATAAGAACTTTAAATAGAATATCTGAGTTAAGATTTTAGGAGGCTGGAGGGCAAAAGGGACGGTGGGAAATATGACCTTAAGTGTTGATATACTACTGTCTATTTGTCATGTAATTATCTTTACCGAAAACAATGTGTTAGAACTAAAGCATAAAATATTTTAAAAATACTACATAAAAACACCATAGAGATGATATTATTATGTTTTTTATAAGCAAAAATATAATTGATTTAATGAGTAATTTATGACCATGCCAGCATTGAGGCAGGTACTCCTAGAGAAAACCTGAGCTACAATACTAACAGCATTTCATTTGTAAACTGGATTAGGGTTGCAACTAATCATTTTCATTATTAATTTATCTGATTATTTTCTTCATTAATTGATTATTTGTTTGGTCTATAAATACCAGAAAATTGTAAAAAAAAATAAATAAATAAATAAAAAGGTCTTATTAGTTGAAACCAACAGTGAAACCCCCCAAAATATTCAGTTTACAATTATATAAAACAGAGAGAAGCAGCAGCCAGATTATCTGGTGTCTTTGTGTGAAAATGAACTTAAAACAATTAATCAATTATACTTGATTAATAGGGGCACAAGCATTTATTCAGAAATTAATTAACTCCCCCCCACGTTCTCCTTTCCTATCAGTGGTACTCACGCTGCCCATGTTGGGGTCATGTCCCAGCATGCTCTGGTTGTTACTGACTGTCACCTCCAGCAGCTCTGTGCTCTTCCCCAGCCCTCCGGGGTAAACCGGCAGGCGATAATCGTGCTCCGACAGCTTCTCCTGCTTGATACCCATGGCGTGAACATAGTCTCCCATCCCTGCGCACCCCATGCGGCCACCCTGGGTGCCCATGCTGCAGTCAGGCGAGTCTCGCTCCTTTTTCATGATCATGTCTTGAGGTGGAAGGTCCTGCATGACGGAGTGGGCAGCCAGCCGGGTGAAGCTGGTCACCGGGGGGAGGTGGCTGAACATAATCATGCCAGGGCCGAAATTAGAGTCCATGCTCCCGTTGGAGCGCAGGAATTCATTGCCTAGTTTGTCTTGAATGATGTTCATGATGGATTCCGGTGGGCAGGAAAACTAAGGGGTGGCAATCAGTGTCATCCTGTGAGGAAAAAAACAGCAGCAGTCAATGTTAAAACATAGTGTTTTAAGGATCAAGCGTGAGAATGACATATTGATTGTTAGTTATAAACACACAAACAATAGCCAAAAGACAATAATTATAGAGCCAGTTAAGTTCAGTCTCCAGGAATCAGTGTCACGGCCTCTGATCTCACAACCAGGCGCTTAGTCGGATTAAAACCGACGGTTTGTGGGTCAACAAAAGGGCTACAACCTGACACAATGACAAGAGGAAACAACCAAAACAATGGCGCTACACTGTACAAAGTTCTCTCTGGGTGATCACAGTGTGTATACGTACAGTATTTTACAGGGTAAACAGGGCACTGCGGCTGCAATGCTAGACACAACATGAGATGAGGAATGAGAGGATTGGATTGTGTGTTAATCTGTTTGATGGGCCTGTCTGACCCAGTCATCCTATTTGCATGAGCTTATCTGCCAATGAGAGTGCACACAGACTGCATTAGGAAGACTCCTGGCATAATTATGTGGCTGCTGCATAAACAAATCTTGTGTATATTTCGTAATAACTCTGAGCATGATATTTTAAAGCGCTTTGGTGTTGATTGATCACAGTTTCAGAAGGTTACCAAATATTGGGAGGTGTCTCTTTAAAGTATAATTTCACGTTTGTTTGTTTTTTTAAAATTAAAGTTGCATTAAAATGTATTTTACATCATAATGATGTGCTCTAAAATAATTTTTGACCACTGCGTGAACGACCAATTCAGTTAATGAGCGCTATCTGACTGCTGCCAAATGCCTTCAGCTCTGATGGGGCCGTTAGCAACAATAACCTATTCAGCTAGCACAAAGCCAACTTTGAAAAAACGAAACAAGACTTCAGTCACTCGGACTAACTTCAGCTTTCTTAAATGTGTTTTAAGTAGAAAAACGGTATGTTGAATGGATCCCGTGGTCTGCGTACATTTATGAAGACTACAAAGCTTGTTAGCTATGCAATTAGCAACCTAGCTAACCATTTGGCTAACCAGTCTACTTGCGGGGCCCTTCTTTGTGATGCAGGATCAGGCAATAATTAATATGGCCATGCAATAACAGCAGCAGACCTGCGCTGATGAACACCAAAGCCGTGCAAATGTGAACAAGAAAACCAGCTAAAAGCATTGGGGGGGGGGGGGGGGGGGGGGGGGGAGTCGGTGCCTTTTAGACACGTAAACAAAGTTAGTTTTGTACTTTTTAAAGTTGAAATTTAAGAATTTAGTGGAAGATATCACTGCACATTAGCATTAACGTTACACGGGACACACACAACATCTGCGAGCTGGAGAAGTGATCAAGGACGAATGCTGCTTTGCACCCGAAAAAAAACAAAAGAAACAACGTGCGTTAACGTTATCTTACATCGTCTGTACTTATTCTTCGCTGTTTTCTCCAAGTCGGTGGCTTCGTTTCCTGGATCGTGAACAGACTGAACGTGATGCAGCGACAACACAAGCATGACCCATAACAAACGGGCCATACGACCAAACTCCAGCGAACAATGATGCTCGTCCGATTAGCCGAGACAGCTAACAGCAGCTAACTAGCGGTAACGTAACGTTGGAGCGCTGCGCTTTGTTGTCTGTCCCGTAAGAGGAGTTGTAACTACTGCAGCAACCGACTCTGCACCAAAAGTTGGATTTTCTGAATTTCCCTTACCGGTGCAGGACCATGACCCGCTGCTTTGGCTCCCGTAGTTCACCCTCAGCTGTCCGTTTCAGTATCTAAAGCCAAAACATTGTTCTCCCGCAGCTGCTGGGTTCTTCCATCTTGCCTCGGCGCAGAGGATTCTGGGTCCCGCAGGCGGACGCGTCCTGCAAAGACACGCAATAATTAAAATAACGTATATTATTATTATAATGAATGAGATACGATTTATAGTATTCTTCCTATCATTTTGACTGAAAATTTAAAATCTATTCAGCAATCCTAGAAGCATATATTTATTTATAATAAAAAAATATATAAATAAGAATCAGATTCTGGTTTATTGCCAAGTAGACTTTTACATACAAGGAATTTGCCTTGGCATTTTTAACAATTTTAACAATAAACATAGCATGAGAAAATAAAAATAGCATACCGCATAGGTCATAGAATCCTAATAGAAATTAAAATATCAATCAATTGCAGAATCATGCAGTATTGGTCCCAATAGACAAACACATACAAGTTCTAGGGTAGGCTATTATAAAGTGACTAAAGGTGGGTTTTCAGTTTTGATATATACAATTTATGTAAAAACTTTCTTACATGGTAATTATGGCATTCTGTGCTTTCTTTTAGTGTTAAGTTTAGCATATATATGCATTCTGTGCTTTCTTTTAGTGTTAAGTTTAGCATATATATGCTAAACTTAACACTAAAAGAAAGCACAGAATGCCATAATTACCATGTCTATCTATTATATGTATACATGGTCATTGTGGCTTTCTATATTGCCCATGTTTTAATCTACACTGTCCATGTCAACAAACACAAAAACTGTAACTAATCACACAATAATGCACAAAAAGGAACACCATCATATTTCCCCCCTTACAAGAAGTGTTATTAAATTATGATTCCAACAACAATCGTAGATAGAAACCTGCACATACTGCACTCTAGAAATGGTGCATTGCATAGATAAATTGTTGACAACGCAGTTATCTGTGTTAGTAGAAATGAACTAAATGAGGAGCTGCTGGGGGCCTGGGAGAGAGTATCTTATGAAATCCTTACTTTCATAAGAACTTTAAATAGAATATCTGAGTTAAGATTTTAGGAGGCTGGAGGGCAAAAGGGATGGTGGGAAATATGACCTTAAGTGTTGATATACTACTGTCTATTTGTCATGTAATTATCTTTACCGAAAACAATGTGTTAGAACTAAAGCATAAAATATTTTAAAAATACTACATTAAACTCCATAGAGATGATAATATTATGTTTTTTATAAGCAAAAATATAATTGATTTAATGAGTAATTTATGACCATGCCAGCATTGAGGCAGGTACTCCTAGAGAAAAACCTGAGCTACAATACTAACAGCATTTCATTTGTAAACTGGATTAGGGTTAACACTAAAAGAAAGCACAGAATGCCATAATTACCATGTCTATCTATTATATGTATACATGGTCATTGTGGCTTTCTGTGCTTTATTTTAGTGTTAAGTTTAGTGATGTTATCTAGGAGTCATTTCTGTGTTTAATGAAAGGAGTGTGGGGAAACCCAACCTTGAATGGTAGTAGTAACTAAATATTCCTAAAATTCAAATGGCTGAAGCTGATAGTTCAAGCTACCAGAATAACACAGCAAGTCTCTGACAAGCCATTCAGATGATCATGACAGATGTATTTAGAAGTGAAGCTCTTAGATCTGCTGGATGAATGACTATGTATACATCTAAAAGCACATCAGAGTCAGGCCTCACACCCCCACTCCTAATTGCCTTTGCTAATGAACCTATTAATTCAGAAAGCAGAGCATAATTGAAATGCAGACAGTAGAGTAATGAAAAAAGGTCAGTGAGTGCATTTTTGATGTCTCTGCTCTTTTCATATATACATGATGATGACCCACACAGCTGACAGTGAGATCTTTGAAATCGCTCTCATCTTGAAGTGCTTAAATATGTATGATGGCATGATGAAGATTGCCTGATAAACTGAGTCTGGATGAAAATCAGTGATTAAATTTGAGAACATGGATGTAGTTTCAGAAAAATAAAGTTCAGCATCTTACAATCTGAATGTAACCAAGAAACAGATATAATCAGGTAATGTTTTGGTTTATATAGCATATTTATGGAACACCCGGTATAATAACAATGCCCACTTTATAAACAAATGTATTCGTGAATAAGAGAAATTATAATCTTGGTTGTTTGCATGCTTCAAGGTCATTTAGGACACTAGGTTAAGTCCTATTTTTTTTTAGCCTATCCGGAGGGACTACAATTAAAAAACTACTAATATATGATGGGATTTTAAAGGCATATTTCAGCATTTTTAGTCTTAACATATGTACAGGTTTGACTACTCTTAGGCAAAACACTTACAAAACACAATTGATTAAACAAATAATTAAAACATTTTAGAGAGTGTGTGAACTTGACCTCTGTGTTTCTAACATCCTGGTTACAGCCATGCATGGCTTATAAAAGTAAATAAAGATGTTTGTGTTAGCAAGTTGTTAGCGAACAAGTTAGCAAACAGTTCCCTATAAGCATTTATTTATTTGGCCAGTGTTTCTGTCCACTTAGTGAATGTTAATCAATATTCACACTGTAGCGTGTTTTTATTCTCCACCATCTTCTGAGGGAAAGAAATTGGCTTTTTTAGCTGCTAAATGCTAGTTGCTAACTTTATCCATCTGCCGCATGATCTGCCATTACAGTTGTTTCTTTTTAGAGCTTTTAACTGAAAACACCTTCCTGCTGTGACTGTAAATGACACTAGGAGAGCGGTGAGAATGAACCAAAACAACATCACCGAGGGCCAAGAGAGGACATGTGGAATCTTATATGTCAATCAGAGGTAAGGTCAGAAAATTTTACTGTATGGCTCAACTTTCCATCAGTCCCTACTATCAGGGGAGTGTTAGTGTTGTTGAGTGTGATTGAGTGTTAGGGACATTAAGGTCAGAGACATCACGACTCCTGCACTTTGAGTCATGTTATATGCCCTGCACTTTGAGTCATGTTATATGCCCCAGACTCCCCATTGAATTTAGTAATCTGCTCTCATTGTGGAGGGGACAGAGGAGTGAGCGTCTCTGTACCTGCACACATCACAGCCATGAAGGATGATGCAAAACAAGGAAAAACATTTTCTGGAATCTGTGGTAATTTGTGTATCATATGACACAGATGGTTATCAACTCCTCATTAATAATTTATGCCTGCACAGCATGTCTTTGTTCTCTCTCCCTCCTCCCAACTGAATCCATCCCAACCTCACACACACATACACAACAAATAATTTGGATGTCGAATTTCCTTCCCCATCTAAAAATGGAACCCAAGAAAATTGTGAACACGAGAGCCAGGGTTTGGTGATTGCCCATGTTGTGTTGATTTGGATTCCTCTCCCTGAGAAAGCCTGATGCCTACACATAACAGATGGCGATCCTGGCCGTCTACAGTCTAATCCTCAATTGTTAGGAGGATCACAGCCGTATTATGAGTTCCCTCTGTTGTTGTCAGTCATTAGAAACATGTGCAGTGGTGAGACTTGTATTATGGGGAAAAAAATACAATAATAACATAAGGATGATTCTATTTGATTTGATTGTTGATATTCGATGGCATATGCTACAAATCAGAATCCCAGTCAATATTCCACCCAGTTAATTAGGTCTTAGACTGGGTTGGTGGGGGAGTTACAACATTATAGCCTCCTATATAGCATACACTGCTAACACTTGATTTGTGGTCACGGTCATACTCCAACAAATTAAAGTCTGTCATCATATAGTGTCACCTTTTATAACTAAATTTAAAGATTTGGTAAGACATTTGTAAGACACAGTAGGCTATGTACTGTAGTAGAAAATGAAATAAAAACCTGTGCAAAAAACCTCTCATTTAAAGAATAGTTCAACATTTTGGAATAAATATGCTTATTTGTTTTCTTGCTGAGAGTTAGATAAGCTGATCAATACCACTCGCATGTCTACACCACTGGTTAGCTTAGCTTATTGTGTAGCATATTAGCATAGTTGTCTTTTTGTTTTGTCCAGTTAGTTAGTTTGTCCAGCAATGGCTAACCTAGCAATTATGAGTGCTTGAAACTTGTTCTATTGACATCCTTACTCTGCCAACAGGGATCTATTGCTTTTTCACTTTCTCTCTTTCACATTAATAATAATGAGGAAATGTTGTTGTTTAATGGGTTAGTAAAATGTGCACTAACAACATATTTTATTTGTTTTCTGACAGTTTATTTCATCTGCATGTAGTGATTACAGCATTATTAAATTTTTGTATGGTTATTTTTAGGCACACATGGTTAAGGTCAGGTTAAGATCAGAAATGTTTCGCACTGAACTGAGATACAATGGGTTTATTAAGATTTAACTGAAACTATGATCTTTCTCTAACCTTAACCAAAGTTCTTTTGTTAGCTTAACTTGAGTCTGGTTACCCCAGTTTCTGGTGTATAAGTCCTGCGCTTATTGTATGCACAATGTGCTTCATTCACTCAAAAAAAGAACATAATCCAGGCAGCAATTATGTTTGTCACCACAACATCAGTGGGAAAACAGTTTAGTACTACAGAAACACAAATACTAGGAGATAGGGTTGGGTTATTTAACCACATATGAATTGGGTAAATGTAAGTTATTTTAAATTCTCACTGGTTGAATTGAAATACATCAGTCAGTATGTGACGTACAGTGTTTTTTTTCATATGTAGATCAGGATGTAGGTCAGGAGCAGGTTGACTGCAATGATTTAAACTTGTCTCAAAGCCTAAAATCTAGCAGCTCATTTCAACAGTGCAAATAACAGTGGGAGCGCAGCTTGAACCCATATTTCAATGCAACCCCTGCATAGTCTTTTCTCTTATTTAATGAAAATATCTTTCTTAGGAGCATACTTGAATTATTTGTTGTTGTCATTTTTGTTTACAGCTCCTTGCTGTTTGTTTGTTTTAATATTAAATAGTCACAAAATGCTGCACTTAGATTCTTTATTTATCCCGAGGGAAATTCAAGTATCCAGTAGCATGCTAAATATACATACAATAAACATACATTAAATCTATATTAAAATATAATAAAAATAACTTGTAACACAGTAGCCACAGTTAACAGTGCAAAACAGCAAAGTGCAAATGGAGTGCAGATGGAAGTGAACAGTACAGGTGGAGGTAGAAATTGTTCTTTTGTCTGTTGTCCTCCCTGCCATGACTAGGAGCTGTTGTACAGTCTGATGGCCAGGGGGATGAAAGAGTTTTTAAGTCTGTTGGTGGAGCTGGGCTGGGACAGCAGTCTGTCACTGAACACACTCCTCTGCCCGATGAAGGTGTTGTGCAGAGGGTGGTGGGCGTTGTCCAGTATGGACAGTAGTTTGTCCAGGGTCCTTCTTTCTGCCACTGTCACTAGAGAGTCCAGCTCTGAGCCCACCACTGAGCCAGCTCTCCTTACCAGTCTGTCCAGTTGACCGGCATCTCTCTTCTTGCTGCTTCCTCCCCAGCAAACTACAGCATAAAAGAGGACGCTGGCCACCACAGACTGGTAAAACATCTGCAGCAGGTTTTGAAGGACCCCAGCCTTCTCAGGAAGTACAGACGGCTCTGCCTTTTCCTGTGGAGATTATCCATATTTGCTGTCCAGTCCAGATTGTCATCCAGCTGCAGCCCCAGATATTTGTAAATCCTGACCACCTCCACATCAACCCCCTCGATGGACACAGCTGGAGATGTAGTTTCTTCCTTCTGAAGTCCACCACCATCTCTTTGGTTTTGGAGGTGCTCAGCTGCAGATGGTTGGTCCCGCACCACCTCATGAAGTCCTCTACCAGGCTCCTGTACTCCCCCCCTCCTGTCCATCCTTGATAAAGCCAACTATTACAGTATCATCTGAGTATTTCTGCATGTGGCAGAGCCCGGTGTTATACTGGAAGTCAGATGTGTACAAGGTTGTTATGTCCTCACGTGGCTCAAGCCGAGAGGTGGAGAGAGGAGTAACAACTATAAATGAAAACTGGGTCGAAAGAAACAGGAAACAGATTATGTGTAAACAAACAGATATTTATTAACATACATATCTTAAAGAGGAACAAAAGAGACACAGACAAAGAACTAGACTACGTAAAAAAAGGGGGTGATATAGCTTTTAACCAAAACACAAAACTAGCAACTTAAATTAAAAACATATTTAACGCCCTTCCAAGGGAGTATGCTAGCCCACAGCTCCGCTAGCCCCAAGCACACAGCTCCACGCAGCTCCACTCCTGCTGCACCCAAGCACACAGCTCCACTCCTGCTGCACCCAAGCACCGCCAGCTGACCCACTGGTCAGCAGCCACCTAGGCTGGCCCCTACAGGACCAGCCTCACACACTGGCCTCTCAAGACCAGCCACATAGTCCACCTGGTGCAGTCTCCTTGCTCTCTTATCCTCCAGGTACTGATTGGGGGATCAGATGCAGCTGCTGCTCATTACTAATTGCAGCTGCGAGGCTGGAGGGGGAAGGGCAGTACCTGAAGAACTACAAGAGAAAGACGCACCAAAACAAAAACACAAGACCCACAGCTCTAGGGCCATAACACTCCCCCACCTAAGAACAAACTCATAGCTTGTATAACCAAAATAGGCTTCCCACACATGGCTCACAGAAACACACTGCATTTAAGTCTACGCCCGAAAGATGCATTTGAGAAAATATGAACGGGGTACCTTACCAAACCAACAGCTTGACAGCCACTGCCCACAGTCAGCAGACAGACACCCCCAAAAGACTACATGCCCCTATGGCCCACTAACAACCGGATTGGGAGATAAGGCCTCAGGTATGACTCGACAAACCCACTAACAGTTGTTCAATGCGGCAACACACTTGTCACCGAGGGGTTATAGTCCTGCTCACTGGTGTGCCTCACATGTTAGAGTTGGATTAGCCAAAAACACAACCAAAATCAAAGGCTGCCATCTTCACAAAAGGTCAACCAAAACACAACACAGCTTAAGCAGAACCTATTTAAAAAGTACAAGTTATCTCTTCCAGTGAAAAAAATGGTAAGCCCCAATGTCAGACATCACAAACTCAGGTATCACTAGTTCAACCAAACTCCTCCTCAGATCCTGCCTAACCCAGTCTTAACCTACCTGTCTTCTGAAGCATGCCGGGCATGAGGCGACATTTAAAGGCAAAACATCAGCGGCTAGAACCCTGATATGCCTATCCCCTTCGGAGAACTTCCTCTCCACCCAGGATTTGCTCCAAAAATAAAAAAGGCAAAATAAGAAATGAGTGTCTGATGGAAAGGCGGTTTACCCAGCTGGACACTCCTAACCTATCTGAGGAAGCTGTTAACACCTAGGCCAGACAATGTAACACCCCGTCTAAAGTACTCATCCTGTTAGCCACAAGAGATAATACCAAGGTAACCACTAACACAACAAATCCTCCACCGCTTCTCTTAGATCCCGGACGAGGCCCCAAATATGTTACGTCCTTACGTGGCTCAAGCCCAGAGGTGGAGAGAGGAGTAACAAATATAAATGAAAACCCGGTCTAAATAAACAGGAAACAGAATATGTGCAAACGAATAGATATTTATTAACATACATATCTTACAGAGGAACAGAAGAGACACAGACAAAGAACTAGACTACTTAACAAAAAGGTGGTGATATAGTTTTTAACTAAAACACAAAACTAGCAACTTAAATTAAAAACACATTTAACGCTGAAGAGGACGGGAGAGAGCACGGTCCCCTGTGGTGCTCCTGTGATACATGAAAACAGTCTCTTTCTCTATATTCAGCTATCTGTAATGCAAATGTTACTTTCAGATTGATGTTTTAATACAGCATTTAGATTGCTTTCCAAAATAAATATTACATCAGTCTGATTTTGTTGTTTGATGTCAGTTTTATCACCTGCAGCTGGGATGGTAGATTTTCAGGTCTGTTTTTCAATATAATTGAAAGGTGATACACCAGATAATTAAATGACTTGATGAATCTGATTTTACTTACTAGATCTCAGGGAAATACCCAAAGATCTACTGATAATTATACTACTTTGCCATCATCTACTGCTGTTTCTCTGGGAGCCATCCTCCCCTTTTCCTTTATGACCTGAAGATATTGCAAGGATTGTGTTTTGTGTGTGAGAGCATTTGAGCTGCTTTTGTCTGGTTGTAAGCTAATGTCTGTAAATACAATTGTATTGTATAATTTCCCTGACATTTTAATTTAATTTAAATTATTTTTTTGCTATGTCTTTCCATGATTTAACATTATTTACACAACACAAAATGAGACCCTAACAGGTGTTTTTATTATTACATCTCTTCATGATGCAATACATTTCAACAGCAGCACAAACTACATTCTCCAAAATGATCACAGAGTTAAATCAAGATGTCTGTGAAGGTTCTCAGTCATCCAGGTCATAGTTATCCAACGAAGGTTGAGGTCAAGGACAAACTCAGCTATTTAACCTCTGTGGGATCGCTTGCTAGGATCGTCGATACCGCTGGTTCGTTAGTGCTCCTGGCTGTGGTAACGACAGTTGTCATGGTCGTTAGAACCACTCCTGGCCAAGTCTGAGCTGAGTTTCCCTACCAGTCAGTCAGAACTGAAGAAGTCTCTTGGATGAGGGACGAAATGTCCTCTTGTATCTTCAACCAAGTCCGGCTGCCCTTGACCTCAACCTTCGTTGGAGAGTTAAATTAACACCTCTCTAAAACAGTTTAAACTAAAACTGAACTTTGTAACCTTCATGAAGGTAGGATTTATTGTAGGACTGTTGTATTAGGTGTACATAACAAACCGGCAACGGAATGTAGATAAGGATTAATTTAGACGCACTAAAGGTGCACTTGATTTACTCACACAAACTAATACTGCCATTTAAAAGAGGGTATTGTGTGAGAGAATACTGATGCAAAACTCACAGCTTCTCTGTTGATTGCAAGTCTGACATTACAGAGATGTGACCTCAGATGTGTACAACGTTGAGACTGGAAGAGACTAGACAGCTGCATTTAGCATCTGCACTGCTACTGAAGTTGGTTTGTTTAAGTCACTTATTCTCATAAGCTCTAGTCTGTCGTTTGTTTTGTTTATGAGTTTTTAAATTGTGCACAAAATTGCAATTTATACCTGTTGCTTCATTCATTTTTTCTCTTGTGTTGCCTCCCCAAAACAGCATCTAAAAAAGCATCCAGAGGTTGAGACTCTTGAACACTAAGATCCAACATCAGCTCATTACATCATTTTTTGATGAAGTGCTTATAATATACCTTAAAGGAGTATCTAAAGAGCACTTCTAACCTTGATCTTGTTTTTTAAGAGTGCCGACCTTTATCAGAAATACTCTCAACACCGATTAAAGGTATGAACAATACCCACTTGAGATGAGGGTCAGCTGATTAGATTAGTCACCCTGTTATTGAAACTGTAATTATGCATTAGTTAATAATAGCAGTACTTACATGCAATGCAGAGCTTTGTGTTCTGATTAAAACAAGGGAAACAAAGAGTCAAGGGCAAACCATCCCTTTTAGGATGGTCCTTTGGGAGGATAGGCTGGGAAATCCTCCGCTGTAGTAGCCATCCAATGTCTAAATCAATAAGAAGTCTCCCTACGAAAGAGGAGAAGCACAGATTGAATGTCAGACTTAAAATGGGCAAAGCCTTTGGACAGTTAGTGCTAGAATGTAATGTGTATGTACAAGTCCTGAAAATTGGAAGTGAATATTTCAAATTTAAATGAGTACTGTATAGTTTTCCCCTTATTGCTCATTTACTTGACATCAGTACCTTACCTGGATAAGCTTTAGCAATTTTGGACAGGTTAACAGAAGCACAAATAATTACTGTATTGTCAATTAGTCAAAATCCCCGATGTTACTTTATAAGTAGTAGATTAAATATGTACATAGGTTGTCTTCCCAGTAGATGGCACAGTTTAACTTGAAAACACAAAGATCCTTCAACCTCCTCACATAGGATCTGTGTGACTCTGTGCTGTTAATCATCCAGAGGATCAGCTGATGTAAATACACTGTAAACACTTATGAGGAATGAGTGAATAAAGTAATAATCGAATTAATTCGTATTTAAATTAAGTATCCCACTAACTTAAGTGACCAAATCAGAGAAAGTCAAATTGTCCACCTCTCTCTCTCTCTCTTTGTCTCTCTCTTTACACTCAAACGCAGTCTTGTGTAACTCCACCCTCCTCCATCCCCTCCCTCTCCTCTCATCTCTACCTCACACACACTCACACGTCCCTCTTCATCCTTTACAGCCAACTAGAAGCTGTGAATGGTAGACAGCTCCTCGTATTTCGCTCCACTGGTGAGCACCAAGCCAGTCAGAGTGGAGACTGAGCAGAGCGCACAGCTACAGTCCGCGACCTTTTGTTGCCATGTAAAATAACTGGAAGAATAGTGGATATTTTTAAATAAACGGAAAATATTATATATAAAGTGTTTTTTTTATCCCTAGGATTTACTGTGCGCGCCACGGTGGCCATGGCGCATTTTACGCACTGCAGGTAACCAGTGTTTCGGGGGCTTAAACAAACAAAACATGGATTAAACAGCGAGCAATTTTGCTTTCACCTCAGGAGAGCTGAAATGGCGGCACTTCGAAGAAAATTTGGCGAAGACTACCAGGTGGTAAACACAAATCGCGCTGCCACTTTTTCTGCTCCGGTCAAGAAGAAACGCCAGCGCTTCGTGGACAAGAACGGTCGCTGCAATGTGCAGCACGGAAACCTCGGTGGAGAGACAAGCAGGTACCTCTCTGACCTCTTCACCACTTTGGTAGACCTAAAGTGGCGATGGAACCTGCTCATCTTCATCCTAACTTACACGATCGCTTGGCTGGTCATGGCATCTATGTGGTGGATCATTGCTTATATCAGAGGAGACCTAAATCACGGCCACGACTCGTCCTACACCCCCTGTGTAGCCAATGTTTACAACTTCCCCTCAGCTTTTCTGTTTTTCATCGAGACTGAGGCCACGATCGGCTACGGCTACCGGTACATTACAGAGAAGTGCCCGGAGGGCATCATCCTCTTCTTGTTCCAGTCGCTTCTGGGCTCCATAGTGGACGCTTTTCTCATCGGGTGCATGTTCATTAAAATGTCACAACCTAAGAAACGCGCAGAGACGCTCATGTTCAGTCAGGACGCAGTGATTTCACAGCGAGACGGCAAACTGTGCCTCATGTTCCGTGTGGGCAACCTGCGCAACAGCCATATGGTGTCCGCTCAGATCAGGTGCAAACTCATAAAGGTAAGCCCAACACCAGATACTCTCTGATGGTAACAACTCTCTGAAAACTAAATGAAACCCCGAAGTTGTGAGAGCTGAGCTGAAGTTAAGCGTACATAAATCACACCAAACATGCAGTATAATTAACTTATTTTAACTTATAAGACCCCCTGCTGCAACATTGGATATCACTAGCTTCCCTAATTGTTGCACAGTGCAGAACTATGCAAACAGTAGAAGCTTAGGGAAAGTAAAAAAAATCAACATTTCATATTTGCACTATGACTGCACTTTTGACTGACAGCTGGTATCTCTCAAGAATCTTTATTCCCTTCACTTTCATCTCATTGCATCCCACCTGGAAAAGGAACAGGTGCATACCGCACATCAGTGGTTACAATGAACCTTTTCTCTTGAAAGCTTAAATGAAAGCAGGTCCCACTAAATGATATATGCATTGTTAAATAAAACCGGCTTAAGACAGCATTACCATAATCCTTCAGCAAGCAGCAACCAGGTGCATCTCAAACCACTGAGATAAGAGAGTAATAGGCTGTTGGTCTTTGTGAGGAGTGGTCGACACCATGTCCAGCGTCAGTTCCTCTTCAGCTGGTGACACCTGGACAGCTAGGTGTGTATCAGCTAGGAGATGTGACAGAGAAATGGCTCCCTGAGGAAGAAGGTTAGGCTCGGTGACTCAGAAGTGAAAGGGAGTTTCACACACTACCACAGATCACTGGAGTCAGTATAACAGCACTCCTGTGAGAGAGCATGCAGACATAAAAAGTATTTATGGCATCCTTAAAGAAATGCAGTCTTTTTTTATTTTCTTTAGGGTGTGTTTATTTATTAGAGATATAAAATGTGTTACAAAGCATCACAATGACAAAATACACTGCTCTAGTCACAATGTTGTGGGTTTGAATCCTCCTAACCTACTGTACCACACTGGTTATCCACTAATGGAGAACACAAATTTTGGAGGAATGTAGCTAATAAACTTCACACTCTGAAAAACAAGAAACAGTGCAGAAAGTTAGCGCCAACAGTAGCAAGGTGGCTTGGCTCCTCTTTTAATTATTATTACAACACAGCTCCTTTCAGCCACATCCATGTTTGGCGAGCAAAATGGGCCATAAAGAAGACAAACAGCATTAGTGAGGTGCTTGGAGCTTGTTTATGTCTGTGTTCTCTTCTGCACAGCCACATCGAGCACAGCGTTGGTCAGCTTAATGATGCATGCATGCAGGCTAGTTGAGGGAGGCAGGGAGGACCGAGCTACTCCACAGTTACAAGCATGGAGGAAGTGAACATCCCCACAGGCATAAAGTACAATGACACAGTGTTTGCCAATTTCCTTATGATACTGTACATTTCAGTTTTTCAGCACACTCATTGTAATAATGAGTCTATTTTAAATGTGTTAAGACTGAACACGATATTTTTAAAGCAACCCCAAGAAGAAAGATAGCCCGTATTTGTGTTACTTTAAAAAATGGCATGCATTGCATCACAAAATAATTGGGGCCCAGGAAATCTTTATTCTGTAGAGCCACTTTCATTTTACCTTTCCTTCTGGACTGCACTGACATAAAATCAATATAAATTTCAAGATCTTTCTACCAATCCTGCATCATCTTTACACTCCCTCTGTCTGCGAAATACAATAAATACAGCATCCACTGTGTGCTCCTTTGTATTTTTATTTATTTATTTTTGCTCCAGGGCTTTGTGGTCTAACCTTATTCTTTCGCTTCAAAGACTCTACCGAGACAGAATTTTTTGCAGCAGCTCTGCCAGAGTACAGAACATAAAAAAACAAAAAAGAGGTGAGTCACTGTGCATGAACAAAGCTATTGTTTAGGCTGAACATACCTTTAGATATCACACATCACATACAGTGTTTAATAAAAACCCTCAAATAAAAAGTAGTCATATTTCAGTACAGTGTTTTCAGTGCAATCCCTTTACAGAAATGTTGGTGGTGCTGTTGAACTGCAACCCTCTTCAAGTCATGCCTTGTCATATAAAATACTCACACATTACTGGCAGAGGAATCATTTTAACTTGTATAGATGTGTTTGCGTGAGTGAGAGAGAGTTTGTGAAAATGTTTTTGTGATGACTTGTTCATAAAGCTGCATCTATAGCAGAGTAAATGAACATCTCAGTGACATGCACTCAAACGCCTATAAAACAAAACAAAGCTATTTCTTTGACACCACCTCATGATATTTTCAGTATTCTTTGAATATTTTACTGGGTTTTATGATGAAGATTCTAAGATGACTGCAGTTTAATTGCAACACACAGGATCATGTCTTTTAAACAGGGGCAAAGTATTGCAACCGTAGTTCTATTAAGGTGGTCCTTTAGTGCGACTCTATAGAGGATTCACCTCTGTAGATGTGAGTACAGAAGCTTTGCATGTATAAATTAGACTAGTTTAATCAACCCTATAAGGTCTGTGCCTGTAAATTGATAGTCTTAACCCTGTTCCCTGTAAGATAAACATTTACCAACTACGGTATTAACCCTGTTTAAGTAGAAGACTCTTTTGCCTCTCACGAACCTGAAGCTTGCTGGCATATTTAACATTGAGCAGGCAATTTACATACTCAGGTCTGATTGGACAGATATTTTCTGTTGTTGACACTAAAGTGGCTCAAGTTGTTCATTTTCTGAGTAAGTTGCATCTAAGCAATGTTTTTCTTTCTGAACTCATTAAAGCCATTCACTGTGATGAAGTACTTTTCTATAGTTGAGAAGGAGTAGAAAACACCCAAATGGTTGTTTCTTTGGGATATCAAAATGAGCGTGATTGGTTATCTGTAGGTCGTTGCTCCCTCGTGTCAAAGGACATAAAGTTAAACCTTTCTCGACTCCCTCACGCCACGCTGCTGGGCACCGTTTCAGTCTTAGAATTTGGTGGGTGCGGAACCATGTGTCTCAAGGTTCAGTTCACAATTAATTGAATCTTCTCATGTCTTTAGTGTTCAAGTCCGTATGTGTGAAAAGGGGATGATTGTTATCAGACTCATGTTATTTTAGAGCAAGGGTCATAATATGTAACCACTGTCAGGCAAGTGGACGGCAAGAAAGCAAATAGTGCCCTTTTCCAAGTATAGCTGGTATAGCTGAGGTTACCACTATACCAAGCCTCAGGTGCTTTCACACCTAACCTGTTTGGATCAATTTAAATAATCCCTTGTATTCCTGGTTAAATCGAACCCTAGTGCAGACCAAACAACTAGACCAAAACCGCCTGAAATGTCAAGTTCAATGATCCAGGAAGACAAGAGCTTAAATCTACGGAACACTGTTACAGTAGATGACGAAGCCACATTAAATTGGAACAACTTGTTGGCGCTGCTTTGTTTGGACAGTATGTCAGTGTGCCAGAGCTTTGCTGAACTGTCGGGGTTGATTACTGGATGACAGCAGAAAGAAGGGAGGGAGACCAATGGAAGCTGTCATACAGAGTCCCACCATATGCAGTTGAAACGCAGCTTTGCAGGCCATCCATGGCCGCCTCAGAAGGCATCCTGGTGGAACATCCTAGCTGAAAATATGACTCTGGTTTTACTGGAAAGGTGGGGGGAGGGTGGGAGGAGGGAGAGAGTGTAGGAACTCATTGAAAGTGATGGAAAGTGGTGAAAGGCGATAGACTCAATGTAAGAGACATAAAAACAATTACCAACAGATTTTTTTCTTTACATTTTCTTTGTGTGAGAGGTGCCTTCTATTTCAGAGACATACACTAGTTTTTTTTTCGCATTCACTAGAACTAGAGTACTAGATTTCCATTTCTTTTCTAATAAGAATAGAGATGTAATTACACTATCAGGTTGTGGCAGGCTGGAGAAAGGCCTTGAAGCCCTGTAGTCATTGATTAGCAAGACCCAGGGCTAGAAAACTTTGACTCTGGACCTCTCACGCTCCTGTCTCCTTTGTATTCTGCACTTGAATAATTCAGAGTCTACATATATGTGTAGGATGTTTTGTTGTAGAAGTGTGTATGCTCAAAAATTCATAAGCACACACACACAGACACACACACACACACACGCACACACATACAGACATTCAGAAGAAGGCATGTGTGAAATAGACTGCGTATTATTTGTAATGTCTGAACGATACATTCACAAGCACCAAATTATTGCATTATTATTCTTGAATAAACACGGCATCTTCTGGCTCCTGACAATGTACTGAGCCTTGTTACAGTATTTTCCACATTCAAGTAGAAATCAGAGGCAGCACAGTCGCAACAAAACACATTTTTGGCCAAGAACATTGTGACACCATTTTTGCCAACTACTGCTAAAGTCACTAAGTGTCACATTGAGGATTAAAACACTTTCTGAGGAAGAAAATGAAACCAGCGCATAAGACATACAAATTACATTTCAGGCAGAGACTGTACCAACATGTCTAGTTTAATATTTTAGTGAAACATAAGCCTCTGCAGCTGACTAATCAGTATGACTTCACAATCAAGACAAATCTAGCAGGTTTTCACTTGTTTTGCACCATCTTGAGGATCAGTATTTTCAGAACATTGAAAAGAGCCCAATATGCAGTGCAGTGAACAAATGTAATAGTACATTCTTTGTAAGTTGGGATGTCCATGTGTGGAGGTTAGAGTGGTAGATGGGCTTTTAGTGTCTTCTGACTTTAATGCGAAAGTCTTGATTGTTTTTTAAAAAATAAACACATAGCTTAACCTTATAATAAATTATAAAACCATATAATACATATATATAAATATAATAAATGCCATGTGCACATTTTACAGAAATAAATAACTGAAATAACATTGGTACTGAATGTTGCGAAATGTTGGCACTGAACAGAATCCAAGTTACTAATACTAATTTTTTTATGGCCCAGTTGGTGTCATCCTTGTCGGCTTAGTGAGTTATAGCTTTAGTGAGTTGGAAATCTGAATGATAATTAGTCAGTTGAAATTTGGATGGGCCATGATGCAGACTTTTTCCTAGTATTAGAGAAGAAGAGATGCAGCAGAAGACTCAAAGAGAAAGAAAAACAGCTCGCAGGTTGTCACTTTTCATTACCCTTTTACACAATAAAAGGGTAATGAATAACAAAAATATCAGTTCAATGTGAAAGTAACTCCTTCCGTAACAACTTCCACCAAAACCTTTCCATCTCTATTACTTTAATGTTAATTCGAAGCTGACATATTCAACAGGAAGCTTTTATTAGCTGCAATCAAATCCTTGCTTTAAGCTTGTTCAGTTGTCTGACAACAGAAACTTTAAATGACTAAATCGTGACAGTGTAGAAGATTGTGGAGCCAAAGAGAGGACAGAGGTTTAACCAGCTGTCACAGAGTAACCAGGCTTTGTCTTTCCCATCGCTAACCAGGCGTTGACGGTGATTTTTAGACCAAAAGAAGAGGAAGAGATTTAATTTTAATTTTTTCAATCTACCTAAAAAAGCTAATGTGGACACATATCATTTTTACACCTAAAGATGATTAAGATTTAGGCATTTCAGCCAGAACATACACTCTTGCATTTCTTTTAACTTACTTTTGAACTGTTGTTGAACTGAAAAAGTAATGAATACTTTTAGTAATCAGTTTTATATCTATCTATATATTTTTATTGAACATTAGGGATGTCATGAGAACTACAATACTTCGGTAAAAAGTCGATACCAAAATTCTGAAAACATGTAGGTACTCCTTTTTCTAGGTACTGTAGGTACTGTAGGTAATGGCGATCCAACACGTGGGAGATGGCGACAAGTGCTTCTGCAGCGATAGCTCTGCCTGGACTCTTCGAAAAAAAACAACAGTAAGATCTGTGTATGGGAGTACTTTGCGTTACCAATAATTAATTTGTTTGAGACAGATGGCACTGCTGTGTCACCTTGGCAACTGTATTACATATATTGTTGGAAAAGTGACACATATATTCCATCTTGTTTAGGCTAACGTAATGTAAACATAGGTTGTAGTAGTAGGCTACCGTCCTTACCATTCCTTATGTGTCATCTGTTGTAATGTTGTTAGCATTTTAAATAAATAATTACGGACTAATGGTCTGTCACTATGTCAGAAAATTGAAACTACTGCTTGTACTCTGAGTAGAGGTGGGTGTGTGGTTTTTTTTGTTTCTTTTTTTATAGATATTGAGCTATATCTGATAATTTATTAAAGGAGTGTATGATGAAGTACATGAGATTTATTATTTTCGTTTTTTTTTTTTAACTTGGTATCAAATTTAGTATTGACAATTATGGAATTTCCCATGTATTGGTATCCACTACTAAATTTCTGGTATCGTGACGTATCGTTACCACTTATCATTAATTTTTGCTAATTTAAACTCTCCGCTCACTCGCAACAGGGGCTGTTGAGAAGTTACAGCTGACTCAATACATGGATATAGCTACAGTACATTTCAACATCAGTTGCCAGCTTATTATTACTATACCCAATGATGGTAGGCTAAAACAGAAACATTACTCTATAGCCTACATACAAAACAGTTCAACAGCACCACAAACTACATCCTCCAAAAAGATCATAAATTTGAACATATATCTAAAAAAGTAAAAGTTTACTTAGTAAAAGTACAGAAGTATTAGTATCAAAATGCACTCATTTTGCCGATTGGCCCATCCCATGAATATGGAAATTAACTAGTAACTAAAATGGTAAAAATTCTTAATTAAGTATAGTACTTGAGTAAATATGCTTGGTTACTTTCCAACACTGTCTTTGACGCATACATATTTCCAGCCAGGAGAAAACGGTGCAGTCCATCCCGCATGGGATTGTCCAATTCATTTGACTCTTGATTTGATTTGACCAATTCATCTTACTCAGTCTCAGCTTGATTGGGTAAAATGTTAGTCTAGCCAAACATTAGAGTAAGCAGACGGTATATGTGAATACCTGCATGATTCGACTGGCTTCTCAGCTGACTTGATTGCATACAAGGTCCTCCACCCCCCTCTCAGGCTACTGATTGATGAAGGCCCAGCAGAGTACAGAGTAGAGTTGAGTAGGAAGATCAGGCCTCTTTAGTTCTAATCAATTTTATTTATCACCTGTCTTCATCCATAAGCATCATTCACACCATTGAAACACTCCTCCTCCCTCATGAAACAAAACCACAGTGCCTTTCTAATGATAATGAGCAGCTGACAGGTTGACTGGGTTGGTGAGTAGTCCGACGTGGTAGAAATTTGCACAGAAATGTCTCTAGTGTTTTCGCTACACAATCTCCCCAAAAGCATTGTAGAAAATGAATTTAAAAAGTCCCTTTCTAGATATGTCAGAGCTCAGGGAGAAACATCTGTTTATTTGGAGTGTCAGATTTAACAGCAGACAAGCTCAGCAATCTCGCAATCTTTGTGCATGAAGAAGAGTAGGAGAGCGCCAACAGGGCCTGTGTAAGGAGCTTTGCCTGTCAGTGTTTGCATTTAGTCATCCATCTTTTTAATCTTAAGCGACAAAGACAGAAAGTGAAAAGCAGAATTTCCCTTAGCTAGCATGAGATAACCCACATGGTGGAATGATGCCAAACAGAATTCAACTGCCTGTGAGCAAAAGTGAACTGACAAGTGAACAATGCCTCCCTGACATGGAAGTCGTTCTCTAACATAAATCTAGAAGAGCATCTCATTGATATTCACAGGAGACAGAAATAGAATGCAATGTTTTCTGGCAATGCAAAGCCTTTTTACTCTGACTTTATTCACAGTATGTGTTTCGAGGGATAAACTACAAGGCAATGTCACTGGGAGGTTAGGATGAAGTTGGCTGGTAGCTACAGTACAGGAGTGGTCAGGATGGGTAGATCAGAGAGAAGGCAGGTCCAGGAATGTACTATGCAAATGTAAACGCACTTTTTATCTCACCTTTTGAAACCTGATATAAATCCCTATCCTTTTATCCTCGATTAAACCGTTTGATAAAATGGACAGCAAAAATGTTGTAAATACGGTGCCAAAAGTGTGCTACCGAAATCATTTTATCATAATGGAGAATAACTATTCTGACATTAGTTCGAAATAGTTCTCAAAGATGCTGTAATCTTATCATAGTCAATATTCTACTCACCATTGTCTTTTTTCTGCTACTTTATTTACATTGCCTTTCACCATTTGCTAAACCCCTTGGACTAAACAGTGTGGTTGTTGGCTCTAACAATTGTTAGCATGTCCGGCTAAAGCTTGCCAACTACAGTAGTTAGCTAATCTAGGTATTTCCAAGGCCAGTAAGCACAACGTTAACTATTACTTTGTAAGCTGACAGATTACAATAATAAAAAGTAGTAACACTGAACACACTGAACCTTTAAGTGAACCGTCTCCTTTCTAAACCATCTCTGGTAATGCCATTGACTGTATCTAAATATGGATGACATGACAGCTCCCCAAAAGTCAAGCGAATACATCTTGATCGCCCCCCTGCTGGCTGGCAGCACAGGTTAACCCACCCCCCGTCATAAGGTTTATGTATGTTACAGTGTTTTTCCCTTCTGACAACTTTGGTTTTAATAAATTTTTAATTTTAATTTAATTTTAATTTGATGCTATAAAAAGGGGGTTTCAGGTTATGACTGACAGCTGAGTCAGCCAGGTGTATAGGCCGTGTCTTGATACTTCTCCATCCCTGATCACTACTGCGCAGACTCTGGCTCCAAAACCAGCGCCAGATGGCAGCGCTCGTATCCGTGATATTTTGGTTTAATTTCATCAAGTAGTCTATCTTTATATTCAGTCTACAGTAATACTAAACTCATAAGTTACGGTGTGCTAAAGTCAAAGATGATCCAGTTTTCTATTTTACTACCACCAGATGACACTGACTCAGTAATAAAGGCTGAAACAGGAAACTGCCTTTGATGGAACAATGTGTCGATTAATTTAGGATGTAGGATGAGAACAAAAGATTCAGAAATTGTAGAAAGGTTTATAGAGTGGGGGAGTGGTACTGTGTTGTGTGTGTGTGTGGGAGATCATTATAAAGCTGTGTGTCATGGAGGAGTAGTGTGTGTTTGTGCGTGTGTGGGCGGCTGGTGGCTGACACATCCCAATAATTGGTTGGAGGTGTAACAATGTAGAAAAAGAAGTACAAGAAAATAGTGTAACAATTAGCTCTTGCTATTCAATTCCTCACACTGCTTTTTTTTGTTGTTGTTGTAACTGCAAATTGTTGACTTAAAAAAAGTTTTCCCAAGCATGCTATTTTAAGTAGAAAGAAAAGATACCTTACATTAAAAACACAAATGAAGTGTTTTCTCTCACCCTTACCGCAAAGAGAAATCTACCCTATTCCATTATCTCAAATAGGATTATTTTGTAAAGATAATCTGACCTGTTTAAAGCTAACTAACTCTGAAACACATAAGCCTGTTTAAAGCAGGGTTGGGCATTCATTCAAGTTTTTAAATTTAAATATTTAACATGAATAATATATAAAAGCTTTTGAAAAAGCTACAAGTCTCTTCTCTGAGAGCAGGGTGTAAGAAAATGGCTGAAAATTTAAGGGTAAGTTCTGGAAAACAGACTGCAAATAGCAAACAGAAAGAGAAAAGGTGAACAGATTGATTAGACAGAATAAGACAGGAAAGGAATAAATGCATCCAGTAACTTGCTGTGCTGTGCGCCAACGTCATCTGGGCAATTAAATGCTTCCGCACCAGTTAACACTCATGGGCAAGTCCTGTCCAAACACGGCTGTCTCTCATGTCCGCCTGCAAGTTTGTCTAGAAATCAATGTCAAGTGCCAAGTCTGTGGTCACTGCAAACAGGAAACCAATGGATATTTGAGAAAGAAGAGATAGCTGGAGAGAGAAAACATCCTCCATCACCTTTCCAGGAGGGTGATATTATGTATATATTTTAGAGAATCACACTGTCACACCCTTAGACTGTAGCAGGTGGAAAGAACTGTAAAGGTACTCAAATACTGTACTTAAGTACACTTTTGAGGTTCCATTTTCTGCTACTTTATACTAAACATATAACATACACTGTATAAATAACCAGTGGTTCCCAACCCTTTTAGCTTGTGACTGAGATGTCTGAGTTGTTACTAGGTCCACCAAAGAGTAATGTCCCCTCTAAACTTCTCACAGGGTTCAATTCAAGTAAAAAGAGTGCCAAAGAGACAAAATTATCCAATAATTCACATGAAAAGCAAAGCTTAGAGTAAAGTCCAACAGATTTGTTCATGAAAACTTTTTTCGTCTCTCAATAATTGTCTTAAGACCTAAGATTTATTTTATCCCAAATTTACCACTGGGAACCACTGGACTTTATGTAGTTAAAACTAGCCCCACCTCGACCAGCTACAACAGTAACATGTTGCTTACGCACTGATGCAGCCGTATTAACAATCTAATAATATCATATATCACATATAACAAATCAGTAACAGGGACCATTTTTCTACATTTTGATTGTTGGACTTGTAATGTGCAATCGAGCATTTTTACATTGTGCTATTATACTTTTACTTAATCAAAGTATGTCTTCTTCTGCATCTGGACAGAAGATTTGTGTCCTCTTTCATTACACAAAGGAAGACAAACAGTGCCAGATCAGAATCTTTCTTCCTTGGCTTTGTGATGACATGTATCTAATCCTTATTTTCTGTTTTTAATTAACTTTCTTGGCTCTTACCTTTGTCTTAGTCCACTTCTTTCTCACTCTTTTTTTTTCCGACTGTCTTTCAGTCTCGTCAGACACCCGAGGGCGAGTTCCTGCCTCTGGACCAGTGTGAATTGGATGTTGGTTTTGGGACGGGTGCAGACCAGCTCTTCCTGGTGTCCCCTCTCACCATTTGCCATGAAATCAATCCCAAGAGCCCCTTTTTCGACTTATCCCAGCGCTCTCTCATGAACGAAGAGTTTGAGATTGTCGTTATCCTTGAGGGCATCGTGGAGACGACTGGTGAGGGAGTCTTCCTTTATTTCACCTATTTCCTTTCACGCTTTTTGTTTCCACTTCTATTCCATTGCTACTTTCCTTTACCCTTCTCACTCTGAGTCTAAATGTAAATTTCTATATTAATATCAACCCATAAAACGTTCAGTCTAATAGATACTCATAATCAAGTTTCTGAGATCTAATTTCCCCACCTTCCCAGTTTTGCATATTTGAAGAACACGGGAGCTGAAAAACATTGAGAATGAGAACACCACATGAGAATGACACCCTGATGGAATTACGAGGGATATTTTATTACTGCAGAATCGGTTTATGCCCACCCTATGCATAATAAAAGCCTGTGGTCATAGATGCGTGTGTCACTTTGATGAATGAGCAAGGGTTTTAGTAGAAGTTCCACTCCATTTTTCAGATGACAGCTGAGAGCAGAGGTAATTCTGAGACTGAGACATTGTTATACAGCAGCCGCTGTAAACTACAGGCAGCCATGCTGGAGAATTGTGAGCGACAACAAGGTTCTCTCTGTTGCATATTTAACAGAATGATTCTTCTCTAAAGTCCATCACAAATAAATCCATCTTCCTCTTTTCTTTTTAGCTCTGCTTCTATCCATCCCCCATAACCCTCACTTTGCCACTGCTGTAGAAGAAACCACAGAGCTGAATAGGCTTAGAGCAGGAGGGAGGGATCAGCAGGGAAGCATAGAAGCATGCAGGCAACACGGTCTGTGCTCTGTTGATAATACCATTAAATCAGGGTGCAGCCAGAAGTTTAGTGTCGCAGTCCTGTGGCACTCAGAGCTGAGGAGGAGAGGGGGGATGCCCTGGCAGTGTCACCTTCAATGAGCCACAATATTCCGTCATCCTCACACTGACACACATCCCATTTAGCCAAACACATTATCCCCTAACATCCAGCCACTGCTTGAACAGCTGTTCAGCTAGGTGATTCTCTCCCCAAATCATTACAAACATAATAGTGTTTCAACCAGACTTAACATATTACCATGCAGTCACTCTAATACTTGTCAGTTATAGTTCACGTCTTATAGGTAGTATTGATTTTGCTTTTACGCAGAAGAAAAAAAACATGAAAATATATTGAGAATGGATGGCTAGATGGAAAATGTAGTTTCAATTGAAAATATAACCTCAGGATTGTTTTATGGTAAGTAACTTGAACGTCATCATTTTATTGACTTTAAAAAATTACAAAAAAAAAAAAATCAACTATTTCAAGCCACAATCTAATCAGTCTAGTCCCAGCAACTAAGGATGTCTTGAAATCAAGGTTCTTAAGCTAAAACCCAACACATTATTACTCCCAACTCGTCACATACACTCACCTAAAGGATTGTTAGGAACACCTGTTCAATTTCTCATTAATGCAATTATCTAATCAACCAATCACATGGCAGTTGCTTCAATGCATTTAGGGGTGTGGTCCTGGTCAAGACAATCTCCTGAACTCCAAACTGAATGTCAGAATGGGAAAGAAAGGTGATTTAAGCAATTTTGAGTGTGGCATGGTTGTTGGTGCCAGACGGGCCGGTCTGAATATTTCACAGTCTGCTCAGTTACTGGGATTTTCACGCACAACCATTTCTAGGGTTTACAAAGAATGGTGTGAAGAGGGAAAAACATCCAGTATGCGGCAGTCCTGTGGGCGAAAATGCCTTGTTGATGCTAGAGGTCAGAGGAGAATGGGCCGACTGATTCAAGCTGATAGAAGAGCAACTTTGACTGAAATAACCACTCGTTACAATCGAGGTATGCAGCAAAGCATTTGTGAAGCCACAACACGCACAACCTTGAGGCGGATGGGCTACAAAAGCAGAAGACCCCACCGGGTACCACTCATCTCCACTACAAATAGGAAAAAGAGGCTACAATTTGCAAGAGCTCACCAAAATTGGACAGTTGAAGACTGGAAAAATGTTGCCTGGTCTGATGGGTCTCGATTTCTGTTGAGACATTCAGATGGTATAGTCAGAATTTGGCGTAAACAGAATGAGAACATGGATCCATCATGCCTTGTT
The DNA here is from genome assembly GCF_014851395.1 of Micropterus salmoides. Lineage (NCBI taxonomy): Eukaryota > Metazoa > Chordata > Actinopteri > Centrarchiformes > Centrarchidae > Micropterus > Micropterus salmoides. The sequence goes on along the minus strand of NW_024040041.1, from coordinate 26,324,681 downwards.
ACCACTGTGCAGGCTGGTGGTGGTTGTGTAATGGTGTGGGGGATGTTTTCTTGGCACACTTTAGGCCCCTTAGTGCCAATTGGGCATCGTTTAAATGCCACGGCCTACCTGAGCATTGTTTCTGACCATGTCCATCCCTTTATGGCCACCATGTACACATCCTCTGATGGCTACTTCCAGCAGGATAATGCACCATGTGTTACATTCAGTGGTGGTTATGGCAGAGTTGAGAAAGTTGGAGGACCCAAATGCAGGACGCAAGGCAGAGGAGGTGCAGTGAACCGAGGTGATTTATTTGAACAAACAGAAGGCAAGCACACTTACAAACAGAGTGGCTGAAAGAGTCCAAAACAAAGGTTGTCCAACAGAAAACCAAAATGAGCAGGGAGACACGACGAGGAAGGCTGGCAACCAGACAACTCATAGCAACACTGGGAAACATCATACAATGATCCGACAAGGACAAGACAGAAACACCAGGTGTATATATACACACAGGGACTAACGAGCAGGGCGGGAGCAACACAGGTGAAAGATATGAGGCTAACGAGGCACAGGCAGGGAGAGAGCGAGCAGGGGAAAACAGAGACAGACATGCAGAAGGATCATTGGGCTAACAGACATGACAAGGGTTACTGAACACTAGACGACAGACAAGACAGAGACGGACATGAGTGAACCCCAAAACACAACAGACTATATAACTGATACTGGACACAGGACCGAACCCAAAACACTAAGACATAAACCGAGACACAGAACGAGGAGCTAAGACACAGACTACAGAGCAGACCAAATCACAATAATACAAACAAGGACCTTTTGTTAAATATCCTCCACCTACCTTTAGTGTTCATGAATGACGCAACAGGGTTTCCCCCAACTGTGTTGTGCTATGATGCTAAGGGGCTGCCCAATGCGTTACAAACTGTCTCCAACGGGTCTTGACCATGCGTCCATATGTGACAACTTGGGAGTGAGAACGTGTTGTGAAAACAGAAGATACACAGCTGATCCAAAATAGACTCATGCGAAACATACCAGAACCAGACATAAAAGACATTAAAAAACAGGCCCTTGTTTCTTTACAAGAACTAAGAACAGGCCACAGGGTACGGTGGATGGGGAGGTGAGGCGGGGTTGGAGGGGTGATGAATTGACAATGTATTTAATTAGACAGAATTCAAGATGTATACTTTATTTATTTGTACTTTGTACCTAGCTGTGTTTAAATTGATTTACTAAAATTTTTGTGTGAATTTGGGACTGTCTTGTTCATGATTATACTGTCTTATATACCCCCCACATTGAATGAAAAACACAAAAACAGAGTATGAAATGAGTTCTAAACCAAAATGCACTAAACACAAACAAATAGAGAGAGATGGACAACACTGGTAGCTGTATGATGCACCATGTGAACCTGGTTTCTAGGAACCAAGAGGAATGTGGACACTAAAAAACAGAGCAGAACACAACATGTGAACAGAGAACACCATAGTACAAAGCTTTGTAAACCACTAAGTATGGGATAGTCAGTATGGCTTGATGTAAGTCGTTTTACTCTCTTTTGCTCTGGAATATGAACTCCCATCTGTAGGTTACACTTTCACTAATATGCAGATGACACACACCTTTCTGCATGTGTGGGTTTAAATCAGTAAAAAGGCCAAGCATCACAATTCACTCTGCAAACAGTGCCAGTAAAGACAGGAATTTTACATAAAGTCTTCTTCAGGGACCCCCTGCCCAGTTTTTGCCAAGTGTTTGCATAGCTGAAGGCTTTTATTATAATGCAAGATGCAGTAAACATTAACTAGCTGGTTGAATACCCATATGATGCCTCAATGATGAAACAAAACTGAAATGCCTGTCAGGCTTTGAACCCACAAGCTTCCAATGCACCGGTATTACTGCTGTCTTATGTATCTACAGTCAGCAGAAATACAGTCATTCTCCTGGTAAGACAAGAGAACACAGCTGGAAAATTATCCTAGACTCACTGTCTTGTTAAAACCAAACCTCTGGGCTAATTTAGAATAAAAGCGACCTCTGTGTAGATATAGGACTGTTGAAGGTTTTCTGTGGATGAAGATGAGTAGTGAGCTGGAAATAGCATCAGGCTATGACATAACACTGCACATATCATCCCTCAGAGGGACGGGGTCACACTCCTACTCTACAGCTAACTGTAGTGTTTAACAGAAAAGCTACAGAGCCACTGGATCAGAAGTGCTTATTGATTGCAAAGGTCCTCCAACAAGCATTTAAATGTCAAGAAAATTATTTTACAAGAGCTGAGGTAAAAAAAAAAAAAGATGTGTTTATGTTGCTTGCAAGCATCCTGTATACTGCAGACACACAGGCACCAACATTACTAGAAAATCATTGCTTCTCAATATACCATCCTTGAAATATGGACAGATATGCACAATAATAAACCACTCTCAAAAAGCATGATATTAATTTGTCAACAGATGATTGTCTTTGAGATGAGAAGAGATTCAAGCCAGGGCAATTAACAGTCAACAGAACAAGTTGCAATAAAGACAGAAATGGTGAGATTTGACTGTTAATTATGTTGATCTGATTTAAAATGGCACTCAGCTTTCACCTATTAACAGCTCTCTCACCATTGCATAGAAACAACTATCACTGCTTTGACCTCCAGGTAGGACACATAGTTATACAATTCACTACATTAAATTAAGTTACACTAAGTATTAATAGTTGGTGGTAATAGCTATTTAGCCTCTGCCATGAATTTTTTGGGAAATGTCCAAAAATCCTTCCCTGTGGATTTACTGTTGAAGCAGTATTTAAATCTTTAGTATGCAACTAAATGGGACTTGATGGTAGATTGCACAGATAGCAGCCTGAAGCAGTGATACCACAATCAATAAGAAAGAGTAGAGCAGAAAAAGAGATAAAGTGAGTGAATGCTGCCCTATAGCATTCCTCCTTATCATCAATACTTGCTGGAGCTAAACACTCTCCATTTATTTATGTATTATTACTACACTGTCACTCTCTTGTAGGTATGACATGCCAGGCACGGACATCATATACGGAGGATGAGGTTTTATGGGGTCATCGCTTCCTGCCGGTGATGTCCCTGGAGGAGGGCTTTTTCAGAGTAGACTACTCTCAGTTCCACAGCACGTTTGAAGTACCAACACCACCATACAGCGTCAAAGAGCACGAAGAGAAGAATTCACTGCCCTCGCCTCTATCCACTCCCACCCCCGCTCTGACCGAGAGACATAGCGCCCGGCGTGACCGCGTGTTTTCTGTGGATTGCATCAACACATCAGAGGAAAGGGGCCGTCATGGAGGGATTGGGGGTCGACTGCCAAGCAAGTTGCAGAGGATGAGCTCATCTGGGAAGGAGGATTTGCAGAGGAAAGTGCTTATGCTCAGCTCCCACCATTCTGAGAAGGCCTGCAGCACAGGAGACCTGCCCTTAAAGCTCCAACGCCTCAGCTCCTCGACAGGACCCGAGGCAGAGAATCGGCTGCAACTCAAGTCTCTCAAGGTGGGCTTCGAACCCATGACACAGTCAACTGGAGACCTGTACCAGCACAGCTTAACACCCACGCTGTCCGCTGCTCCGATCCCCATGCACAGTCCATTGCTCTCAGCTGGAGGGAGGCTTGAGGACAACCTGCCAGCGAAGCTACGGAAGATGAATGCTGAACGCTGAAACCTGGACTCCCTTTGACCACAGACAGACAGGAGGAGACGTGCATTGGGAACAGACTCTTAGATGTACTTTACCTTTGGAGGCTTTGAAAGGAATTGGCTTACTGACAATTTATTGATTCGTTTTTTTCTTGAGACGCAACCTTTACTGCAAATACTGTGATTTTTGTGTTTCATAGCAGAGGCATTCATGCAGGCTTTGTTACACGCCAAACAATAAGAAAACACAAACTTCATGCTTAATGCGACCTTGATTCATTCTGCAAGAGTTGTGCATGTATACACTAAATCCATTGTTTAATGTATGCACCACTACACTTAATAGTCAATCTTAGTTTTATCAAAATATAAATTATATTATGATAATAAATGCTGTTTGATCTTTCTCTTCCTTGTGTTTTTATTGTTGTACACCAAAAAGAAGTTGATGAACTTATTGTTTGTGCAACAGTTTTTCCAGATGTCAATAAGTAATCCAACAGTGCAATGCAATGTAGTTTTAATAGGCTGTTGTTAATGCCCTAATTTTGTCCACTTCGCAAGCAACACTTTTCTCAGTGAACAAAATGCATATAAGAGAGAGAGGATAATGAGCTACACTGCTGCTAAGAGAGAATTATGAAGGGTGTTTAATGGAGAATTGAGGGTGATTACAGTCAACAGTCATGTCTAACAAATACACCCCAACAATAGATTATGTGGTCTTCTGTCCAATGTATGTCCAAGCGCCACAATCTTTTCTTAGTCTGAGTTTTATCCATTTTCCAGGTATGCACATACAATCGACATGCAATTTATTTAAAGTCATATTTTGTCAGCTTTTGTATCATCAGCCTTTAAAAAGTTCCTTGACCAGAATGATTTGAAAGAAAAAAAATGAGATTAAAGCAACATAGAGCAGAAGACAAAGGGCTAAACTAAATCCAGGTATTAACACACCATATACTGTAAGGACGTAACTCCACAAAAAGTAGCACAGGGTCACCATATCTGAAGCACCTATAGCTAAGTCTTATTTTCACCACAAGCAGCACAAAGACAGGAAAATCAATGGAAGAGGGAGATTTTCCCTGCTTCAGCTGCACACTTGCAGAGACCGCCCCCCTCTCATTATCAATCTGCGGCTTCGACCATCCACTTAGTTTACACAGAATCTAAACTGCTCCATACACTCGATTCCTCTAATTTATCTACATACAGAGCCTCTTGTGTCTGTGTTTGTACACTTAATCACTACACACGTGGTTTGTCACTCTTCTCATGCTGTGTGTGATTTGACAAAAATGAGGCAACAAAGACTAGAAATAGGCTCATTACACAAAAGAGAACCTCAGATCAAACATAGTGGTAGTTAATAATAAAACTCAATATGATGATTTAATGGAAAGTACATAATGCCTATATAATATCTAATAGTGATCTATACATAAAACATAAAATACATAAAATGAATTACTGCTTTCATTACATGACCTACGAATTCAATTAATCAATAAAGTGGCAGTAGCAAAGTTTTATTTTTTGAATGAGGATATTGTATATAGACAACTTTTTATTCTATTTTATTTATTTATTTTTTATTCTAAACACGTGGTTGCAGCCACAGTGATGGTTTCCAGAATGAGTTTCCAGAATATTTACAATATCACAATACATGTCAATATCCATACATAAAATTACATATATAAATAATGCACCCTGTATCAATAGTGGCCCATAGTTCAATATTGTCCTAGGCTCTTAAGCAATTTAATCCAGCCATGCACACAATTACCTTCCTGGTTGTGTGAATAAATCCTTCCATTATTTTAATTGCAGTGATTAAACATACCTATGTGTCAAGTAGTACCAGAGGAAAAAAAGCAATCAAACTATCAAAATGGCTGATGGGTCATTTGTTACTTTCTTAATAATTTCACAACCTTATCCTACTTACATCCCAAGAAATTGGCCTCATGTATAAACTGCTGACACTCATCACCCACAGAATTAATGCCATTATTCTCCATGCGGCGATGCAGTTATACAGCAATGACCATTAGTGTGTGACAACAGGACTTATTATTTCCTGTGGAGCCCTGACGGACTATTCGCTGCAGGGGTGGGCTGAGCAGGAAGGGGCAGCACAGGGAGGAGACTGAACAAATGCAATTTAGGTTGTAAGAAATTTTCCCCTGAAAACCCAATTATGTCTCTGTAGGGAAGACAGGGTGATAAGGGTCATTTTGTTCTTTCTAATGGAACGACAGAACGGCTGCATGTAATGATGGGTCTCTTTTTATTCTCTTGGCTTTCACTCACTGCCCACATCACTGTCACCCCTCATGCACAGACACACACACACACACACACACACACATACACACGGACACACACACACACACACACGCATACTCAGTACAATACAGTCCATTGCAGGAAGAGTATGATTAAAACTCCTTCAAAAGAGTGTGATTAAAAAGTAAAAGCCTTTTCAGTGTCAGAAGATGGATTTCAAATAATGTCTCAGAAAAAGTTCTCTTGCTTTTGCTGAAGGCTTTGAAGAGACGAATTGAAAAGTGGGAAACAAGAGGAGTGGGGGTGTTCACTGTCTTTGCAGTTCGCAGCCTCTGATGTCGAAATGTGCGTGCATTTGAATTTGTGTGATCATATTTCGTCAAAATGCACGCCTGCATGTGACAAGTACAATTTCACAGAAGAGGTAGCGTCAGACAAACGATTTGTCCGGGGAGAAAAAGTGCTTATCGGGCACAATGTAGCCAGAAAAGTGCAGCCATAAAAGAGTAGAGGAACCCAAATGAAATGAACAGATAAGGAGGGAAAAGGGGAGTAAATAGATAAATGGAGCACGGAGGGAAGCCATTACTCATGTTTACAGGTTTGGCAGAGAAAGAAGGGGAAATGTTCAGTGTAATGTAATGATGGTGTAGCAGTGCATGGAGTTACTCCTGACAGCGTGTGTCAATTTGATGCATTGACAAATTGACACAAACTAAATATGCAGCCAGAGGCACATACAGTACACACTCTTTCACACACACTCCATTTGTTGTCAAGCAGTTTTTTATTACTCATTCAGTCCTGTGGGATTGTGCATGTGTGTGTTTGTGAGAGAGGTTAACAGTGCCATTAAGTTTCATTTATTGTGCGCTGCCTAATTGGGGTTTTATGACGCTGTAGCTTTTATTAATCAACACACCTCCAGTATTTGCTTTGGAATCCAAATCCCGCACACACTGAGGGATATTATACAGAAATATAAGCCTTTGTTTTCACTCCAGTATATTCTGTTTTTTTCCTCTAAATCCTCCTTCCTTTCATATGTTTATGTATGTTCATGAATTGTAGTCATTACGCCTGGCAAGTGAACATTTTTCAACTCATGTGGACGTGTCATTTTGCCCTTTGTTTTTGCCCCTAAATTGTGCTTCAGGTTTAAACTAAAGATAATTAGTTCTATCTGGATTGTTGTGGAATCAGATTTGTGCCAGTTTAGTCAAACAAAACCACATCAAACAAAAAATAAGAATTTGAGAGAGAGCTAACTGAAGCAAAAAAAATTTCATCTCAAAAGTGAAACATATAACTTGCAAACAAATTCTTGTTTTGTCATTTTGTTTACAGATCCCTCCACTGCCTGACTTTTTGTTTGCAGTTCTGACACAAATGTATCTCGTAGGCAGATTTTTCAGTGGTGAATCCCCATTGGTTGATTTAATGACAGCAAATTGCCCGAAAGATATTGTTTAATACAATAAGCCGTTCTGACACCTTAAACACTGTAAACATAAGCTAAGCCTTGCATCTTAGGTCTGTTTGGGTCTGCAGGTCTCACAATGTCACACTGTTCAATCGTTATCGCAAACATTATTAGTTAAAAGCTAACTTAAATAGCAGATGCTTAACTTTACCTCTAACTTAAAGACGTCATATTATGCTTTGTGGTTTTTTCCCTCTCCTTTATTGTTATATACCTTTTTTTGCATGTAATAGGTTTGCAAAGTGAAAAAGCCCAAAGTCCAGCCCAAAGGGAGTTCCCATCTCCCACAGAGAACAATGCTCTGAACAGCCTTAAAACAGCTTATTTGTAGTCCAGACTTTTCCCTTTCTTCCCTGTGACAACACAGGGATGATAGCAAAATGCGTGTTATAATGCTCGCCAAGCGGCTAGTCAGGCATGCCCTCAAAAACACCAGTGTAAAAACACAGTGAGCTGCAGCACACAGTGACAAGGCTTCTGCCTGCTGCCTTTCCCTTCCAAACACTAACTACCCTCCAGGTGGTCAATGGACATAAAGTTGTTACTATGATGTAGAGACAGAGCTCAGTTAAAACTTTATGGGTCAAAGATACATTTGTTACAGATTAATAACTCACCACTCTGAAACTCTTGCTCTAGTCCATGTTGCTAAGCTGGTAAGGAGAACATATACCGTGTTTACCGGCCTTTCGCTGACCTGCCCTTCTCTGCTTCTGATTGGCTAGTAGTCCTTAACTAGGAACTGCTTATGTGCAACTCCCAACAAAGATTTTGTAGAGGTAAGATGCATCACTCCATAGCTAAAATGAAGCGTTGAACACAGGGTGAAAAGAGGAGCTGCAGCTATGTGCAGTATGACAAAAAAATATGGTGTTTTGAAACCATGTAAACCTGTTCTAGTAAATCCCCTAAAACAATTTTGAACCTGATGAAATGAGCATAAGACAGCAAACACAAACACTGTTTTTCAAGTTATATGTTTTCTTATGAGATTTTTGTTTTGCTTCAGCTAGTTTTAATTCTCTCTCAAATTCTTATTTTTGTTTGATTTTTAAGAAGTTTTGTTTGACTAAATGGGCACAAATCTGATTCCATAGATTGTGATGTACAGGAGTATTTCTATTTCTAGTTGTAGTGTATTCAAGACTGTAATTTCCCCAGGGGATAGGGGGGCGGGGTCAATCTGTCAGAGATAATAAAGTAAGAAATCATCGTATTGATAGCATTGATTTACGTGCACTGGCTCAGGTTTGTACAAAAACCAACACAGCAGACAACAAATGAGACTGAATATTGTGTTTTGCTGCCATGATGTCTGTGCAGCTAGCTGAACAGACTGATGCTGAATTCCTTCTCTTTGATCAGCACACACAGGAAGGACAAAATCTTCCAAAAAAGGATTCTGTATAGCACCGCTGCTTGCCTATCTGTGATGACATACCACGACGTGCCGACGACGTGTCCATAGCACAACAGAGTAAATTATTCAAATATAACACATCCTGCTGTTTGTCTGAGACATCACAACAGTCTTTGAAGAAAATAATGCATTTGTGTTTGTCTCTTGTGTATGTGGTTGTGATGAATAGAGCTCACAGCTATTGATTTTTCATGAGGGGAGATGAGGTCATTGTGCTGCGTTTGCAACAAACTTCTCCCTGAGCTCTCCCTGAGCTGAAGATGGACCTCCATCTTCTAGTCCCCCCTGACACCAGCTGCCCCTGCAGAGGCAAGTGATTAACCAAGCCTCTGAGCATCGGATTGCATCGCAGGTCACGGGTTAGGTTACGTGAGTGAGACAGTTATTGATTGGGCCTTCGATCTTTAGCCTGGTTACGTTAGGCAGAGCAAATGGAGGGACATGTGCTCGATCTACACGATCTCCTCTGAGATGAATCATTAATTCCAGCACTTCAATCCAGTCACAGACGATACTTTTAAAGATTCAATATTTACACATTCTCTGCACAGGGCCCACGGGTGAGTATTATGGTAATATATGCACGAAAAAATCAATGCTGTCAGCCATTCATTATTTTCATAGCATGTCAACAGTGGTTGTCTCCACTGTAAAGCGGAAAAGTTGAGATTAAAATGCTACACAGAAAGATGAGCGCTGATGTAATATCTTTCTCTCCCCTCTCCCACAGGCTTACTCTCTGTGGATAAGGAGGAATAACGCTTGATATCTGCAATTTAGATCAGCAATCCAACTCATTTGCACAGAGCACTACCTAGACACACACACACACACACACACACACACACACACACACACACACACGCTACATTTTAAATGCTGCATTTGAATTTGCTAAATGAGAGGACTGAAGAATACAATGGTGATCTCCAATTGTATGCCTGGCCCCCTCTCCAAAGAGGTTCCCATGTTGCCGTGGTGACAGCTGTGGAAAGCAGTGGCTTGTTTTTTATTGTTTCAGTAAGGTGGTTCAGTCATGCACATTTCCCTTTTAAACATCACAAGTGGCCTGATTAGCCATTCATTCACAGTTGGTTCAACACAGCACAAAGAAATGGCTCCCTGTGGATTATAAATGAATCACCTATACATCCAAACATCCTCAAACCCATGAATCTGATGGGAAAGAACAGGAAATCTGCTTTTTCTTTTTTGACAGAGATACGACAGAGGTTCTTTGTCAGCTAGAACTTTTTCAACTCCTGCACTTTGGAGCTGATATTAACATGTCAGAGGCAGATTTGAGTTAGAGGACAGAGTGGGAAGTCAGCGAGACGGGCTTCTAATGAGCCTCTCTATGCCTTGTCTTGTTATTAAGTATTCATGTTCAAGGTATTTTTAACCTGTGGAGACATCAGTGTCAGGGTCATTCCAGCAGAGGCTGAAACACTCCAGAAACACCTCAGACAGGAGCTGACTCTCTAAAACTGAAGGAAAAAATAGTGTCACCGGGGTCCGCCATGTTGTTAGTTTAAGCAAGCAGAAAAGGCGTGGGAATGTTTCTCACATCAGTAGCAAATATTGGCCTGTGTCTGTGCCAGGTAGCCTATTGATTAGGCAAATAGCATTTTGTCCGTGAGCTAGTTAAGTTATCATTAACTATGGTCTGGAGCAGTTTGACAGTTAAACTTACAACATTTAAGCCATCTTTTGCAGCATTTTAATCCAAGTTTTATCTGTTGTTTACTCTTTATTCATCTGTTGCTACATAAATGCACTGTGCAACCCTCTTGTAACATATTTATCATATACAGTACATTCAATATGTAAAGCACTTTGTATCTCTGTTTTCAAAGGTGCTATATAAATAAAGTTAGTATTATTAAAGGTAAAATTGCAGGGTGAGCCGCACGCTAGTCAGATGCTAAGCAGCCATGTGAACACCTTTAATGTTGCCACACAGTGAATGTGTTAATATTGTTGGTTAATGAAGAGTTTTACCACCTAGTTAAGTAATTATGGCAATCTGCAGAGGTGAAAATGTGTGTTTAATATTGTACCATTTTCAATAAAAAGGCTCACCTCACTCTTTTCAATAAATCTGTCTTCAGCACAGCTCTCCTCACACTCTCTCTCGAATCTAATCATTATCCTAACAGAGCCTCTCTGGCCACTGATATCATGACTTATGGAGTGGAGTCCAGATCGCCAGACCTGATGTTCACTGTCTTCCCTCTGTCTCCTTGGCTTTGATATGTAAAATCTGTCCCCTGTCTGACCAACCCACTAAACACTGGTTGCACAGCTTGCTCCTAATCTCCATCACACAGTGTCTGCTTTAAAAGCAGCCAAACACAGCAGCCCCCTCCTCACAAAAGGAGAATACACACTCTGTTTGAACATCTGCCTGTCTGTCAGCCTGCCAGCTCGCCTGTTAAAGGAGCCCCAGACATTTTCCGACATTTCACACCAGCAGATTAATTAATCTCACCAGTCTCTTCAAAGTGGGCTCTGCAGCATCATGACCACAGGTTTTCCACTGGCTGTTTTGGTAAACATCCACAGATTCAGTGGGATGTAATTGCAGACAGTAATTGTGTTGTTCCTCAAACAACATAGCAAAAGCCTTCGTGAAGTGAAATGAAATGCTTGTCAGATTGTGACTGAAACCCTCTTTCTGATGGTGAAATCAGGAAGTAATTTTTTAAAGACTGTCCAAAAGTGTAAGCCATTGTCCCCATTTGCACTGTGTCAAAATAACAAGGACAAAACACATACAGTTCTTGAAGAGAGCGCGGGAAGTCTGCGGGATGCAGCCAGGAGGAGGCTAACAGCAGGTTTTTCCCTCTGCCTTTGAAATGCAAACACTTTTGCCTTTAGGACAAGGTTGGATGATGCAATGACAGAAAACACACTGAGGCTATAAACCTGGTTTTGTTGTCTTTTCAAAGGGAGATACAATGTATAAGACATGACCACTCACTCTCAACCAGTCGTCCAAACTAAAGATCAAAATATGTTATTTGTCGTTCCCCATTGTTTTTAAGTGTTTTCCAATACTACTAAAAATTACTATATGCATGGTTAAGGTTTGGTTAGGTTTAGCCATAAAAACTACTTGGTAACAGTTAGAGAATGATTATAGTTACAATGTTACAACGAAAAAGGAAAACAAACAACAGACAATGGTGTGTCAGTCACACACTTTCATGACCCAACCATCCGCCCCAACCTCCTCCATAAAGAGTTTTGCAGTGCTGATAGATAAGTCTTAATTTGCACAGCCACAAGAGATCCTTAATAACAAAGTATAATCTGTGAAAGACAGTAAAACACAGTAATTTATTTAGTAAACTGATGTTCACTCCTTTGTGTTCTGTTACTATGTGTTCACACAGAAAGCAAAGCGAATTTTTCGCACAGTGTGATTACATACAAAGTTAATACAAAGAGCAAATGAAGCGCACTGGGAGACATGAATTGGCCAATGCACATGCAAACACTCAAAATTTGGATAATGAAAACATTTAACTTGTGTATCACAGGGCTCTGCAGAGTGTTATGTGGGGAGGACCGAGCGGAGTGGAGGAATAGAGGCTCTGCTTACAGACAGACCAACAAGTCCTCCAACCGGAGCGACAATTTAGGTCGTTTTAACCAACCTACAAATACGACTCACCTAAAGCCCCTTGTCAACTGCACGGTACCAGCTCGACTCGCCTCGACTCTACTCGCCTTTTTTTGGTTTTCCATTGCGGAAAAGTTGTAAGCTGTACCTGCTACCATCTTTGTCATGTGTTTAGAGATCGCTGCCTCAATAATAGTAAACATGGGTCGTAATTTTGTGTGGCTGAAATTACCTATATGGTCGTTTTTCTGTTTAAGACAGACTGGACAGCCGGCTATTGAGGGACAGGGAGCTCTGGCAGCACCGGAGGTTCTAGAAAAATAGTTGCACCAGATCCTTCTCTTAGCGGGAGCCGTTCACCAGTGGGAGGAGCTCAGAGTAATTTTCTTTGTACGTTTGGGATCAAAAAGTGGATTTTTCTTCCCTCTGGCTTCTCAACCTGTCTGCAGCAGCAAGCCCCTAAATGTCCGTTAAACTGTACTGCTACGTAACATTGCTGGAAGTGGTTGTTAGTAGCAACAGGAAGTTCAACTGAAAGCCAGTGAGGAAAGTCCCCGGGGCTCACGTAATTCAACTTTAAACTTGATTTACAACTCATCTTTTCTGACTTCAGACTTGATTTAGACCAGCTTATTTGAAGATCGGTGATCATTTCCAGTAGGGGAATATCTGTTCACTTCCACAATCCATATCTGTAATGCACAGTGTGCCTGCCAGCTACAGATATGCAAGACTCCAATGAATCAACAAACAAAACAATGTGTTTTGGACTCTGAAAGGCTTCCACAGGATGCGTGCCATACGCTGCAGTGTTTAGAATTAGGGACTTCATAGCATTATGGAAAACAGAAGGACTGCGTCAACTTCCAAATATACAACAAAAAAACACCCCAACTACACCCAACATCATACTCATGAAAATGTACTTGTCGTGGAAATTATATTCCTGGTTGAGCAAATAATTGAGTTACAACCAAACATTGTCTTTGAAGAATTTATTTAAGTACTATAAAACATATACAGCTTGTCCAGAGACCTGCAGCCTAGGGCGGCTTTGGGCGTCGAGCAAAGGGCTGCATAATCATTTACACAGTCTAGGTTTCTATGTTTTGGGGAACAGAGATCCTCTCTTGAATGAACATTCGATGAGAGGAGAGGATCAACAAGAGAGGAAAACACCAAACGATCTCACAGCTCTGAGCTAAACCTTAGTAAATGTGGACAGACTAACAAAAGGAGTTTAGGAGAGGAAAGGTTAAGGATGAAAACACAATATAAATATCTATAAGACATAACAAGTAATAGTAATAGTAATAGTAATGATAATAATAGAACATACATAAAAGATTAAATGTAAGAGGACACAATTTTCTGCTATAACAGTACTCACACAGGTCAAAGTTTTTAGCTGTTAGTGCTAACTTAGCTAATTCCACTGGTGTTTGACTTAAGTCAAATCATATGGTTATGTTTTAAGCTGAGAGATTAAATTGTGTTATAAATCAAAATATGCAGCTCTGCTTCAGATTTTGGAAAACATGGTTTAGTGTTTATTGACTGATGACTGCTATCTAACTGATGATTTCAGCTACATTTCTACAACTACAACAACAATTTATGCAGATGGAAAACCAGTTTTAACCTAACGCCATCAAGGCTATTGATTGATTTTGCTTCATTTTAAAATGAATTGTGCTGTAATGTTCATCATTTCAGCTGCAGGACACTACAGCAACTTTCACAAACTGCTAGCACAAATAATGCGGGTACAATATATGGCAGATATAACTGAAAATATAATATGTTGTCTAAAGGGGTTTGTGAGTTAAATAGTTACTTTATTACAGAGTAAAATATAATTTCTTGACAGTAAAATGTCTAGATATACAAGTTTCATACCTAAATATTACATCATGAGTCTTGACTTGGAATCAAACTCAAAGACTTCAGACCTGGACCTGCAGTTTGAGATATAGAAACATTTCAGTGAAGCTCTCTTTTCAGACCAGCCTCATCATGACTCAGCCTACAGTCCAGTGATCCAAGACAGAAACCTGCCAACCAATTAGATCAGAGCCACATGACTATTGACAGAGAGTAGAAACACTTTCTGTCTCTTTGTCAGTCTGTGTTGTAATCTTTCCTCTCATAGACACATAACAACACATTGAGTTTGACACCACTGACAAAATATGTCAGCAACATGTAAGGAAAATATGTCAGCAAGTGTGGTGACACACAGTGCCATGTCAAATAGTCTCTAATTATCCACTCATACCTTGTGACTTCATGTCACCAACACCATCTGCATCGTAGTAAGCTAGAGAGGGAAGAAAAAGGAAATACAGTACATCATATTTTGTATAAACTTTGTAGTGTTCTCTCTACGTGTGTACCTTTTGTATCGTTGCCTCTTAACTCTGCTTTCATCTTAGCAACATGTGTGACACAGGTTGGGGATGGAAAACAATTCATTGTAAGCACAGTATGATTCCTGCAGGGGGATTTGCCCTCTTACTTTTGCTAATTATTAGTAGCATTATGTATGAGACAGGGTTATATAAAGCAAAACAGCAGAGAAGGGGGCTTGGTGGAAATTTGCTTTATTAGTTATCACAGCCCACCCTAGGCATTTAATTTCACCAAAAAAATCTAATGTTTTCAATCTCTTGATACCACTAACATGTCTGCATGGTAAATATAAATTAGCTGGTTAGCTTATCTTAGCATAAGACTAAAAACAGGGGCACCTTGGCTCTGTCCAAAGGTAACAAAATAAATCCAAAATTGAGATGGTAGTTGTCTTTGTGCAAAGATAAGCTAACAAGCTGCAGGCTGTAGCTTTATATCAACAGATTCTCATGTTAATATAGGCATATATTGGCTTATATATAAGCATGTTTCCCCAAACTATTTCTTTAAAACACATTCTGTTTAATTCATGAAGCAGACAAAAATCTTTGCCTATTACTAGGAGGGGACCACACAAAAAATGCTGCAGGACAAACAAGGTTTAAAGATGCAAAGGTTCACTTTGACATTCATGGTTTATTGTATCTGAGTTGAATGAGAAAACGAACGCTGTTAGTGGACAAAAAACTTCCTGATTAAATTCTCATGCTACCTAAAGCAAAACAAGCAATGAAAGAAAGAAAGAAAGGGTAGGACTGATTGCCAAGTCGCTTTAATCTTTCTAGAGCTATTTTCCTTCCTGTTAGTTTCACATCAGCGTGAAAAACAATTTTTCTTTCTGTTCGAAGGAAAACGAAAGTAAAAACCTTGGAAGCGTGATGATGGGGTTTGAACTCGCTCAGCCCACAAAAGTAGTCCTTTGTTATTTTTGGTGTTTTACACAGAGATAACATTTGCTGTCTGACAGATGGTTCTCCAGACGATTAATTTTTCTCTGCCAGACACGGCTGACGTTTACCAGCAGGGACAAAAACACACACTCCCATGCACACCCACTTGTCCTGATATATAATGAGCCCCTGGAAGAGTAGGTATTCAAACTGTGTGACACTGAAAGAAAGCTTGTTTCACTTTGTGGCTTTATTGCACAAAGCAGCGGGTACTTCTGTGGGCGACTTGTGTTTCTGATCAGACTGAAGCTTAACATTGAGCTGTGCTGACAAAGCAGATTTTTCTGTTTATTATTTCATCCAAAAAGTGTTCCTGTTGAAATAATGGTAACCACACTGAAAGTGAGGTGACAAAAACATTATGTTAACGTGTGATTGAGGTCTGTAATGACCTGCCTGAGGATATTATGTTAACCTGATCACCGCATTCTTCTAAAACTCCTCTTATAGCTTTTCTTTGTTTTGATTTTTTGGTTTGTTGTTTTGTGTTCATCTGTTATTTCTCTTGATTGTTTTGGGGGTTAGAAGATACACTTATTTAGTGATGAAGACAGCTATGACATGAGCTGTGTTTGACTATTAATCAAACCATTTAGTGATCACTTTTATCATTTAAATGTTAACATTATGGAGAAAGCAAGTCTCAGTCAGGATTAATAAGCTTCACTCTAGGAAGCTTGAGAGCAGTCAGATTTAATTTACGTACATTAGTGTTAATCTTTGCCTCTGATGAGTTGACAGACTCTAATTCATGATAAGCAATCAATAATGAATGAATATGACTGCTGTCAGCTTACATTTGCAGAGGTTAATTGTTGCTGGTGCATTTTATTAGCCATTGCTTTAAAGATGCTTCTGTGAATGACTGAGCAGAAATGCAAACAGACCATAGCTGGAATAAAGATTAATTAGACATTTTTTCTCATTGGTTATATGTCGACAGGTTGACAAGGGCTTACACATTTGTAAAACTTGCTGAAATTGAAGATATATTAACAATTTTCAGTAGCCTATTGCACTTAAATACACTGTAGTTTTTTTTCTGTCGCCCTTTGGTTTCCCTCAGTGTTTTATTGTAGAGGTGGGCCATCTCGCCTGAAACAAAGATCACAATACACTTGCTACATGTAAAAACGTATCTTTAAAAGTCAGTTTCACATACAGTGCATCCAGAATGTATTCACAGCACATACTGTTATGTTAAAGCCTTTTTAAAAAATGTTTGTCACCCACTTGTAGAAACATCTCAAGGATGATCAGTGGAAACAGGATGCATCTGAGCTGAATAAATTTGCAAAGATTTCAAACAAACTTCTTTCACGTTGTCTTTATGGGGTATTGTTTGTAGAAATTTGAGGAAAATAATGAATTTCATCCATTTTGGAATAAGACTATAACATAACAAAATGTGGAAAAAGTGAAGAGCTGTGAGTACTTTCTGGATGCACTGTATATTTCAGTTTATAATTTTATGTTTCAAATGCACACAAATCTGACAAAAAGATTGACTGGCCAAACACATGAGATATGACGTTAATTTGTGATCTTTGTAGTGCTGGTAGGTGGGTTTTGTTACCTTTGGACAGAGGCAGGCTAGCTGTTTCCGCTCTGTATCCAGAGTAAATTATAAGCTATGCTTGCCGACTGCTGGCTGCAGCTTTGTATTAACCATACAGATGTAAGATCTTCTGATCTAACTTTTGGAGGAAATGCGAATAAGCATGTTTCCAAAGATTTCGACACAGATTCTGTTTATTCATGAGGTACATAATAAGACGTCTTCGCATTTTAAATTGCAGAGACTACTACAGTTTTAAATGCAAAGGATTACTTTGACATTCATGGTTTATTGTCTCTGAAGCCCGTTTCACACTGGGGAAAAAAACACTAACATCTGGCTTTTGTCTTCAATGGGAAAGGGTACAATCGGCATTCACTCCGATTAATTGCATGATTTTCTTTGTTCTGTGCAAAATTGAACAATAATTCTATAGTAGTGTATTGCACACTTTTGATTTAAATGTACTGCTATATACACAAAAGTGCAATAACATGTGGTTTGCAAACACTTTAAACAAATAAGGTGCTTTTTACCAGCAGTATTCCCTTTACACAGTAGCAATAAAATATTTCTTGTAAATCTGAACTTAAACATTAATGTAATCAAATCAAATATTAAACCAAAGCTTTTTGCCACTGCCAGGGAATTACCTATTATCTAGCTTGTTAAAACAAGTTACCATCAGAGTTTAGTTTTCTTGGGATTTTTTCTGAGCAGGTATCAGCAGAAACATTTTTCTTTTATCAGGGAGCATCAGAAACAGTCTATGTTCAGTAGCAAGTTTCCCTGTTACAGTGAGGTGAAGTGGTCGAGCACAAGGTGTACTGGGTGCGTTCCCGTCAAACTGTCGTGCTCACCTCACGCACACGCCCGCCTGCCTGCCAAAGTTGAATTGTCTTGAACTTTTTGTAGGCGACACAAATCATTGGGAGAGAGGATCCTCGCTGTTTGTGAGTTTCCAGAATCTAAATAGTTATCAGGACGTCAACAGGAGGGAACTAAATGCAGGCCTGTCAGGTAAAGTTAGCCTATGTATAATTTTAATTTGAGTTAAAAAGGCTAAGGCACAGAAGCCGTTGCCATGGTTACCATCCATAGAGCGCCTGCCGTTTCCTAGCGGAGCGCTGTCTCCCTGTCTGTTCACCTGAGAAAACCTGCCGAAGCCTCTCCGCTGCTTGTTTGGGAGGGTTATTTGCAGGCTGATCAACACCTCTCCTGTGACCTATGGTTTGACTGTAGGCATATGTGTATTCAGAGCCAGTGAGCAGCGGACTTTCAAAATAATAAAAAACTGCGTTAATGTGCAAAAAAAAAAATTGTCAATTAATTAATGCGTTAATGCGATAATAACGATCATTGTCACTGAAATAACAACACCACAACAACATCACTTCAACTCTTTGCACCTAACATTTAAGTTTGAATTTGAACAAATGAAATGTTTTAGAGCAGCTTTACAAATTATCAAAACATTAATCATGTTTTCAGAACCATAAGCAGCCACAGTTTCCCCTCTGAAGAAAACAGATGTGTGGCTGATATACTCTTTAAATACCCTCTCTGTTTCTTGCACACCTACACTGGATTTGGTGAGTG
Source organism: Micropterus salmoides (assembly GCF_014851395.1). Classification (NCBI taxonomy): domain Eukaryota; kingdom Metazoa; phylum Chordata; class Actinopteri; order Centrarchiformes; family Centrarchidae; genus Micropterus; species Micropterus salmoides. Next base: position 26,305,652 of record NW_024040041.1, on the reverse strand, counting down.
TGTATTGGAGGATACTCTGTGCTGACTGGAGAGCACATTTCTTGTAAGGGTCTTGACATAAGGCAGGAAACTATGCATTTTCTAGTCTATCTCACGAAGGCACCACTGTGAATATCTGCGACTCATTAGTGAAGTGCCTCTTTCCATTTCTTTTACTCTGATAGATGTGTGTCTCAAGGGAGAAAAATATGCACCAGTCCAATTTGTTTCCATCAGGTAGATCTGTCGCATCAGAACAAAGGCTGCTTTCATCAGATCTATTTAGCAAAGTGAGATTCAGACTTTGTCTCACATAACAAGCTCTGCCTCCGTTTGTGCTGTTCTATTCATTGTACGAGCCAGAGCCTGATTAAAGTAAACAAACTATTCATTTATTGCCTCATTTTGAGAAATGTAATTTGGCAGGATGCTTCCTTTGGGAGGAGAAGCCAATGAGTATGAGTCGCTGACAAGGCGTCCCGAATTGTCCAGAGTCAGGTTCCAAATGATGCTGACAGGTCTGTGGTGGAGAAGAGGCAAAACCACAGGTCTCCTGCATTTAGCCCTGTCAAAAACAGTTAATACACTGTGTGCATACACCTTCGCCTGGTGCTACTAGTAGCAGCCATCATTTGTTTATCGCTAAAGAAGTGGAAAGTGCTTGGACACAACAGCATAAAGACCAAGTTGATATACAACCAAATGATTCTTTTTTTTTTTTTTAGAACATCCAAATATTGTTTAGTAAGTGAGGGCATTGTTATGTAGATTAATGCTGGGGTAGGCAATATTGGAGACAGCTAGATTATGAAAGTATCCAACTGAAAATAACATCTCTACCTTCAGGCCTCCCTCCAAAGCCACTCCCCAAAAACACATTTTGATGCGATGTGAGTACGTGAGCAGTGTGCACAGGTAGACAGGTAGACAGGTAGACAGGCAGGTAGGTCATACATACTTATTACAGTCCTGCAGCAGCCACAGATACTGGACTTCTTTTATTTTTGTCAGGATGTAAAGAGAATTTCAACAAATATAACAAAAATACTTGTGAAATAAATTGCCTAATCCAACTTTAAAGTGCAGACCACCCTTTTATTTGCTAGAGAACAAATACATTTCTCTGAGTTGTAATGAAAACTAATTAATCATGTCTCTTACTTGTTACACAGTTCTGTATGCATGTGCAAGTCTCCAGGCCATGCAACATTAATGGCCTAAGCATTCATTAAAGTTTGACAGATATTAATGAGGGTGCATGAGGCATTGAGGCACCGCTCACAATTTGGACCATATTAAGAAACAGTGATAAGAAGGAAGAAACCCAAAGTATAGGCATGAATTTGTGTGAGTGGGTGGCGGAGCATGGAGAGATAGAAAAGAAGTTTTTTGTGCACAGTCCCACAGAGCTTATTATTTCGATCTCACATTTGACTACAGTATACTGTATTTGTTTTGTAATTGGCTTATTTGGCCTCAAGAACAAATAATGTCCCTTTTTCTTTCAATAATCTGACACCTTTTATTTTTTACAGTTCAAAGGGAGGTAGGACAAGAGAGTGGAAATGGACTCTAAAGAAAGTTATTTACCAAATACATTTAGAAAAGACTTTGCATTGAATTCCATGTTGCTGCATCCATACACAAACAACAATTGCAACATTTACCAGGCCAACAACAGGATTTAAGATCACTCTTCTCCAATCACCCCCCACTTATGGAAGAAGATGAAGAGGAGGGACATGTTTTTATCCTAGGATTAAGGCCATTTATGTCTGTGGTAGTGGAGAAAGCTGTCATTGATGTTGGGGATGTTGTTACAAACCCAAAATACACCCATCTGAGCCATGGTATGGAACTGCAGCCTTTATAACATCAAAGTGGTTGTCCCAAAACGCTGTGATCAAATTTTATTACATGTAATTTTGCACACACACCCCAAAGTGCAGGATGATTGGTGCAATACTTTTGGATGGATACACGAAAGTCAGAAAAACACACACACACACACACACACACACACAGAGGAAGATGATGTGTGAGAGCAGGACACACTAACCAGACACAAGGATGGATTTCACCATTGATTGGCATCATGTAATAACACAAACTTGATACTATTTTATTAAAAAGGTAAACCAAAGGCTTTGGTTAGCAATAAAGCCTTTCCAGACACGACGTACGTGTCAAATCCAATGATTTAAGGAAAATAAAATATGTTTTTTATATTTCTGGGACCTGTTCTTCAAATGTGACTCAACTCATTCATTCGGACTAACATGCTGTTATTAAAAATATCATATATTGTAAAAAATCCTGTTTATCCTCATCCAGTTAATTTGTTTTTTTTTGAAAGCAGTTTGAGGATTGTTAATCCTGGATTAAGTTATCTTGAGTAGCAACCCACTTTAATTTTTAAATAAATGATGTTACGACCCAGCTCGTTAAGGTAAGGCAGCAACAAGTGATTTGGGATTGAAATGAAGGTGGTAAAGGACAACTGAATTCCGGTTAAAGTCAAAGGTTTAATTAAATGAGTTGACTCAAGAAAACACAACGAAAGGAGGCTATATAGGTGCTGACAACAAAAAGGTGAAACAAAAGAGGGTCTTGTCCAAAGACAGTTACTCTGCTCAAAACACTAAAGAACAAAAGGAGGTCAGCACCTATATGCTTTACAATAATGCAAGTAAACAAACAAGCAGTGCTCAAGCAAAAGAGCGCCCAACGCTTGGTGCACTTTCAAACTATGTGATTTACAATGGTTCAAACTGACTGAAGCCACTTAGACAGGCAACAGACAGAAACAGGATATTCACTAACTAAGAGGGTACGCAACCAACAGCAAGGCGAACTGATCACTGGCTCACAGTCGCCCCGAAAGGTGGACACACAAACTATTTGTAGTTTGTGTAGTTGTTGATTGGAGAGTCCTGGTTGGCAGGTTCGCGAGTCACAGCCACACCAATCACAGACGCCAGCGAACAGCAACCAGGAAGTAGGCGGTCCCAGCTCCAGAGGAACCAATCCTCGACAGGGACTCACACAGCTGGGATTTGCACGACAGTCAGAAGCACAAGCCCTTGCGGCTTAGTCATAAGGTTACTTAAACACATAGCTAACCTCTACAGTCTAGACAAAGCATCAGCTAGCACATTTTCAGACCCCTTCTTATGTCGGATGTCGGATGTCGAGGTCTTGAACCAACAGTGCCCATTGCATGAGTCGCTGGTTGTAGTTAAACATGCAAGACAGAAAAACAAGGGGATTATGATCAGTGAACTCAACAACAGGCAGAGAAGTAGACCCAACACAGACCTCAAAGTGCTGTAGTGCTAACAACAGAGCAAGGGCTTCCTTTTCAATGGTGGAATAATTTATCTGGTGTCGGTTGAACTTGCAGGAAAAGTAAGCAACAGGATGATCAATACCATCTTCCCCTTCCTGTAACAGGACAGCACCAGCGCCCACTGCGCTGGCATCTACCTCGAGCTTAAAGGGCGTGGAAAAGTCAGGTGCAGCAAGCACAGGAGTGTGACTCAACAAAGTCTACATTACCAAATGCTACCTGGCATTCTGGGGTCCACACGTAGTCTACCTTTGTGCTGAGTAAACTTGTGAGTGGGGAGGCGATACTGGAGAAGTTGCGGCAGGAACTCCTGTAGTATTCAGCCATTCCCAGGAACTGACGCAGTGTTTTACGGGTCGTGGGAACGGGGCAATCCCTGATGGCAACAATCTTGGCCTCAACAGGGCACACTTGTCCCTGCCCAACCTGCTGTCCAAGATAGGTGACGGTGGCTTTTCCAAATTCGCATTTGGCCAAATTTAGAGTCAGGGTAGCGCGGTCCAGACGGACAAAAACCTGCTCCAACACGCACATGTGCTTCTCCCATGTGTCTGCATAAATGATTAAATAGTCGAGATAAGCATTGCAGTTTGGCAAACCAGATAATATAGTGTTAACTAATCTGTGGAATTGTTGCAGGAGCGTTACACATTCCAAAAGCCATGATCAGACAGAAATGATCGGGAGTGACAAATGCGGAGATCTCTCTGGCACGGCCCGTTAAAGGTACCTGCCAATAACCTTTTAGCAAGTCTAACTTGCTAACGAAATTTGCGGTGCCCAGGTTATCGATACAATCCTCCAAGCGCGGGAGAGGGTACGAATCTCGAGCAGTAACTGCATTTGCACGGCAAACTCCACGGACTGGAACTAGCAGAAGCTAACCCATTTTGCAGGAGGTACTCTACCTCCTGTTTCATTAACTGACTTTTTGTACTTTAAGGCAGCCAGAGGCGGCCGTAACAATAAGAAGAGAGTTTAAAACTCAACCAGAATTCATGTTGTTGGCTGGCTGCTGATCATGTGATAGCAGTTACATGGGGTATGTGTGTTTTGGTGTTCAAAAGACACATTTCCATTTAACTTTAAATTTAATGCCATATGTTCTGGCTCTACTGGTCATTAAACAGTCAGAATCTTTTAGTCACAGTACCTTAACTATATTTTGTTTACAAACGTTTATTTAGTTTTGTATTTGACAATGTATAAGAATAGGTAACTCTTCATTAGGAAATTTGAATTGTGATTATTACACCAACCAGTCTGATCAAAAATCATCAGCCATTTGTATAGGAAATTAGTTCATGTTTGGGGTTCATTATAAAACGTTTGGGTCACAATCCAGCTAAATGTCATGTCGTGAATTCAGGCAGGATACGTTATCTTTTCAAGATACAGCTCCTCTAGTAATTCATACAGTCTGAGCACAAAACTACACAAGAAGCTGTCAGGATTTTGCATCGAAGCTGTCAATGTATGAAGGCTTCAGAGAGAGACTGAGAGACGAAGAGAAAGACGGAGATTGAGGGCACCTCAGGCAGAGAGGAGGGAAATAGCTGTAATGTTATCAAACGCGTGTCATATTTGCACAGATTCTTTCTCTTGGCATTCGGTGTATCATGATGGTTGTCAGTATAGAGACCAAGACAGAGGGCAAAAGAAAGAAGAAAGAGATCCAGACAGAAATGTTTTATTATTTTACATCTTAGAGCAGTACAGCTAGTGTACAGCTAGTGATTGTGTTTGCAACATGTCAAAAAACAAAACTTATCTTAACATACTTGTCAACAGGTTGATGTCGACTCATGACAGCTGTATAGACAAATTAAAATATTTATATTATACATGTGTATGTACATCCATTATCCATCCATTCTCCTTCTTTAAGATACATTTTTATTCATAAAATACAGTGAGTGGAAATCAAGGAAATACAATTAAAATATATATTTGTTTGAAGAAGGGCAGACACCAAGGCCCTAACATTTGTCCTTACTAAATCACTAATCTATCAAATCTACAGTATACTTTGAGGTTAGAGTTTGACGCTAATCGGAAATCTTTAAAGTTTTAGAAAGTTCAAGCTTCACTCTTAGCAGACACTGTGATGGACTGTGAGATCACTCAGTCAGACTACACCATCCTTCTTGGTGGGGCAACATGCTTCTCTCACTTTTATGTGCACATGGCTCATCTTTGCATTTAAAGAGACCGGACTAATTTCACCAAACTTCAGTGGAGCAGGAACGACTGATGTAAGCCTGCATCTGGGTCAGTGGGAGGCAGAGCTGGGTCTGATCTTAACTGGGCCTGTTTATCTGCTCCACTGTGTTGTGTGTACCCAGCAGAATCTCGAGTCCTTTCATATCTCCAGTTCCTGAACTGGAGCAGAGCAACTGGGAAACATCTCTCTGTCTCTGTCTCATGTACACACACACACACACACACACACACACACACACACAGAGTCACTGCCTTGTGGGCCACCCATCACTCAGAGAAACCCCAGGGCTCTGTCCTCAATACTGAAACACACTTTACCCTAAAACTTACAGATTAGGTGAAATCCCCTCGGAATCATTTATTTGTTATACGCATAATATATATTTATCTACTATACTTTGAATCCAGTGAATGAATGCATTGGTTTTTTTTGGCATGGGTTTTAGTAAATGTCTTTTCTGGTTTCTTGTTTCAGTTTTTGATCATAGGTTTCCCAAGGTCCATTCCCTGGCTGGGGATGATGTGTCCTGTGCTCAGCCAGTGTAGGTGTTACATACATGGAAATAACAAATCTTTACCTCCAAATTCTTAAGCTGAACTGAGTGAATTAAATCATCATAGTCACCGACTGATGTAGAAGCCTTTTGCATTAGAACTCCTCTCCCTTGCGCTATTGTCAGCTGTGATTTGCCGTACATTACTTCCTTGTTAAAAGTGTTCTGAAAAACCGCTGAAGCCACAGAAACAATCGTGATGCAATTATTCTCTGTTGAAGGAAGGAGGCTGCCGAGCTATTAACCTTACTTATAGTCTAGTTCTTCTACTATCCTGAACCTCATTGCAATCCTATCCTGAAGTCAGTTAAACTGAACTGAACAAAATGGTTTGATTAAGAAAAAAAGTTTTCGAAAAAAAATTTCCACTTTTATCCAACTGGGCCTGCATGTATAAACGTAGCATAGGCACACATGAACATGCTTTTTTATTTTCCCTATGAAGCACTTGTGCCATCCAAATAAACATAATTATCATGTTATTATTTCCCCCACACAAACTGGTTTTAGAGCAGGTGTACACTAGTGATGAGCACCACACTGATTGAGATTAATAAAACAGAACCATGAGTAAACAGCCTTATGAACCTGATGAAAATGTGTATGCATATTCCTCTCTTTGTATGTTTTTAGCTGTGAGTTTTATGCATCTGGTCTATGATTTGCGCCATCTGGACTTGGAAAGAAGGGAGTAATTGGTTATTTTTGTTTTCCTGCCAGTTTCGCAATAGGTATAACTAGATGTATTATGCAGTACACAAAGAGCTCAACATAATTAACTGGCCTGACAGCGTTTTTTGTTTGTTTGTTTTTTTCACAGTACTAATAGCAAAATGGTTTTGAACATGGTATTTTAAAAGCTGTTTCATTCACTTTTTTGGCTGATCTGGGGGATCTTTCCTCTTTGTCCCTTTGTCTGTACATTCTCTTTGTCAGTGAAATTGTGGCTTTGCACTTGGTAGATAATTTACGCAGGAAAACAGAGCTCTAAACCAATGGGTTTCTGGGTTGTTGTTCCTGTGCTTGCTGCTCCTGGCTCGCTCACAATCACATAGAAAGGCACACATTCACATCTTAATCACGTGCACACACAAACACTCCCTGCTTATACCCGTCTGCCATAGATCACCTGGACATTTTTTCAAACGATGCCTGACAAGCAACCAGCAAACAACACAGCTAAATAAGCTGGGATATAAATAAATCCCACACATCTGCCTCAATCAGTCACTTCCTGTCTGCGAGGGACAGGCACTAATGGACAGAGTTAATGTAGCCAGTTATCCTTGATGTGTCAGTGTAGGAGTCAGTGATGCCCCATCCTCTGCTTACTGTCTGCTTGGCTCTTCCTGTCACACTCTCAAGCCCCCAGACAACCTGGAACACACTGTCCTAGCCTGTCATTCGCTGCCACAAATTGCCACAATCTGACCTTACTGCTAATAATAACAGAGAGGCCATCACCCCTTTAAACTCTGCTGACAGTTGGTGAAGGAGAGGTGATGTTGAGTGATATGATGGTGAGACTATAGGATGAGACAGATGCAGACAACAAGGAAAAGTAATACTGCATTTTCAAGTTGACTGACACAACAATTTTACGTTGCTGTGTGTGTTTCTGCTGTGTGCCCAGGCAGTTGTTGTGTCCCTGTTGAGCTCCATTTTCTTTTTCATGCTTCTAAAGAATCTGATTCTCTGCAAGACTGCCAAGTTATGTAGGAAGCAAACCAAAAGAAAAGTTTGGTGCAAAAAAGATGGGTGAATTGATTTATTCAGGACTGAAACAATAATCGTCCCTCCATGCAGGTAAGAAAGGAAATGTGTGTGTGTCTCAGTTCAAGGGACAGTTTAAACAGGAAAACTCTTATTATGACATTTAAACCTTGATATGAACATTCTGTCAGATATGTTAAAAAAAAACATGGCTTTATGACTCCCCAAAAATGTACTTTGGTAATGGAAAATAGAGGGAAAACAGGGGTGTGCACAAGAAAAAGTATATTACCACACAATAGTTCAAAATACGTTTTATTTAATAAAGTCACATTTCCATTTCACCAAGATCTTTATTTTGACAATGCCTGATGGTACCTTACCAGATATATAGTATAACACCAGATAATACCTGTCAAAATAATACCAGACACTGGTTACATTATTTGAGCTAAGTACTTATCGACTCTTAGACTGCTGAACGGTCCCTCTGCTGTGACATCAGGGTGGAAATAAAGCACAGAAGTGTCCCATCAGACACATTCTGGTTAAATAAAGGTTGGGAAAAAGGGTTATTTAGTATATGAACATAATTCATGGAAATTCAGCTTGATATACAAGTTTTAGGCAGGTGTGGAAAAATTGCTGTAAAGAATACTTTCAAAAAAATTAAAAAATTTTGACTCATCAGTCCTGCTGCCATTTTTCTGCACCCCATTTCCTGTGTTTCTGAGTCGCTTGGCCTTGTTTCCACGTCGGAGGTATGGCTTTTTGACCCCAAGTCTTCCATGAATGCCACTTATGACCAGACTTCTCCGGACAGTAGATGGGTGTACCCTCTGTGTCCCACTGTTTTCTTCTAGTTCTGAGCTGACGGTGCTGCTGGACATCTTCCGACTGCAAAGGGAAGTAAGCATGATGTGTCTTTCATCTGCTGCAGTAGGTTTTGTGACCAACCACTGTATCAAAGGTCCTTATGTTTTGATGTTTATGTAGTATGTAGTATGTAGAGAGGTTTGTGACTGGAGTAAAACCTGAGCACTTATTCATCAATAATTTCAGTTATAGGGCTATTTTAAGTCCATAGTTCCTGTCAGTTTCACCAATAAACTCACATATTTCTGAAAAGAAAATGTAATAAATCCATATTTAAAGATAACAAAATATCCTGGGAGTCAGATACATGCAGTAGCACACAGTAGCAGTATTTGCCCTTGGGTTGTAAGGGTTAAGGCATGAATGTATTCCTGGTTGTGTTTGACTGATGCTTGACTAGCCTCAATTAGACTGAACTATACGTCAGTTTTTGACAGCATTAATACATGATGTACAAATTGTGATTGTAAGATTGTATGTGTTATTTGAAGACAAAATACACTGGACATGATGGAAAATCACATCTTAAGTGCTTCTTGGTGATTTTATGCGTGAATTTAAGAATCTTTATGGGATTATAATCCAATCATCCAGGATGGAAAATAACGGCAGGTGACGTGACAGGACATTGTACATCTCAGAGGCTAACGGAGGAGGACAGCCGGAGGAATCAGTACAATCATATGGTGGGAAAGTCTGTCCACCCTTAACCTCCCTGACAACTGCTATCGGTGCACCCTCTGCTTCTCTCAGCGTCACACTCTCACAGAGCGATCAGCTGTCAACACACAGTGACAGCTTTGTAATATGTGTGAGGACTCTTAAATGCAATCTCTCTCCCCTGACGGCTTTGAGAGCCAACAAATAGCACGACCACCATGAGAAGCATGAGATAGTTTCGGTGTCAGCACTGGCCGGAGCCCTTCTGCTCTCTCCTGCAACCAAGACGATAAAGTGATTTTACTAATCCAACACACACACAGCCAGCTGCAGGGAGGAATCATTTCACCAGATGGAATTTAAACATTGTGTTTTGAAAAGTAAAGATGGTTTATTTACAGTCTGGCTTGTATTGCAATTTCACAAAAAAAACATGCTCATATAATGTTTGCATTTTATTGTTCAATGCTCACATAATGTTTGCATTTGCCAATTTTGTCTCAAAAGCTGTCAACTCAGACTACTGCTATCTGTATTTAGCCATATTTTACATGTTTTTAATCTTCACAGAAACAAGTAGTAATGCATTTTTATTAATGACAGTTTGTTCCCCACAAAAAGCAACTTATCATTCTCCTAAAAAGTAAAAATATAAGACATGTTAAAGACAATAATTAATAAAATAAAAGAGATATTTTACTCCTGTCTTTGCAAATATCTCTGATAGGGGAGGAAATGAGTGCTCTAAATGATTTCCATTCAGACAGAATTATAGCTAAAAGCACTTTTTTAAATTCACAAATGCTGACTCAATCATGAGATTCTTTAACTGTTAATGGAAAAGGCCAATTCACTTTAGCTCTTGTGGATGTTGCAAGTGTTTCTTCATTATAAGGAAATAATGAAGAGGCCATGTTTACCAGAAAACTAAAAAGACATGCTGCATTAGTTTGAATCAAAGCCTATTTGACAAGTGTTTTGCTTCTTCACTGGTTCTTTGCTTTGTTTGACATATTCCAAATGGAAAGGGGTCATTTTCTTATTTTCTTTGCTGCTTCTTTCTCTATTTCTTTCTTTCTCTTTTGTGATGATGTTCAAATCAAACTGGAAAGTGCTGTCATCTCAAGTGCGAACTCACAGATAATTTCCAGAGAGAAGTATTGGGATGCCGGGGAATCTAGTGAGAAATGGTCCACCTTTCCAATTCACAGCTCCCAGTGACGTGAAGAAAAGTAAATGGAAAGACAAGCGAAGCATCTCCTCAGTGATCCTGGAGTGCCAACATGTGTTTACGAATGTGTGTACAGTTTTCCACTCGTCTCCTTGTTCTCAGAAACATTGGATGGGTGTTATTGGTGCACTTAACGTTCCTCCCAGACAGCGGCCCATGCGGCACTCAGTGTGGTGTCAGGACTTCACACATTTGTTAAGTAGCAAACATGGAGTGAAAGAGGTGACAGTGAGGCTGATGAGCTAATGCAATGTGCTGCAATGGTAACAAGAGCTCCAGGACATTAGCGCCTCTCTACAGACAGAACATAGACTGCTTTGCCACATCTGGCCATGCGAAACACACTTTAATGAGAAGCAAAAGGTCAGCTTAGCACATTTTAGCCTGTCAGCAATGCCCCGGGTGACCATTGGCCATGATATTACCAGCATGCCAAGTTGCCCAGAGGTGCCCACTCAGGCCAGTGTTCCCTCAGGCTCAATGGGTCTAAAAGGGTTTCCTCTGAGGCGTGGCATAGTTGAAATTCAAAGCCAACCCTGTGGCCATCTGAAAGTGGAAAAACTTGCAGAGCAGCTTCTCATCTCTTCTCTCTATCAATGTGTGTACAATAGATGTGTAAGACAAAAGTACTGCAATCTGTATGTGTTTATGTCATAAATATATCTGTATTCAGATTTATACCGGAAGTTAGTCAAAATGTAGTTTCCTACTGCCATTTATACTCTTCGTACGTATAGCTTTAGCTGCCAACTAAATATATAAAATAATATATTTTAACCACATACCTAAATTAAAGTTTCCCTCCACTCAAAAATGTGTTTTCTTCTTCAGATGTTTGACCTTCACTGTGCAGAGTTTGACACTAGAATGCATTTGCTGAAGGAGGAAAGTTTCTCTTTGCTCATCTTAAATCTGAGCGTGATTTTAAACAGTTTGGATGTCAATCATGGAAATCAATATGCAACTACAACTGTGATGTGGAAACGTGAGGCCTCTTGTGTCCAGCACTTTTTAATCTATTCATAGATTTTGGATTTTTCCAATGAGGGAGAGGGAACAGATGTAATTTTGCAGATTTTAACAAGGTAAGCACAGTAGACACAATTTTTTACTCCAAGCCTGAGAATTAAATTTTTTAATTTATCTTAAAAAGTCTAAAAGGAACTTAATATTAATCTTTAATCTTGATCGAATACATGATTTGTAGTTGAATCCTAATTGGTGGAAACTAATAGTGGAAATAGAAAACTAGGTTTTAACAGTGGAAAAATAAAGGTCACAATGGCCCATGTTGCATGATTTTTCTTTCTCTTCCTATTGGAGGTTGTGTTTATAATGGGAAGATCAAAATAAAGTTGAGATTTATGGGCAAAAATCTGAAAAGCTCTCTTGGTCATTTAAATACATTTTCGGGTGCATTATGTGTTCATATCAGAATAATGAATGTGTTTCCCCAGTGTGTACTGTCCTGCGGAAGACATTAGATTAGCCTGCAAACTGTACCTACACTCAAGAAATCCATTAAAATTGAGATGTATTTTTCTACCCACTTGTTCTACTTCCAGTGCCTTCAAATAGCCACCTTCCACACTCAGAGATAAAGAAATGCATTAAACTATATTGCATCCAAGCCCGCCCCTAACATGGCACTGTGCCTTGCCATCTGAACACAAGCCAGGAGCTGCAGGAAAGGATGTGGGGCACATAATCAATTTTCTTTTGTCGCCTCACCAGGACCGGCTGCTCCCTTGGACCAAATAAAATTTAATCCTGCCATGACTCCTCAATTAAAGAAAACTCTGAAAAAGTATATTACTCTCTGTGACTTCTCTCTATCCTTTTCAAAAGGCGATTAACCACGGAAATGACTTCTTGACAATAATAGAACTGTTATTAAAAAAGAGAGGAAAGACAAAATTCATGACATTTTGGTTTTCTGCTGCCAGTGGGAGAGCTTGTCAGTGACAGGCACACTGTGAAAGTTGAAAAGATGTTTCAAATGAATTTAGTGTGTGTGGTTACAGACCTAATCTCATTAAGTGATAATAGTAGCTTGTCTCTTCACAGCCAGGTTGATTTTAAAACATCCATCTGCAACAAAGCAACCATTGTAAATGGTATAATTAAATAGCCACAGGCAAATTATATATAATAAAACAGTTTTGCGCTTTAATGAATAAAATCTATATGAATTTATTCTTTGTTAACAAATGGTCGCCTTCTGAGATGCAAAACACATATTTTTAAGGGGAAGTGAGTGCATTTTTCCCCCCAGGAATGACAGCAGAGATAAAAAATGATGTTAAGTGAGGCGAAGAAAGAAGGTGTAAATGAAAACTTGTCAGCATATAAGCCCCCTCTGAATTCTCATGAAGCTATAGATGACTTTGCTCGATCCTTGACCCCTCCTCGGCGACTCAAACATGTGGCCGAGCTCCCACAGGATGATGAGAAGGGGAAAATGACAGCTCTCAGATTTGTTTTGCTATCATACAACTCTCCTCGACTTCCTGAGAGCAAGATGGAAAGTGGACGGAAATGAGAGGGGACAGAAGAAGCTGATGACCTGTGAAGTGTAAAGGAAGAAAACCAAGTGAAAGGGAGGAATTTTTTAAGAGGTAAGAGGAGGAGTGAAGGCAATCAAGAAAATAGTCATTATGTAACAAGACAAGTTGGTGCTGGTTTCTTAGTAATAGATTAATGTAGCTGCTTTATATGTGGTGAGGTGCTGACAAAAGATTAGCAAACCAATAATGAGTGAGACACGGATTGTTGCAACATTTAAAATGTATATATACTCTTTTTATGAATATAAATATGCATAGTGCATATAATTACATGATTTATTTTGTGTAGGTTTGTTGAATGCCACATTTTATGAAACACATAAAATATGAATATAGTTGTATGAAAAATGGAAGAATATGGCCAAAATCCTGTAAGATAAAATGCACAAAGGCTGAATGTTCGTACTGCATATTAATTATATGTGAATTCTAATTTTTAACAGCACATTTTACACTGATTCCTCCAGATTTTGTTAACTTGTGAAACCAATTTACTAACCAATGATGGAAGTGACAAATGGCAAGCAAGCAAGCAAGGAAAGCAAAATGTCTTTAACAGTCAATTTTGTAAATATACCCAATGAATAATCTAATGAGGGCAAAAAACGGCTAGCAAGACAGCGGCAAAATGGCTGTAATAGGGTCATCAAATGTAGCACAAATTTTAACCAAATATCCATAAAAACTGCAAAAGAAGGTTAATGAATACACATGTCCACCAACTACTACTGACACATCAGAATAAACAGTTGGTGGCCCTAATGGTGCTATTATGTCATTGCAGAAGAAGAGGTTACAATGAGATGAAGTTATCAAAAGAAACAAGTCAAACCTCAAACGATGGAAAACCATGTGGAAAAGTGTGATGGAAACATGGCATGTATGTTTGTTTTATGTATTTCATGCTTGAGTGACGAATAAGTCACATGCTTTAAGAATTTGATGATTTATCAACGATAAAGCACCTCAGCCAGGCGTAAAAACAGATTGATGGAAACCCACTTATTGAATAAAATAAATACCTAAGCCCAACAGTAAATCAACAGTTACTTACAATGCTGTGTACAACAAATTAGCCTAGCTTAATGGCGAGAGGGGTCCAACTGCAGACCTCCACTGTCAGGCCACATCCACTGTTACGTAACATGATGCATTCTCGGTTGTTTCGCTACTCTACACATCGCGATAGCAGTAGGTGACTGGTTAGCATTATCCAAAACATTGAGTAAAGTATGAATGCATTGCTCTTGGTGTATGTTCACCTTCAATAGCTACCGCTGTCAATATTGTACATCTAAATCACACAAATTACAGAATGTCACACGTGTGTAAGTTAGGTTATTTGTCATTCTACATAGGTAACGTTAGGCTATGCCAACGGTGGCTAGCGTTAGCTTCTGAAGTAGCAGGATTAGCTTTTATTTCGTTTGGATAACGTAAGCTATTCATACTGTAAGAAGCTACTGTGTGTTCGTTTTTGTAAAGCATTTTGCAAGGGCATAGGTTTGAAAAAAATATACTTGAAGTTACTGGAACCTCATTACATCGTTTGTTGAAACATACTGTACCTCCAAACTGACGTTGGGATCAAGGGCACCTTTCTAGAAACCAAACTGGGTTCATTTTCAACTGCTGAGGAAAAACAGAAACAGTACAAGAACTTCAAAGTCAGCGGGGTACTCTTTTGAGAAGTCAAAGATACACCTGCACACAGAAGATCAGACAACTGGATACTGTTATGATCATATATACAGGAGGCTGTATAACCAGGTTTCTCTATTCTCCATATAAATATAATTTCCTGAATATGAAAAAAACAGTATTTAATACCGTGTGTGTATAATAAATCTCCTTGTTAGTACACCTTACAGGCTCAGCATTTCATGCTCTTCATGCTGCTGTCAGGAATAATATTGTGTATTTTTGCTGCTTTACAGATGTGTGGACCTCCGAGGCACACTGAGAATGAATAATCCCCTTCTTGACCTTACACACCTCCCACTGTTTGAACAGCCCCACCTCACAGCCTCTGGTAAATGTTGGCATTAGCATTTTGGCATTTCCACTGTTTGTGCTTTTTGCATGTGTGATTTGTGTTGTGCTTCAATTCGAGTGTGTGGCCAGGCTCTGTGGTACTGGCGCTGTGAGACATTCTTCACAGTTTTATTACAAATAAAACCCCTCTTACTGTCATGATTTCAGAAAGACAGTGACTGAACAGGGGTGAGGAGCAAGAGGGCCCAAATCTTAGATGTCAAGAACATCCTCAGTAGATATTCTCAACATGCTGCCTGCCCTTTTCAGGAGGTCAAAAGCTCACTTTTCACTGATCTCATTACAGACAGTGGCATTTCATTAGCCAGGATCTATCATAAAGCACCATTATCTCTCCATCTGATGGAGTCTGCTCTTCACAGCCTCCCAGGCCCGTTATAAATGATAGCTAATCTAATCCTGGAGCTCTGTGAGTCCCAAGTGAGGAGAGGAGAGAAAAACGGGGTATAGAGGAAGAGTGACGGCAAAAGAAGAGAACTTTACAGTTAGATAATTACACAGCATGAGATAGAAAAGTAGGGTTTGACTTATTCCATATCCTCTTGCTTGTCTGTTGTTTATTGATGCATCAAGGGAGCTTGCAGGAATCAAACTCTTGATAAATCTTGAAATATTCTATATTTGTTAGCCTTTTTTTTATAAGGTCGATTTCACATAGTCAATCGAATTATGTTACACTGTATGATAAATGTGAGACAGTTTCTTTCATTCTAAACTAAAAGGTATTCAATACATTCAGGCAAACTGGCGTCCTCTGCCGCCTAAGAAGCCCTCTCCAGGGAGCGCTCTGTGACAGCAGTGTAGGTGTGTTTCACCTCTCAAGCCCTCTGTGTGTGTGGGAGGCATGCTAACAGTCAAGCTTCCAGCTGTAATTAACTCATTGACAGTGAACTGTGCCACAGCATTTTGTGATGGGCTGTAACTAACAGCGGAAAAGTGACCCGCACCTCCTAATTTATTTAACCTTGAAATAATGAGAGGCTTGATGTATTAATGTCACAGCTTTATGTTTTCAGCACGGTGCCGTCATTGCATGTTGTCTGCTTGTACTTCACAGTTCAAGAATGTTTAAAGATGAAAAAGACCAGACACGCATTAATTCATCTACTTTTCCGAGAATACTTATTTTCGGTCGATTTGTGTGAAATCCTGCCAAATACAACGCTGTTCGGTTGTTGCATACGCTGTCACAGACGGACTGAAGTGTCTCTCAGTTGCCAGCTCTCAGCCGAGTGACAGCCAATCTATGAAAGGCTTTGAAGTGTAAAGCACCAGTGCTCTGTTATGTTCAATTACGTTTAAATGTTTCTGTTGATATGGGCACTGCCCAATGTTACCAATTCAATATTGACTAAATTGGAGGAGAAAAAAGCCTTGAGGAATCACAGTCAACAAATGATTAATCAGGAGGTCCTTACTGAAAACTACAGGAACGGAAAACTCAGCTGTGGCCAATTTCCAGTCTAGAATTGTCCTTTGAGTTAAAGCTGTATATCAGCTCAAGATTTGACTCTAATTATAGCAAAACAAGAAAAATGTAAAGGATGTAAAAGATGTATCTACCACAGCAAATGAAACATGAGCTCAGCATATACGTCTGGTTCATAGGCCAGCTATAAAAATTTAATTTTCCAAAGTTAGGATTCATCATGCCCTGCGATGGACTGGCGACCTGTCCGGGGTGTACCCCGCCTTTCTCCCGATGTCAGCTGGGATTGGCTCCATCCTGTACGCAGGATAAGCGTTTGACGATGGATGGATGGACGGATGGATTCATCATTTGAGAACCATGAATGTTGGCAATAACAGTTGGTAAGACATTTAAGTCCACAATAGTGGAACAAATTGTGCTTCAGTGGATGATGTTTGGGTGACAGCATGGTCCAAAAACTGTTTCATTACAACTCTTAATTGCAAAGAAAAAAGGAAAAAAAATCAGCTACTGTGAGGTTAATAACCAAAATAAAACCTTGTATCAAACACTAATAAAACATGGTTATGAGTGAGTGTTTGTGTGCATGTAAATGAGAGTAAAAAGCTCTTTGTGCATCTCTCCTGCTTAACAGAATAGATAATGAGCGCTTAATAGGATTTTCCAGGCAATATATGGATGCCCATAATTCCCATAATCCCAGTGCCCAATAAGACTAAATACAGTTAACCATCAACATGGCAGTTGTTTCACGATCTCCTTCCGCCCACCTGCCACCACAGCATCATTTCTTGTTTAATAGAGGAGACCTGCATATTAATCCTTCTGTGACATTAGCTTCAACTAAAGTATCAGGAAGGGAACACAATGTGATTAACAGAGTGGAGTTGGCTTGCATGAATAAGCCCTGCTGAATCCCTTTTCACTGCTTTTTGTAATCTCCCTTGTTTCTATAAAATATATCTTTTCATACATTTTCCAGGTGACATGACACTTCACTGTGGATTATGTTGATCTCATAAATAATGATTCAAAGCATTTTTAGAGATGACTAAAATCTAAACTGCCCCTACATACAGCATGCTCTTGGTTTCTGTTCCAGTTTTGATTGGTTTATAGAGGGAGGTAAATTCTGCAGACTGCTCATTAATTTCTGTTTGTGAGGAGTTTGGAATTTGGAACGATTAGATGGAAGTGTTTTAGCAGAAAAACCTTGCCTAGTTTTAGATTTACCAGGCAAGTGTGTTGCTTTCCTATAAGTCTAGTGAGGTTCTATATTCTGATTATTGTCAATAAACTCCAGTAAAAAACAAAACCAACAATACATTAATCCTACTAACAAGTATTGTCTATGTAACCAAAGTCTGATGCTGTATATCTTATTCTTCTGCGCCATAGAACTCTGTATATTATTCTGCCACTGAAAAGCAAAACAAATACATTATTTTCTCCTGTTTGAGTAATGTTTGCACAAAAACCCCCCCACATTTTTAGTACATACTGAGCCATATTTTTAAATGAAATTATATATTTGTGACCTGTTTTTATTATTTATTATATTTGTGCCACAAAGTATTGTATCTTTTCATGAAGTTTAACAGTGAGAAAAATATAGAGGAACAACAGCCTTATCTTTTAAAGACAAATATGATCTTTATTTCACACAAATCTTGTTTTTGTAAGCATTCCTGTTGTTTACTCGCCAACTTAATTGCTGAGATCTGGGGATGGGGCCAACACTGTAGCTTTCACTTCCAAATAATTTGGTTTACATAATTCAGATGAAGTGTGAATTTGCTAACAACTCATTGTGATCATCTGAACTCTTTTGGGGCTTGTCCCGCTGGAGGTGGCTGTAGAGTTATGTCTAATATTAATAAATAAATCAGTCATCTAAAAAAGTGTATAAAAGAAATACAGACACACAGAGTGACACCTGTGAGACAGCAGAGAAAAACAAAGATTGTTGCCAACAACAAGACTGGACGTCCAGCCAACAGTCAGGAGGGCATGTTGGCAACCACAGATAGACATGAGCGCCCAGAGCAGCCATAACATGTACGAGATAATATGTAGCGGCAAACAAACACAAGAAAGAGCAGCTCTCGGGTTGCTGTTCCCCAAATCCGTGTAAACATGACCAATAGGAAGCTGTAACCAGTTCTCATTCCATGTTGTGAAATACAGACTCTTTGTCACGTCCCTCTGCATCTCATCCAGATTGTTGCCAGAAAGCCTTTCTAACATGTGGCCAATGTTGCAAAACGGCTGCAGTTTGGTTAGATTTAGGCAACAAAACTACTTGGTTAGGTTTAGAAAAGGACCACGGTTGGGTTAAACTAAGTACATAAGTATGTTAAGCTATGTAACAAGTATGTTACATAAGTTACATAAGTTAATGTAACTGAACGTTGACTTTTGGTTTCACGTGGAACACAAGTAGCCTGGATAGCCCTGGGTGAAAGTCCTGTGTTTGTTTGAACCATCCATCTCTTCCATACGCAGACTTTGTCACTCTTCATATGTCACCTCAATTCGTAAAGGCTTTGTGGCAGCCTGGTGTGTCATACAGACATGAAAGGGTACTTTCGTCTGAGAGGGGTGTGATGTAGCGTTGGTATTAGATGACCTGGGAATGAAAACAGGCTGGAATAAAGGTCAACTATGAAAAGAAGACTGTTTAAACATACATATTTTAGGGGTTTATTGTCAGGAGTCTTTACTGTAATTTCTTAATGATGTAACCCCAAGACATAAAAAAAGAAAATACAATATGTTCGTAAGAATTGCATCACACTTAAGATAGTTCAGAGGCTGCTGCACAAAAGAAGCAATTGTAGTTTGGTGGTTATAGGGGGAAACTCAACTGCGCCTGTCAGGGTCTCAGTCCACAGTGTGCTTTAAAGGGACACAGTGAAGCCTGACACAGTAAATCACAGAGAAAAAAAACACCTCTCAGCCAAGACTGAAATCCTGCATTTGTCTGAACCAGGGTCCAGTCTGCTTTGCAGTGCCTAACTGTCTTACATTCAGCGAGCCCTCGCCACAGCACTTTAGATATCCCTGATTGGCAATTAGAGACTCCTCATGCTTGTGCGCTTCCAGCAAGAGCAGAGAGAAGATGACAGACATGATTTGGTGATTAGGTCTCATCCTTCAACCTGCAGTTACAGATGCAGGCATGGCTGTTGTGTATCTATCCTCCTCATTGCCACATTAGCATGAGTAGCTGAGGAGAGCCCAGTCACAGGTGAAGCTAATGATGGAAAGACTCTCCCCAGCAGGATCGTGATTAGTTGAGAGCCTGGGCGGCGTTGTTACTTATCGGGGACATGATGAATAAAACATAAACTGTCAAACATTGGTAATGAGAGACGGGAAGCTATTTTTACAAAAACACACAGCAGAAGTGGACAAAACATGCAAGAGAGATGCACAAACTCACAGGTGCATATTTGCTCAGTAAATATGCATTCAAACCCATCCAGATGTCTTCAATGGAATACAGCGCCCAAAATGTAAATGTGCATTGAAATTTTGATGGCAGTTTCTAAGCTTGGGTGATGTGATTATGTAAAAGAGACAATCGAGTTTAATATATCCGGTTGTAATATTAGGCCAGTGGTTCCCTACTTGAGAGTCCCCCTAAGCACTCAAAGATAAATTGGTGTGATCAAGAGATAAATAACGTCATAGGAAAGCAGAAAGAATTATTTGTGCTACACAAAATTATATTTATTATTTTCAGAAGTTCCTTTTTTTTTTCTTTTGAATTACTGGATAAATTAGTTCTTCAGGGCTCAAAAAATTTCAAATAAAACAGAGGGAAAACTGACTGACGTTCACAAGTTGATCATTTTAAAGGTCCATACGCTAAAAAGGTTGGAGACAGCTGTATTCTGCCAAATTACTGAGCTGTTAAATGACATTATTGAATTTAAAAGATCTTTACTGAACTTTTTAAAGAACTTGAAAAGCCAAAAACAGACAATATAATTTGGGTTCCTAATTGAGTTTCCCAAAAAATACTACGTTACTATGACAGGATGGGCGATATGGATAAAATCCTTGCTTGAAAATGTTATCACATGTATATTCTCATATACTATATTTTCTGAAAAATCTATTGTGAAATTGTCAAGGGATAAAATAACCAGTCAGAAATGTTTCTCTAATCCATCAAATGAAACAACTGACCAAATAAATTACATCACATTCATGCAAAAATCCTAAAAAATTCAATTTTGCCATTAATCAATCCTGTTCATTGATTTACGACATTGTCCACACTGGTCTAATAAACACAGAAATATTATATTAAATAATAATATTAAATGGGTAGCTACCACTGTATATAAGATATAAAAAAGTCTGACAGTTGACATATTTCATCATCATGATGATATATTCTGCTATTGGAATATAAAAAACTTAAACTCCCTACAAAGTTGGCAAGGCTGCACACTCCCCAACTGCCTATTCAGTGCCATGTTAGAGTACAGTAGCAGTGATTCATGCACAATGATGCACTGTGGGCAGTGTAATTTATCACTGGATGTGTTGGTGGGCAGAGCAGAAGGGGCCCCACTGACAAATGGAGGTGAGGGGAAACGACACAATGAAGATTAGAGATCTGAAGAGAGAGAGAAGCCACTCGGTGTCCCTGAACCTGAAGAAATATACAGTCCATAATGCACCTCAGTGCCAAAACACCTTCTCTGTATTCATGGGAAATGTGAGCTATAGGCTGCTACTACTGCATGTACTACTCCATGAAATGCATTGTTGTGGTCTCTCATGCTTTGCCAGATGTCTCCTTTGACCTCATTTGGATTGTGTGTTCATGTACAGACACATCCACAGACGGACAGAGACAAAGCAAATACATATTCTGTTCTGCTACAGAGCCATATGGAGCATGGCAATATACCGTAGACAAGTGGAGGACATCCCTGAGGAAAGAGCAGCACAACTCTGGGAAATTAGCCTAGAGAGCAATGTTTTCCAACCACTTCACTGAATTTCACCAGAGTTTTCAAGTAAAGCTCCCACAGACTCCCCTTTTATCTCTCCATTAGCCTCAGTGCACTAACAACTACAGCATTTCCTCCCCCAACTATTGCTGTGTCCATCTACTAGCCTTTACAAACATACCTACATGCATCACTGCACAAAACAAACACACACAATATAAACTCAGGTGAGATAATACATAATAATAATACATAATACATTTAAACAGGAAGTTGGGGGGTGCTTCACACCTTTCCCATACAAAAAATAAAAAGGAAACAGCAAAAGAAAGTTTGAATAGATAGAAGCATCAGTAAAAACTTAAAGATCAGATACAGCAGATCCCTTACAGAGAACAAAATTAAGCTGTGCCCTAAATCTGCGCTAAATGCTATGACTATAAATGATGATCTAAAGTCTTTCTTTTACACTTTTTTGTTTTGTACAAGCAGAAAATTATGAAAGACGTAAGCAGAAGGATGTCAATCAAACTATAACTTGGGGAAAATGCTGCCGATGTAAAATTTGAAAGACAAACTTTCGTCTTTAATCATTTATTTTTTGCTTTCCTGGAGCTGTCTCATCACTGTCCACAATAACTTTTCTGTTAGTAGCTCCTACTTCTTTTTACTTGTTTTATATTGTGGACCAGTTGTGTCCATCCACAGCACCTAATTAATTAATCTTCATAGGGGAAGCTGGTTCAGTTGCAATATTAACAGCAGTAACCGACATTAAACACGGGGAAGTATTAGTAATATGATTAATAATTATAGTAATAGGGGAAGCTGGCGTTAAAAAAAGGTAAACAAAAAAGGAAGGAGCCACTACAAGAAAAAAGAAGTTTACATGTAAATGTATGATGCTGTTTTGATAAAAACAAGTAAATTGATGACCTCTTTTTCAGAGAAAATTTATTTTCCAAAAAATCTATTTACTTGGCAAGAACCTGGAACATGTTCAAATCAGACCCCACAGATCCCTACAGTGCCCTGGCAATGAAGTAAGTGTAGTGCTATCCCATTATACCATTTTTGGCCCTTGCAGCCTCTCGCACTTGAGCACTTAACAGGTCAACTAAGTCTGCGAGGGTTCAGGATATAGGTAGATTGGGATTGGGATTCACTGATGAAATTGACATATCATCGCATTTTAAGTTGATATGGTGAACTTGTTAGCAAACAGTTGCTTATGTACATATAAAGCAGTTAAGGAGAATATCATTCATTTGAATTCGTGTTTCTGTCCACCTGGTGAGTCCAAATATTCCCGCTCTTTTAGCTCTATTTTTGGTCTCAATCAACTCCTGATGGAAATACTTTGGCTGCTAAATACTCCACTATGTTCACCAGCTGGTCTCTAACTGTGTCTGTCTTCTGTTTGTGGTGCTAAACTACTGCTGCCGAACACCACTATGCCCCACCTATTTTTTTTTTTTACATTTCTAGTTTATTACATTTGTTTCTTATATTTGTAGATTAGGTCCTAATTCCTATTCGTTATGATAATATTGTACTCACCAAAGTAATAACTCCAGGTACATGGCGACATTACTAAAAATTAGTTATCAGTAGTCAAATTATCATCCGGGATGTAAACAAACCTGCAGGTTACACAAACCCTTTTGTAAGTTAAGTGCACACACTGTGTCCTGTGCTTTGACAGATTATTACTGACATCATGACCACATTCAGTTTTACCTCCAAAATAAGATGATCGTCAATCTGGCTGAGCTGTTGACTTATAAGTGACTTATACAACAGTTTAGCCACTGTAAAACCTGTCGGATCATCTCATTCTCCTCAGCAATTACTTTGGTGAGTACAATGTTATTATAACTGACAGAAACAAGTTTGGTTTAGGCAGGAAACTATAAAAACAAGATCCAGTTTATAATAAACTGTAAATTATCCACGTTGGGTTGATCACAACAACAACACAGAATCACACTGAATAATCAGCCCATTAAAAACAGAAGGTGAGAGGCAATTTATAAGAGGCTGCAGAATTGCACTCACAAGCAGAGACATGGTGAACGTGGAACAGAGATGAAAAGTGGGAAAGTGATGTTGAGATTGAAATAGGTGGGAGAGTGTGTGCGAGTGCCACAGGAGAAGAACAAGTGTGTGAAAAGTGGGCACGAATGAGAGACACGGATACAGGATAGAAGGTGAGAATACATCTGGACTGAACAGAGGACACCAAGGTGATGTGTGAACAAGCGCTGGACAGATGATTAGCAGATGTCACTGCGCGGTCTCAGGCCTGCGATGACACTGAATGAGATAATTAAAAGGCCTGTCACATCGGCTGCAGGAGGAGGGCTTGGGCTTCCCAGAGGCGGAGGCAGAGGATGCCTGTGGAATCACTCTGCTCCATTTACGGGCCTGCTGCAATTGGAAGGAGATGTCCTGTGATTGCAACAATCAGCAATGTTATGTATAAATTTAAATGCTGTTCCAATGTACCAAGACTTTTTACTGGAAAATTAAAGATCAGCCTGATAATATCTTCTGTTTCTGGCAAGCTGTCTGACCAGGGTGTTGCTCATATAAGAGGAGGTGTATTAGCAACACAATGGTCACTTCATGACCCTCCTCTGTCCTGTCTTCAACAAGCTGTCATGGACCATTGTCCTGGCCAGATATCTTATTTGTATCCATTGATTTTAGACAAAGGGAGAAAGGAATCCTCAGTAAACAAAAGAGCTTGGTATAAGCTCACTAATGATCTCAGAAAGAGATTGGGGGTGGATATGCTATGATGCCCAATATCAAAATTAAATTGATGTACACATTACTGTATCAGTAATTATAATCCAATATTATAATATATGGTATAATATACAGACATGGGCCAATCTGCATAATGATAACTTTTACTTTTGGTACTTTAGTTACATTTTAATGCTAATACTTTTGTATTTTTATATAGTACAATTTTGAATGCATGACTTTTCCTTGGAACAGTATTTTTTACACTGTAGTATTGGTACTGTTACTTAAGTGAAAGACGTGAATACTTCTTTCACCACTGCTTACAGGCAAATATTGCAAAGGCTGACATTAAAATAATATGGGGATGCTTAAGGCACCACTTTGAGACCACGTTACCTTACCAATTCTGTATTTTTTGATACAGATGTGTAGCTCATGCATGTCAAAATGATGAACTAATGAACTATATACATATTTGTTTCTTTGTATTGTTGTGTGTAGCTATATATATGCTTTGTTTTGCTTTTTGTGTCTTCTTCATTTATGTGAAAACCAATAAATATATTCAACCAAGAGGGGGTGTAGATTATTAAGTTTACCATTCAGAATACAAGCAGCAATTTTAGGGAAATTATAGAGATCCTTTATCTGAATTGTCCTCTGGAATTACACTCCTAACCCATAAAAAATACATTACAGGCTATATTATATACTGAAATCACAATATGAAGCAATGAGGAGTGGAAGCTCAGCAAAAAAAATATGTTAAGACACGCCCCGGTTCCACTCTGATTACACATCAGCTTCAGCTTTACAAAACATTTCGTCCAGGGTATTTCTTTCCCAACACACACATTAACGAGTGATGTGGTGAAGATGGGGATGTAGAATCCCAGTGGGACCAATACAGGGAAAAGCCATTTGGGGTCTTGAGAGGAGCAACACATAAACACATACACACTGCCAACAGTGCCAGTGTGCGCAAAAGCGAAAGCAAGTGAGCAGAATGCATAATGCTAGCATCAACTCAAACAGGCTATTTGCTTATTCCACACAAGCTCTGCCATGATTAAATAAACCTGTTTTACTGATGAAGGCTGTTTCTCATGTATGACACACATTAAGTAATTGTTATATCAGCCTTGTGGTGTTTTGGAGGGAAATTATAAAGGAAAGAGGATGGAACATTACCCAGCAGTTATTTACATTTTGACTGAGAGAGCTATTAACATGCTTCTGCAAGCACAAACACGCACACATAAATAAAAATGACACACACACGGAAATTTACATTCTCGATGAAGCCTTGTGTTCCTAAATTTCCATTCATCTGATCTAATTTTTCATTTAACTGATGTAAGGAGAAAGGAAGAGGAAAAAAAACCCTGCAAATAGTCTTTAAGGAGGGATTGATTGTTAAAATTTAATCACTGTTATGTGACAGCGCATGGGCTGGCCTGCTTTCATGTACAGTTCACTGGTCAACATGGGAATATGGCTTGACTAATTGAATTGCTGTGTTGTGTGTGCGCTGTAACAGATTTTAATCAGGCGAGAGCGTCGGCACACAGACAGCAGGCTTATACATCTCCAGGTCTGACATATGATCGCTGGAAGAACAATCACAAACTGAAGCACTGGACTGCTGAGCCAGTTTAGTTGATGAAAAAAATGTAGCTGGTGAAGAATAGTGCCACTCTGTTAGCTCTTATAGCTTTTAAGATTTCTTGTTTCCTGCTCATTTGCAATCTAAGTATGCTAATCAGGGTTTGAAGGGTTATTCAGGTCCTACATAATCAAGAAGAGATGCCTTTCAAGAAAAACAAGAGTTAAGTGTTTATATGATACTCAGCACCTCTTCAGGGGGATGTACACTGCATACAAATGCCATTTAACACATGTCACATCACAAGGAGGGTCAATAAGTAGAAAATATAAGTATTAAAATAGAAAATTTAAAATAAGATAAAAGTCAGAAGCACAAATCGAACACTGACAACAGGATATGAAACATTATAGAAAATATGTAGAATGTGACTGTTATTTAAATAGTCTTGTTTTACAGTTGAGTGATGTGGAAAATATTTACATGGGTTTTGCAAAAATTGAAGTTTAAAGAATATTTGCAATGTGCAAGATAGTAAGAAAAAAATGTACATTAATACACACTCTGTCAGGAGTGTAGACTTTACAGCATGTTAATATAACATGTAGCAAAATTTAACAATCCATAACTTTCTCAATCAAACCTGTAGCTGTTCACACGAAAGGTTGAATTGAGCTCCCCGATTCAAATTTTCTTGGATAAACATAACCGGGATGAATCTTTACAGATGTGTAGGTTTGTCTAACCCATTTTCTCTCGTTCTCCCTCTCTCAGCACAAGAATCACAGGGGGTTCAGTGGAGCCTGAAGATGATCTGCCGTGATGTTTTTAATAAAACAAACATAAAGCCAGTGATGTGTTCTTTCTTTGTGGAAAAAGTACCTCACATATTTTTTGTTGTTAGCCTCTTTAGTGATTGTAAGGTTGCTCCTGTTGACCTGAGTCAATAATTTTTTCCTCCTCTCCATGTCAGCTGGGAAACCAAACATTCATAGTAATTTTTCTGACAGACAGTTTACAGATACAAACCATTTAACATGCTGTTTTCTAAGTTTATTGGAGATTTATTAAAGTAATACATGACAATCATTGATAGTCACCTGTCTGTTCTATCTGAAGTCATAAAGATTACATTAGTCATTAAGATCAATTAACCCTGATACCGTGGGATTACTAAAAGGAACGTTAGAAAGGTAATCTGATCTGAATTTTAAACATGTTTTCAAGAGGAACACTTTCCAATGTAAGGTTGGCCAAAAAATGTCCACAAGTTAGGTGATTGTAGCTGTTATTGTCAAAAATATATGTAAAAAAAATAGTAATGTAACTACATACACATGTCAGTGTGATGTACACATATTGTAAATCAATGCATTTATTGTATAAATTGCTCGCTTAAAATCGTAGTTTTGTCGTTTCTCTCGCTCATTTTGAATTGCCCGGCCAGGACTTCCGGGAACTATCTGCGGTCTCCATGAACCACGTGACGATGTAACATTTTGGACCCCCACTGACGTGACTCTCTCTTTATAGGGCTCTGGTTGAGGGGTACTATGGGATGCACAAATAAATGTAGAGTGATTTATCTGTAAATCGGTATCTGTCTCAGAGTGGTTTATATCTGGAAAGCTGTAATTTACAATACATCATCATTTGTATATCAACTTAGAATATTGCAGTGGCATAGCAGAGTGAGCTTGGTATTCCTCTTCTGAATTTTTAGGTGGAGATTCACAAATATATTTTCAATGAAAAATGCTTAGTTGATGTACAAATGATTATATACAAGCTATAAATTAAAGTCTCAGATACGGATCCAGATTTACAGATACAAATCACTCTGTATACATTTGTGAATTGTGTTTGACAGACACGAGTCACGTGACATTTTATAAGTCAAGCATTTGTGGATTTTGTGTGAAAGATCACGGAAGGAGAGTCTAAAGGTTTTGGTCTTGATGGAGACAGCCTCCTGCCTGAGGGGAGTATCTGACAGTTTGTGTTGGCGGTGGGAGGGGTTAGCCAAAATCCTTCCTGCACTCGTCAGGGTCTTGGAGATGTACAGGTGCTGGAGGGGTGGTAGTTTGCAGCCAACCTCCTTCTCAGCAGAGCAAATGATACACTGCAGTCTGCACTTGTCTTTGGCAGTGGCAACGTACCAGATGGTGATGGAGGAAGTGAGGATGATGGCAGTGTTAAAGTTCAGCATCATTCTCTTTTTTTTTAAGTGTAATTTTAAAAAGCTATTTAATTTTGTAGCATGGTGAGGTGGATCTAATGTTACATTATGTATTTAACACTGAATCATGTCATCAAGAACAATAAAATGTATGATTGTATGCTAAATCTGAATCAACTATATTGGAGTAAAAAATATTATATTCCCTTTTGAAATGTAGCGGGGTAAAAAAGCCTGCAGCTCTCCCAGATTTTTTCACAGGAAAGTGAGAATATCTGACTGAACTAGATGGATTTCATTCAATCCTGGACTCCCTGCTGCTGATCCAGAGGAGGCACTGCAGTGGGAACCCATTACACTGCTTTTATCACCAAACTCTTCACTCAGTCCGGCCTCTGCCTGCTCTGAAAACAGCCTCTGCTATCCATGTATCTCTGACTAGATTTAAAATTGCCTGTGCTATCTATCTTATACTGGGGTGTAAATAGTATTCACCATGTAGAAGAATAAAATGGCTTCTCCTGCCCATTGCAAAATCCCTGACAATAACAAAACACCCGCTGCTTTAGCTGCACTGATGAGAGTACCGTGACTATTCAGCGCTGTGC
This sequence comes from Micropterus salmoides, assembly GCF_014851395.1. Classification (NCBI taxonomy): domain Eukaryota; kingdom Metazoa; phylum Chordata; class Actinopteri; order Centrarchiformes; family Centrarchidae; genus Micropterus; species Micropterus salmoides. The sequence goes on along the minus strand of NW_024040041.1, from coordinate 26,276,890 downwards.
ATGAGTAGTCATGGCTCTGTGAAACCTGTATTTTTGCTGAGGCCTTTTGAACGCGAACATCAAAACACATCCTTTGTCCTGCTGAATCTCCATGTGAAATGTGAGTGTATTTGTTTAGGAGGCGGTGTACCTGAAAATAGAGGGCTCCATATGTTCCACATTTGTTTACCCAGTCATTACAGGCCTCTCCACCCTGTGTGACTGCACTGTTGTCTTAGCGTGAGCAGCGCTGTCAGCCCCCCCCACCTTCTTCTTCTTCATCTCCATCGTCACGGGAGCAGCAGCCACAGGGGAGAGCTGGTCCACAGGAAATTAGCAGTGTGACAAGATAAGACCCAGCGTTCATCTGATACTGTTTCCTGGCAACCAGTAAGAGCAGCAGACAATGACAAAAAACAGCACAATGTGTAGAAAAAGGTGCTGATGTAAGTGTGATACCACATCAGCTTTGCTGCATTTAAATCAACTATTTACTGTACTGTGTATACTGTACTGAACAAAGACACTTACTTTCCTTTAACTTATAAATAAGTAACACTATCTATGCAGTTGCCTGCGGTATAGACTGTGTGGCTGGCAAGTTGATATTTCACTATCATTCTTCGAAACTCGCAAGATGTGTGACTGTAGGCCTATCTAACATTGTGCTTTATAGTTTTCCACATCAACTTGTGCTGATAAAGTTTTATTAAAGCAGCTGTCAGAGCCAAGAGTCACAACAAAACTCATAAACACTTCTTCATTTACACGAAATCCCTCAATTCTAATCTCGTGGAAGATGATGAAAAAGTGTTGAATGTAAACAGGACTGTAGCTACAAAGAATTTTACAGGTTTGTGTTGTGGCTCCACATATGTCTGCAGGTTGGATTGTTGGGAAGCAAACTGACAGGCAATTTTATGTGTCTGCCATCTTATCTCATTCAATCTAAACTGCCCCGATGTGATGAACTCCGCTCATTCAACCGTCTCTGCAGATTCAAATGAACACAATTTCACCCGGGATTGTTCATTGATGGCAGGGCAGGAAAATGTTTTCATTCATGTCATGATTTGGTTGCTTACATAAACTCCTGTCTTTGTTGTTCCATGCACTTATGCTCCAGTCCAAAAACACATTAGCCCATCAAAAAGACCATCAAAACCCATGCAGTGTACATGCATCCACTTGCTCTCAAAGCACCGACAGTACAACCTCAGTAACACCCCACTACACACACACAAACTCTCACACACACACAGCAAGAAAAGGGTGATGTAATATTTTTCATTTTTGGACTTAATTCCCACGGTGTGTTCAGCCTGAAATAAACAGGATTCAAATGTTATGTTAAAAATCGTGGTTGAGATTCACCATCTCATCTACAGCCAGCATCACTTGATGTTGCATAGGCAACTGGTGAACCTGCAAAGCCAATCAGAGCCTTGTAGGCCGGATCATGAGAGATTGCCACAAATGTCCACAAGCTCTTAAATTAGCATATTTCTTTAATAGTTATTAGCACGTACAAACACAATAAAAAATTATCGTTAAGCAAAAACAGGAAAACAATCAGCTGTATTCATTTGGGATGTTTTTCTTCTCCATGCTATCAGCCAGCTTCATCAGCAATACATCCCACACAGAAACATTAATCCGTGTAACTCATCGCTCATATTGGTCCCACAGTTTGGTCATAACACTCTGACAATGGTGAAACAAACGTTTGAGGTCATCAAGCCCCCACACACCTCCACCCTGAGGCTGAGCCATCAATCTGCTCTCCATCACAGCTTCACAATCAGCAATACTTTGATCCACCTGGTCACCTACACCATTACTGTGGAGGTCAGATCTCATCTCAGCTTTACCGACATCATTAGACATAATGCTCTCCCACATATAAGTCATTGATTTACTGCCTCTCCTTCAGAGAATTAAGAGCAGAACCTTTTCTGGTTGTTCGTGACAATTTTCAGTCGGTCAGCTTAAGTTTGGACAAGTGTGAGAGACAGAATTGGTTCTTGTTGTTGCTGCTGCTGTGGTTTGTTAAAACAGAGTCAGTGTTTCACTCATGTGAAAATCCTGTGTCCACTAAAAGCAACCTGCGGGCCAATGCAAATTAGTGTCTTGTCCAGGCTGAGGCGATATGTTTAATGTGTTTCTGCATTTAGCAGAGGTGGCTGACGAGCAACCAGAACCAGATCACCAGCGTGTGTAAAAACTGTTCCAGGTGTCATTTTTAATTATGACACGACAACAACAAGCCATCGGGCTGAAAGGCAGCGAGATAAATTGCTATGACGGGTGATTTTTCTAGTCAGTGGACAGTGAGCATCTGTTCACATACATGGGTTGCCACCAACAAGTCTATTTCTGGATGTATGACTTCACATGTGCTACAGTACACACTACAATTAATGTTGGTGTTGTTTACTCAAGTACTATACTATATTCAAGGTACTTGTTCTCCAGGATTTACATTTTATGCCACTTTTTACTTCTACTTCACTAAGTCTCACAGCCAAATGTTGCACTGTTGTAGATTACAGTTTTTCCTGTAAAGTAAATGATTGAAGGATGAAAGATTCCTTTATGGGTTGAGAAAATTCTTTTTTAAGCTAAATAAACTATTTAAACCCCCTTTGGATCAGCGGGAAAATACATTGTCACAAAGCCAAAAACAGGACAACAATCTTATAGAATATGAGCCTTTGCTGTCGATTAAACTACCCAACAGCATATAAAGTAGTTAAAATTAGCACAACCTTAAATGTCTATAGCAGTAAAATGCAACAGACACATGCTGCCAAATGAGAACTTTTTATTTTGATACATTAAGTAAATTTTGCTGATAATACTTGCATACTTTTACTTAAGTAAGGTTTTGAATGAAGCCATTTTACTTGTAGTGGAGTAATTTCACAATGTGGTATTAGTACTTAAAGTGGTCATTTAATGCTCATTTTCAAGTTCATAATTTAGTAGAGGAGTTGTACCAGAACAGGTTTACATGGTTTAATTAAAAAAAAAAACACCATATTTTTGTTGTACTGCACATCACATTAGCACCTCTTTTCATCGTGTGTTGAATGCTCTGGTTTGGCTACCGAGTGAATCCTCTCACTTAAATTTTATCTTTGTTGGGAGTTGTACATGTGCGGTACCTAGCTAAGGACTACTAGCGAATCAGAAGATGACGTCTTGTCACTGTGTGTGCTCAAGGGGGTAAGCAAGAGATCGAACACTGAAGCCGACCAAAGCCTGCATGGAGGGTTCCATGTTGGCCCAAAAATGAGATCAAAACCCTGCAACACCCCATCGTACATGAGAGATTTATCCGTTCTGGTTAGATTATAAACTCTCAGCGAATCTAAAAGAACTATTCGGCCATCAGTGACACTATGCTGTTGTTTGGCAGTTGAGCCCTATAGGTGGGCGGAATAAACAGTCAGGATCCGAGTCGGACAAACACACTGAGCAAAGAGACATTTTGTTGGCGCAGCTCTGCAGCTACCAGCGTGTTTCTGTCGTTGCTCTAGGTCACACACTGGTGCCAACAGGGAGTAGCCCTGTAGTAGTATTTCATAGGACCAAAACTAGCTTCACTGCTCTCCATGACCTCTTTTAGTAAACTGATCTGGATACCAGACCAGTGGTATTGCTACTATAACAGGAAAGGTCATGCAGCCACTTGTTCTCATCAATATTTCTACTAAAGCAAGTGAAAGAGAATAAGCATCGCTGACCTTTTAACAAAAGGACTTAGAAATGTTTGTGACAATTAAATTGATCAGCGGTGAAATCACAGCGGGAGATCCTCTTAGTGGAGAAGGCGAGACGGACATCTGAGGTGCACTTATGAAAAGAGACAGGATTCACTGAAAATAAATCACAAACACACTCTAACTGAAACACCTGACCTTCAGTGCTCCTCTCAGAAAACTGAGCCTCACAGTTGGCAACCAATAAGAAACACATGACAGACGATCAGAGCTGTGGTTTCTGAAAGACATTTAGATTACATTTAACATTGTGACCACTGTGAACGCGACGGGACCATTTAGGGAAGCCAACTTTTGCTGCCACAGAACTTTCAATAGTTTTTATATTTAAATTGCAAATACCACCAGCTATCATCCCTAATGTTGCCATTGCAACATATCTGAACTTTTTTCAACTAATATTATCTGAAATACTGAAACTTACTCAAGCACAGTGACAAGATAAGATTTAATTAGTTTTGTTAACATCTAATTCACATGTCACAATGTGCAGTTGATAGTGACCTATGTCAAATTGCTTCATTGGATTTTATAAAATGTCCATAAAGTAATTTTATCAGATTTGTGAAACAATGAGGAAGACCTTATGAATCTGATATACTTTATTATAATGTCCAGTGAGAAGTTTCACTGACAAAGCCTAGTGAGATTAGACAGGCAAGACCATTTTTTCCTCAAATTTTTAATGCTAAAATGGGAGCATAAATTAATTTTAACCCTTCAAACTCTGGGATTCAAGATCCCAAAGATGTCAAATGTGTTAGGCTTTATGTGCCTGATTTTAAGAGGCTAAGCCGGAGAGGGAATAGACAAATGATTAAATGCATGCCTCCATTGGAAAAAAAAGAGTTAAAAAATAAAAAATAAAAGATGAAGGATGAAAAGTGAAAGATAAATTTAAATAGTAAATAAATTATTATTTTATCAATTCATTCATGGTATGAAAAACTATAATGCTTTATATTTCTTTTTACATGCTCAACAGAAATCTTTGACTTGTCTCTTAACTTTTGCTTAATTTTGTCAGTTTCTGTCAATGGGATCTGTCATGCACAAAATGATTCACAAAACATCTACAGTAATTTCATTTTATGTAATGCTGCAGTCGTTAAAAAAAACAACATTTTCATATATATCAAATAATATTTATTAATTGATATAAACAAATATAAATATAAATATATAGAGATATATCTATACCCATCTCTATCTCATATATATAGTGCTTTCATTTTATTCATTTTCTTACCTTTATTACCGAAACACATTACTTATGACATAAATACACTCATCAACATCTGAAAAGGAAGTTCAGGGATCAGACTGAATGCAGCAAACCTTGAGACGATCACTGCTCACGGCATCTACCATCCAGACAACCAGATCAGCATCATACATGGGCAAATGTGTTGATCACTAAGACAATAAAACCATTCCCCAACCAGAAAGCCTGGATGAATGGAGAGGTGATGGGTCTGTACAGAGCCAAAAAAGCTGCATTTTGGTCAGGCGAACAAGAAGAATACAACACCAAGACAGCAAGACTGAAAGCTGACATACAGGAGGCAAAATGGAGACATCAGCAGACACTAGAGAGAGACCTCAACACCAAAGATATGTGGCAAGAGATCAAAAACATCACAGGCTACGAAAGGAGGAACATCGTGTGTGAGGCAATGTCACCAGATGAGCTTAACAACGTTTATGCTCGCTTTGACCTCTCCAACATGAGTTAGCTGTAAAGTCTACTCCACCTCCATGTGAACAGCAACTGTCAGTATCCACAGCAGATGTGAGAAGAGTCCTGCTGAGAGTAAAAAGGGTAAATCTGTTCGGCCTGATAACATTCCTGCTGTGTTCTAAAAACATGTGCCAGTCAGCTAGTTGATGGTATTGCTGACATTTTTAACATATCACTATCAGAGGAGAGGATTCCTACCTGCTTCAAGACAGCCACCATCGTTCCTGTTACCTAAAAAGTCTGCATTGTCTCTAAACGACTACCGACCTGTGGCTCTCACCCCCATTCTGATGAAGTGCTTTGAGAAACTGGTTCTTCAGCACATAAAGAACAACAACCCAGCCAGCCTGGACCCTCACCAGTTTTCTATTCGAACCAACAGATCCCCAGCTGATGCCATCCCCACTGCCCTCTACTGTTTTTACACACCTCACCCTGCTGCTGTCTGCTAAGAGATAAAGAAGTATCCGCTGCCATAACACCAGACTTCAGAGCAGCTTCTTGCCTCAGCATTGCACCATGTAAAATAGTTTTATTTCTATGGCTTGTTATTTATCCATCCATCTATTGTATATACTTTTTGCATAATTATTATTATGGTGTTTTTTTTGAGTAGCATAAAGGGAACTAAAACTTCATCTTGTCATACAACAGTGTTGTAAAATGATCATGAAAAATCTTCATTAAACCCTATAGTGTTGTCTGAAAGTGTGGAGAAATGTTTTAGTTTTTATTTAGTTTAAATTCTAAGAAGAAGCAGTCTGTGAAAATCATGTGTTTATTAAAAGAAGATCACCGGCCACTAAGCGAGAAAAGAGGTAATAAAACCAGTTCTCAGGCAGGTTTTTATTGAATCTTGTGGTAAAATGAAGTGATAGTCATTTGATGCCCTTATTACAAAACTGACAAAAAAAAACCAACAACGATGGATATTATTATCCATCCTATTAATATTACTATACCATACTATACATACTTTAAAACAAAACATTATACAGCGGAGCTGGGACAGAGATGAGTGCTGAGCATGTTTTCTTCATGACGATGATGATAGCGACAAGCTCTCATCATTTTCCCTGCTAGTCCAGTTTCAGTTCCTTACACCAAGCGTCTCATGTTCAGCAGGGTGTCAGGCTCACCGATGGGTGCTGCCACTATAGCACCATCAAATAAAAGCTACGTGTCACTCCACATCACGCGTTAGATCTTCTTCTCTACATGAAGTCTCTTACTGCCTGTCCACACACTTTTCTTTCTACTCCTACCATTCCATCAGTGCTTAAACACACAGGTTCAAGCTTTTGTTTTAGTCAGTTACATATCCAACTGTACTGCCCTTGACTAACGTTCAATTTATTTCTAGAATATCTGCACATGGTACAGTATGGGCAATGGTAGGGGAATCTTATGGCTACAGCAAATAAACTATGTTAAGGTATAGTTAAGGTTTGGCAACTAAAAACACTGTTTGTTTTTTTAACTTGGGGCCGAAAAATTAAACTTGTTTGACCGCATAATTGCCTTACTGTCATAAAGGCAGAAATGTAGATGACATTGTAAATCAACTCACATCACAATCTTTGTTTTGCATTTTGAACCAAGATGGCAAGTTAGTTAGACAAAATACATGCTGCTGGCACTAAAACAGCCCTCAACTTTTTGACTCTTTTACTGTCAGAATACTCTCGAAGACATTGCACACCTCTCCTCCTCCCTTATACTGAGCAGGCTTTGTCTGACTCAAAATGACAGCACACTAATATCACTCTCTTCACGGCCATGTCAAGCAGCGATCCGGAGGAACATCAATCAGACATCAACGAGAAAGAAGTATTCAGATCCTTTACTCAAGTAAAAGTAGCAACATCAAAATCTAAAAATATTCTGTAGTTCTGTATTCAAAATTTTACTGAAGTAAAAGTAGAGAAGTACAGTAATATCAGTTAAATGTACTTTAAAAATTAAAGTAATCATTATGCAGAAAAATGCCACCTTCCTCATTTTATAGAGGTTATATATAGAGAGATTATTATGACCCATTATTGTGTGAACAAGATTTTAAGTTTGTAGCTGATCGAGGTGGAGCTAACTTTATTTTATATGTTTGTAAAATCTTAACCTGCAATGTAACCAGTAATAGAGCGCCAGCAGCTGAATGGTTACCATGCATACCACAAAGCTGCACCGTACCTGAAATTCCAGCTGGGGACCTTTGTTGTTTGTATTCGTCTCTCTTCTCTTGTTTCCAGTCAGTCTCTTCACTGTTAATTGTCAATACAGGTGGAAATGCCAAAAGATTTGTCAAACTATAGCGGTTTATAAATTTTGTGGTGTAAAAGTGCAGTGTTCCTGTCAAAAATGTAGCAGAATAGAAGTATAAAGCGGCAGGGTGTGAGGGTGGGACTAAAAATATAGTGAACAGATGCCAGTTTGTAAGCATGCATCAAAGAGGAAGCTATGAAAATGGCAGATGCAGCACAGAAAAAAGCAAACATAGCTAGGCGAAATGCCAAGCGGATAAAGCTTGTTCCAAAACGAGAGTCAATCGGGGTTGGCTTTCACCCGCTGGTGACCACAGAAGGAGAGGATGGGGATGAAGTGCGATGCAGAGTTGGCCTGTTATCTGTTGGACAGGTAGGTGCTGGTAGTTAGCTTAGTTAGCTTGCTAAAGTATACTGGCTTTTCTATTACTACAAAGATACTACTCCAAAAATAGTAGCTAGCAAGTCCTAACCAATGCAAATAACTTTACATTTTGAGAAAACAACCCTTCAGGTCTGTAGTGCTGTCTAACAAACAAGCCACGCTGGTTGCCATGGCAGTCCCAAACCAGTGTAGTAAGTTGATTTTCAGAAACTCAGTGCTAGTGCCTCTAATGAGCTGGTATATAGTTGACTTTACGGTTGCCAGTGTATTTATTTTTTTAACATTGAAGTTCTGATACAGCAATGTTACAGCATTGGGCATGCACTTGTTTACAGAAGACAAATCCTATTTATTCTGCCTTTAAGCACAGTACTTCACCACATGCACTTAGCTAGGTAACACCAGCACATTAGTATCATCCAATATGAACACATATGCTAGGGAAGGTGGGCTGAGGTTTGCATATGTTGTTTACAAGGAGATTGTATGCATGCACACTTGCACACACTACTTCCCTGCTCAGCAGTCACGTGTTGCATGCTTTTACATGACCCCTGACATCAAAATTAGTATGTGAAAGTCAGTACGTTTAGCATGTCCACAGGCAGTCAGGCAGGCAAACAGTCAGACAGGCTGTCAAGTCCCATCAGCTGCTGTTTATCTGTGATTCAGCAGCTGGATGTGGACCCAGGGAATAAGAAGACAGGGAGGTGGGGGGAAGACAAGCCTGTTGTTGGGTACATGTGCAGGGGTTGGCCCTCTGTCAATCTCACTCATCTTGAGCCCTTCCTGGGCTTCCCACTGGCCCTGGCATCAGGACGACAGTGACGGAATGACAAGGAGACATGAAGTCACAGGCAAACAGGTTAATGGAGTCCCAGATTTAGCAGAAAAGCTCAGTCACCTCCCCGTCGGACCCTGCTGACTTTTGCAAAATACAAAGTCGCTCATTCAGCGTCATCAAAACACCTTTTGAGGCTACACTAAATTGTGTGTCTATGTGGTTTACATGGTTATAACTCCAGGCAGTGTGATTAAACCCTTCACTCTGTCTCTCTTTTCCGTTTGACAAGGTTTCACTCTGACATCTGAGATCCTGTGAGTCACACTAGCGCTCAACAAATTTACTGTCAGTTTATGGTCCAGCGGAAAGAAGGATTTCTTTTCTTATAGCTTTCACTAAAATGGAAGATCTTCATTCTATTTTTAATGACAGCTGCCAGATATGGCTGCCTTTCTATGTCCTTCTCTCTACTCGTTTTGTCTGCCAGTCTGTCTGTCTTGTTAGTTTCCTGTTTGTCTGCCATTTATGGAAACATAGATATAACTTCAACACGATATATAGCTTCCTCTGTTCTGTAGAAGCAACTAGCAACTTAATAAATGGATAGTTTATAATAAACAGCCACAATATACAAAATATCATAAACAGGGTAAAATGATCTAGCCTGGTTCCAAAACTGTGAATCACTGCCGACATCTATATTTTTTTTAGCTATTCCGATAAGTTTTTACTACTTGCCAATTCTGTTTTGGAGGAAACAAAAATGCTGCTCACTAACAATGTTTTTCCAGCCCTGTAAAAAAAAGGATAAACATTTTTATTCCCCAAACTTACCCAAGTGCTCTGAGTGGCTTAACCTAACCATAATTAATCATGCTGCAGTTAGCTTGAGCATATTTAATAGGAAAGCCAATAAAATACATTGTCGATGAATGTTAAATAAAATATGTTTAATATGACCACTTCACAGCTTTTGAGATTTCATTTCATTCATCACAACATTTCTTATTATGTATGCATGATTTAAAACAGCATTATGTTCCTCTCAAAACATATTTGACATTTAAATTTAGTTAAATGTATTTCTATGAGACAGGTCACTGATTGGCTACTCTCCCAGCTGAAAAAAACAACCAAGCCAATCAGAACTTTGTATGCGGAATTAAGAATGAAGAAAAAATGCCACAACTAGGGTGGTAGACGTAGATTGATATACCAATAAATGCTAAATATTACAGTATGTTTAGTATATTAAAACAGCTCAATAGAATGCAGCACTGGGAGCACTTTCTCACAATCTTACAGTTACAACCAGTGGCCTCAGCATGAAATGTGTATTTATGGTTACATACGTGACAATACGCACACACAAATCCACAGAGCCTATAGGATCACCCCTGAGCTGATAGCAAAGCTAGGACAGAGCTTAGTGCTATCAGAGCAACGCTCATCAGCAAAGTTCAGCTGTGTTAGATTCCATTTCAAGTTTCTTCTTCTTTTGAGCCACAAGATATTTGCACTTTGTTGTGTGTGAGGGAAAGCCTTCTTCAAGGGCTTGGCCAACCCCCATGAATGAATGAAATGGGAAGACTTTACTTTTTTGTAAACAATGCAAAGGTGATGGCGCAATGGATTAGACACATGCCTTTGGTGTGAGAGACCCAGAGCAAGACACTTAACCCTTAGTTGCTCCAGAGGCGTGTGACCTCTGTCATGCATAGCAATTGTAAGTCGCTTTGGGTAAAAGCATCAGCTAAATTAATAAATGGAATATGAAGCAAGTAATATTACAGTGGGCTCGGATCACACATGCTAATGACCTGAATTTGAATGAGAGAGAATCCCCAAAGGGGCAAATACTTTAACCTGTACAGTTTTTCCACTTGCGTACTTTTATATTAACATTGGATTACACAAATAAAAAATTGCCTAAAAATAGCAAAATATTTCCATTAGGAGTTGGTGGAGACAAAAACAAAGCAAAGAAGGAGAGTGAATATTTGGTTTACATCTGTCAGGTGGCAAAACACGATCCTGAATGACTATAATAATGTTGGATAATAGCAACCCTGTCTCGCACTTTATGTTTCCATATACAGTGTATATATACTGTACATACATACAGTAGGAAAATCACATCACATACTGACTGACAATATCAAATATATATTCTGTACTATCTAGTTAAATTTCTTTTTCTGTTTTGTATGGCTGCACCTTTACATCAAATGGAAATAGTCTTGATGCCTTGTATATCATTTAGCCCAATATATTTGATATATTGGTTTAATTCAAAAATACCCCCAAAAACAGCATGATTACATGTAGGAGGATCCACAGAAAACTGTAGTGTTACCTGGAAATTTCATGCGACACTAGAGTAAAAAGATGCACTTTCACAGTATAAAGCCAGTATTACGTAAAGTGTCTCAATAAACCTCCATAAATGTAGCCAATAAGCTCTTGGCTACTGTGGTCAGCCAGTCTGAGAAGAGGGGGATGCTTCTGTTGCCATGTAGGTAACACTATCATGTAACTCTCATCCACAGTGGATGTCTCTCTCTCCCCTGCTGGTTTAATTATTGCAACCCCAAGGATTATTTGTGTGTTAGTGGAAAGATTTACACTCAGCAGGGAGTTTGAACAAGATTAAACCCAGACAGAGAGTTCCCCAAAATCAGTCTGATGTAGAAGTGTGTTTGTTTTCCACCCTGGACGCAATGTAATTAACATTTTGAAGTGTGACTCACCACCAAAAGAGGGAAACAGAGGGAATGATGTCCTCTTAAAATGTAAGACATGTCAACGTCACACTACTTAGACATGTCAAACGTCACACTACTTAGCTCCGTTTTCTCAGCTGTCATCATATGTAGCATTAACCAGGGTTCATACACATAAAATCCTCAGCAGAGGGAAAAAAGAGAGTGTGACGCCCATTAAAGCGCATTTATCTTATGCCACCAGGCTGCATGAAAGTGATTCTAACATTGACTTTAAGATTCAGACACTCAGCGCTTGGTACAGTCACAGCTCCTCCTGTATTAGCATAAACATCACTGAAGGCGTATGTGTTTTATCCGCAGATTTCAATGAGATGGTATTCAGCCTGTTCCTGAAAACATGAGACCAACATCTTTGAGAATGTTCACAGGGGCGTTGCTAGACATAAAGCTCTCCAGGGGCACAGATCCCCTCATTCCACATATATTTTTGATTGAAGTGTATGAAATGTGTTAGTATGTGTCTCACCAGCTTCCGTTACTTAGCCCATTAATATTGGCACTGTCATGTCAGAAAGGGCTTTGACTAGAGCATAAGCACACACACCTATGGTACCACCTAAGAACAATTTTGCTATGGGGCCCTCATACCTGAATTATGAGCCATGTAAACAATTTGCCACTGCTGCACAGTCACACCTGAAACTGCAGTTAGGGTCTGAGCTGCTTGTGTTTTATGCTGCCTGTAGACCTCTGGCTGTGCTTTTACTGGCTGAGGCTGCCTGTATTCCACTTGGGTCTGTGTGACCTTCTAAAAAAGTCTGGATTGGGTTTGTGCTAGTACTGGGCCCTGTTTCAGAAAGTTTTCAGAAAGAGTTTGTTAAGCCTGAGATGAAGGAAACTTTGGGTTTTCAGTTTCAGAGACCGAGATCAGATAAACTCTAGATCAGTAACCCCGGCAACTTACTCTGTGAACCTAACCTCCTTGGGAGGAGGTTTACTTCAACAAACGCTGAGTTTCTCTCTGACCCCTCCCCTCTAACACACCGTTTCATGTCCTCATTCATTCTGTCAATATCAAAGCACATACTGGAATGCAATTACATCTTTAGAAACATCGATATCACGGTTAGATAGGCTATTAGTTTTTTAACCCAAACATAATCTTGAACATGACCGATTATATGATCAATCCGTCATCGATGTATTAGAGAGTTATCTTTGGACATTGTGGATTTATTCTCAGCACAGAATAAAATCTATAAGCTACACTGTCCTTCTTTATATCACAGTGGACATTGAGGCAGCTGTCAGGTTGACAACAGTTGCACAAAAACACTTGGGCCTACCATGAGCTACATTACTGCAGTAATCACTGTTTAAACTAATCTGTCCAAAACTGATCAATGAACAGTAATCTTTCATATTGTAGTTGCGCTGATTGGAACATTCTAGGGCTGACCCTGACTAGTCGAAGATTCGAAGCAGCGAAACAAAGATCATGCCATTTTGGCGATTTGGGGGTGCTCAACATCTGATTTTACATAGAACTACCAGTATTCTCCCAATAACTTAATATACTGCCTGTTGCAATATACATTTCAACATTTAATGCTTTAAATAAACATGTAAAAAGAAACCAGCGTTGTGTCGAGTTTTTGATTAACCACAGAAAGAATATTATATCGTTTTTAAACAGCCGGCTACTTGAAATACACCCGCGAGGAACAGCGACATGCATGCAGTTGTCGGTAGCATGGCATGCACCTAAACTCTGCACAAGACAAGCGAGAGAGAGAGAGAGAGAGAGAGAAAGGGGTCTTCAAAAAGCCTCAGTTTAGCTGGAAATTTACAGCGTAAGTTCAATGAATAGAGCTACTTTTTGAGCCGTGCACAAAAACACATGATTCAACCATCAGTCGACTACTAATTCTGATTCAACTATGTCAATCCTTAGTCAGGGACAGCCCTAGAACATTCCTATCGTAGGCTAGTTATGCGCTGACCATAGCGGCCTCAGTGTTAGGTGCTCTTTGTTTTGTTTTTGTGTGTTAATTCAGTTTTTGGTGATTCCCAGTGCTCTTTCACCAGAGAAGAGCTCATAAACATCAGGGGAACAACTCCAGCGAATTTAGTTTCCACTTTTCTTGTGTCAACAGTGGAATTATTAGACATTTTGGTGAAGGGCTCTCTCGCTGTTGTGTGCGCGGTGAAGTGCCACAGTAGAGGAAAAAGAGCCGGGTCGCTGATGGTCCTGGAAATAGAGACATGTTTTCCCATCTTGACGTGCTGCTTCCTGTCCGTCAGGAAGTCTGTGATCCACCTGCAGGTGGAGTCAGGCACACTCAGCGGGGAGAGCTTGTCCTGCAGCAGGGCCGGGATGATGGTGTTGAAAGCAGAGCTGAAATCCACAAACAGGATCCTGGCGTAGATTCCTGGGGAGTCCAGGTGCTGGAGGATGTAGTGAAGGGCCATGTTTACTGCATCATCTACAGACCTGTTGGCTCTGTAGGCAAACTGCAGGGGGTCCAGGAGTGGGTCTGTAATGGATTTTAGGTGGGACAACACAAGGCGTTCAAAGGACTTCATAACCACAGAGGTCAGGGCGACGGGTCAGTAGTCGTTTAGACCTGTGGTCCTTGGTTTCTTGGGGACAGGGATGATGGTGGAGGCTTTGAAGCAGGCTGGCACATGGCATGTCTCCAGTGAGGTGTTAAAAATGTCTGTGAACACTGGAGACAGCTGATCAGCACAGTGCTTCAGGGTGGATGGGGAGAGTCAGGCCCAGCTGCTTTGCAGGGTTTCTGGCTCCTGAAAAGACTGTTGACTTCCCTCTCTGTGATGGATAGAGCAGGCGAGTGGGTGGAGCTGGCCAGCTTGAGGAAGGGGGTGGGAGAAGTGGTGGACTGAGGCTGAAGCTGAGCGGAGGAGTCACGGGGGATGGTGTCCGATTGACTCTCAAAGCGGCAGTAGAACTGGTTCAGCTCATTTGCCAGGCGAGAATAGTTTATGGAGTGGGGGACTTTGGGTTTATAGTTTGTGATCTGTCTGAACCCCCTCCAGATAGAAGTGGCGTCATTTGCACCCTCTACTACCTCCTCCAATCACACACACACACTAGCCCACTGAAATTTTATCGTGCACATAGTCGACCAATAGGATGCGTGACGTATAAATAGCAGTGTCCCTACTGCCTCAGAATTTTTATTCAGCAAACGGCGAACTGCTCACTGAAGGTGCTCACACCGCTGCGCTCACCGACGCTAAGCTAACGGTTCGCCCCGCGGCCCACTCCGCCCTCCCGGTCAGAACCGAGTGAGAGGGTGGGTGAGGCCCGGGCGTCCACTTCGCTAGCCTGACTGCTGAGTCCGCACGGCCATAATGGTCCGCTTCCACGACGAGACAGCCGAGAAACAAGCTGTTCTTACCGTGGAAACTGGGCAATGCAGCAGTCTACTGTAGCTCTGCATTCCCAGCGCGCCCACGAGGACTCACATGGGCGCCTTGCTAGATCACCGGCGGTGAAAGCGTGGTTACATAAACAGACACCCTGCCCTGCCGACATCTCTTTTGCCGAGCGGTCACAGCGCAGCTAGGCTAGTCCACTATAGCCGGAGAGAGACAGCCAAAGTCAGGTCTCTCTCTGTATATGCCACAGCCTTTTCGATTGCAGCCCTTGGAAAAAGTCTAAGCCTTATTATTTATTTACAAAATAAGAACAAAAAAAGAAGGGTGACGGGGGGAAAGAGGCTGATGCACACCACCAGACTTCCTCCCTCGATTATGTGTCCACCATGCATTTGTGTTTCATGTGCTGCTGTGAATGTTCAACTGAATAAATACAGTACATTCCTAAAGCATTCTCCTCCCCACGGAACCCCCTCCATCTTTGGCTCGGTGCGTAACGCGCTTCAGTCTCCACAAAACTGCACGTTCAGCAATGCTAAGCTAATGATCCGACCTACGGCCCACACTGCTCTCCTTGCTAAGCTTCAGAGAGACAGCGGGAGGGCCTGGGTCTTTGCTGCGCTAGTCAAACCACTGGGACAGAAGCCCATGTCCCACGTTGCTCTCCTGGTGGCATCCGAGCGAGACAGTAGTAGGACCTGGGCTTCCTCCTTGCTAGCCAGCTGTCCAGCCCGCGCAACGGGTCGCCTACATCGCCTGGCAGCCGAATGAAGGGATGCTGCCATGACGGTAACACAATGCAGCAATGCGAGCTAACTCTGCGCGAGCTGTGGTGCATTCAAGGACACCACGGATCAACAGACCGTGGAGAATTCAAGGACACCACAGAGCAGCAAGCTGTGGTGCATTCAAAGACACCAGGGAGCAACTGGCCCTGGTACATTAAGGGACACTATAGCCCGTTCCACGTCGGCCCCCCCTTGGGCTAAACTTCCATTTATGGAAAGTTTGGCAGTGGAGAGTGCCGAAGTTGCGTTTTTCACACGTACACATTTTCACGCAGAATGGCGACACCGCTTTATGCTGACAAGCTGGGTGGACAGCATTCCGAGACGAGGCTTTTCTCTTCACTTCTGCTGTTCTACACTGTGGTGATGCTTGTGAATGTTAAACTGTTTATTACAAACACATTACATTCTTAAAGGTGCTAATTCCCCACCACCAACCCCATCCCATTGAGCTAGCCATGTTGACAGCATTCTGAGCAAGTCTAATCTCTTCAGTTCTGCTGCATATCACCAGTTTTCCTGGACATAATGGAAAGCCAGCCTATCCTCAAGAGGAAATGGACTTCCTGGCCGCCGAGATCCAGCAACTTCTGCTGAAACAGGATGTCTTAGGGCATCTCTGTGCATGTCTTGCACCATGTACTTTTTGATCCCCAAAAAGACGAGAGGCTTCTGAGCCATTCTGGATCTCTGCCACCTGAACCAGCATAATGCATAATGCAGAAAATCAATCAATTGGGAAGAGAGCTCCCCCCAGCCGCTGCAGCGAGCTGAGTATCTGAGGATTGTGCTCAACTGCAACACCCCAAGAGCATATCTGTTGAGACAGGCGCGTCGCTTGGTGGTCCACAGGCTGCAGCAGGGGACAGGCAGCGCTGTCAGTCTCTCACTGTCTGGCAGCACGGGTGCTGCACGGCAGGGTGTCTTCATCCGTGTCAGTCTACATAGATGAGTCTCTCACTGGATGGGGAGGGACCTGCAAGGGGAGTGCAGTGAGAGCCGAGGGGGCCACACACCACCACCACACATCCACAATCCACTCCAGGTTGTGTTTCTAGTGTGGTGGTGCGTTTCCTCCAGCGTGTATCAACAGACAGGGCGAAGTCCAATCCACGGCTCTGTTGCCGCTGGCAGGGAACCTATAGACGTGGGCATCTTAACACCTGCAGTCTCTGAAAGCCCTTCATGTCCCAGGCTTGGAGAACGGCGGTGGCTGACCTCATGTCGAGGGCTGGAACCCAACCGAGCGGGTGGAGACACAATGTGGTTCAGCAGATTTAGACTCGCTTCGGGGGAGCGGAGGTGGATCTGTTTGCCAACACCCACTGCCCACTGTGGTTCTCAATTCAGCCACAGGACAGCCCACCCTTGGGGATGGTTGGGCTGGTGGTTGGGCTTTCAGCGTTGATGCATTGATAGGGAGACGGATCTGCCTTCCTGTTCGGTGGGATCCATTTTCTCTTTCCTGCAAGGTCTGATGGAGAAGGGGCTGTCGCACTGCAGCTATCTCTCCTGTCACAGGGGGTTTGGTGACAGAACAGTCTTCACCCACTCCCCCTTGTGATACGTTTTCTGCAGGGTGTGAGAAGACATCGACCGGTGTTGTGTCTCTCGGCGCCTCAGTAGGACTCGCTGCTTGTGTTGGTGGCTCTAATATCTGCACCTTATGAGCTCCTGGAGCAGTCCTCATTGAAAATGCTATCTCTTGAACAGCCCTGCGCCTTGCTCTCACCTCTGCTAAGAAGGTGAGTGAGCTGTGTGCCTGTCGGTTCACCCCAGCTGCATACTGGTTCTTGGTGTCCACAGTGCAGCCAGATTGTGACAACACACCTCCTTTGTTCTTAAGAACATAAGGAGTATGTTCAGGTCCAGGACAATAAATCTGGATGCTTTCTACCCCCCTACCCCACTTAGGGTGCAGGGAGGTGAGAGTCCATCTGTTGTGTCCATGTGTGCTATGCTAACGTCCTATGTAGAGCACACAGCCCCCATTCGATGCACTGGTCAGCTGTTCGTCTGTTTCAGTGATAGTGCAGTCAGTAAAACCCTGTCCAAGAAGAGCCTGGCCAGCTGGCTTTGTGAGTGAATCTCCCAAGCCTGTACACGCGGGAAGAGACCAACCCTTAGCGGTGCGTGCACATTCCACTCAGAAGTGTGGAAGTGTCTACGACCCTTTTTCAGCGGGGTGTGTGTCGAAGAGATCTGCACAATGGCTCACAAGTGCGACCTAGGATCTAAAAAGTGAGGATCTGGTGACTACTGGGTATAGAGTGGGAACATACACTGGCAGTGCCTGACGTTTTAGTGAGAAGTCAGGGCAGTGCATGTGTTAATGGTCAGGCCAAGCCTCTATCCGTCCAGCGACCTTCTCAGGGGTGTCCCACCATTCTGTCACTAGGTGATGTGGTGGTCGGGGCTTTGGCCGGCCTATGGTCAACCGGGTTGGTGTGGTGGACAGTTATTGGGCTCCACCCACTGTACCATAGTGTCTAGTAGAGGGCCTGCGTGAGATAGAATGAAGGTTACAATATGGTAACCCTAGTTCTATAAGCACAGGCGGAGCCCTCTACCGATGACTCCTGCCGCTCTGCCGCTGTCTGGTGAAGAGGCGGTCGAATGCTGAGGCAGTAGGGACACTGCTATTTATACGTCACGTATAGCGACGTCCTATTGGTCGACTATGTGCACGATAAAATTTCAGTGGGCAAGTGCGTGCGTGTGATTGGAGGAGGTATACCCATAGAGTCCAGTAGAGGGCTCCGCCTGTGCTTATAGAACTAGGGTTACCATATCGAAACCTTCGTTCTTTAGTCTCTCTGAGTACAGTCGTTTAGCTTCTCGCACCTCCTTGCTAAACCTGTACTTTAACGCCCTGCACCCGGCCCTGTCACCACTCCTAAATGCCTCTTCCTTTTCCAACCTTAGCTGTCTGAGTTTAGCTGTAAACCAGGGTTTGTCATTGATATAACTCACCCTAGTGCGTGTTGGTATACGTGTCCTCACAGAAGCTGATGTAGGACGTCACAGCCTCTGTAAACTCATCCAGATTGTTGGTAGCCTTCTTGAAAACGTCCCAGTCAGTGCAGTCCAAACGCACCTGAAGATCCTCAATAGCTTCACTAGTCCACTTCTTTGATGTCCTCACTACAGGTTTACAGAGCTTTAGTTTTTGCCTGTAAGCAGGAATCAGATGGACCATCACGTGATCAGAGTGTCTCAGTGGAGCGCGTGTGACGGTGTGATAGGCACTGCTAACTTTGGTGTAGCAGTGATCCAAAGTGTTCCCCTCTCTGGTTGGACACTTAATAAACTGTCTATTTTTGGGGAGTTCTTGGCTGAGATTTCCCCTGTTAAAGTCACCGAGAACAATAACAAGGGAGTCCGTGTTTGTCTGCTCCACACACAGTATCTGGTCGGCCAGCATGCGCAGTGCGTCCCTAATGTTGGCTCAGGGCGGAATGTAAACACCAACCAGAGTGAATGAAGCAAACTCACGGGAGAGTAAAATGGTTTACAGTTAATGATAAAATATTCCAGATTAGGAGAACAGTACAGCTGAATCACTGTAACGTTGCTACACCAGCCATTGTCAATATAAACAGACACCTCCACCTTTTGTTTTGCCAGAGAGTTCTGTGTAGAGTTGGAAGCCAGCCAGCTGCAGCGCGGAGTCCGGTATCAGCTCACACAGCCACGTCTCCGTGAAACACAGAACAGAAGATGAATAAAAGTCTCTGTTTTTCTCCACCAGAAGCTGAAGTTCGTCCAGTTTGTTGCACAGTGACACAGTTTTCCTCTCCTGCGGCGCTTCACAGCGCAAGTGACAGCGAAAGAACCTTTCACCAAAATGTCCAGTAATTCCACTGATGACGCGAGAAAAGTGGGAATTAAATCCGTTGGAGTTGTTCCCCTGATGTTCATGAGCTCCTCCCTGGTGAAAGAGCTCCGAGAATCACAGCCGAATTAACACACATAAACAAAACAAAACAAAGCGCACATAACACTGAGGCAGCTATACTCAGCACCATCTTGGAAAGTTGTAACTTTGTGTGTAGAAATAGATCCACAAATGCATAAATAACACTTTGTATGTGAAATTAAAATATGTGTGTACAGAGTAAATTGTACATATTTGCAAATTGCATTGTATTTTTGTGGATATGATTTTACACAACAAAAATGTAAAAATATATGTTTTGGGTAGTGAGATATTTGTGTATATTGTTTTTACAGATCTCCCAGTACACAGTGGACAAAATTCCACAAATATGTAAAAAGGAAGTTACAAATGTAGCATGACCCACAATGACAGAAAGCAATCTGCAAATATGCAAAAACTGTTTTGTGTGTAGAAGTCACTCTGTATTTTTGTGGATATGATTTTACACATCACAAATGTAAAAATACACATTTGTGGATAGTGAAATATTTGCACATCATAGTACACATTTGTGGATTGTATTCTGTGGGTTACAAATATTAAACTCCAATAAAATCTTCCATATGACCGGGGCCTTTATGTACCTCAACTGCAAAGGGAACCAGACCTTTATTTGCAGCAGGGTTGTATTTGATACAGGCCTTAATTTCTAATTCCCTCCGTATATTTCCTCATATTTTAGTATGAAGCTTTTTTGTTTCCTGATCTGATCCTGTTTGCCCTGGTAAAGTTTTGTTACTGCATTATGCTGTTAATACAAACTCAACACTTCCTATATCCGTTTCAAATGTAAAGCTAGCAGAATGCCTTAATTTCTTAACAATGCTTTTACTGTAAAATACAGGTGCTGGTCATATAATTAGCATATATATTAATTATTAAAAAGTTGATTTATTTCAGTAATTCCATTCAAAAAGTGAAACTTGTATAATGTATACATTCATTCCACACAGACTGATATATTTCAAGTGTTCATTCCTTTTATAATAATAATAATAATAATAATAATATTGTGAAAAGGTTCAATATTGAAGACACCTGGTGCCACACTCTAATCAGCTAATTAACTCAAAACACCTGCAAAGGCCTTTAAATGGTCTCTCAGTCTAGTTCTGTAGGCTACACAATCATGGGGAAGACTGCTGACTTGACAGCTGTCCAAAAGACGACCATTGACACCTTGCACAAGGAGGGCAAGACACAAAAGGTCAATGCTAAAGAGGCTGGCTGTTCACAGAGCTCTGTGTCCAAGCACATTAATAGAGAGGCGAAGGGAAGGAAAAGGTGTGGTAGAAAAAAGTGTACAAGCAATAGGGATAACCGTACCCTGGAGAGGATTGTGAAACAAAACCCATTCAAAAATGTGTGGGAGATTCACAAAGAGTGGCCTGCAGCTGGAGTCAGTGCTTCAAGAACCACCACGCACAGACGTATGCAAGACATGGGTTTCAGCTGTCGCATTCCTTGTGTCAAGCCACTCTTGAACAAGACACAGCGTCAGAAGCGTCTCACCTGGGCTAAAGACAAAAAGGACTGGACTGCTGCTGAGTGGTCCAAAGTTATGCTCTCTGATGAAAGTAAATTTTGCATTTCCTTTGGAAATCAAGGTCCCAGAGTCTGGAGGAAGAGAGGAGAGGCACAGAATCCACGTTGCTTTAAGTCCATAGTTTCCACAGTCAGTGAACGCAGCCGTCTACCAGGAATTTTTAGAGCACTTCATGCTTCCTGCTCCTGACCAACTTTATGAAGATGCAGATTTCATTTTCCAATAGGACTTGGCACCTGCACACAGTGCCAAAGCTACCAGTACCTGGTTTAAGGACCATGGTATCCCTGTTCTTAATTGGCCAGCAAACTCGGCTGACCTTAACCCTATAGAAAATCTATGGGGTATTGTGAAGAGGAAGATGCGATACGCCAGACCCAACAATGCAGAAGAGCTGAAGGCCACTATCAGAGCAACCTGGGCTCTCATAACACCTGAGCAGTGCCACAGACTGATCGACTCCATGCCACGCCGCATTACTGCAATAATTCAGGCAAAAGGAGCCCCAACTAAGTACTGAGTGCTGTACATGCTCATACTTTTCATGTTCATACTTTTCAGTTGGCCAACATTTCTAAAAATCCTTTTTTTGTATTGGTCTTAAGTCATATTCTAATTTTCGGAGATACTGAATTTGGGATTTTCATTAGTTGTCAGTTTTAATCATCACAATTAAATTAAATAAACATTTAAAATATATCAGTCTGTGTGTAATGAATGAATATAATAACCAAGTTTCACTTTTTGAATGGAATTACTGAAATAAATCAACTTTTTGATGATATTCTAATTATATGACCAGCACCTGTATATGCAGAAAATCCTTTGACTTGCATGTTTCCCATACGGTACTTCAAATGAATCATTCGCCATCTTGTGCCACTTGTGTATTACTAAAAACAAATAGTCTGGCTGTGACATTAACATATACACAGAGGGTAAAATACAAAGTTTTAAAAATAGCATGATATTGTTGTTGAATTATTAAATTTAAGAGTTGGAAATGTACATTATGCTTACTTATCATGCACATTACTTACCAAGAGTTTATCCACCCTTGTATATTCCCCCAGCCTGTATTTGAGACCAGCTTTTACTGATGAAATACAGTATTTCACAGTTTTACAGAATTAACTATGTCACACTCACCATTCTGTGTTTTTTTAAACAAAAATGCTGTTCTCACTCACTGATTTAGTCATCAACTCTACTTTGGCATGCTTCACTGACATTAAGTTGACATATAATACAATACTTTGTGTACAAAAAAGTGAAGTGAAAACACCCTGACTGTTTTTAAAGCTCAATTCCAGTAAGTCTTCCTCAGTTTTTTGTGTGCATGTGTCACCAGCACCTCAGGAGGTGAAGGGTGCAATGAGGCTAAATGGTAATGTGTGTGTGCATATATTAACTTTGCCTAATCGTGCCTTTTAGTGCCTGTCTACTACCACCTGGAGAATTCAAGAGTCTGCTTTAGCACCATGCACACACAGGCACACAACCATTTCTGAGTTACTGAAAGCAAGAACATTTAATATATGCAACAATGTGGATGGAACTGAGAACAATGAAGCAGCGGTTAAGCTTTTAAGCCTTGTCTTCATTTGTCAACATCGTCTCTGTGTTGAGAACAAGATCAAATCAGTTATTCCTAGCACGTAGGATGCATCTCCCTCTCTCACTGTCTGTTTTTTGTCTTTTTTCCATTCCCATTGCTCTTAGTTCCTATTTTCTTCACCTGAGGCAGATTTGTTAAAGGCTGCTCTTTGCTTTCAAGTTGTCATTTTACTACAGTATTATTATTCATTGTAGCAGTAAATATTTTATTTTTGCCTTTTGAAAATACATAAAATACAATTCCTGGGAAGTGTCAGATCAGTGGCTCAAAAGCCTGTAGTCTAAGTATTTGATTTGTATCTTTAAACCTTATGAAAGGGATCACCTGGAAATCAAGATCTTTATCATAAAAAAAATTCCATCATGCATTGAATACACTGGGCAAAATACCTGCCGAACAACATCATGCAGGATT